>NW_027507784.1:224251230-224963730 GCF_037356315.1 Lithobates pipiens
AGGCGCTGTTGGATTGGTACCCGCAACTCCTTCTCTGGGAGTGGGAATTGCTCCTCTGCCAGCGCACGCAAAGGCAGAATGCAGCATTTCTCTAAGCAAGGCCTGGAAGTGCTCCATTCTGACAGCCCTCTGTGGTGGCGGTAACATTTCCGCCATTTTGTGTTTGTACCGGGGGTCTAAGTACGTTGCCACCCAGTACTGGTCCTTGACCCTTATGCTTTTTATACGGGGGTCCCTATTAAAACACTGGAGCATGAAGGCCCCCATTTGCACTAAAGTGGAAGCGGTGTGGTGGCCTGGCTCCTGCTCATCATCCAGGATAATGTCGTCCTCTTCATTCTCCTCTCCCCATCCATGCACAACAGGGATCCCAGAAAGGTTTAAAGCATGCTCTTCTTGCTCCTCCTCATCCACCCCGGCACCATCCTCCTCTGACTCCTCTTCAGACTCCTGTTGTTGACTTGTCTCAGATAGAGTAGCCCCCCCTGGGAATTCATCCAGCATTGCGACTTCCTCATCTTTCCGCTCCTGCTCCTCCACAGCTTGATCAATGAGATGACGCAATGCACGCTCCATAAAGAAGGCATAAGGTACTATGTCACTGATGGCGCCATGGCTGCGACTGACCAGTTTGGTGATCTCCTCAAATGGGTGCAGAAGTCTGCATGCGTCGCGCATGAGCAACCACTGGCGGGGTGAAAAAAAAACCAGCTCCCCAGAACTGGTTCTGCTGCAGAGTTCATACAGGTAGACGTTAACTGCACTTTTCTGCTGGAGCAGCCTATCAAGCATATAGAAGGTTGAGTTCCATCGCGTCGGGCAATCGCAAATAAGACGTCTGACCGGCAGATTGTGTCGCCGCTGAATGTAAGAAAGGCGAGCCATGGCCGTGTAAGATCTTCTGAAATGGGCCGAGATTTTCCTTGCCTGCCGCAAGATGTCCTGGACCCCAGGGTATTTGACAACGAATCGCTGCACGACCAAGTTTAAGACGTGTGCCATGCATGGCACGTGCGTGATTTTGCCCTGTTTCAATGCGCTAAGCAGATTGTCACACACCACCTTACCAACTGTCAAATTGAGTGGTGTTAGCCACTGATCTGCCTGTGAACGCAAAGCTGAAAGGAGTGCCGGGCCAGTGTGGCTCTTGGCTTCCAGGCATAACAGACGCAGCATGGCATGCCAACGTCTCACCTGGCATGTCGAATAGGTTCTGGGGAGCTTGGGCGGCACAGCGGAAGAGACGCTAGCAGCGGAAAAGGAGGAGTCAGCTGAGGAGGAGAGGGAGGAGGATGGAGTAGGAGGAGGAGGAGGAGAAGAGTCAGGCCTGCATGCAATCCGTGGCGGTAAAACCAAATCTACACGAGTGCCACGGGTTACATGCTTGACGGCCGTCAGAAGGTTCACCCAGTGGGCAGTAAAAGTGATATACCTTCCCTGACCGTGTTTGCTAGACCACGTGTCTGTGGTCAGATGTATCTTGACACTGACACTGTGTGCCAGAGATACATTCCCTTGCCACTGAACATGGCCATATAGCTTTGGGATGCCCTTCTGTGAGAAATACTTCCTTCCTGGGACCTTCCATTGTGGTGTTCCAATGGCTACAAATTTGCAAAAAGGCCTCCGAGTCCACCAGTTTATATGGCAGTAGTTGGCGGGCTATGAGTTCTGACAAGCCAACCGTCAACCGTTGGGCAAGAGGGTTATCCGGCGTCATCCTTTTTTTACGCTCGAACATTAGGCCCAAGGAAGCCTGCCTTTTTGCAGAAAAACGTGAGCTTGGCATGATGGAAGGTGGAGTGGAGGACAATTGTGAGGAGAGAGGAGAAGGAGAAGTAGAAGACGAGGCTGGACGGTGAGAGCCTGGAGTGTGGCTTTGTGTGTTCCGTTGCTCCCACTCGGCTCGGTGATGGCTGCTCATGTGCCTTCTTAAGGCGGTCATCCCTAGGTGAGTTTTGGGCTTACCGCGACTAATGCGTTGACTGCAAAGATTTCAGATGGCAACGCTATTGTCAGCAGCGGACACGTTAAAAAAAGCCCACACTGCTGAGCCATGTGCCGGTGTCCTGGGAGCGCCAGATGTGACCGTAGATGGTCGATGACTCGCTCCTGATACATTTGCAGTCTGCTTTGTCCCTCCTGTGCAATGTAAGTTATTCCTGCTTCTCCTCCCTATCTGCTGGTCCATATCTCCCTCTGAACTCCCCTCCTCTTCCTCTCTTGTGGGCACCCACGTGACATCACTAGACACGTCATCATCGATGTCACCTTCCCCACCGCTATAAGTAGAGATCTCGGAGTAGGCAGCAACACCAGGGACCAACCTCCTCCTTGGGCTGATCTGGGTACTGTCGTCAGACTGCTGAGTAGCGGTTGTTGCTGCCTCCTCTTCCTGATCCAATACCAAGAGTGGCTGCGCATCAGAAATGTCTTGATATGGATCAGAAAATAATTCCTGTGACTCAAGCGGAAGGTATGTGGTGGTGGTGGTGGTGTTGTTGGTGGTAGTGTCTTTGGGGGTGCACATAGCAGAGAGTGAAGAAGAGGGTGTAGATCGAGAGGATGAGGAGGGTGCAGAAGAGTAAGGCTGAGCGAGCCACTCAACCAAGTCTGGTGCGTCCTTTAAAGTAATTGAACGCACCTTCTGCAACTTCCCACTTTGGCTCAAGCCTGTTGCTCCTGCCCTACCCCTACCACCCCTGCGGAAGGGCCTGCCTCTTCCTCTGCCTGTCATTTTTTTAAATGACCCTGTGACAAAACTCTCAGTCCCTATACCGATGAAGGACTGCTGCAGTATAGGGCAGTGGTCAGTAGTAGTGCACCTCAACCCTATGTACTGTGGACCTATACCAGTCCTTATAGAATGGTAGACTGTACCTCACTCAACCCTATGTACTGTAGCACCCTAGACAGACCAATTTACCAGTCCTTATAAGGACCTTTGTGGACCAAGTAGGTTGTGTGTGAGTGATTAGCAGACTGTACGTAAGTCCCTATACCGATGAAGGACTGCTGCAGTATAGGGCAGCGGTCAGCAGTAGTGCACCTCAACCCTATGTATTGTGGACCTATACCAGTCCTTATAGTATGGCAGACTGTACCTCACTCAACCCTATGTACTGTAGTACCCTATACCTTACCAGTCCTTATAAGGACCTTTGTGGACCAAGTAGGTTGTGTGTGAGTGATTAGCAGACTGTACGTCAGTCCCTATACCGATGAAGGACTGCTGCAGTATAGGGCAGCGGTCAGCAGTAGTGCACCTCAACCCTATGTACTGTGGACCTATACCAGTCCTTATAGAATGGCAGACTGTACCTCACTCAGCCCTATGTACTGTAGCACCCTAGACAGACCAAGTTACCAGTCCTTATAAGGAGCTTTCTGCAACAAGTAGGCTGTGAATGATTAGCAGACTGCAGCAGAAGGGCAGCAGTCAAGTATAATATTCTTTATATATTTGGAAGAAAGAAATTTTATACGTGTACAAGCCTATTACCATACCACTGATACCAGTCCTGAAAAGAACCTTTGTGGACCTAATATAGTAACAGCTACTGGTTAAACTGACCCTCACTGCCTCACACACTGCTTCCTGCCTGTCCCTATATAAACTGACAAAACAAATGCTACTGGAACAATAACTGGAATAGCACTTTTGTGGACCTGATAGTAACAGCTAATGATGATGACTAAACTGACTGTCCCTACAGCAGACACACCGTCATGTCCCTTTCTCTAAACTGACAAAAGACACTCAGGTTGCTGCAACAATCAGTAGCACAGCAAACCTATATACACCTAACACCTATACCAGTCCTGAAAAGAACTTTTGTGTACCAAATAGCTAGCGATTTGGGTCACTGCAATCTCTCCCTGCTCCACACAGCAACCTCTCCCTATAGTGACAGAAGAAAGAATGTAAAATGGCCGCCGGATCGGGTGTATTTATAAGTTAGGGGGAATGTCCAAGTGTCCATGTGCTGTCATGTCTCAATTGGCTGTCCTGTACCCCATGATGGATGTGTCATCATAGGTCAAAGTTCTTTTACACAGTAAACACGGAAGTCCGCCGGGCGAACGGCGCCAATAGTCCGCCGAACGGGCGGACTGCGAATGGCCAAAATTCGCCGCGAAACGACCGCCGGGCAAACCGTTCGGCCATCACTACTGGCGATAGAATAAAAATAAATAGAAAAATAATATTTGATACTATTCTGTTCAATTGTTTTTCTAGTCTATTCTTTTGTATTCAAATCTTTTCTATTCTAATTCATTCTATAGGAAATTCGAATTTCGTAAGATGGTATATATATATATATATATATATATATATATATATATATATATATATATATATATATATATTTATTCTATTGTGTTATTATTTTATATTCTATTTTACTGTATTCTTTTTAAGAAATCGATTTATATTTTTTCGATTTTTATTCAAATTTGTTTTCAAATTCGATTCGAATTGTTTTCAAATTCGATTGGACTAGAATTGTTTTCGAATTCGATGTCGAATGCATTTGAATTCATTTGAATTAATTAGTTATATTTCTTTCGTATTCGTTGTAATTCGTTATTTTTTTATTCGGACATTCAAGACACAAGACAGAGGAGGGGGGCACACAGAGCAAGGAGACTGGGGGGGAGGGAGGATGAGGAGAGAGAAAATCAGAAGGAGCCAGCGGGGAGGAGCGCATCACGAGAGGTCTGACTAAATGCAATCTCTTAGCAGCAGGGACCTGATCTACCCGTCAGCTAGCTGTGATTGACAGGTAGATCGAAGAGGAAGCTGTCATGGGGCCCCCTACCGGCAATGCCTGAATGGTCAGTCCACCCCTGGTGTGTGGCACTTACTATTGCGAGTTGTGTCGGTGGCTGCTGGTGTAGCACCTGCCACACAGCTCGCATACTTCAAAGTCTTTGCAGGACGCGGTTGCTGCTAATGTTAACTGAGTTCCTGTTGTGGAAAAAGTACAGGAACTCCGTTCCCATGCATTCCCGCAGGACTTGAGCCCTGCCTTTAGCACCACACCAATATAGAGTTACCAGGCCAGTGCAGCCAGCCACAGTGTTCCTAACTGCCCCAGACCAGTGCAGCCAGCAATAATGTTTCTGAAATCTTCCACACCAGGGCCAGTGTCATTAGATCAGTGCAAGCCAGCCACAGTTTTCATGATTGCTGCCACACCAGTCCCAGTGTCACCAAACACCATACCTGCCCTTAATCTATCTATTCTTATATGAGCTCCTACTATAGAGGACTGCAATATATACAGAGGTCCGTTGGCATAGGCACTGCAGCTTAGCACACATTTGCAAATGTGTGCTAGCAAAACCTTCTGTTTTTAAAGTCAACTATTTGACAGGGGCAATTTGGTTATTTTGCAGGCTAGCTGGTAGGTGTGCTGGGAAATCTTTTTTTTTGTGATGTGCATTGCCCTTCCATGTGTACCTTGCTGTAAAGGCTAGTTATAGGTTGGGGTGGTTGCCACTTTTTCATACAGTTGGAATAATTGTGTGTAGGGGTGCACTGGATGTCTTCCCTGCCATTGTGCTCTTGCTAGGAATCACGTGCGTCCCTGTGCATTTAAGGAGGGGTGGGCTCCTTCCAGGCTTACCTGCCCTTAATCTATCTATTCTTATATGAGCTCCTACTATGGAGGTTCTGGAAATTTTGCATTAGGACTGCAGTATATACACAGAGGTCGATTGGCGCAAATACTGCAGCTTATGCATATATTTACAAATGTGTACATTTAACAACAACATCTACAAACAAACCCCCCCCCCCACAGTTTTTAAAGTAAGCTGTAAGACAGGGTCAATTTGGGGGGTTTGCATGAAAAGGTAGCCTATGTATAGTGTCCTAGATTTAACCTCTACTTACCCATTTTCATCCCCATATTGGAGCCCCCTTATTATTGCTACTACAAATAGTCTGACACCAAAGGTTGGGATAAAACTGTGCATTTAACGGCCCCTTTATTAAAGTCAAAATAGGATGTTTATAACAGCTTACTGTAAAATCCTTTTCTTTGAAGTACATCACCGGACACAGAGCCATAGTAATTACTATGTGGGTTATAGACCACCTTCAGGTGATGGACACTGGCACACACTAAGACATGAAGTTCACTCCCTATATAACCCCTCCCACTATTGGGAGTACCTCCGTTTTTGTAGCATAGCAATACACGTGTATACCAGAAAGAGGGGAGGGACCTCTGTGTCCCGTGATGTACTTCAAAGAAAAGGATTTTACAGGTAAACTGTTATAAAAATGCTATTTTCTTAAATCGTACATCATGGGACACAGAGACATAGTAATTACTATGTGAGATGTCCCAGAGCAATGCCAACTGAGGGGAAGGAGACACAATAGAATTAGGGCAACATGAGACTAGAGGACTTATACTGCTGCCTGCAGCACACTACACCCAAAGGTGATATCCTCATGCCTTTTTACATTCAACTGATAAAATCTGGTAAATGTATGGACTGAATACCAAGTTGAAGCCTTGCAGATTTGAACCATGGAAGCTTGGTGATGCACTCCCAGGAAGCACTAACAGTCCTAGTGGGGTGCACTTTTGATTTGAAAGGGTGGAATCCTCCACTTTAAATCATAAGCCTGAACAGTTACTTGCGGAATCCATTTAGAAATAGTAGATTTCGATGCTGCCTGTCCTTTTTCTAGCAACACAACAAAACATCCGTATCTGAGTAGTTGCCTTCAAGTAGACCTTGAGTGCTCTCACCACATCAAGACAATGTAGTAATTTCCCTTCTGTAAAACAGGGTTCTGGGAAAAAAAGAAGGTAGAACAATATGTTGGTTTGGATAAACACTAGACACCACCTTTGGTAGAAAGTTAGGATGAGGACGCAATACTACCTTATCCTTGTGAATAATTAAATATGGCTCTTTACAAGAAAGAACAGCCAACTGTGATACCCTTCTTGCAGAAGATATGACTACTAGAAAATTAGTTTCCTTGTCAAAAGGACCAAGGGAATATGCGGTATCTGCTCAAAAAGCAATGCCGACAGAACTAAATTCAAGTCCCATGGGTTCAGGGGTGACTTAAACCGAGGATTAAGCTGCGTTACCCCCTGAATAAGCTACGAACCAAAGAATGCAAAGCAAGTGGTTGTTGAAATAATACCGAAAAGACCAAAACCTGGCCTTTGATCATACGCAAGGCCAGCTTCATTTCTAACCCCATCTACAGAAGTCAAGAATTCTACCTATGGCATACTTTCTGGGGTGCCAACCCCTTGATTCACACCAGGAGACATATGCCTTCCAGACTCTATAATCTATGATTCTGGAAGTCAGCTTCTCTGCATTAACCAAGGTAAATACCACTGGACCTGACAGCCCATGCTTCTTCAGAATGTGGGTCTCAATAGCTAAACCGTTAAATTTGGCATTTTGTAAGGTAGGGTGGAATACCGGACCTTGCGAGAGAAGGTCTGGACATGGTGGTAGGGTCCATGAATCCACTACCGCCATCTTTATGATCTCTGCATACCAAGATCTTCTAGGCGACCCCGGGTCCACACAAATCACTGATTTCCCTTCCTGCTTGATCCTGCAAAGCAGTCGTGGAAGCAGCAGACTAGGAGGAAATGTAAAAATCTGTGAGAACTGATTTCCCGGTAATACTAAGGCATCTGTTCCTCGTGTTAGCAGATCCCTTGTTCTTGACACAAAATGGTCGATTCTCTTGCCGAACCTGGACACAAACAGATCTATGTCTGGGTTCCCATATGTTTGGCGCATTGCCAGGAAGATATTGGGGTGAAAGGAACATTCTCCCAGCAACAACTGCTGGTGACTCAAGTAATCCGCCTGCCAAATTTCTCTTCCTGGGATAAAGACTGCCGATAGGCAAGGTACACTGTTTTCTGCCCAAATTAAGATACGATTCACCTCTCTCTGGGCCGCATGACTTCTCTGCCCCCTTTGGTGATTGATATAGGTACTGCAGTGGCATTTTCGGATTGGATCTTCACAGGACAATTCCGTAACCTGAACCTCCAGGCCCTCAGGGCCAATTGCACTGCCCTGATCTCTAGATCGCGGCGAACTTTGCTCGTTTGCGATTCGCCAAACCGGCGGACTTCTGGCGCTGTTCGTGGCGGCCATATTCGTTTACATTGTGAAGAACTTTGACCCATGACACATCCATCATGGGGTACAGGACAGCCAATTGAGACATTTCAGCACATGGACATATCCCCTACCTTATAAATAGACCTGATCTGGCGGCCATTTTACATTCTGTCTTTTGTCAGTGTAAGGAAAGGATGCTGTGTGGAGCAGGAACAGTCAGTCTAATCACTATCTAGCTAATTAGCTATTACTATTAGGTCCACAAAAGTCCTTTTAAGGACTGGTACAGGTGTACAGTATATAGGGTTGTAATACACTTATAATATACTTTTTTTTCAAATATAGAAAGTATATTATGGTGCACTGCTGACTGCTGTGCTGCTGAGTGCTGACTGGCTCTGCAGCTGTCTTTTATCAGTGTAGGGACTGAGGGACAGTTTGGTGTTTGGAGCAGGAACAGTCTGCAAATCACTAGCTACTAAGTCCACAAAGGTCCTTTTAGGGACTGGCATAGGTGTACAGTATATAGGGTTGTACACTTATAATATACTTTCTTTCAAATATAGAAAGTATATTATGGTGCACTGCTGACTGCTGTGCTGCTGAGTGCTGACCGATTCTGCAGCTGTCTTTTATCAGTGTAGGGACCGAGGGACAGTTTGGTGTTTGGAGCAGGGACAGTCTGCAAATCACTAGCTACTAGGTCCACAAAGGTCCTTTTAAGGACAGGTATAGGTGTACAGTATATAGGGTTGTAATACACTTATAATATACTTTCTTTCAAATATAGAAAGTATATTATGGTGCACTGCTGTGCTGCTGAGTGCTGACCGATTCTGCAACTGTCTTTAACCACTTGTGGACCGCCTAACGGGGATGTACGTCCTTTTTTTGAAGAGGGATATCTCGGTAACGGTAGCAGCTGCTGCCACAACCGAGATATCCATCTCTTCAGGTGGCGGTCGGCTGTACGATAACGGTGGTCTCCGTGGCGGATTCGCCGCGAGATCACCGCTATCGGCGGCAGCAGAGGTGCCACCCCCCCTCCCGCCGCCCTCCCGCACCTTCCGCCGCTTACCGGAGCCGTCGGTAGCGGCGGAGGCGATCGGGTCCTCTTCCTAGCTGGGCATAGAGACAAGTGAGGCTAAGATGGCCCCCACTCGTCTCTATACCATAGGAGGGCGGAAGCGACGTCAAAACGTCACTTCCGCCCATACCTCTTAAAGGTATTTTTTTTTTTAAATGTCAGATTTTTTTTTGATTTTTTTTATTTTTTTTGCATTTTAGCCCAAATATGAGATCTGAGGACTTTTTGACCCCAGATCTCATATTTAAGAGGACCTGTCATGCTTTTTTCTATTACAAGGGATGTTTACATTCCTTGTAATAGGAATAAAAGTGATCCATTTTTTTTTTTTTTAAACAGTGTAAAAATAAATAAAATAAATTAAAATAAATAAGAAAAAAAAATTTTTTTTTTTAAAAACACCCCGTCACGACGAGCTTGCGCACAGAAGCGGGCGCATACGTGAGTAGCGCCTGCATATGAAAACGGTATTCAAACCACACATGTGAGGTATCGCCGCGATCGGTAGAGCGAGAGCAATAATTCTATCCCTAGACCTCCTCTGTAACGCAAAAAATGCAACCTGTAGAATTTTTTAAATGTCGCTTATGGAGATTTTTGAGGCTAAAAGTTTGACGCCATTCCACGAGCGGGCGCAATTTTGAAGCGTGACATGTTGGGTATCAATTTACTTGGCATACCATTATCTTTCACAATATAAAAAAAAATTGGGCTAATTTTACTGTTGTCTTATTTTTTTATTCAAAAAAGTGCATTTTTAAAAAAAAAAGTGCGCTTGTAAGACCGCTGCGCAAATACGGTGTAAAAAAAAGTATTTCAATGACCGCCATTTTATTCTCTAGGGTGTTAGAAAAAAAACAATATAAAATGTTTGGGAGTTCTAAGTAATTTTCTAGCAAAAAAAACAGTTTTAAACATGAAAACACCAAGTCTGAAAAAGAGGCCTGGTCCTTAAGTGGTTAATCAGTGTAGGGACCGAGGGATAGTTTGGTTTTTGGAGCAGGGACAGTCTGCAAATCACTAGCTACTAGGTCCACAAAGGTCCTTTTAAGGACTGGTATAGGTGTACAGTATATAGGATTGTACACGTATAATATACTTTCTTTCAAATATAGAAAGCATATTATACTTCACTGCTGTGCTGCTGAGTGCTGACCGATTCTGCAGCTGTCTTTTATCAGTGTAAGGACTGAGGGACAGTTTGGTGTTTGGAGCATGGACAGTCTGCAAATCACTAGCTACTAGGTCCACAAAGGTCCTTTTAAGGACTGGTATAGGTGTACAGTATATAGGGTTGTAATACACGTATAATATACTTTCTTTCAAATATAGAAAGCATATTATAGTACACTGCATGCAGTGCTGCTGACCGATTCTGCAGCTGTCGATACTCAGTGTAGGGAGGGACAGTTTGGTGATTGCAGCAGGGACAGTCTGCAATTCACTAGCTACTAGCTAGCTACTACTAGGTCCACAAAGGTCCTTTTATGGACTGGTATAGGTGTACAGTATATAGGGTTGTAATACACGTATAATATACTTTCTTTCAAATATAGAAAGCATATTATAGTGCACTGCACTGCTGTGCTGCTGACCGATTCTGCAGCTGTCATTTCTCAGTGTAGGGAGGGACAGTTTGGTGTTTGGAGCTGGGACAGTCTGCAATTTTCTAGCTACTAGCTAGCTACTACTAGGTCCACAAAGTTCCTTTTAAGGACTGGTATAGGTGAACAGTATATAGGGTTGTAATACACGTATAATATACTTTCTTTCAAATATAAAAAGCATATTATAGTGCACTGCACTGCTATGCTGCTGACTGATTCTGCAGCTGTCGTTTCTCAGTGTAGGGAGGGACAGTTTGGTGTTTGGAGCAGGGACAGTCTGCAATTCACTAGCTACTAGCTAGCTACTATTAGGTCCACAAAGGTCTTTTTAAGGACTCGTATTGGTGTACTATTTGGTGTGCAGTATATAGGGGTGTAATACACATATAAAATACTTGCAAATATAGAAAGTATAGTATAGTGCATTTCCACTATGCAGCATTATGAATGCTGAGCGGTTCTGCAGCGATACTACAAAGAGTGACAAACGCAATTAGAAAAAAGTATTATAACTGGTGTGATAGACCAGTGGCCCCCCAAAACGACAGATTGAAGTGGGGGTGTTATATATCTTCTTCCACATACATACTGCACTTCTCTAGAGACTTTTGTCACAGGGTCATTTAAAAAATGACATGCAGAGGAAGAGGCAGGCCCTTCCGCAGGGGTGGTAGGGGTAGGGCAGGAGCAACAGGCTTGAGCTAAGTGGCAAATTGCAGAAGATTTGTTTGATTACATCAAAGGACGCACCAGACTTGGTTGAGTGGCTCACTCAGCCTTACTCTTCTGCACCCTCCTCATCCTTTTGATCTGCACCCTCTTCTTCACTCTCTGCTGTGTGCACCCCCGAAGACACTACCACCAACACCACCACCATATACCCTCCACTTGAGTCACAGAAATTATTTTCTGATCCACCACAAGACATTGGTGATGCGCAGCCACTCTTGGCATTGGAACAGGAAGAGGAGGTAGCAACAACCGCCACTCAGCAGTCTGACGACAGTACTCAGATCAGCCCAAGGAGGAGGTTGGTCTTCCGGTGTTGCTGCCTACTCCAAGATCTCTAATTATAGCGGTGGGGAAGGTGACGTCGATGATGACATGTCTAGTGATGTCACGTGGGTGCCCACAAGAGAGGAAGAGGAGGGGCGTTCAGAGGGAGATATGGACCAGCAGATAGGGAGGAGAAGCAGGCGGAACTTACATTGCACAGGAGGGAAAAATCAGACTGCTAATGTATCAGGAGCGAGGCATCAACCATGTACAGTCACATCTGGCGCTCCCAGGATGCCGGCACATGGCTCCGCAGTGTGGGCTTTTTTTAACGTGTCCACTGCTGACAATAGTGTTGCCATCTGCAGCCTTTGCAGTCAACGCATAAGTTGCGGTAAGCCCAACACTCACCTAGGGATGACCGCCTTAAGAAGGAACATGAGCTGCCATCACCAAGCCCAGTGGGAGCAATGAAACCCACAAAGCCACACTCCAGGCTCTCACCGTCCAGGGTCGTCTTCTACTTCTCCTTCTCCTATCTCCTCACAATTGTCCTCCACTCCACCTTCCATCATGCTGTCCTCAAGTTTTTCTGGAAAAAGGCAGGCTTCTGTGGGCCAAATGTTCGAGCATAAAAAATGATGATGCTGGATAACCCTCTTGCCCAACGGTTGACGGCTGGCTTGTCAGATCTGATAGCCCGCCAACTACTGCCATATAAACTGGTGGACTCAGAGGCCTTTCGAAAATTTGTGGCCATTGGAACACCACAATGGAAGGTCCCAGGAAGGAAGTATTTCTCACAGAAGGGCATCCCAAAGCTATATGGCCATGTTCAGCGGCAAGTGGATGTATCTCTGGCACACACAGTGTCGGTGCCAAGATACATCTGACCACAGACACGTGGTCTAGCAAACATGGGCAGGGAAGGTATATAACTTTTACTGCCCACTGGGTGAACCTTCTGGCGGCCGTGAAGCATGTAACCCGTGGCACCCGTGTAGATTTGGTTTTACCGCCACGGATTGCATGCAGGCCTGCCTCTTCTTCCTCTCCTCCTCCTACTCTATCCTCCCTCTCCTCCTCGGCTGACTCCTCCTTTTCTGCTGCTAGCGTCTCTTCCGCTGCACCACCCAAGATCCCCAGAACCTATTCGACATGCCAGGTGAGACGTTGCCATGCTGTGCTGCATCCGTTGTGCCTGTTGAAGCCAAGGCCCTGCACTCCTTTGAGCTTTGCATTCACAGGCAGATCAGTTGCTAACACTGCTCAATTTGACAGTTGGTAAAGTGGTGTGTGACAACGGTGCCAATCTGCTTAGCACATTGAAACAGGGCAAAATTACATACGTGCCATCCATCTTAAACTTGGTTATGCAACGATTCGTTGTTAAATACCCTGGGGTCCAGGACATCTTGCAGCAGGCAAGGAAAAATTCGGCCCATTTCAGAAGATCTGTACGAACTGTGCAGCAGAACAGGTTCTGGGGAGCTTGTTTTTTTTCACCGCGCCAGTGGCTGCTCATGCGCGATGCATGCAGACTTCTGTGGCCATTTGATGAGATCACCAAACTGGTCAGTCGCAGCCATGGCGCCATCAGTGACATGGTACCTTATGCCTTCTTTATGGAACATGCATTGCATCGTGTCATTGATCAAGCCATGGAGGAGCAGGAAGATGAGGAAGTCACAATGCTGGATGAATTCCCAGGGGGGCTACTCTATCTGAGACAAGTCAACAACAGGAGTCTGAAGAGGAGTCAGATGAGTATGGTGCTGGGGCGGATGAGGAGGAGAGAGAAGAGCATGCTTTAAACCTTTATGGGATCCCTGTTGTTGTCCGTGGATGGGGAGAGGAGAACTAGGAGGACGACATTATCATGGATGATGAGCAGGAGCTAGGCCACCACACCACTTCCAGTTTAGTGCAAATGGGGGCCTTCATGCTCAAGTGTTTTAACAGGGACCCCCATATAAAAAGCATAAAGGTCAAGGACCAGTACTGGGTGGCAATGTACTTAGACCCCCGGTACAAACACAAAATGGCAGAAATGTTACCACCATCACAGAGGGCTGTCAGAATGGAGCACTTACAGGCCTTACTTTGAGAAATGCTGCATTCTGCTTTTGCGTGCGCTGGCAGAGGAGGAATTCCCACTCACAGAGAAGGAGTTGCGGGTACCAATCCAACAGTGCCTGCAAGAAAAGGACGGTTTGAAGATGTGTTGGTGACTTCTGATATGAGGTCATTCTTTCAGCCGGCCCATCGACAGGTGTCATCCGGATCCAGCATCAGGGAACGCCTAGACTGACAGGTGTCCGACTACATTGGGTTAACGGCAGATGTGGACGCTCTGAGAAGTGATGAATCCCTGGATGACCTCTGGCCAGAGCTTGCCCAATTTGCAATGGAACTTTTGGCTCGCCCCTCATCCAGTGTCCTTTCCGAAAGGACGTTCAGTGCAGCAGGGGGGATCGTGACCGATAAGCGCACTCGCCTAGCTCATGACAGTGTTGACTACCTCACATTTATAAAAATGAATGAGGCATGGATCTCGGTGGAATTCAACACACGTGACCAGTAGACCATGTAAATGCATAACTCTATAAACGATTTATTTAATCTAGCACAGGGACCTTTTTTCTACCTTTGGCTCACTTCCTTGTACAAAAAAAGCACACTGTACTATATGCCCATACCCTCCTGTTTGAAGAGGTTGAGCGGTGTCATATTTTTGGGTCCCGCAGTGAGTTGCTGGTATCAGTGCTGGTGTCAGTGCTCTCTATCTTGGTGCTGGTGTGGTGTCAGTGCTCTCTTTTATGGTGCTGGTGTGGTGTCAGTGCTCTCTATCATGGTGGTGGTGTCAGTGCTCTCTCTCTATCTTGGTGCTGGTGTTAGAGTTCTCTCTCAATCTCGGTGCTAGTGTGGTGTCAGTGCTCTCTATCTCGGTGCTGGTGTCAGTGCTCTCTATCACAGTGCTGGTGTCAGTGCTCTCTATCACAGTGCTGGTGTCAGTGCTCTCTATCACGGTGCTGGTGTCAGTGCTCTCTATCTCGGTGCTGGTGTCAGTGCTGTCTATCATGGTGCTGGTGTGGTGTCAGTGCTCTCTATCACAGTGCTGGTGTCAGTGCTCTCTCTCTCTATCTTGGTGCTGGTGTCAGTGCTCTCTCTCTATCTCAGTGCTGGTGTGGTGTCAGTGCTCTCTATCTCTGTGCTGGTGTAGTCACAGTGCTCTCCATCATGGTGCTGGTGTCAATGCTCTCTATTTCGGTGCTGGTGTCAGTGCTCTCTATCACGGTGCTGGTGTGGTCTTAGTGCTCTCTATCACGGTGCTGGTGTCAGTGTTCTCTATCACGGTGCTGGTGTCAGTGCTCTTTATTTTGGGCTCAGTCTCTATCGCGGTGCTGGTTTTAGACAGTGAGGGAGATAGCAGCGGAGAAGCCAATCAGCAGGCAGTGCTAGCACCATGGCTGAGGATCAGCACTGGACTGGCACCTCCGGACCACCTCAGTGGTGCCCTGCATAGGTGGGGGTAAGGGCCGGGCAGAGGGAGGGGCTCAAGCACAGGTTGGCACACTGGGACACTGGCACAGGATTGCGCTGCCCTCACTGTGGCACTGATCATCTCCTGCATCCCCTTCATAGCCTGCCCTGTTGTTGGACTATGTGTGCACAGCTAGTAAGTATTTTGTGGCTGAAAATATGACCTGGAGATTTTTAAGGTTCGCCTGCCATTAAAGTCAATGGGGCCCGCCACGAGCCTTGCGGTTCGCAAACTTTTGGCCACGTTTGCGTTCGCAAAACATCCCATCGGAAGTTCGTCCATCACTGCTCTAGAATATTGATGGGCAAGGTCATTGTTAACATCTTCCAGGTGTAAGATACTGTTTTACAGCAGCCTGAAATGAAACTGAGCATAAGGAAAAGCCTCGAATGAATCCACCATGTTTCCCAACAACCTCATGCAAAGCCGAATAGAAGGATTCTTCTTTGCCTTGACCACCTGAATCAGTTCCTTTATGGCCCTGATCTTTGCCTGGGGCAAGAATACCCTTTTCTGGGCTGTATCAATAGTCAGATCCAGGTATTCTAATCTCAATAGTTTTTTTTTTTTTTAAGGAGGATTTCTCTAGGTTGAGAATCCAACATATGTATTCCAGGTAGTTGACTGTGGATCATACTTTGGTCTAAGCGAGCTACCAACTGATCTATTAAGAGCAGATCATCTAGGTAAGTAATAATCGTTATACCTTGGGCCCTTAATCTGGCTACTGGAGGGGCCAGGACCTTTGTAAATACTCGAGGTGGAGTAACTAGACCGAAAGGCAGAGCTACAAACTGAAAATGAAGATTTTCTACCCTGAAACATAGATATTTCTGGTGAGCGGAAAATATAGGTACAATATAGATACATGGAGTTAGCATCCCTGATGTCTATTGATGCCACACGTTCTCCACCTTGTAGGATGGAGACCACTAATCGGATAGACTCGAAAGGAGCGGATATTCAGAAACCGGTTTAGATCTTTGAGATCTAGAATAGGTCTGGCATAACCCATTTGGTTTTGGTACCGTGAAAAGGTTTAAATAAAACTCCAATCCCTACTCTTGCATTAGAACCACATGAAAGATTATGCTAAGCTTCCATCCTTATCTAAAGTATTCACATTCCTTCAGCAGCAGAGAACAAAGAACAAAGGCTATTTGTTTTAACCAGCAGTAACTGTCTACTGCGCATTTTTTATTATGAATATTCTGGGTGACTTGTAATTTGCTATAAGAGACGCCTTCTGACTAATCAAATACAGTCAGTTCCCAGAACACTATATCGAATGCATGTCTTTTATTCTCTGGGACTTGGCTCCAGATATATCTGAAATTGCATAATACATCGATCTGAGATCTGAGAGGTTAAAGGAACCACCCTAGACACAGGATTAACCCTTAAAGCACTGGGGGCTCGTCCAAGATTGGAAGACTAACAGCACTTAATGGATGTGGTAAGTGAATCTTATTCTTATTGAGTGAATTTAACTTGTCAGGCTCCCTTGGGTTCCACCCCAAAATATAGAACCTCTCATAAGTAGAGATAAAAGTTGACCGGTCATGTAAATAGTGTTTTGGGAACACTTGAAAAGGTTTTGGTAACCTTAGGAGAATTTACATTGGTCATATAAATAGTGTTTTGGGAACACTTGAAAAGGTTTTGGTAACCTTCTTGAAAAGGTTTTGGTAACCTTAGGAGAATTTACAGAGTACTCTAGAGTTTTAGTTCTGTTTGGGACAGAACAAGAGACTGATGATCTATGTATTGTGTAATCTGTGTATGATTGTAAAAACTGCTTTAAAAGTATCACGCTGGATGAATTACGCTGAGTGTATGTGTGGACTGCTGTTTTGTTTCAAGAACCAAAGGGCAAATTTGATGAGTAGTGTCCCCGGAGGTTATAGACACAATTTAGGTAAAGGGCCATATTTTAGGAAAGGTAAACCATATATAGAAGTGTTAAGAATTAATGTAATTGGTTAAGTTAATTTCATAGAAGGTTTAAGCTTGTCTGAAACAAGACAGCAGGTCTGTGAACAAGATTGTGTATTTATTATATGTCCAAAAACTCTTGAGCTTGTTCCAAGTCTATTTCCTTTATTCTGTTAAGGAAATTAAGTTGTATTTCCTTTATTCTGTTAAGGAAAATAAGTTGCATCTCCTTTTTTCTGTTAAGGAAAATAAGTTGATGTATTGTCTGACTCACATCGCTAGGTGGCAGTCAAGCACGCTACCCAAAGTAGGTGAAAACAGGATTTTTAAAACAGCTTACCTGTAAAATCTTTTTCTTTGAAGTACATCAGGGGACACAGAGCCATAGTACTTACTGTGTGGGTTAATAGGCCACCTTTAGGTGATGGACACTGGCACGCCCTAAGACCAGAAGTGCACTCCCTATATAACCCCTCCCACTACTGGGATTACCTCAGTTTTGTAGCCAAGCAATACAAGTGTATACCAAAGAACGGAGGGACCTCTGGGTCCCCTAATGTACTTCAAAGAAAAGGATTTTACAGGTAAGCTGTTTTAAAAATCCTGTTTTCTTTTCATATATCAGGGGACACAGAGCCATAGTAGTTACTATGTGGGATGTCCCATAGCAATGACAACTGAAGTGAGGGAGACACAAGAAAAAAAGGTAGGGCCAAAAGAGGCTAGAGAACTCATTCTGCAGCCTGCAGTACACTACGTCCAAAGGCAATATCCTCATGACCTTTAACATCTACTTAAAATAGACTCTGATCGCTCTTACTACATCAAGGGAATGTAGTGCCTTCTCTTTCCTACATCGAGGCTCTGGGAAGAAAGAAGGCAGAATAATATCCTGGTTTAAATGAAAACTTGTCACCACCTTTGGTAGGAATTCAGGATGGGGACGCAAAACCACCTTATCCTTATAAACGATCAAATAACAATTGTAAGGTGTTCGTCTTCTAGATTCCCCTGGATAGCCTAGGCTGGAGTGGCTCAATGGAGGTCCCAATCGCCGGCGGATAACCAAATACACATACTCGTGGGTACGTGGTAACTGATTACAAGGTTTAATGGAAAGTGGACCGTCTTTTATGTGGTATTACACAAAAGCCCTGCCCTGTGAAGGGCCAATAGGGTGATTTTACACATACATCAACAATTTTCTTAAACTCATGACATTATGTAAGTCAAAGGTTAAATACAATCTTCTGACAGTTATTTTGCCTTTTCAGCATCTGCTGACTGACCATATTCTTGCGTAACCAGTCCTATCTATCCCTGTGCCTCTTACCACAGACAGATGTTTCCTGATATGTCAACATCTTGCATCTTAATTCTGAACCTATTGAAATGCAAGCCTAAGCATATTATCTTAGATTTTTGACTTAGTATATCTTTGGTAATTTCAATAAGTATTCCCTTATAATCCTCCCTTTGATCATTCTGTGATTTACATAATGATCATTCCTTTTCTAATTTAATAGCACAGGCTTCATACTCCGAACCCTTGTGCTCTTGGTTTTTATACCATACCGTTGGACCTTTAACAATGGAAGTGAGTTTCAGATCCTCCGGAGCGGCCGTGTTTCCCTTTTTACATAAACATTTGATTATCTTATAACAGGCATATAAAGATAGAATGAAGAGAATCACAGTGGCAATTGTCATGGCAGTATTTCGGAGCCAAGATATTAATCCCCCAAAACTAAAACTGCTCGAGAATGGATCCCAGTTTTTTTCCTATGTTTCTTGCCTCTTTCTGTAGTTTATTTACCTCTTCCCTGTGTTGGGCAATAACGTCATAATAGTCTGGGACTTCGATGCTGGTATTATGAATCCAGGTACAGCACTCATAATCCTCAGTAGTCTCACAGAGGCCAGTAAGGGCTGCACTCATACTTTCTATAGCCAACTCATGTAGTTCTAGTTGCTTCCTAATTGCCCTAGTTTCTAGATTTAGTTTGGTTATGTCATCAGAATTTTCCTCCAGAATCTCATCAATTATGCCAGTGTAGTTATTTAATCTTTTCATTAGGTCAATTCCCCACCCTGTCCAGGAAGGGAACCATGCCCAGGCCATATCTTTTTCTAAAAACAATTCTCGTTTATTACGGTGTCTAAGGGGATATCTAGGATGCATGCTAGCTTCAAGGAGGTGACTTCCCTTGTTATCCCCTAATACCCCCATGATAGGAACCAGGGCTGCAAGGTAACACCACCCCTGGGGTTTGGTTGGGATCCAGGGGTGACAGAGTTTGCCGCAGCATATATATATGGTATTTCCTAGAGCTAGGGGCCGTTTATGGAACACGTTCCTAAGAGTATCAGAAAGGCCAGAGAGCATCAGAATTGACATTAATTGGTGTATTGTAGACTTGGTACTGGAGCTAAGAAAGTCTAAAAAGGTGGCATTTAGGGTGGGATCTGAAGTATGGAAGAAAGAAGGACTGTTAAGCGATGTCATTGAAATGTTAAGTTTTGCTTGTTTGCAAACCTCGGCTCCATCTGTGGTGTTTCCCAGTTGGAAACACCAGTCTGGGAAGTGGCTTCTACCTATAATTTGGAAAGTGAGGGTTTTATTTGAAAGGGTCCTAGTAACATTCGTTAGGACGATAGGGGGTGTTCCATTAAGGAGGTGGGTAAAATTCAAGGGGACTGCCATGAGAGGGATTCTAGCTGTACTGGGATGTAGCTTGCTGCAAATCCAGCATTTCTCAAAACCGGATTTTTGAGCATAGCTATATTTGAATTTTAGTAGTAACATCTTGTCAGTCAGTCCCTTAGGTGACTCATTAACGGGTACAATACTTCTACTATGTCTTTGGCCGGGGGTATTATTCATCTTAGGTGGTCCACATATCCCTTTTAATAGACCTAAGTCTTCTGGATGATATATACAGTTGGCTATAAACCATGTGGGCAGGAATACAAGTAGTACCAGACTACCCCAAAGGCATACAGCCTTCCCTGACACTGAAGGTAAAAACATTTCTACAAGTTCTTATGCTTGTCCTTCTTCCTCGCTATCGTGTAAGGTTTCAAGGGTTAATTGTCCAATGCCTTCCTGAATCTCTTGCAGTTCCGGTAGCTGTTCGGGTGGGTCGGGTTCTTCTTCAATAGGTGGGGGGTCGGGGGTTGTGGGAAGCGGTGGGCACTTTTTCAGCCTGCTGGCGTGGATCCAGGTGTTTCCTTGGTCAGTCAGGACCGCAGTTCTGGACACCTTTTCAACCTTCCAAGGTCCAGAGTAGATTGGTCCGATCCTCTTTTTGTGGGCCAGTTGCTTGACTAGCACTTGATCTCCTGGGATGAAGGGGTGTGTTGGCTCTGTGGAGAGAGGAGAGAAGGTGACAGAAACTTGTTCGTTTATTTCATGAAGCATACTTACCAGGTTTTTCACGTACATTTCCTGTTGGGAATAAATGTCAATATCAGTGTCTTGGTCTAATGGGGGTAATTCTATATTTGCGGGGACTCCCATCAAAATTTCAAAAGGTGAAAGTTTCGTTCTGGCATGGGGTGCCGTTCTAATCTGGAATAGCACAGAAGGGAGGTGATCAAGCCATCCCTTCATTGTGCCCCCTGTGGCCTTTTTCAATTTATCCTTTATATTTCTATTCATTCTTTCCACTACCCCTGCGCTTTGAGGGTGATAGGGGATGTGTAGTTTCCATTGCAGCCCTAACAATTTAGCCACAGCCTGGGTAACGGAGGAGCTGAATGCAGGTCCCCTATCTGACCAAATAGATGTTGGTATGCCAAACCTACAAATCCAGTTATTCAGCAAGCATTTTGCTGCTATATTGGCTGTCTCACCTGCACAGGGAGTGGCTTCAACCCAGCCTGAAAATTTATCTACGACAACGCACAGGAATTTTAGGTTCCCCTTTTGTTTTGGCATGTGTGTGAAGTCTACTTGTAAATCTGTAAGGGGACCTATTGGTGGGGGTAGATGACCATGTAGGCCATGCCGTTTGCCCTGCACATTGTTTTGAGCACAGGTAAGGCAACTTGTGGTCAGGAGTTTGACTTGTTTGTTCAAGGCGTTTGTGCAGAAAGATTTGGTGTACATAGTGGCTAAAGGGACGGCACCTATGTGTCCTGGACCATGAAGGTAGGAGAGAATTAGAATACTGCTTGCCTCAGGTATTCCCAATATCTTCCCCTCTTTTGACCACAGACCCTCTGGGTCTTTGGTCAAGCCAGCCTTCACCCAATACAAGACATCTTCCTCAGTGGCTAAAGATTGCATTTGTGCCACTACAGATTTAAAGTTAGGACAGGTGAAATGATCCTTAAAGTACATGGACGTGGGGGTGGGCTCCTGGGTGGAGGACTGGGCTGCCTTTTTCGCTTCTCGGTCAGCTAAGGCATTTCCCTTGGAAAGTCTGCTATTATCTGAAGAATGTGCTTTTACTTTAATTATTGCCACCTCTTTTGGGAGCAAAATAGCCCGAAGAAGTGCCTGAATCTGGGTAGCATTGGAAATAGGTTTATTATCTGCTGTTTTAAAACCTCTTTTAGCCCATATTACTCCGAAGTCATGCACCACCCCAAATGCATATCTACTGTCTGTGTAAATGTTCACCTTCTTATCTGTAAATAAAATGCAGGCCCTGGTGAGGGCTTCTAGTTCAGCCACCTGAGCCGAAGAGGGGGGCAGTGGTTTGGCTTCTAATACCTTGTTTGGCAACTGGACTATTGCATATCCTGTTTGGAAGGTGGAATAGGAGGGACGGGAGCAACTACCGTCCACAAAAACATCGTCTGCATTGGTAATCGGTACGTCGGTGAGGTCTGGTCTTGGTGATGTGATAGACTCCACTCGTGTTATACAGTCATGAAACTGGTCTGGGTCTTGTGGTAGGCGTAACATGGAGTGCAAGAGATGGACGGCAGGGTTGTTGGCGGGAACATATTTGAGAGACAGATTGTCTGTGTTCATGAGGGAAATCTCATATCCACTGAGTCTTTGTGAGGTCATGTGTTGGGTGTTCATGTTCTGTATGAGGTGGGTGACAGAATGTGTGGTGTAAAGCGTCATCGGGTGTCCCAAGACCATCTTGTTGGCATCTTGTACGGCCATAGCACAGGCGGCTAAATTCTGAAGGCATGATGACATGCCTTGAACCTGAAGGGGGAGTTTTTTAGATAGGTAGGAGACAGGGCGGTAGCCTGTTCCATGCTGTTGTGTCAAAACCGCGGCAAAAGAGGTCCCCGAGACTACACAGTATAGTTGAAAAGCTTTACCATAGTCTACCAACCCCAGGGCGGGTGCACATGACAAACTGTTCAATAGGGCCTGGAAGGCCTTAAGCCGTTCCTCTGTCCAATCAACCTGCCTAGGGGCTGTTGAGGCGGTGGCCTCTCTTAGTATGCCATCATAATGAGAACAGTCGGGGATCCACTGGCGGCAATATACCACAGCGCCCAAGAATGAGAGCAGGGCTGCCTTGTCTTTTGGGGGGCTCAGAGCTTGTAGGGCTGCGGCGCGTTTGGGGGAGACCATCCTTGTCCCCCCTTTCAGTATGCACCCCAAGTATTCCACTTGTGGCATACACCACTGTATCTTCTTTCTGGATGCTAAATGCCCGATGTGGGCTAGATGGTTCAACAGAGATGTGGAATCGACCGCACAATCTTCAGCAGTGCGACTGCACAAGAGCAAGTCGTCCACATACTGTATTAGCACCGACCCTCGCTCAGGCGTCCAAGATTTGACAGTCTCATTGAGTACCATAGAGAAGGCAGCAGGACTATCAACATACCCCTGAGGCAGGCGTGTCCAGGTTAACTGACCCGTCAACTGGCCCTCCGTCCAGGAGAAGCCAAACATAGGCTGGGCCTCTTCCGCAATGGGAATGCTAAAGAAGGCATTTGCTAAATCAATCACTGTGTAGCATAGAGAATGTGCCGGTATACATGAGAAGATAAAAGTGATGTCTGAGACTAGGGGTGGAAGTGGAATCACTTGTTTGTTAACTGCCCTTAGGTCTTGTACAAGTCTCCACTCCCCACTGGCCTTTTTTACGGGGTAAATGGGCGTGTTCCAGGGACTGATGATTGGTTTCAGGATACCTTTTGATATGTAATCATTAATTTGAGGGGAGATGCCTTTGACTTTCTCTGGGGGTAGGGGATACTGTTTTTGATATTGTATCCCCGCATCTGATCGCATTTGGGGTGCATATGGTGTGCAATTAATAAAGCCCACACTACCTTTGTTTTCTGCCCAAATTGTGTGATGGTCAAGGGAGGAAGGTATCATTAGAAAGAAACTCCTGTGTGCATGTCTTTTTGGGCTGTGTAAGTCACAAAGAGGGGAACTCGCAGTGAGGGAGCCGTCTTTGTCAAACTTAATGGTAATGTTCAACTGGGATAGTAAATCTCTGCCCATTAGGGATACTGGACAGGAAGTCAGGACAGCGAAACTCTGCATACATAGCTCTAGTCCATCCGGGGTAGAGACTGGTAAAGGCGGGGTGACGGAATGAGTAACCGATGTCCCATTTATTCCAATAGAGTGTCCCTCAGTACACAGTGGTGTGTCATACCTCTCATCATTTAATGAGCTAAAAGTGGCACCTGAATCAAGCAGGAAACACACTATGTGGTTGTCTACGCGTAATATAACTTGTGGTAGACTCTTCCATGATAGGTTGTGGCACACCAGACTGAGGGAAGGGACATACTCTAGGCATCCCTATTGGGGGTGTGTTTGTCGGGTAGACGGCCACTGCATGGGGATTCGAGGGGGAGGTCTGTTAGAGGTTGGGGTGTAGGGTGGCTGTGCAAGCGCATGGTTTTGAGATGGTGTTTGGGGAGGTGGCGGATATTGGGGGTACCTTGTAGTGTGAGGGGGGGGGGCGATTAGCAGCGTTGTACCCCCTTCCCCTGCCCCTTGGATAGCTCACCCTCTGTCTATATGGGCACTGTGATTTCCAATGTCCCTGTTCCCCACAATTGAAACATCCTTGGTCAGGTGGGTAGGGCTGCATGGTCATGAGGTGCGGTGGTGAGGATGAGGTTTCAGGTGTGACTAGGGTTTGTGTTTGTGTCAAGGAGGGGAAAATTCCCCCTTTTTGTTCAAAGACTCCTGAAGTCTCTCTGGACCTAGCGTCCTTCATGAATTCATCTGGTGCTTGCTCTGCCCATTTGGGGTTTGTGAATTTGAGCAAGTGCGTCACTTTGGGATCGCCTCGCGACATGATGGTAGTAGTAAATAATTGTGGTGTGGCCCCATCTACAGCTTTCCATAGGGAGTATACTCTGGTACAGTAATCATAGAATTTCTCTTTAGGTCCCTGCTTGCCTGCTTGGCTAGGATCAGTTCTTGGAGTGCAGATGATCCTTTGTATAATTTGGACCAATGACCTCCCATGCCTTTCCAAAAGGATATCCAATCCTTATCGGTCTGGATATGGGTTGCCCATAGGTCGTCTACAGGGGCTACTTCTGGGCTGTCTGGGTCTACAATGCTAAGAATACTTTTTATGTCATCTTTGTCAAGCCCTGTGCCTGCACTATATTTTGCCAGAAAGGTACCTGCATCTCGTGGATACTTCTTGGGATTGGGACATAGTTCTTTTATTTTGGAGAGTGTACCCAAAGGTAATGGTATATGCACCTCGGTGTTCCCCATGGTCATCAAAGGTGCTTTGAATGAAGCCCCTACTACTTCTTCCTCAGTTTCCTCTTCTATGGATGATGTCCCTTTTTTACTAATTGGACCTGACTCCTCAGTTTTGGGAATAGGTGTCTCTTTTGTATGGCTTCTTGTAGTGGTGGGGGGCAGCGATATAATCCTATCCTGCGCTTCTTTTAACATTTCCTCCTTCTTCCCTAATTGCCTTATTAACTTTTCTAGTTCCTTTTTTAAGTCCTCCATCTTTTGTTCCTCTCTCTCTTTTCCCTCCTGGAATTCCTTCTCCCTTTCTTCCAAGCCTTTCTGATACATTTCCAACTCTATTTTCCTCTCCACTTCTACCTTTTCTGCCTCATTGAGGGCTATTTCTTTTTGTTTTAGTTCTTCCATAAGTTTTTCTAACTCAGTTCTCCTTTTCCCTATTTTCTCTTCTTCCTCCTTTTTCCTCTCTTCAAACTCTTTTATCTGTGCCTCTAATTCCTGCTTTTCGGGACTACCCACTTCTTCTTGTCCTGTAACTTCTTCCTGTCTCCCCTCTTCCTCTCTTCCCCTACTTACTTGTTCCCATTGGGCCACTTGTTGTGGTGTTGCTGTGGTGTGTGCTATGGCGGCTAGGACTACAGGATCCAGTGAAGGATATAGTTGAAGGTATGAACCTGGCGTCCCATCCTCGTTTTTTACCATAACATAAGGTGGGGGTGGACATTGAGGCGGGGGAGGGGGAGGTGAAGGGGGTGCAGTGGCTTCAGCCATAGCACTGGGTCCTATATTTGGAGTAAGCTTTGTAGTTTTATTAATATGCTTCTTTTTATATTTGTGTAGACATTTATCCCATGCATGGTAACAATCTTTTATATATTGAATATTTTCCCACTTCCCTGGAGGGTACGAATTTTTGTGGATTTGGCATATTTTACTTACTTCCTGCCAGTCTTCCTCAGTACAAGGACCATATGGCCCTGGGTCATGTATCCCCAATTGCTGACACCTTTCTCGGACTTGTGTCCAAAATGGTTCTACCTGGGGGCCAGGGATCATATTACTGACAAATTCATAGGGTGATGGGGTGGCCATGGCTTGGGTTGCTGCAGAATTCCCCATCTAGTAGTCTGGGCAGTGTGTGTCTAGTGGCAGGACACAGGTGATAACACCCGGTTTGTCCAACAATCCGGTCTCTGGTCTGGGAGTAGGATCCCTGATCTTTTTTGGGGCAGATGGACTTATATAAAACTATGAAGATTTACCCTTAATATACGATGAAGGGTAAATCTTTCCTGGTGGCGGGATATACCCCTCTTACACCAAGTCTGCAAGAGAAGCCTGTAGGTCTAGTGGTCAAAAGAATCTACCTTTCATAAATGCTAAGAAAAAAATAAACCTAGCGTACCTCACTACAATCTGGTTCTTAATACTCTGTATTCATTTAACAACATTTGGGTTTATTCAAACAGATATCCACTCTATATAATTATATCTTATACAACGTTAATACTCTATATACTTACGCTTGCACCTAAAGAGAAACAGACATATTTTTATGGTTTAAGATTTCAGCTTTAAAACTTTACAATCACATCATGATGCATTTCATTATTTATAGTGCACTTTAAAAGTTCTCAAAGTGGGCGTCCATTTAGCCAATCCTTATGTCACGGGCGTATATGATACCTCCCGTGTTAGAATATAATCATGAATATCTCTCTTAGTTTATAGTCGGACCAACCTAGTCAGACTCCTCAGTACCTGCGAACCCTTTTCACCCCCCAAGGGACCAGCCTAGTCCGTTGCGAAGGCACAGTTTATATATATATATATACAATTAAATTTCTTATAATGGTTGTTTGGACAGGTCAAGCATAAACGCCAATTACCATAAAAAGAGGCAAAAGGTGTAAATGACTTACCTGTGCAAACCCCACTTTCTGGTACCAAAACTGTAAGGTGTTCGTCTTCTAGATTCCCCTGGATAGCCTAGGCTGGAGTGGCTCAATGGAGGTCCCAATCGCCGGCGGATAACCAAATACACATACTCGTGGGTACGTGGTAACTGATTACAAGGTTTAATGGAAAGTGGACCGTCTTTTATGTGGTATTACACAAAAGCCCTGCCCTGTGAAGGGCCAATAGGGTGATTTTACACATACATCAACAATTTTCTTAAACTCATGACATTATGTAAGTCAAAGGTTAAATACAATCTTCTGACAGTTATTTTGCCTTTTCAGCATCTGCTGACTGACCATATTCTTGCGTAACCAGTCCTATCTATCCCTGTGCCTCTTACCACAGACAGATGTTTCCTGATATGTCAACATCTTGCATCTTAATTCTGAACCTATTGAAATGCAAGCCTAAGCATATTATCTTAGATTTTTGACTTAGTATATCTTTGGTAATTTCAATAAGTATTCCCTTATAACAATAAAGACTCAAAAGGCTGATTCTGTAAAGCCGATAAGACTAAATTCAAATCCCAAGGATTAAGAGGTGCCCTGACAGGGGGATTGATCCGCGTTGCCCCCTGAATAAAACTACGCACCAGAGAGTGAGAAGCAAGAGGCCATTGAAAAAACACTGACAGGGCTGAGACCTGGCCCTTGATAGTACTCAAGGCCAGCTTAATTTCCAATCCCATTTGCAGGAATTCAAGGATCCTACCTATGACATACTTCCTGGGGTGCCAACCCCTGGATCCACACCAGGAAACATATGCCTTCCAGACTCTGTGGTAAATGACTCTGGAGACCGGCTTGCTGGCATTACCCAAAGTAGAAACTACTGAAAGGGATAACCCACTGTCCTTTAGAATGTGTGTTTCAATAGCCAAACCGTTAAATTTAGCGTCCGTAAGGTAGGATGGAATACCAGAACTTGTGCAAGAAGGTCTGGCCATAATGGCAGGGTCCATGGGACTCCTCCGACCTTTTTATGACCTCGGCAAACCAAGATTTTCTGGGCCACGTAGGGACCACCAGAATCACCTTCTTTCATTCCTGCTTGGTCCTGCAGAGAAGGTGTGGAAGTAGCACAACTGGAGGAAATGCATAGATCAGTGAAAACTGATCCCATGGGAAGACTTATGCGTCTGTTCCGCATGCTAGCGCATCCCTCGTTCTTGACACAAAGTTGTCGACTTTGTTGTTGAATCTGGACACGAACAGGTCCACATCCGGAAAATAACCCCCTCTCTGACATATCGCTAGAAAGATGTCGGGGTGAAGGGACCACTCTCCCGGAAATAACTGTTGGCGACTCAAGTAGTCCGCCTGCCAATTTTCTATTCCTGGAATGAAAATCGCTGATAGGCAAGGAATGTTGTTTTCTGCCCAAGCTAGAACATGATTCACCTCTTTTTGGGCTGTACGACTTCTTGTGGCCCCTTGGTGATTGATGTAAGCCACAGCTGTGGCATTGTCGGATTGAATGCTGACAGGACAATCCCGATAGTACTCAAGGCCAGCTTAATTTCCAATCCCATTTGCAGGAATTCAAGGATCCTACCTATGACATACTTCCTGGGGTGCCAACCCCTGGATCCACACCAGGAAACATATGCCTTCCAGACTCTGTGGTAAATGACTCTGGAGACCGGCTTGCTGGCATTAACCAAAGTACAAGGAATGTTGTTTTCTGCCCAAGCTAGAACATGATTCACCTCTTTTTGGGCTGTACGACTTCTTGTGGCCCCTTGGTGATTGATGTAAGCCACAGCTGTGGCATTGTCGGATTGAATGCTGACAGGACAATCCCGTAGTCTGAGCGTCCAGGATTCTAGGGCCAGACATACTGCCCGAATCTCTACAATGTTGATAGGAAAGGTCTTCTCTGACTTGGACCATCTCCCCTGGACAGAAACTTCTTCCAGGACTGCTCCCCAGCCTAGGCTGGCATCGGTTGTTGCCACTTTCCAGGGTACTGGCAGAAAGGATTTCCACTTTTGGAGGTTGGGATAAGTGTAAGCATATTGGAAAATTCAAAGCCTGAACTTTCTTGTTCCAGACCGACAGGATGGTGTTTTGTAACAGTCTTGAATGAAACTGCGCATAAGGGATGGCCTCGTAGGAGGCCACCATTTTCCCTAACAATCTCATGCACAGCCGAATAGAAGGATTTTTCTTTGCTTTGACAAGCTGAATTAGTCCTGGAACTTATTTTTGTCTGGGGTAATCACCCCTTGGTGATTGATGTAAGCCACAGCTGTGGCATTGTCGGATTGAATGCTGACAGGACAATCCCGATAGTACTCAAGGCCAGCTTAATTTCCAATCCCATTTGCAGGAATTCAAGGATCCTACCTATGACATACTTCCTGGGGTGCCAACCCCTGGATCCACACCAGGAAACATATGCCTTCCAGACTCTGTGGTAAATGACTCTGGAGACCGGCTTGCTGGCATTAACCAAAGTAGAAACTACTGAAAGGGATAACCCACTGTCCTTTAGAATGTGTGTTTCAATAGCCAAACCGTTAAATTTAGCTTCTGTAAGGTAGGATGGAATACCAGAACTTGTGCAAGAAGGTCTGGCCATAATGGCAGGGTCCATGGGACTCCTCCGACCTTTTTATGACCTCGGCAAACCAAGATTTTCTGGGCCACGCAGGGACCACCAGAATCACCTTCTTTCATTCCTGCTTGGTCCTGCAGAGAAGGTGTGGAAGTATCACAACTGGAGGAAATGCATAGATCAGTGAAAACTGATCCCATGGGAAGACTAATGCGTCTGTTCCACATGCTAGCGCATCCCTCGTTCTTGACACAAAGTTGTCGACTTTGTTGTTGAATCTGGACACGAACAGGTCCACATCCGGAAAATAACCCCATCTCTGACATATCGCTAGAAAGATGTCGGGGTGAAGGGACCACTCTCCCGGAAATAACTGTTGGCGACTCAAGTAGTCCGCCTGCCAATTTTCTATTCCTGGAATGAAAATCGCTGATAGGCAAGGAATGTTGTTTTCTGCCCAAGCTAGAACATGATTCACCTCTTTTTGGGCTGTACGACTTCTTGTGGCCCCTTGGTGATTGATGTAAGCCACAGCTGTGGCATTGTCGGATTGAATGCTGACAGGACAATCCCGTAGTCTGAGCGTCCAGGATTCTAGGGCCAGACATACTGCCCGAATCTCTACAATGTTGATAGGAAAGGTCTTCTCTGACTTGGACCATCTCCCCTGGACAGAAACTTCTTCCAGGACTGCTCCCCAGCCTAGGCTGGCATCGGTTGTTGCCACTTTCCAGGGTACTGGCAGAAAGGATTTCCACTTTTGGAGGTTGGGATAAGTGTAAGCATATTGGAAAATTCAAAGCCTGAACTTTCTTGTTCCAGACCGACAGGATGGTGTTTTGTAACAGTCTTGAATGAAACTGCGCATAAGGGATGGCCTCGTAGGAGGCCACCATTTTCCCTAACAATCTCATGCACAGCCGAATAGAAGGATTTTTCTTTGCTTTGACAAGCTGAATTAGTCCTGGAACTTATTTTTGTCTGGGGTAAGAATACCTTCTTCTGTACGGTATCTATGACCAACCCCAAGTACTGTAATCTCCTTGATAGTTTTAAGGAGGATTTTTTTAAGTTGAGCATTCAACCCAGAGATTCCAGGTAGTTTACAGCTGCGATTAAACTTTGGTTTAGACTAGAGACTGAATGATCTATCAAAAGTAGATTGTCTAAATAGGCTAAGACCGTTATGTCTTGAGCCCTTAATCTGGCTAAAGGAGGTGCCAGAATTTTTGAGAACCCCCGCAGTGTGGTGGCCAGACCAAATGGCAGAGCCACAAGCTGAAAATTATGATTTTTTTATCTCGAAGCGTAGAAATTTCTGATGAGTGGGAAATATTGGCAGGTGGAGGTATGCATCTTTGATGTTGATCGATGCTAGAAACTCCCCTCCTTGCAAAATGGAAGCAACCAATCGGATTGATTCAATGCGAAAGGACTGGATATTTAGGTGCCGATTCAGATCTTTGAGATCTAGAATGGGTCTTACTTTTCCATTTGGTTTTGGAACCATGAAAAGGTTTGAATAAAACCCTGAGCCCCGTTCCTCTAAGGAAACCTCTGATATCACCAGCTTGGATAAGAGATGATCCAGAGCTAGAAAGACAGACTTCCTTTTGTCTGGAATCCTGAGAACATTTGATCTTAGAAAAGGAGGAGATGGAAATTCTCGGAACTATAGTTTGTAACCTAGAGAAACTAAGGAAGCCACCCATCTGTCTTGACATTGTTACTGCCAGATCTTTGAAAATTTCAGAAGCCTTTCCCCCCACCTGAGCGAGCGGGGGCGCCCCTTCATATGGAGGCCTTAGCATTCTGTTTTTGCTTTCTGCCCCAAGACCTCTTTTGGCCCTGGTGCTGCCATTGGGGTCTTCCTCTTGAACCTGAACGAGACTGCCTAGAGGTTGATGCCCCTGGCACAGGTGAGGAAGCACGCCTAAAGGAGAAATATAAAAATTTCTTCTTTACTAGTAAAAGAGAGCTTTTCCCATTAGAGATTCTTTGGATGTATTTATCCAGATCGTCCCCAAATAACTGTTCAACATGAAATGGGAAACTGGCCAAAAGTTTCTTACACGGTGCTTCGGCTGACCAATTCTTCCGCCACAAGACTCTGCGAGAATGCACTAGTCCTAGCATAAGCTGGGAGGCTTAGATGATAGAGCATCTACTGTGAAACTCATTGTTGGGCCTGCTAATCAGGAAGAATCTTAAGTATCTCCACAAACTGTTCCTTAATGGACTGAGATACACCAATTGCTGCAAGAACTGGCTGCGCTACTGAACTTGCCAGAGACATGTTGTTTTTGAAAAGAAATTCCAACTTTTTATCTGTTGGATCCTTTAACATCAGCGCATTATCCACCGGACAAGTGAGATTTTTGTTCACTGAGGCGATTGCAGCCTCAATTGCTGGAACCCCCCATTTCTTATAAAAATCCTCCTCCATAGAATACAGTGTAGAAAACTTTCTAAACTGTTTATCCGGGTGTTCCCATTCAGAATATATAAGCCTTTTTAGCCAAGAATGAATAGGAAAAGCATCCCCAGATGGGGGAGGCTTTAGTGATCCCAAACCAGAGGTGGGTTCATCAAGAGACTGTGCTGCAGGCAGCAAAAAGGTTGAACGAACCAATTTAGTAAGGGAGTGTAGAAGCAAACTGTCTTTTGATACTACTCTCTCTATATTAGGATCCTTGGAAGAGGATATATTAGTATCTTCCAAATCTCTTGGCAGACCTTCCTGATCCCCTGCCCCTTGCACCTCAATATGAGGGTCCTGAGCACTGGATGGGGATCTGCTACGTTTGAACCTACTATGGAGAGTGATCATAGCATCAATCTTCTTTTCCAAATTAGAAATGTTAGAAGAAAAATCCTCCTGTGTGATATATATAGGGGCTAAAGTGTCCAGCGCTGCTCCAACATCAGTCTCCCCTGACGGCTCAATCTGACCGGCCGTATCACTCTAAGGCCGCGTACACACGGGCGGATTGTCTGGCCAACTAAGTTCGTCAGACAATCCGACAGACAGTCCGTCCTACTTTTGAATGAACGGACTTGACCACACACAACGAACAGACAGTCCGCTGAAAGCTTGCGCGATGACGTGTACGGCACCTACGACGGGACTAGAAATTCGACGTCCAATACACTGCAATGCAACCTTCGGCCGTGTAAATCCTTTCTGAGCATGCGCCATACTTAGTCCGTCCAACTTGCCTACTCACGAGCGGACTGTCCGCTGAAACCAAGTTTGGACGGACTGTATTACGGAAATTCCGAAAGACTTAGTCCGCCAGACTGTCCGCTGAAAAAGTCAGCTGAAGCCCACACACGAGCGGATTGTCCGCTGAAACACGTTACAGCGGACTAAGTTGGACAGACAGTCCGCCCGTGTGTACGCGGCCTAAGCCCTTGTACACACAGTCAGACATTCTGACGCATAATGTCCAATCGGACCGTGTTGTCGGATAATCAGACCGTGTGTGGCCTCCATCGGACTGTTTCTGTTGGAATATCCGACCGACAAAGTTTAGAGCTGGGCTATAAAATTTTCCGACAACATAGTCTGATCGGACTTTGTCTGATCGTTAGTAGAGAATTTCCGATTGGACAAAGTTCCATGCATGCTCAGATCAAATTACAAGACCAAAGCTATTGGCTACTAGCCGGAACGTAGTCCCGTCGTAAGGAAATTACGCCATCACGTTCTGAACGATCAGATTTTCCGACAACTTTGTCTGACCGTGTGTATGCAACACCAGTTTCGGACAAAATCCGTCAGACAAAATCCAATGGATTTTGTTGTCGGAATGTCCGACTGTGTGTACAAGGGCTAAGAGGAGGATGACATTCTTTTGGAAATGGATTTAGGTTGTTGTGAAACCATCAAACCTCTAGAACCCTTTGAGGAGTTCTTGGTCCCTCTTCCACTCATAGCCAGAAGCACAAAGCAGAGGCACTACCAAAAAGAATGTACACTGCTAGGCTATAGTCCAGCAATACAATGCTGCTATTAATGCCCAGCCTGAAAGAGTAATAATGTTTCAAGGGGAAATGCCTGTGTCCCCAAACCTAAAGTAAAGGCGCCTCTGCTTTTGTGTTTCTCCACAGCCAGCAGCAGCACACAGTGTGCTTTTAAAAGCTTCCTCCACATGTATCTGGCGTCTGAGAATGCTGACACCGTTAGCCCCACCCCCGCTCTGATTACGGCCCCACCCCTGTTTTTTCAAAAGAAGGGGGAGTTGAAAAAAACACCACTGAGCAGCCGCATTTTTTGTCTTGTTTTTAATATAAAAAAGTGAATTTGGGCTTTTAAATCCCCCAGGGGGGTATTCCAACATAGGGGAGCCACAGGCGGAGAGACAAGTCCCCCCTCTTGCTTGCCCCCCTCAGGATCTGCTGCTTTGGCCGGAGGAGAAGGAGAAAGTGATGGCTCCTGACACAGAGCTGTTTCCAGCATAAGGTGGTGAGTGCGCAATACAGCCCCCAGTGGTGACATATTGTCAGGGCTGGCTTAGCCCTTCCTCCTCTGGGCTGGACGCTCAGCTGTCAGCTAATTGCCAGCTCTCTTCTCTTTCCACAGTTACCAGCTATTCTCGATGATACTCGTCTGACCTGCCTATTTAAAGCCTTCCTGCTCACTTTTTCATTTGCCTTCTCGTTGGTTATATCACAGGGAACTCCTGCTTTTTGTTTCAAGACTGGCTTGCTGACATCCCACCTGGCTTCTTATCCTGCTTGCGGTTGCTCTCCTTGGATCCCTGACTACCAGCCTGGCTGATTACCTGATCTGGTAAATGAACTTTGGACTGGCTGACTACCCGATCTGGCTACAGGACTCTGGCTATGCTTGACTATGCTTTTTTTTATTTACCTTTTATTTTTATTAATAAACAAGTGTGATTTGATTGTACTTCTGTCTCAGTCTGTTTCATGGTTTCTGACACATATAGGCATGACAACATTATATATACTTAAAGGAGATATTCATAAGAAAATTCAACATATTTCTTAGAAAACTCCACTGACCTTTGTGCCACAGGGTTTTCTGAGATAAATCCAATCTTCACCCTTCACGGTGGGCTCCGTAACCTTCAGGAGCAGGGAAACCTAGAGGTAACCCACAATCCTGGACCTGCAACAGCACCCTGCCCTGGTACCATTCCTTAGGCCCAAAAAGAGACACTCTCAACGGATCTGGTCAGCAAGGCTAGCCTTAGCAAGGATTGCTCCAGTGGAGCTCAGCACAGCACATCTTTACTTGTGACCAACACCTTAGACACTGCTGAAAAATCTGAGGTACTCCCAGTAGTGGGAGGGGTTATATAGGGAGTGCACTTCTGGTCTTACGGTGTGCCTATGTCCATCACCTAAATGTGGCCTATTAACCCACATAGTAACTAGTATGGCTCTGTGTCCCCGATGTATGAAAATAAAGTTGATTTTGTAGCCAGGGTATGTGGGATGGATTACTACCTCATTAAACCTAAGGTGGATCATGTACAGCTGCAACCAATTACAAGCTTAACACAGAACAAGGAAAAGATGGATGACATAGTGCCAATGGTAGAAAAGTTTCTGCAGGATGGCATCCTGGAAGAAATGATTTCTCCCTACAACACACCCGTTAACCCTGTAAAGAAGCTGGATGGCTCCTTCAGGTTTGTACAGGACTTGAGAGCCATAAATGACCTCATAGTCCCAATAGCACCCATTGTACCTGATGTCCCATCACTCCTGTCCTCCATTCCAGCAACAGCCAAATGTTTTACTGTGATTGATTTAAAGAATGCTTTTTTTCTCCATCCCTGTAGACGAGGAGACATGGCCACTCTTTGCTTTTACTGTGTCGATTGACCAACACAATTGCCAGTTTACCTAGTGTAGAATGCCCCAGGGTTACATAGACTCACCTAGAGTCTATTCTATAGTACTCCAAGCCACCCTCAGACCTTGGACTGCCCCTCATGGTTCTGTACTGTTGCAATATGTTGATGATCTTTTGATTTGTAGTTTTTCAGAGGAGGACTGCTGAGCTGATAGCCTATCCTTATTGAAATGGTTACATGTATGTGGTCACAAAGTGTCTAAGAATAGTTACAATGGTGTAAACAGGGATTTGAGTACCTAGGGTTTGTGCTTTCTCCAGGAATTAGGAAAGTCAGTCACAAGAGAGTTTCTGCTCTAGTGGGTCTGTCCCACCCATTTACCAAGAAAGACATGCTCATCTTTCTTGGAATGATTGGTTACTGCCGCCAATGGATACCTTACTGTTCTTTCTATGACAATATATTGAGACAAGCAACCCTCTCTGAAATGTCTGATATTGTAAAATGGTCTGATGAAATGTTAAATGCTTTTGCCATGTTGAAATGTGCAATGGTTACCAGCCTGAGCATTGGCCTCCCTGAATATGGCAAAATGTTTCACTTGTTTGCCAGGGAAAATTGTAGAACCATGGCAGGAGTACTGGCCCAGGAACATGGTGGGAGACTGCGCCCTTTAGCTTTTTTTTTATTCAAAGATGGTTCCAGTACAGGTGCAAGGCATGCCTGCATGTCTCAGAGCGTTGGCTTCTTGTGCAATGGTAGCAGAGGATGGTTGGGTCATGACACCACCTTACATACTACAATGTCACCAGAACCCTCAAAACTTTACATACTCAGCATATGTCAGCACAAAGATTGAGTGGGTATGAAGTCACCCTTTTGTCCAATCCAAACCTGAAAATAAGAAGTTCAAACATAAACTCTGGCCCAGCTCCAATTTTGAATGCCTTATTAGGTCTTAAAGGATAACAGGATGACTTACCACCACCTCATGACTGTGCACAATCAATTTATCAGGACACTTCACCTAGAGTAGATATACTTTCGGTGGCAATCCCTACTGCACAAACAGTTTTTGTTGATGGCTCTTGCAGCAGACCAAGTTATAATGTCTATCACGCGGGATATGCTGTGGTCCAACTGCCGGATACTGTCCTCGAGGCCAATCCAGCGCCCTATCAGGCTGCTAAATTGATAACATTGACCCGTGCATGCCAGCTGTTTGCAGGAAAAGAGTTAAACATTTACACTGATTCCAGATATGCTCATGGTGTGGTCTGGGACCATGGTGTAATATGGCTTTGCAGAGGATACGTGGCAGCAGATGGAAAGAGCATCTCACACTCTGACCTAGTCACAGCATTACTAGATGCAATTCAGTTGCTTTCAAAACTAGCTATCATGCACTGTAAGGCACATACAGGCCAAATGATTGATATAGCCAAAGGGAATGCACTAGCTGACAAAATCGCCAAAGAAGTTTCATCTACACAAAAGGCAGACATTCAAATGCCCATGCTAACACCTCAGCCATTTTCCCTTAAAGAGACACATTGGCTCACGCAACTGCAGGCTTTTGCCACTCCTGATGATGTTGCGCAATGGAACTATGAAGGAATGGTACAGAAGGATCCTAAAACAGGATTAATCTGCAAAGAGAGGAGACCGCGTATTCCTGTTGCTATCCCCCTGTTCATTGCAGAATACCGTGGACTGGGTCACAAGGGCTTGTAGGCCACATGTGAACTCCAAGATGCAGATTTTTTCATTGCAGGACTACCTAATCTAGTCAAAGCTTTTGTACAAAGATGTGTCACTTTCATTAGGGCCAATCCAACAAACCCAAGGAAATCAAAGCATGAACATCTTGAGTACCCAACAATGCCGTTTATCCATTTACAGATAGATTTTACACATATACCCAAAGAAGGAAAGAAACAACAATACCTTTTGGTCATAGTGGAAATTATGTCACACTGGCCAGAAATCTTTGTCAATAACAATGAACAATGAATGAATAACAATGAAAATGCGCAGACTGTGGTGAAGATCCTCATACAGGAAATTATTCCTAGATGGGTATGTCCATTACAAATAAATTCAGACAATGGCCCAGCCTTCACAGCTAAAATCTGCCAAGACCTTGTAAAAGTACTAAAAATAGACTGGAAGTTTCAGCTCCCCTACCACCCACAGAGTTCTGGGATTGTAGAAAGAATGAATAGAACAATTAAAGACAGGATAAGGAAAGCTTCAGGTGGAAATTTTGGCAAAAGGAGATAGTGTGATGGGTTATTCCCCCTTTGAAGTACTCGTGGGTAGGCCATTCCCCACACTGTGGGCTAATCATCCTTTGATGGTGGAAGAAGGTGATTTGGAACAGATACAGGAGGAATATGTAAAAATAAACTGATTGAAACTCTTGATATTGTTGAAAGAAGAGTAGCTCGCACCTCTCCTTCTTCTTCACAGGTACCAACCCACCCGTTCCAGGTCGGTGATCAAGTTGTGGTCCGGAGGCTTCAGAAAGGTTGAAAGCCACAAGAGGTTCCATTCGGACCTTTGACCAAAGTGGTAGCCATCACCAGGACCTCCATGTTTACCGAGGAATGTCCTACCTGGATCAATGCCAGCAGAGTAAAGAAGGTTGATCTAAGCCCAGGAATTGAAGAAAGGCTGAAAAGAGGCGAAGCAGATGTTTTAAGTCCTCAAAAGACAAGCATAGAAATAAAGGACAGTGAGGTCGCTCTCTTCACCACAGACTTCTGAGAAGGACTTCTGCCTCCTGGTGATATTTCTACTTCTGATCTTTGTCCCAGTGTGGATAATAACTAAGTGTATATATCATCCTGATGACTTAATTCCATGGTTAGATTCAAATGTTCTACAATATCCCCCACACCCCTGTGTTAATTTCTGGCAAAATTTGAATTAGTAGCGACCTGGAGGTGGAAGCATGGAGACAGGAGGGAGTGCTCATGTAACTCTGAAACACATGATACCCTATCCAGGATAGATTTGTGTTTGGTCTCCTCTGACCTGCTAAATAGGGTGAATAAGGCTAGATACCTCCCTAGGTCGATATCTGACCATTCCTCTATAATGGTGGACCTTGTCTTGGGCCCCCCCCCCACTTCTTATCGGATGTGGCGGCTAAGTCCTTTGTGGCTGGCCAATCAAGCATTAGTGGACCAAAGTGTAGACAAAATGAAGTCCTACTGGGTACTCAATCGGCAGGGTGCCTCTGTTCCAATGACCTGGGATGCCTTCAAGGCCATTACATGAGGCGTTTTTGCCTCTGCAATTGGATAGGCCTGTAAGGCATCCCAGTCCAAATGGATGGACGCAGAAGGAGACCTTAGGAAGGTGGAGGCCGCTTATTCGATGGCCCCCACCCCTGAGACACATGCCACTTGGAAATATAAATCTAGAGAACTAGAATTGGTCCTACTGGAACGCACTCAAAAGAAGTTGCTGTATCAGAATCAGCGACTCTGAGTTTGGTGAAAAAATAGTCGATTGCTCGCATAGTTATCTAGACCTGATTATCAGTCATGTAGTATCCCGAGAATTAAAAATTTAGAAGGCATAGTGGTGGAACAGAAAGAGGAGGTGTTGGATGCATTTGTCAAGTTTTATTCCTCACTATATGCTACTAGGGCCCACTATACCATTGTAGAGCTGGATGATTATCTTGCTGACATCTCATTACCAAAACTTCAGGATGAGCAGGCCTCTTTGTTGGATGACCCTCTGACAGAAGAGGAAATAGGGGAAGCCATACAATCCTTTGCCAGGAACAAAACCCCGGGATTGGATGGATTCCCTATAGCATGGTATATGAAATTCAAGGACATATTAATACCACACCTAAGTAAAGCCAATAAAGTCCACACCATAAAGTCCATCTACTCTGTGAATCATATAGGCCAATATCACTGATCAATTCAGATGTTAAGATTCTGGCTAAGGTGCTCGCCCGGCGTCTGAACACAGTCATCACCACTATTATAGAGGCGGATCAGACTGGGTTCATCCCGGGACGGTCAACCTCTATCAACCTGCGAAGATTGTTTTCCAATTTACAAGCCACACATGATAGGATAGGCTCTAGAGCCTTGTTGGCGCACATAAGGCATTCGATTAGTTTGAATGGCCATACCTGCTTGAAGTCTTGGCGAAATTCGGGTTTGGCATAACCTTTATCAGATGGGTTCAGTTACTCTATCTGAAACCCACAGCTAGATTTAAGGTAAATGCATCGGTGTCTGACCCCTTTCTGATAAAGAGATGCCCCCTGTCGCCATTACTATTTGCGCTAGCGATAGAACCTCTGGCGGCATTGATAAGATCCAGTGGGGAGGTGGCAGGACTGAGGACTGAGGGTCTAGAAGAGAAAGTATCGCTTTACGCGGCTGACATGTTAATATACTTGTCGGATCCCCAGTCGTCAGTCCCAATCCTGGTGGAGATTATCAGGAGGTTTGGCCACTTCTCTGGGTTCCAGGTTAACTGGGACAAGTCCCTTCCTTTTATGATAGATCAAGACTCGACAGCAACACTTCCCCACTCCTACCCGCTACAGATAGTTACCTCCTTTCAATATTTGGGAATTATGATTCAACACCCACTCTCTTCCTACACCAAAATTAATCTGGACCCTCTTATAAGCAGAATGAAGAACACATTAAAGACATGGACTAACCTTCCCCTGACACTGCTCGGCAGGATAAATATATTTAAAATGATCTTCTTGCCAAGATTTCTATATATCCTGAGTAATTCACCAGTCTATGTTACTAAAAAAGAAATCGAAAGAAATAGACTCCATCCTTATCAGGTTTTTCTGGAATGGGGGAGCAGTTAGGATTGCTACAAACACTTTACAATTACCAGTGCTGGAGAGTGGGCTGGCACTACCCTGCCTACAAACCTATTATATTGCCTCACAATTGACCCATGCACATTGGTGGTTTCACCCAGAAGCCAACAATGTGGCCACGGCCCTGGAGGAAGCTATACTCACCTCATATGAGTCCCTCCAAAACCTGATCCACCGTATGTCCCTTAGAGGGAGGGAGGGCACTTCCATCCTTGCAATGACCCTACGGATCTTTAAACTGACTAAAATGTTGCCATCGACAGCAAAAAACCTACTCGCCAAATACCCCATTATGGGGGAACCCAAATCTGCAGGAATTCTCCCGCACAACGGATGGAGGATACTGGTCAAAAAAAGGGGTAAAAACGATACTACATCTATTTGTAGATAACAGGTTCCGATCCTTTGAAGAGTTCCACCAAGACTATCAGTTCAGCATATTTCCTTTATCTATAGATACGCCACACAGCATCCACCCAGTTTGGCCTGCGTAACATAAAATGTTCAACCCTCTCTGCTAGAACAAATTCTAACAGATTCTTCCCATACTAAACTAGTCTCAACATACTATAGGTCCTTACAGCACTCTACTACTCAGACTTATCAACACGGCCAACAAATGGAAAACTGATATCCCTGAGTTGACGGAGGATATCTGGCAGGAAATACTTCCTCTCCAGGTTCCCTCGGTCATATCCTCCCGAGATAAAGTTATACAGACCAAACTGTTATATAGATCTTGTTTCACGCCATTATTACTGTTTAAACTTAACAAGCTACCCTCTGCATTATGCTCTAGATGCACCATTGCTGATGGCACGTTTTTCCAATTAATGTGGGAATGCATTCAGATCAGGAAATTTTGGTCGGAGGTCACGGCCTTTCTTAGCTCTTTGACTAAAATTCCCAACATATGCAATCCTTTGAGGTGTCTATTGGGTTATATTGATGATGAGGATTTATCTAAAAATATGCAAACTTTCCTGCGAATAGCATTTTTTACGCTAAAAAAACAAACACTCTTCATTGGAAATCACAGGCCTCACCAACCATAGCCTTTTGGCTCACTATCATTAATCAGGCTATCCCAGTATATAAGCTGACATACGAATCCAGAGGATGCCCAAAAAAATTCCTGAAGGTATGGAACGCATGGGTTAGCTCCGAACATACTATTGCACCTATTACATAAGAAACATTGGAAAATGATGTTCATTAAAGGATTATATTATGAAAGAATTAAGATACAGGGGCAAGTCTTTATATATCCACCGAATGTATACCAGTCTGCTGTATGTGATATTGGTTTGGGCGACGTTCGCTCTATATACATGTATGTATTGTTGTTGTTTGTTTGTTATGTAACAAAAAAGAACAAAAATTTACCCTTTAAAAAAATCATCCTGATGACTTAGGAACCTTGAAACTCATATGTGGTAAAAGCGAAGTACACACCAACCATACTGACTTTCACCCCAGAAATCACAGTAAAAGAGACGTCTCTAATGAATTGATCAAAGAAACATTTTTTTCTGGAAAAATTGTTACTGTTAAAATTTAAATATGCTTATGATAGAAAGTCAGGATATGAAAAATGCTGGATTTGTAGTAAGTTACACCAGAAACTGCTAAGATCCCACTTTTAGCTGTCCCTCTAAACCTTAAGTCATTATTGAAAAATACTCTAGTCTTAAGTATTAAGAATGTCTCAGAATCCTTTTCTAGTTTGGGTTTAGGTGGAATGTTTCCATGGTTAAAGGATTATCATTATCATAGTACTATTGTTAGGATTGATAGGCTACCTGATTTTCAAGCTTATTTTGCTTTGTAAATGTGAAGTCAGTCAGTGCAAAATAATGACTTATATTTTAAATAAAACAAAACAGCTGCTGAACACTAAAGGCAAATATAACAAAAACCTCAAATAGATATGATAAACAAAATAATGCAGCGCTAAACTACCCTCTATTAATTAGACATAAAGTTTCTCAAAAAATGAGAAGCAGAATAAAAATCTTGTACATATATTGTAAAATGGAAGCTTATGAATATGAGACGGCTGACAGAACAAGATGGAAGCCTAGCATAACCTTTCAGTCCCCTCTTAAAGTCATTAATATGACTTTCTACAGATCCGCAGCCTCCTGAAATCTATGGTTCGTTCTACATTTGTTGTATTCATTTACATAAAGCTGCAGATATTGTGTATATGCGTGAGAAGGTTAGTCTGGTGTAGTACATTTACTAATACAAAGCAAAATAAACATGATAAACAAAATAGTGCAGCGCTAAACTACCCTCTATTAATTAGACATAAAGTTTCTCACAAAATGAGAAACAGAATAAAAATCTTGTTAAAGGAAACTTTGATAGCAGTGGTCAGCAGTGATGTATTCCTCTGTGTTGATAAAGATACAAGCAGATATCCTTATAGTGTCAACAGACTCAGTGATTCCACCACCAGAAAGCCAAATCGCTCACCTTAAAGTATAGACCCCTGACTTAACAGATAGGTCAAACAAACACTTCCAATGGTCGCACACTAAGGTTCAGATGGGCCCGATAGATGAAACTTGGCTTCTTGATTAATATGGTGCTGTCATCAGTGGTAACTCGCATTCCCAAAGTGAGGTATCATAAAATCAAAAAAATATATATAGTGCAAAACCGTATGGATAAAAAACTGAAATTTATTAAAATGAACAGGCACTCACATACAGAGCACTAAAGCCTAGTGCTGGATTGTAAACATGAACAGAACATTCCACAAGATAAAATGCAGTAAGGTGGTTGCAGTGACATTCCAGGGTCCTCCCGCACGTGTATTGTCCTGAACGGGACTTTATCAGCGGATATAGAGGCCCTCGCAACCATTTACTAATTTATAGCCACCCACTAATTATTACCACCTGCTAGACTGACCTTAGTAGAGACTCACTAACCAATCAAAAACAGGCACTCAAAGGTCACTTGAATCCTATCTTTATCCCATATGCGACATTATTACTCATGACATCCTATTTACCATCTCCTACAATCAGATAGTATAGTGTAAGAGTCGGGATTAGAGGTGTAGGGTAATGTATTTACTTGCTATCATTACTCTCATTACTTACTGTCATAGTTATGCAATAGTTTTTCTGCTTACCTGTTTCCATGTGTTCATCCAGAGACCAGCCGACCCCCACCTGTCTGCTTTTGTAATCCATCCTCTGGCATGGCTCCACCCTAGCTCCTATCAGGGAGCTCTATATTAACCTGTGCACTGCAGGCCAGCCCTGCTGATCAACCTTTGTGTGTTAGCTTCCTGTTACCTGCCGTGTGCTCTTCTGTTGTTCCATTACCGACTTTGGCGTGTGTTTTCCTGTGATCCTGACCTTTTGGCATGTCCCTGACTATTCCTGTCTGCTTGTGGCCCCGACCTTGTCTTTGTCCCTCACTATCCCTATCCTCCTGTTTCCTACTGTGGGTGTGAGCTGGGGTACCCTGGGGGTCGCAACCTGGAGCCAGTTGCAGCCAAGTCCATCCTCACCACTAGAGGCGCTGGTGAACACCTGCTGGCTCTTATACTCCACGTCCCAGGGAATCTTACGCTCTAACGCCAGTGGGATCTGTCTCCCGTCCGCAGCAGTCTGCCGTAGGGTCCACAACCTTGCGGTGCACTCCTGACCCCTACGGTGTGCATCTGTCACCTCGCCTCAAGGTGACCTGACACTTACATTCTTTACTGTAGCTTTGACAATCCGCAAATGCTGTTTACATCAAACCACATACTGTCATGTGACTTGGTCACATGACCGGAATATAGTCACGTAACAGAGCGCGATCATATGACCGGAACAGTCAGCGAATAGCTTCTGCCCTCACTGCACCGTCAGCGCCACTCAGAACATGACACAACGTAGTGCAGCAAGGGGCAGGCTCACAGTCATGTGACAAAAACAGTCACGGGACCGGAACATTGGGTATGTCACTTCCGCCCGCCACGAATGCCTATACTAATACCTATGGTCACTTCCGCCCTCACCGCAATGTCGACGCCACTCAGGGCATGACGAGGCGTGGTGTAGAAAGGGGCGGGCGCCACTCCGGGCAAGATGCGGCGCAGTGTAGAAAGGAGCGGGTGCCACTTAAGGCATGACACGGCGCAGTGTGGAAAAGGGGCGGACACATCTACTACTGCTAGTGGGCAGATGTCAACAACACTCACACAACAGCATAGCTACACAGACCTGGCCATCCAAAAATCATAGTGCATTAACCATCCATCCCCACTATGGCACAGGTGCCCACACACGGTAAACACAGCGCCACACAGTGGTGACAGACAGAGATTTTTTTTTTACACAACCCATCGATAAACAATATAGACAATACAATATATATCTTTAGAGTTCAAAACACCAATATGTTTACCTCGGGCTATCAAGGAATGAAGTTCATTTTTAAATTCCATCATGGGATCATTATTAAGTTTCACATAAGTATTATAATCGTGAAGTAAATTCTCCATCTCATTATTATAATATGATTTACTCAACACTACCAGCCCCCCTCCCTTATCAGCAGGCTGTATCACAAGATCCTTTTCGTTCGGACAGAGATTCTTTCTTAATATAATCTGGGTCGTTAACCTTACGGATCCTCAGAGATTCAAGGTCCCTACTGACCATGTTTTTAAAAACTTCTATATGTTTAGTATCTAAAATTCGGAGGATTAAATACTGACTTATTCCGCAAAGTAGAATGTGAGCCAGACACTGTTGTCTTGTCAGATTCAGTCCGAACCTTAGTGTTAGATAAATGATATTTTTTAATATTTAAATTCCTAACATACTTTTGTAAACTGATATAAGTCTGGAATTTATTAAAATTACGAACAGGGGCATATTTAAGACCTCTGTCTAAGCCCCTGTACACACGGTCGGAGATTTCGACAACCAAATCCGTCGGATATTCTCCGTCGGATTTTGTCCGTCGGATCTTGTCCGAAACTGTTGCATACACACGGTCCGACTAAGTTGTTGAAAAATCTGATCTTTCAGAATGTGATGACGTAATTTCCTTACGATGGGACTAGATTCAGGCTAGTAGCCAATAGCTTTGATGTAGGAATTTGATCTGAGCATGCGTGGCACTTGGTCCGATCAAAATTCTCTACACATGATCGGATTACGTCCGACCGGCCCAGTTGGTCGGGAAATATTTCCAACATGTTGGAAAATTGGGTCCGACGGAGATTCGGACGGAATCAGTCCGATGCATACCACACACAGTCGGATTATCTGACGACACGGTCCGATAAGACGCATTCCAACGTATTCTCAAACCGTGTGTACGCGGCATCAGACCTTCATCTCATTTTCGTCTAGAGATACCCTGCTCAGGTTAAAGATCCCCGCTCCTACTGGGGTTTGACATTTTTGAATTTGCTTACCTCCTCTCCTACCTCTCCGAGTTTTCTTTTTCTCATTTGTGCGTTGCTTATATTGGGAGCTAAAGGGACCATATTTGTCCTTCCCCCCGGGTTGGGGGGAATGAAGGGGGCTCCTCTCCCCGTACCCCTCTGTACCCTGTGAAAATCCCCATCCCTTTGGGGGCCAGATTGTTGTAAGGGTGCAAATCGATTTTGAAGGGGCAAGGGGTTAGGATAGGGGGGTGCATCCATCTCCCACTATTAGCGTACATATTAGAAGGTCTCATGGTATTTTGATGTTCATTAAGGCTAAAACCCGAAGTCTCACTATACACAACACCACCAGGATTATCCCCATAAGCATAATTCCCATAGGGTCCCGAACTCTCATGTGGGGGATTCCATGGGTATTGTCTATATGGTGATTCAAAATTCCCTCCTATACGTGGTTGTCCTCCTTTACGTTTGCCTCTCTTATTCTGTACAACTTTGTACCTACCTCCATTAAGAGGGGTTTCAGAACGAGTATAATCGTAAACAAAACCTGATTCAGTGTCCTCTACACACGCAACCAATGGTGTATTAGGGGGGTTAGAATTGGAGGGACCAAGGTAAGGTTGTACTTTGGCTGGATCATTTGATCCTGACTGCCATTTGTATATATTCTCCTTGGCAAAATCGTCTGAATCTCTAATAAATGTTTTCTTTTTCTTATTTTGGGTTTCCGTGTCCCATTTAATGAGTCTATTTTTTAATTCTGCAGATAATGTCAAAAATTCGGCTGACTCTTTATGAGTTTCCACCGAACTTTTTAGTTCTATAATTTGGGCTTCTAGATGTTTCATTTTTCCTTGTTTCCTTATTAATAAAAACTCCATTAATTCCAGGCCTTTCAAGGTAAAAAACGCACCCCATTCTTTCATGGACTCTTCGTCCAGAAGACCGTCATTGGGGGCACCTCCCACCTCAAACGTCTAGGGATTAATTTTGCAGTCAAATATTGTTCGAAAGACGTGATATCCCACCACGTTTTCACTTTTTCTCAAACAAATTACCCAATCTCTTAAAGCCTTGGGCTAGTTCATCTACCTCTCCATTATTGGGAGTGTTAGAAAAAACATCGCCCAATTTGACTTCCCTATTTTAGAAATACTGGAAATTATCATTATAATGCTGCTAAGCTGTATTATATTAAATGGAACCAATAGCAAATGTGAAGTCAGTCAGCTGCTGAACACTAAAGGCAAATATAACCAAAACCTCAACTAGACATGATAAACAAAATAGTGCAGTGCTAAACTACCCTCTATTAATTAGACAAAGTTTCTCAAAAAATGAGAAGCAGAATAAAAATCTTGTAAGCCCTTGTACACACGGTTGGACATTCCAATGGACAATGTCCGATAGGACCGTGTTATCGGATAATCTGACAGTGTGTGGGCTCCATCGGACTGTTTCCGTTGGAGTATCCGACGGACCAAGTTTTCCAACTTGGCCATAAAATTTTCCGACAACACGCTCCAATCGGACATAGTCCGATCACGTTTAGCCTAGTCCGACGGACAAGGTGCCACGCATGCTCACTATCAAATTCGGACATGGAAGCGCTCGCTCAGGTAAAACTACCACTCGTAATCGATACAGCACATTCGTCACGCTGCAATGTTAAAAATTCTTTCATGCAGCTCATTCTCATGTTCTTTACTATGCTGCAAAAATGAACTTGTTTTGATGCTCATATTCACACACACTTCACCCGAACATATTTCTTTATTCTTTTTACTCATTTCAGCAATACCATTTTTTAAATTGTCATATCTACTCAATCTTTATTATTTTCATTTTGTGGTTGTTTTTTTTTAATCAACATCTCCTTTTTTGACAGTTTGCTCATCTTTGCATTTTTGTTGGGTGTTTTTTGTGTGTCAACTTACCACAACACCATTATTATCTTTTTAATTTTCTTTTTCTTTTTTAATCTACAGGAGGTTGTTTAGTGTTGGTGCCCCTTGTTATTCATTTGACTTTGTATTTTTGAAATGTACCCGCCTACTCACAAATAAGCTGTCCTTTTTGAAATAAAACACATACGCATGTATTTCTTCAATCAAAAAAAAACTTTGGCCCCCAGGGCAGACATGAACTAATTTGAAAATGCTAAATTGGTGGCCTGAGGAGTACATATCTCAGGGAGAGAAGTCTGGTCCAGAAGTACTAGAGATCAGGAAGAGCAGATGCCATCTATGTCCCCAGGCTGTGGCCCTACAAGAGGCTGCATCTTCTGTCAGACCAGACTGAACCCAGGCCATCACTCTCTAGTCTTCCTTGGGCACTTCCCTCCAGGCTTCCTTCCAGGCTGTCGCTCGGCTCCTGTAGTTGTGGCAGGAGGAGGAGAGGGAGGGCGATGGTCGACCTCCAGGCTGCCATTTGCCACAGCCTCCCCCCGACTGAAGTCTTCCTGTGTATGAAAATGGGACATAGTTTTAGTTTTTTGGTCATCAATCACACAATTTTGTGCTCATGACTGTTGCAAATTGAATGTTACCAAATAGAACGGACTATCATTCTGAGCCCAGCATTTTTCATTCTTGTCCCAATCATTTTTGGTCACTACTGTCTATTGAGATGTAAACCACTTTGTTAAATCACAACTTATTGATCAATAATAACATCTAGTTAACATCATTAAATGTACATCAAGAAATATGTTCAACAATGCTATACCTGTCTCAAGCTGGGCCCCTCCACATGTTGCTGCCTGGAAGGCCCAGGTTGGATGTTGGAAGCCTGAGCTGGGGGTGAAGGAAGCCTTGAAGGAAGATGGTCGAGTGGTGGCCTGGGTTCCCCTGGTCTACCAGAAAATGCAGCCTCTCATAGTACACCATCATGGGGTAATAAATGGCATCTGAATCTCCTGATCTCAGGGAATCCTGGTGCTTCTTTCGCTCCTTGAGATATGTACTCTTCATGGCACCAATTTTAAACAACACATAGGTCATGTCTGCCGTGGGCACCATGATCCGCACCAAAGCAAGAAGTTTCTCCAGCGCTGCCTTCCTCTTTCTTCGGTCATTATAAAAGGGGTTTTTAATCTGCCACAGACAGGGCAGCTCCCTGAGCAGTTCAATGAATAGCCCCATAAAATTGGAGTTTTTGAAGGGATCCATCTTGTTTGCAAGACACCAACACAAGACAAACCCTAATAATAATAATGCCATACTAAACCCTTCTAATCTTGTCCCACCATAGGCCTATATAGAAGCAGTATAGGCTAGTGATGTACCAAGTTAATTGTACCTTCGTTTGCACAATCAGCACGTCAGCTCCTCACTCTGTTCACAGATCATACGTATGACAAACGCGTGTTGCGTTTTATATACAGTGTGCATGCGTGAAACTCCGCCCGCCCCTGACGTTCTTTCTAGACTATTCCGCGCCCCTTCTCTTTTGGCGCAGTGGGGAGAGCACATGACGGAGACAACGCAGGTGCGCAATCAGAGTTCCACTAACGAAGAGGAGGGCGAGGAAAGACCGGAGCCGGAAACGTCACAATCCCAGAGGAGAAGATTTAAGGCCTCAAATATGTCTTTTGGAGAGATGTTGAAGATGGTGGACATATTGAAGAGAACCGACTATGATGGGAAGTATGGACCTTACCCAAACCCAAATATCAGAAAGGCCAAGATCATGACTAAAGTTGTGAAGAGTCTTTAGAAGGATTTTGGGGTACGACGATCCAAGGATCAACTGAGAAAACACTGGTCAGACCTGAAACTGAGGGAGCACAATCAGTACAGAAGGATCAAGTGAGTTCTTCAAAAAAGTAAGTAGTTGTCGTGTGTTCATATTATTATTATTGCTTGCATACTGCTCCATGTGCTTTGATTTCATGTTGTACAGTTTAAAATGACCATTTTCAAGTTCATGGGTTCAATCGTTCGTAATAAACATCGTTCGTTAGCCCACTCCCAGCACGATGTTTTCCCAACTTACACTTTACTACATTTGTTCACACTGCAGGTAAGTATTCCAGCTTTAGAAAGTGTCCCAAATAATGTTCTCACCTTTGAACTCGGACAAAAAACACAATTGTACAACGCTTACAAGCAATGTTTCATATTCCTATTTCTGCCCTCTGTGTGCTAAGAATTCTTTTTTTACATTCTCATAGGGGAGAGAAGACTCGGGAAGTCTGAGGACACCAGGGACCCCACACCTCCCAAAGAAGGCGAAATTCCAACACCAGAAGCAGAGGAGCAGGAGGAGGAAGGAGAGATTGTTGAAGTTGGACAAATTGTCACCACAACAGGTGAGTGTCGGATACCACAGCTTCCGGTAAGCTAATCAATGTATGTCGGTATATTTATAATACATGGTGTGCTTATTTTAGTTTTTTAAGGTCATGTGGAAGAAGAATCACATTTTACCATTGAAAGTGCCCAGATCCTGATTGGCGAGATAATGGGATGCAATCGCGATTTAGAAATTATACAGAAAAACATCAATGATGTTCAACATAAAATGAAGAACATCATTGATGTTTTGGGGAGAGTTTGAAACACCCCAAACTAGCTCGGGTATTTTTTTATAAAAAAAAAAACTTTTGTATTTTACTAAAAGCCAAATTTGGAAGATGCACACAGTGTGCCAACATGTGGTATCTCCCATCATGGGGGATCAATGTACGTGTTTTGTGGAAAGTGGCTGAGATGAAGGGGCTGCACCCCAAAAACATGTACATTGATCCCCCATGATGGGAGATAGCACATGTTGACACACTGTGTGCATCTTCCAAATTTGGCTTTTCCGGGGGTGACACCCCATGTGATGAAGGCAATATCAGCCCAGTTTGTACATACTCCTGTCTGATATTGTCTTCACTTTTCAAAGTTAAACTTTGTAAGTTCCTGTGTTCTGTATGTTATGCTTTGATACATGCCTGTTTACACAAAAATGCCAAGTTACCAAAAAAATTTACGAAAATAATTTTCCCGAGACACCCAATATGTTGGTTTGTTGTAAAACCCTTTTCTAAACGCACATGTGAATGTGCTTTGATTAAAAAGTGAAATTACAAACAATGTGTGGCTTCCTTTTTCAATGCGCATAAGCAGTATTTGGAGTAAAGTTGTTGTTTTCTGTAGCAATGGGTGTTACTTACTAAAGGCAAATCCACTTTGCACTCCAAGTGCAGTTTCAGGTGCACTTTTGCAGTGCACTTGTAGTGCATAGTGGATATGCCTTTAAAAAATAACACATACAGTGATGTGGAAAATTCCCCAATCACACCATTTTCAGGACCCCACATATTTCTGCAATGGTGCTGAAAAATGAGCAATATTTTTGTCAGTAATGCACTACATATGCAGACCCACAACATAATAAGATGATCTGAAGAAGAGACTGTCACCTCATCTCGTTCTGAACTTGGGTTTGCACTGTTGTAGAAAAAGGCCCAAAAAAAAAAAAAAAAACTTAGGAGACACCTAAAACCAAGCCAAGCAGTAAATGAAAACCAAGATTATTGTAGTTTGAAAGAAAATTTTATTAAAAAAATGCCTCTCAGACATTGTCTGGCATATCAATGGCCCCCCTACCCACAAAGTACTCCATGTATTGGGTTCTGACCTCGCGGGCGCTTTGGGAGGGGCAAGCCAGGACGAGCAGCTTCAAGGGCCCTGAAGTTGTCATTTTCAGTCAAGTCTGCATCTGGGCCAACTGAGACCACATAGTTTGCTGAATGTCTTTTCAAGAAATTGTGCAGAACACAGCAGGCAAGCACTATGTGATTGAGTTTATATTCCGCCATGTGGATTGGCATCAAAAATAGGTGGAACCGGATGGCCAGTATTCCAAAAGTGTTCTCCATGACTCTTCTGGCTCTGGCCAGCCAGAAATTAAAGATCCTCTGATCCGGGGTGAGGGTCCTCATCGGGAAAGGCCACATCAGGTGGTTTGCCAGGGCAAACGCCTCATCCGCGACGAATGCAAACGAGAGTTCTTCGACATTTTCCTCTGGGGGTGGCAGGCCCAGACTGCCACTCTGGAGACGCCAGTAGAATTCCGTCTGTGAGAACACTCCACCATCTGACATTTTGCCCCACGTCCACATACAGGAAGGCATATGATAAAAAACAACACAAGATACTAGCGCTTTAAAAGATACTGGTGTGTCCTTTTCAGTTCAGTCTGTATTGTTCATTAAAATAAATGCAAAACAGTTTTTATCAAAGCAAGATGTTTTATTTTTTCTCAAGTGCAGGTATCTCCTGCACCTGCACTTGAGAAAGGAGCGCGCATGCCCGAACAAGGCCTGCGCATGCTCAGAAACGTGTTGTGCTCTCAGGTATCCCCCGGCTGACGTCACACGCTGTCTACGAGCCAGTCTGTGTGGAGGAGGATTGATCCAGTAACAGAACCAGTGAAAGGGAACAGTAATAATAATTATGGATGTAAGTGAGACTTTTATTAATTGTATAAAATAAATGCACTTTTTACTGATTTGGCACTCTTCTATATATTCTTTTACAGGAAGTCATAGTTCGCTGGCACCACCGCCAAAATCACAATACTATTAAACCCCTTGTAATTATAATAGTGCGACCCCGAGTTGGGGGGTGGGACGATGCGGACGTGTTTCCCATCAATTGCACCTCCACAATTGGGAAAGTCCCAATGGCTGGCAAAGTGGGAGGCCACAGTCTGCCATTCCTGTGGCATTGAAGGAAACTGTGGAGTGAAACGAGACAAAAAAATTGTAATTTGGCACATCAACATTGCAAGCAGATTAGATACCAACATTTTTGGCCAAGATCAGTATAACATTTTGGGAAATTAGTGTTTAAAGCCTGAAGTATAAGGTCCCCTTATCAGAGTCATCACCCCCCCCATCCCCCTTATCTGATGGGCCCTTGAAAAAAATGAGGGGGGGGGATGTTTTGGACAGGTAACCCTCTCCACTTGATTGAGAGCTGAATGCATAAATAATGTGTGATACTTTGGCCAGCCCCTCCTTACTTACACTATTGGCAGCCCACCGGACAGGTAAGAAGTGTCATAATACCAAAAAAAAAAAAAAAAGGAAGCACATTTTGACATTCTGCTATTACCTATCAAGATAATAATAGGAGGAAAAAAAATGTAGCATTTGAAAGTATTGAGGCAGGCCCTTGCACTACATGCTTTGGTGAATTCCTCCATAAATCTGAGCAGAAAAAAGGTAGGTATAGTGTGTATTGGGTTTGGTAAAGTCAGCAGATATAGGATTGCTATCAGCTGACCTAGCAGTTGGGGGGAGGGGGTTTCTAATGAGTTTGGCCCAACCAAAAAAAAAAAATGGCACTCTGCATGAATTGAAGCACACACATAACATTTGTAGACATTTTAGGGGGTGTTTAGGGGAAAGCAATACTATGGACCTGACAAAAGACATTGCTAAGTGACTAGACTATAGGTTTATGGGCCCAGAAGAGCATGGTGGGGAAGTTAGTAAAGGCAAATATGCATGAAGGACAAAAAGGAACTTGAAAAGCTTCCAGCATGCATGAGGACAAAGGGGCAGAGCATATCAATTAGAGCATATTGCAATCATGGTATTTAGGGAATGAGGAAAGAAATCCAAGACATTAGCAATCATTAAATACATAGAATGTGATGTTAAAGGAGAAAACTTACCTTCATATAGTGCTTCTGCAGGACCTGAATGATGGCAGAACAGGTCTCTGGAATAATGATCCCCAGAGCCTGGGGGAGATGCCTGTGGAGAACTTGAGGTCCTGAAGGCTTCTCCCTGCCGCCAAGTAGCGCAACGTGGTGATGAGCCTCTGCTCCGGAGTGATGGCTTGCCGAATGCAGGTATCCTGCCTGCTGATATAAGGGGTCAGCAAAGCCAGCAGACGGTGAAAAACGGGGTCCATCATCCGGAGATAATTCCTGAAATCATCAGGATTATTCTCCCGGATCTCACGGAGCAAAGGCATGTGCGAGAACTGGTCACGCTGACGCAACCAATTCTTGGTCCACAAACGCTTCCTCGCCCTGTTCATGGACCGGGCTTGTGTGAAACCTAAAAGCCCAACACCAAGCCCCTGCACAGCACAAACTCTACGACGAGTAGGTACACGAAACATGGCTTGAAAATGGTCGGCTGGTCAGAACGGACAACAGAAAGCACCGATAAACAGCAATGCCTGAAAGAACGACCTGAAAAGCAGAAGCAAGCAGACATTAAGCAATGCAAATCAAAGAGTACTATACCAAGATATAGTCCACAATGAGAAACAAATGCTTACTGGCTACACGCACTGATAATCAGATACGCACAGACAAGCACAAACTGAAGAGCAGTAACGAACTGAAGAACTAATCTGAAAAGCGTGAATCGTTTCTCACCAAACTTCTACTAACACGCGATAAACACAAGATCAGCAGAAGGAGCCCAAAGGGTGCCGGACGTGGTGCTGAACTTCCCTTTTCTAGTGCCGTCATACGCGGCTTACGTCACCGCGTTCTTGGCAACTGGAAATTCTGACAACTTAGTCCGACCGTGTGTATGCAACACCACTTCCGGACTAAATCCGTCAGAATTTATGCAACAGATTTGGTTGCCGGAATGTCCGACCGTGTGTACAAGGGCTTAAAGGAAACTTTGATAGCAGTGGTCAGCAGTGATTTATTCCTCTGTGTTGATAAAGATACAAGCAGATATCCTTATAGTGTCAACAAACTCAGTGATTCCACCACCAGACAGCCAAACTGCTCACCTTAAAGTATAGACCCCTGACTTAACAGATAGGTCAAACAAACATTCGCCACTTCCAGTGGTCGCACACCAAGGTTCAGATGGGCCAGATAGATGAAACTTGGCTTCTTGATTAATATGGTGCTGTCATCAATGGTAACTCTCATTCCCAAAGTGAGGTATCATAAAATCAAAAAAATATATATAGTGCAAAACCGTATGGATAAAAAACTGAATTTATTAAAATGAACAGGTACTCACATACAGAGCACTAAAGCCTAGTGCTGGATTGTAAACATGAACAGAAGGTTCCACAAGATAAAATGCAGTAAGGTGGTTGCAGTGACATTCCAGGGTCCTCCCACACATGTATCGTCCTGAACGGGACTTCATCAGTGGATATAGAGGCCCTCGCAACCATTTACTAATTTATAGCCACCCACTAATTATTACCACCTGCTAGATTGACCTTAGTAGAGACTCACTAACTAATCAAAAACAGGCACTCAAAGGTCACTTGAATCCTTCCCATCTTTATCCCGTATGCGACATTATTACTCATGACATCCTATTTACCATCTCCTACAATCAGATAGTATAGTGCAATAGTCGGGATTAGATCATTACTCTCATTACTTACATTCTTTACTGTAGCTTTGACAATCCGCAAACGCTGTGTACATCAAATCACATACTGTCATGTGACACGGTCACATGACCAGAATATAGTCACATGACAGAGAGCAATCATATGAACGGAACAGGCAGCGAATAGCTTCTGATCTCCCTGCACCGTCAGCGCCACTCAGAACATGACACGACGTAGTGCAGCAAGGGGCAGGTTCATAGTCACGTGTCCGGAACATTTGGTTTGTCCCTTCCGCCCTTGCAGCACCGTCAGCGTCACTCCAGACATGACGCGACGAGATGCTGCAAGGGACGAATGCCTCTACTAATACCTATGGTCACTTCCGCCCTCACCGCAATGTCGACGCCACTCAGGGCATGACGCGGCGCGGTGTAGAAAGGGGCGGACGCCACTCCGGGCATGACACGGCACAGTGTAGAAAGGGGCGGGCGCCACTCAAGACATGACATGGCGCAGTGTGGAAAAGGGGTGGACGCATCTACTACTGCTAGTGGGCGGATGTCAACAACACTCCCACAACAGCATAGCTACACAGACCTGGCCATCCAAAAATCATAGTACATTAACCATCCATCCTCACTACGGCACAGGTGCCCACACATGGTAAACACAGTGCCACACAGCGGGGACAAACAGAATTTTTTTTTACACAACCCATCGATAAACAATATACATTCATTAATGGGGATCGTTTCTGGAGATCAGTTCTCAAGTGATCTACTGGTTACTGGGAGAACGATCTCACATTACAATGGCTACAGATGGATATAAATCACAAAAAGAGACACAAAAATAAAAATAAAAAACCCCAATATAAAAGCGAAATTTTTGTAAAAAAAAATGTTTTGAAAATACTTTTTTCATCATATTTAAATATCATTTTATTTAAAAAAGGTAAACTCCTATACTTATTCAAAACCTGGTGTCACTGCAACCTCCTTTTACATTGTAAATAAGATTATACAAACATTAGCGATCAGAAATTAAACAACTCCAACGTGGGTCTCATAGACCCAGAAGGACTCCTGGTGACTCAACTTCCGTATAAAGTTACCCCCCCTCCAGTGGCGGGTAACCTTCTCTACTCTCCAGAATTTGAATTTGGCCAGATTTTTATCATGGAACAGCTTAAAATGCTTAGAAACATTATGTGTAACAACGCCCTTTTTGATATTGTTAATGTGTTCTCCTATTAGAATGTGTAGTGGTCGCGACGTTCTTCCCCCGTATTGAAGACCACATTCACATTCCATCATATAGACCACTCCAGACATGGAGCAAGTGATCAGATCTTTAATCTGATAAACTTTTTTTGTCACAGTTGCTACAAACTCTTTCCTTTTCTTCATGTTGCTCTTAGCTTTTCTACAACATTGCCATACTCATGGAAACCAGTTAAAAAATGTAAAATCCTGTTTTCATGTAAAATAGGTGGATCAATTACTCCAGGAGCCAATCTATCCCCAAGGGACTGAGCTTTTTTATATACAAATTGGGGAAATTCAGAAAGTGCTGGTCCTATTTTATCCTGTTTAAGAATGGGACAATATTTATGCACAATTTTTTCAAATTGCTTGTGCTGTACATTATAATCAAGCACCATTCTGATATTTCTAGAGGTATTTGTTTTATCTCTGGGGCCATCTGATACTAATAGGGCACTGTCCATTTTCTGAACGACTTTAATATCCTTTTTTACACTAGCACTGTCATACCCTTTCTGTACGAAACGGGCTGACAGAACTTGAGCCTGGGAAAGATAATCCGATTCGTACGTGCAATTGCGTCTAATACATACAAACTGTCCCCTCAGAATATTGCACAAGCACTGTTTGTGGTGGCAACTCCTGAGGGGAATAAATGCATTACGATCCGTTGGTTTAAAATGATTGATCGTTTTGATAATATGCCCATCTTTTGTAATATCAAGATCTAAAAAGATTATCCGATCAAGACTTACATTCCAAGAGAGGACTATATTTCTATTGTTACAATTTAATTTCTCCATAAAACATTCCAGATTCGATTTTTCTCCATCCCAAATCATAACGATATCCTCAATATAATGTTGGTAACAAATAAGCTCTGGGGGTCTGTCTTTAAAGATAATGTCTTCCTCCGAGTTTGCCGTAAATAGGTTGGCAACACTGGGAGCAAAACGAGCCCCCATAGGGACACCTCTTGTTTGTAGATAAAATTGCCTGCCATACCAAAAATAATTATTTGATAGGCAGAACTCCAGGCAATCCAAAATAAAATTCTTATGCCTCCTTGACAAATCTGATGAACAGAAAGCCCATTTTACTGCGGTTAACGCATCCTCGTGGCTAATTATAGTATATAAGGAACTTACATCTGCCGTTATTAGGAAACTGGATGAAGAAATTGTGAGGGCTTCTAAAATCTGAATCTCATGTTTTGTGTCTTTTAAAAAGGATCTAGTCTTGACTACCATGGGTTGGAGAAAGAAATCGATATATTGACCCAGTCTTGATGAGACTGAGTCAATCCCATTTACAATCGGTCTACCCGGTGGATTAATAATATCCTTATGTATTTTTGGTAGGAAGTAAATTACCGGAGTACGACAAAAAAGGGGATCTAAATATATTGCTTCCTTAGAGTTCAAAACACCAATATGTTAACCTCGGGCTATCAAGGAATGAAGCTCATTTTTAAATTCCATCATGGGATCATTATTAAGTTTCACATATAGTATTATAATTGTGAAGTAAATTCTCCATCTCGTTATTATAATATGATTTACTCAACACTACCAGCCCCCCTCCCTTATCAGCAGGCCATATCACAAGATCCTTTTCGTTCGGACAGAGATTCAATACCTTTCTTAATATAATCTGGGTCCTTAACCTTATGCATCCTCAGAGATTCAAGGTCCCTACTGACCATGTTTTTAAAAACTTCTATATGTTTAGTATCTAGATTCGGAGGATTAAATTCTTATTCCGCAAAGTAGAATGTGAGCCAGACACTGTTGTCTTGTTAGATTCAGTCCGAACCTTAGTGTTAGATAAATGATATTTTTTAATATTTAAATTCCTAACATACTTTTGTAAACTGATATAAGTCTGGAATTTATTTAAATTATGAAGAGGGGCATATTTAAGACCTATATCTAAGACCTTCATCTCATTTTCGTCTAGAGATACCCTGCTCAGGTTAAAGATCCCCGCTCCTACTGGGGTTTGACTTTTTTGAATTTGCTTACCTCCTTTCCTACCTCTCCGAGATTTATTTTTCTCATTTGTGCGTTGTTTATATTGGGAGCTAAAGGGACCATATTTGTCCTTCCCTCCGGGTTGGGGGGAATGATGGGGGCTCCTCTCCCCGTACCCCTCTGTACCCTGTGAAAATCCCCACCCCTTTGGGGGTCAGATTGTTGTAAGGGTGCAAATCGATTTTGAAGGAGCAAGGGGTTAGGATAGGGGTGCATCCATCTCCCTCTATTAGCATACATAATAGAAGGTCTCATGATATTTTGATGTTCATTAAGGCTAAAACCCGAAGTCTCACTATTCACAACACCACCAGGATTAATCCCAGAACTATAATTCCCATAGGGTCCAGAACTCTCATGTGGGGGATTCCATGGGTATTGTCTATATGGTGATTCAAAATTGCCTCCTTTACATGGTTGTCCTCCTTTACGTTTGCCTCTCTTATTCTGTACAACTTTGTACCTACCTCCATTAAGAGGGGTCTCAGAACCAGTATAATTGTAAACGAAACCTGATTCGGTGCCCTCTACACACGTAACCAACGGTGTATTAGGGGGGTTAGAAGAGGAGGGACCAAGGTAAGGTTGTACTTTGGCTGGATCATTTGATCCTGACTGCCATTTGTATATATTCCCCTTGGCAAAATCGTCTGAATCTCTAATACATTTTTTATTTTTCTTATTTTAGGTTTCAGTGTCCCATTTAATGAGTCTATTTTCTAATTCTGCAGATAATCTTAAAAATTCAGCTGACTCTTTTTGAGTTTCCACCAAACTTTTTAGTTCTCTAATTTGGGCTTCTAGATGTTTCATTTTTCTTTGTTTTCTTATTAATATAAACTCCATTAATTCCAGGCCTTTCAAGGTGAAAAACTCACCCCATTCTTTCATGGACTCTTCATCCAGAAGACCGTCATTAGGGGGCACCTCCCACCTCAAACGTTTAGGGATTAATTTTGCAGTCAAATATTGCTTCGAAAGACGTGATATCCCACCACGTTTTCACTTTTTTCTCGAACAAATGACCCAATCTCTTAAAGCCTTAGGCTAGTTCATCTACCTCTCCATTATTGGGAGTGTTAGGGTCCTTTCACATGGGGCGGATCAGTTCTGATCCGCCCCGTGGATATCCGTCTGCTCAGCGGGGATCACTCCGCCGATCCCCGCTGAGCAGGGAGATGACAGCTCCGTCTCTGCACACTGCGCAGGGACGGACCTGTCACAGCGCCGCTCTCCCCTATGGGAGATCGGATGACGACGGACCGCAGTGCCCGTCGTCATCCAATCCGATCCGCAGACGGATGGAAAAATAGCTTTTTCCTCCGTTACACTTTTTCGGATCGGAGCGGGTCGGATGTCAGCGGACATGTCACCGCTGACATCCGACGCTCCATAGAGCTCTATGGAGCACCCGTTCAGGTCCGCCTGAAAAACTGACAGGCGGGCCTGAACGGGACATCAGTGTGAAAGAGGCCTTAGAAAAAACATCGCCCAATTTGACTTCCCTATTTTCCAAATACTGGAAAATTTCCATTATAATGCTGCTAAGCTGTATTATATTAAATGGAACCAATAGCAAATGTGAAGTCAGTCAGCTCAAAATAATGACTTATATTTTAAATAAAACAACACAGCTGCTGAACACTAAAGGCAAATATAACAAAAACCTCAACTAGACATGATAAACAAAATAGTGCAGCGCTAAACTACCCTCTACTAATTAGACATAACATTTCTCAAAAAATGAGAAGCAGAATAAAAATCTTGTTAAAGGAAACTTTGATAGCAGTGGTCAGCAGTGATGTATTCCTCTGTGTTGATAAAGAACTATATTAGGGATAGATTGGCTCCTGGATTAATTAATTCACCTATTTTACATGAAAACAGGATTTTAATCAATGTCCGCCTTGTAGAAAAGCTAAGAGCAACATGAAGAAAAGGAAAGAGTTTGTAGCAACTGCGACCCAAAAATTTGTCTGGAGTGATCTATATGATGGAATGTGAATGTGGTCTTCAATACGTGGGAAGAACATCGCGATCGCTACACATTCGAATAGGAGAACATATTAACAGTACCAAAAAGGGCATTGTTACACATAATGTTTCTAAGCATTTTAAGCTGTTGCATGATAAAAATCCGGCCAAATTAAAATTTTGGGGAGTAGAGAAGGTTACCCACCACTGGAGAGGGGGTAACTTTATATGGCAGTTGAGTCGCCGGGAGTCCTTCTGGGTCTATGAGACCCAGGTTGGAGTACCTACGGGACTTCACGTGGAGTTTGATTTAAATTGTTTAATTTCTAATGTTTGTATAATCTTATTTACAATGTAAAAGGAGGTTGCAGTGACACCAGGTTTATAATAAGTATAGGAGTTTACCTTTTTTAAATAAAATGATATTTAAATATGATGAAAAAAGTATTTTCAAAAATGTTTTTTTTTAAATATTTTTACAAAAATTAAGTTTTTATATTGGGGTTTTTTATTTTTATTTTTGTGTCTCTTTTTGTGATTTATATCCATCAGTATCCATTGTAATGTGAGATTGTTCTCCCAGTAGCCAGTAGATCACTTGAGAACTGATCTCCAGAAACAATCTATATTGTTTATCGATGGGTCGTGTAAAAAAAAATTCTGTCTGTCCCCGCTGTGTGGCGCTTTGTTTACCGTGTGTGGGCACCTGTGCCCTAGTGGGGATGGATGGTTAATGTACTATGATTTTTGGATGGGAAGGTCTGTGTAGCTATGCTGTTGTGGGAGTGTTGTTGACATCCACCCACTAACAGTAGTAGATGCGTCCACCCCTTTTCCACACTGCGCCATGTCATGTCTTGAGTGGCGCCCGCCCCTTTCTACACTGTGCCGTGTCATGCCCGGAGTGGCGTCCGCCCCTTTCTACACCGCGCCGCGTCATGCCCTGAGTGGCGTCGACATTGCGGTGAGGGCGGAAGTGACCATAGGTATTAGTAGAGGCATTCGTCCCTTGCAGCATCTCGTCGCGTCATGTCTGGAGTGACACTGACGGTGCTGCAAGGGCGGAAGGGACAAACCAAATGTTCCGGACACGTGACTATGAACCTGCCCCTTGCTGCACTACGTCGTGTCATGTTCTGAGTGGCGCTGACGGTGCAGGGAGATCAGAAGCTATTCGCTGCCTGTTCCGTTCATATGATTGCTCTCTGTCATGTGACTATATTCTGGTCATGTGACCGTGTCACATGACAGTATGTGATTTGATGTACACAGCGTTTGCGGATTGTCAAAGCTACAGTAAAGAATGTAAGTAATGAGAGTAATGATCTAATCCCGACTATTGCACTATACTATCTGATTGTAGGAGATGGTAAATAGGATGTCATGAGTAATAATGTCGCATACGGGATAAAGATGGGAAGGATTCAAGTGACCTTTGAGTGCCTGTTTTTGATTAGTTAGTGAGTCTCTACTAAGGTCAATCTAGCAGGTGGTAATAATTACTTTTCCACACGTGTCATGCCTTGAGTGGCGTCCGTCCCTTTCTACAGCGTGCCACGTTATGCCCGGAGTGGCGTCTGCCCCTTTCTACCGCGCGCCACGTTATACCCAGAGTGGCGTCGACATTGAGGTGAGGGTGAAAGTGACCATAGGTATTAGTAGAGGCATTCGTCCTTTGCAGCATCTCATCGCGCCATGTCTGGAGCGATGCTGATGGTGCTGCGAGGGCGGAAGTGACATACCAAATGTTCCGGTCACGTGACTGTTTTTTGTCACGTGACTGTGAACCTGCCCCTTGCTGCACTACGTTGCGTCATGTTCTGAGTGGCGCTGACGGTTCAGTGAGGGCAGAAGCTATTCACTGACTGTACCGGTCATATGATCGCTCTCTGTCATGTGACTATATTCTGGTCATGTGACTGTGTCACATGACAGTATGTTGTTTGATGTACACAGCGTTTGCGGATTGTCAAAGTTAAAGTAAAGAATGTAAGTAATGAGAGTAATGATAGCAAGTAAATAAATTACCCTACACCTCTAATCCCGACTATTGCACTATACTATCTGATTGTAGGAGATGGTAAATAGGATGTCATAAGTAATAATGTTGCATACGGGATAAAGATGGGAAGGATTCAAGTGACCTTTGAGTGCCTGTTTTTGATTGGTTAGTGAGTCTCTACTAAAGTCAGTCTAGCAGGTGGTAATTATTAGTGGGTGGCTATAAATTAGTAAATGGTTGCGAGGGCCTCTATATCCACTGATGAAGTCCCATTCAGGACGATACATGTGCGGGAGGACCCTGGAATGTCACTGCAACCACCTTACTGAATTTTATCTTGTGGAACGTTCTGTTCATGTTTACAATCCAGCACTAGGCTTTAGTGCTCTGTATGTGAGTACCTGTTCATTTTAATAAATTCCGTTTTTTATCCATACGGTTTTGCACTATATATATTTTTTTGATTTTATGATACCTCACTTTGGGAATGCGAGTTACCATTGATGACAGCACCATATTAATCAAGAAGCCAAGTTTCATCTATCTGGCCCATCTGAACCTTGGTGTGCGACCACTGGAAGTGGCGAATGTTTGTTTGACCTGTTAAGTCAGGGGTCTATACTTTAAGGCGAGTGGTTTGGCAGTCTGGTGGTGGAATCACTGAGTCTGTTGACACTATAAGGATATCTGCTTGTATATTTATCAACACAGAGGAATACATCACTGCTGACCACTGCTATCAAAGTTTCCTTTAACAAGATTTTTATTCTGCTTCTCATTTTTTGAGAAACTTTATGTCTAATTAATAGAGGGTAGTTTAGCGCTGCACTATATTGTTTATCATGTTTATTTTGCTTTGTATTAGTAAATGTACTATACCAGACTAACCTTCTCACGCATATACACAATATCTGCAGCTTTATGTAAATGAATACAACAAATGTAGAACGAACCGTAGATTTCAGGAGGCTGCGGATCTGTAGAAAGTCATATTAATGACTTTAAGAGGGGGCTGAAAGGTTATGCTAAGCTTCCATCTTGTTCTGTCAGCCGTCTCATATTCATAAGCTTCCATTTTACAATATATGTACAGTTTGAATATCTCATTAGTTTTCAGAAATTTGTATTAGCATGAGTTCTTGTGGAGGAGTTGTTTCACACATTCCTTATCTAAAGTTTTCACATTCCTTCAGCTGTGGAGAACAAAGAACAAAGGTTACTTGTTTTAACCAGCTATAACTGCATATGTAATTAATATCTACTGCGCATGTTTTATTATGAATATTCTGTGTGACTTGTAATTTGCTATAAGAGATGCCTCCTGATGAATCAAATACAGTCAGTTCCCAGAACACTATATTAAATGCATGTCTTTTTTTCTCAGGGACTTGGCTCCAGATATATCTGAAATTGCATAATACATCGATCCGAGGTCTGAGAGGTTAAAGTGACCACCCTAGACACAGGATTAACCCTTACACCACTAAGATAAATTTTTTGAGACAAAAGATGGTCCAATGCTTAAAAAAAGATTTAGTTTCCTCTGGAATCTGAGAAAACAAGGAGACAGGGACTTTCAGAACTCAAGCTTGTACCCTGGAGTTATTGAGGAAGTCACCCATCAGCAGCCTACGCACCTGGTATTCCCAGGTGGTCCCCCATCCAGGTACTGACCAGGCCCGACCCTGCTAATCCTCTGAGATCACTTTCAGGGTGATGTGACCGTAGGCTCCCAACACTCTTCCTATCAGACCTGTGAGAACTGCAGAAGTCTTCCCCCCACTTTGAGTGAGCGGGAGCGTCCCTTCATAAGAAAGCTCCAGTTCACCTCTTGAACTTGATGGTGGAGGCCATCATGACTGCCTGGAGGCAGATGCTCCTGACACTGGAGAAAGAGCTTGTTTAAATGAAATATTATTACCGTATATACTCGAGTATAAGCCGAGATTTTCAGCCTCTTTTTTGAGGCTGAAAGTGCCCCCTCGGCTTATACTCGAGTCACCGCTGTCTGACTGCTCGATCAGCGTATCGAGCAGACAGACGGCGGACATTAAAATTCAAAAGCCGCGCCTCCTTCTCCGCCTCCGCCTGTGATAGGCGGAACACTGAATTTCCCAGCAGTCAGTGTTCCGCCTATCACGGACATCCGTTCATTCTCATACTACGGACGAGTATGAGAGGATGTCCGTGATAGGCGGAACACAGGCTGCTGGGAAATTGAGTGTTCCGCCTATCACAGGCGGAGGACGGAGGCGCAGCTTTTGAATCGTAGAATGGCCGCCGAGAAGAGCGGCGATCCATCGGCACGACACGGGACGGAGGAGGCACGGGACAGAGGAGGCACGGGACACCGGAAGGCACGGGACAGAGGAGGCACGGGACAGAGGAGGCACGGGACAGAGGAGGCTCGGGACGACGGCGGCTCGGGACGGAGGCTTGGGACACAGGTAGGCTGGACACACACACAAGGCTGCACGGACACACACACACACACACACACACACACACACACACACACACACACACACACACACACACAGGGATGGATGGATGGATGGATGGATACACACACACACACACACACACACACACACACATGGATGGATGGATGGATGGATACACACACACACACACACACACACAGGGATGGATGGATGGATGAATACACACACATACACACACACAGGGATGGATGGATACACACACAGGGATGGATGGACGGACACACAGGGATGGATGGATGGATGGATGGATGGACACACACACAGGGATGGATGGACGGACACACACACAGGGATGGACGGACACACAGGGATGGACAGCCATGTCTCACCCTCGGCTTATACACGAGTCAATAAGTTTTCCAGTTTTTTGGGGGTAAATTGGGGGCCTCGGCTTATATTCGGGTCGGCCTATACTCGAGTATATACGGTACTCCTCTTCCCAACTAGCAAGTGTACTTTTTCCACTAGATGAATGAATTTATACAAATCATCCCCAAACAGCTGTTCACCGAAAAGGAAAACTAGCCAGGAGCTTTGCATGACACTTCAGCTGACCAATCTTTCAACCACAAGATTCTATGCCTATGCACCAGCCAAAGCATAAGGCATGAGGCTTGAAGAATAGAATCTCTCATGGCATCTATTGCTAAACATAATGCTGCTGGTAACTGGTAACTCAGTTTAATCCTGGCCTGCTGATCAGGAATAACCTTGAGCACCTGTTTAAACTGGTCTCTCAATGATTGATATACACCAATTGCCTCTAGCACAGGTTGAGTCATCAGAGAATTTTTTTTTTTTATAATAGGAATTCCAACTTTTTATCAGTTGGATCCCTAAGCATATGAGCATTGCCTACCGGACAAGTCAAACTTTCATTCACAGAGGATATAGCAGCGACAATTGCTGGTATCTGCCACTCTTAGTGAATTTTTCCTCCATAGGATAAAGTGTTATAGGAGGAAAAAAAATACTTATCTGAGTGATCCCACTCAGAATACTAAAGCCTTTCCAGCAATGAATGGACAGGAAAGGCATGCGCAGCTTGGGGAGGTTTAGTGAACCCAAACAAAAAGTGGGCATATCAACCGATTCAATGAAGGGTAGCAAAAATGCACCATCAATCTTTCAGATTGTGAAGCTGATCCCCATGGATTTGACCCCTCAGAAGAGGAGTCATCAGCCTCTCCACGGTCCCCTGAGGGAAATTCATCTTCTCCCACCACAGATCCTCAGTTTGAGGGTTATGGGTGATGGAAAGGGACCTGTCGCATTTTATCCCATTCTGGGATGCAATTAAAGCCCCTAGCCAATCCTATTATGGCTTGAGGAAAAAACCCTCTCCAATAATATAGACAGGGGCTGCAGTATTGAAAACAATTGCAATATTTGATAGCCCTGATTGCTCACTCTGACCATCAACCCCTTCTCAGGGGAGGAAGCCACTGTAGAGATGAGTTAAGGCTGTTTAGAGCTTGAAGAAGTCCCTTTTAAGCCCTTTTTTGGGGTGTTTCTACCTCCCCTGCTGACCGTAGCCTGATGCACAAATGCAGAGGTACTACCAGAAGAAATCCATGCCCACTCCGTGTTCCCACCACCCCCCTTTTTTTCTAAAAAGAGCATTTTCCGCGTGAGCGCGGGCCTCTGATCTGATGGGATCAGCGTGTGTGTGGGGGGGGGGGGGGTGGCGAGGAGGAGAGCTGTGACAAACCGTTGTATAGAGGCCGTGGAGAATGGAGCGGCATCCACCGATCGTTCTGGCTTTTCCCTCTACTCAGAGAGAGGGGGAGAGCTTTTGTTTGGGTGGGGGGGGGGGTTTAGAGAAAAATCCTCCCCCAACATTGGTGTAGTGGTTAGTGGTTTACTGCTCACCTAGCAGTAAAAAGGGTCACTGGTTTGAATCCCAACCATGACACTACCTGCCTGGAGTTTGCATGTTCTCTCTGTGCCTGTGTGGGTTTCCTCTGGGTACTCTGGTTTCCTCCCACACTCCAAAGACATGCAGGTAGGTTAATTGGCTTCTGTCCCAAATTGGCCCTAGTATATGAATGGGGACCTTGGATTGTGGGCTCCTTGAGGGTAGGGACTGATGTGAGTGTGCAATGTACTGGGATAGGGACAATTGCAGACACTCACTCAGGTTGAACTGGATGGACTGGTGTCTTTATTCAACCTTACTAACTATGTAACTATCTTAGCAGCTTCTGCTGACACAGCATGATCTGAGAAAGCATGACAAGGTACGTGCTCTATACAGTCCCCAGTGGTGGCTTTTAGGCATGACATTTACTTTTTAAAGGAGACAATTCATAAGAAACTTAAAAATTCCTTAGAAATATCCACTTACCTTTCCCACCGCAGGGATTTCTGTGGTAAAACCAACAGACCCAATCTTCACCCCTCACGGTAGGCTCCATTTAAAAAAACCTTCAGGAACTGGGGCCCCTTTTTATCAGGGGATCTGCACTCCTGGACCCGTAATAGCACCCTGCCAGAAAAAACTTATGGCTGAAAAAAACAAAACCACTGAATCCTGGGGTCCAGCTCTCTAGAAAGAGAAGTGTTACGAGCTGAACCTACTTTCTTCCACCACAAGGCCCAGATACCATTCAATTTGGCCTAAAAAGACACTTTGAATGGATCTGGCTGCATAGTTAGCCCCAGCAAGGATTGCTCAAGTGGAGCCCAGCACAGCACATCTTTACTCATGACCAGGGCAGGACTTAGGGTGCTGGGGGCCCCTGGGCTTGAGTCACTTTCGGGCCCTACCTTCTATATTAATTTGTCGCTATCTGGTGCTGTAACAATATAATCGATCCAATCGTTATTTGAAGTGCCAAGCTACTTTTAAAAGGTGACTGGTACCGTACACAGTATTAAATGCTAAAAAAAAAAGTAATAATCTATTACTGATTGAAGCTTGAAAAGATTTTTTCCAATAAATAAATAATGATTAAAAAAGTTCAAAGTGATCAAGTGTTTATTGCAATGCACAAATTTCTTGGTCAGAATGAGAACATAAAACATTTATTTACCTGGAAAACATATTGAAAAACAATCAACTACCTTGTAAGGTTGCAATCATAACAAATCAATTGCAAGAATATAACAAAATAAATAATTGAACAAAGTGCAAGATAAATTGTACATTCTACTCCTCCTGAGTATTATGATACCATATGTGTGGGACTTTTCCACAGCCTGGCCACTTAGAGAGGCCCAACATGCAGGGAGCGCCGTCACGTGTTCTAGAAGAATAAATTACACATCTAACTTCTTGACTACCTATTGCAATTTTGACGGCCCTGGAGCACCAGGACAATGACACGTGACACTGATGTGGCACTGATGACAGATGGCACTAATATGTGGCACTGATGACACGTGACACTGATAACAGATGACACTAATACGTGGCACTGATGACACCTGACACTGATAACAGATGGCACTAATATGCGGCACTGATGACATGTGACACTGATGACAGATGACAACTAATATGAGGCACTGCTGACAGATGGCACTAATACGTGGCACCGATGACAGATGGCACTAATACGTGACACTGATGACACTGATAACAGATGGCACATGGCACTGGGGACAGGTGGCACTAGGGACAGGTGGCACTGGGGACAGATGGCACTGGGGACAGATGGCACTGGTGACACTGATGACAGATGGCACTTATACGTGGCAGTGGCACTGATGAAAGATGGCACTTATACGTGGCACTGGGGACAGGTGGCTCTGTGTGAGGGGGAGAGCCGGCAATGAGAGATGATCTTGTGGACACTCAGATCAGTGCTAAATGGCCGCTGTGATCGGCCATTTAGCATGATCTGTGATTGGCTGTGTCCAAGGGATGGCTCTGGGGACAGATGGCACTGATGGCATGTGACACTGATGACAGATGGCACTTATACATGGCAATGGCACTGATGACAGATGGCACTTATACGTGACACTGGGGACAGGTGGCACTGATGACACGTGACACTGATGACAGATGGCACTTATATGTGGCAGTGGCACTGACAGATGGCACTTATAGGTGGCACTGGGGACAGGTGGCACTGATGACACGTGACACCGATGACGGATGGTACTTATATGTGGCAGTGGCACTGATGACAGATGGCACTTATACGTGGCACTGGGGATAGATGGCACTGGGGACAGGTGGCACTGATGACACGTGACACTGATGACAGATGGCACTTATACGTGGCACCGGGGACAGGTGGCACTAGGGACAGATGACACTGATGACACGTGACACGGATGACAGATGGCACTTATACGTGGCACTGGGGACAGGTGGCACTGGGGACAGGTGGCACTAGGGACAGGTGGCACTAGGGACAGGTGGCACTAGGGACAGGTGGCACTGATGACAGATGGCACTTATACGTGGCACTGGGGACAGATAGCACTGGGGACAGGTTATCATGGCACTAGTGACAGCACTTTATTTTCCACAGTTTGTTTTTTTTTTTTACTCACGAGCTGCATGTCGCTCTCCCTCCTCGTGGGCTGCCTCTGTGAGGGGGAGAGCCGGCGATGAGAGATGATCTCATGAGATCATCTCTCATTGGACACTCAGATCAGTGCTAAATGGCTGCTGTGATTGGCCATTTAGCATGATCTGTGATTGGCTGTGTCCAAGGGACACTGCCAACACAGAACTTCCCAGATACGCACCTGTGGCACGCATCAGGGAAGTAAACAAGAGGAGGAAGTCCAGGGACGTCCTCCCAGCAGTTGTCGTCCGCTCTGTAGCTTGCTATAGCGCGGACGCCTAGTGTAACGAATTAACAGGCAGGGCTCGCGGGGCCCCCTATTGGACAGGGCCCATGGGCTTGAGCCCCGTCAAGCCCTATGGAAAGTTTGGCCCTGCTCATGACCAACACCTTGGACACTGGCGAAAAACAGAGGTACTCCCAGTAGTGGGAGGGGTTATATAGGGAGTGGACTTCCTGTCCTGTCTTGTTTCCACTCTTTACCTTATATCTGCTTAAACCATTTTATGGTCCCTGTCACATTGCACCGACTCGGAGAGGAACCGCCTTCAGCAGATACACCATACACTCCCAGTTAACCACAAAACTGGCATTCACCGGGGACCCATACCTCAGATGTGTCCTAATCCTTTAATTCCATCAGTTTACTTCCAAATGCCTCCAAAGACCAAACCGCCACCGTGCAAAGTGTGAATCCTCACACCTTTGCGCCCCACCAACAACGCTGTATTCCATCTGTAAACCTAAGGACCATAGGTCTGTACCCACCTCATTAAGGTGAACTCCATCCCCACAGAGATATCTTCACATCTCAAACTTAAGCTCTTTATGCCTGACTACCAGACCCCCATTCCTTGCAATAAACCTCCCAACCTTTTTACCATCAGAACCAAAAAAGAACTGGCCACTGCTGTGCGAAGCTTTAAGTATTCCAGTACTGCCTTCACTGGGCATGTGAATGAGCCCTGGATTTGGTGCAAATCAATGTGAGCCCCCCTGCCAGTCATAATTGGACCACCCATTGATCTTGTCCAGAAATGCCTGCCAAACCCGCAGGTCATCCTTGCGCTCCCTATTCAGTCTGATGAAATGCCTGGGTGAAGTGACCCCAGCCATGGTGGCTGACAGCCGTCGACAAAAAACTCTGCCCATAGGCATAATATGAAAAAGAAAAAATGTTGCTCTAAAATTCACATATAAATCTGTGAAACTTGTATGAAAACATCACAAGAAATTACAGTAAATCACAATAAAGTGCAAAATGAGAATTATACATAAATATGTGAAAACTATATCAAGAAATCACAATAAAGTGCAAAGTGAGTAGTCCAGTATTGATAACTAGATAAGTGATACTGGTGTAAATCCCAAAGGGATATAAACATAAAAAACAATGTTTATTGAAAACAATTAGATAACAGTTCCGTAAGCTGTGAAGAAAAGATCCATGTGAAAAGTGACTAGTTCCACGTAGTCAAGTGACAATACTTTACGATGCCTGAAAAGAAGAAATGGTGCCAACACTATCACCCGTAATGCCGCGTACACACGATCAGACTGGTGGACTCGGTCTGGCAGACAATCTGCCCGTGTGTGGGACTTATAAAGAAGTTTTGACTCAAAATTCCGGCCGTCTGTGTGCTAGTCCGCCGGACTTTTGAAATGATCGGACTTGCCCACACACGGAGCAAAGTCCGTTCATTTTAGACGTGGCTCCAGGTAGACAGGACTAGCGATGGAAGTCAATATCGCCGCCTCCATCGGCACCTTGTATGGACTTAAAGAGGAAGCCCTATGCTGAAAAAACATCGTGGGGGTCCCCCACAGAGTCCATATCAGACCCTTATCTGAGCACGCAGGCCAGCCGGTCAGGAAAGGGGGTGGGGACAAATGAGCGCCCCCTCCTGAGTCGCACCAGGCCACGTGCTCCCTCAACGTGAGGGGTTATTTGGGGAAGGGGGGGCCCTGTGGCCCCCCCACCCCAAAGTACCTTGTCCCCATATTGATGAGGACAAGGGCCTCTTCCCAACAATGCTGGCCGTTGGTTGTCGGGGTCTGCGGGTGGGGGGCTTATCGGAATCCAGGAGCTCCCTTTAATAAGGGGCCCCCAGTTACCGGCCCCCCACCCTATGTGAAAGAGTATTGGGGTACCATGTACCCCTACCCATTCACCTAATGAAAAAAAGTGTAAAGAAAAAAATACAACACATGTTTTTAAAATAATTTATTGCACAGCTCCGGTGGTCTTCCGTCTTGGGGGGGTCTTCTCGCCGGACTCCTCCGCTATCTTCTGCTAGCTCTTTTACTAGCGGAGGAGCCCGGCTTTCTTCTTCACCATCGCCGCCGCCATCCAGGGGTCTTTTTATGACTTCGGGGGTCTTGTCCCCCTCTTCGGGTCATCTTGCCGGGCCCCCGCTTTCTTCTTCCAGCTCTTTTACTAGCAGTGGCCCGGTCTTCTGTCGTCACCACTTCTTCTGACTTCGGGGGTCTTGTCCCCCTCTTCAGTTCTTCTTGCCGGGCCTCCACTTTCTTCTTCCAGCTCTTTTACTAGCGGTGGCCCAGTCTTCTGTTGCCGCTACCACCTTCTCTTCTTCTCTTCTTCTTCCTTGAGTTGTTGACTCGACGCTGTCTGGCCACAATGACAGGGACGCATTGTGCGGTGACTTATATAGGCACAATGGTCGGGGTCACTGGGTGATGTCACATAGGGATGGCCTAACTGTTCGCCCGGCGGTCGTTTCACAGAAAGTTTTGCGTGTTCACGATTCGCCCGATCAGCGGACTATTGCCGCTGTTCGCCCGGCGGACATATGTGTTTACAGTGTGAAAGAACTTTGACCCATGATGACACATCCATCATGGGGTACAGGACAGCCAATTGAGACATTTCAGCACATGGACAATTGGACATTCCCCCTACCTTATAAATAGACCTCATCTGGCGGCCATTTTACATTCTGCCTTATGTCATTATAGGGAGAGGTTGCTGTGTGGAGCAGGGAGAGACTATAGTGAAACAAATCGCTAGCTATTAGGTCCACAAAAGTCCTTTTAAGGACTGGTATGGTACAGGTGTAGTACAGTATATAGGGTTGAGTGCACTGCTGTGCTGGTGTTTGCAGCAGCCTGTCTTTTGTCAGTGCAGGGAGGGACAGGATGCTGTGTGCTGCAGGGAAAGTCAGTTTAATCACTAGCTATTACTATTAGGTCCACAAAGGTCCTTTTAAGTACTGGTATAGGTGTACAGTATATAGGGTTCAGTGCACTGCTGTGCTGGTGATTGCAGCAGCCTGTCTTTTGTCAGTGCAGGGAGGGACAGAACACTGTGTGCAGCAGGGACAGTCAGTTTAATCACTAGCTATTACTATTAGGTCCACAAAGGTCCTTTTAAGGACTGGTATAGGTGTACAGTATATAGGGTTCAGTGCACTGCTGTGCTGGTGATTGCAGCAGCCTGTCTTTTATCAGTGCAGGGAGGGACAGGACGCTGTGTGCAGCAGGGACAGTCATTTTAATCACTAGCTATTACTATTAGGTCCACAAAGGTCCTTTTAAGGACTGGTATAGGTGAACAGTATATAGGGTTGTACACGTATAATATACTTTCTTCCAAATATAGAAAGAATATTATACTTGACTGCTGCCCTATTCTGCAGCAGTCCTTTATCAGTGTAGGGACTGAGGTACAGTCTGCAAATCACTAGCTACTAGGTCCACATAGGTCCTTGTAAGGACTGGTATAGGTGTACAATATATAGGGTTGTGGTGCACTGCTGCAGATTACTGCCCTATTCTGCAGCAGTCCTTTATCAATGTAGGGACTGAGGTACAGTCTGCAAATCACTAACTACTAGGTCCACAAAGGTCCTTGTAAGGACTGGTATAGGTGTATAATATATAGGGTTGTGGTGCACTGCTGTAGATTACTTCCCTATTCTGCAGAAGTCCTTTATCAGTGTAGGGACTGAGGTACAGTCTGCAAATCACTAGCTACTAGGTCCACAGAGGTCCTTCTAAGGACTGGTATAGGTGTACAATATATAGGGTGCTGGTGCAGGGCTGTGCTGCAGATTACTGCCCTATTCTGAAGCAGTCCTTTATCAGTGTAGGGACTGAGTTACAGTCTGCAAATCACTAGCTACTAGGTCCACAAAGGTCCTTGTAAGGACTGGTATAGGTGTACAATGTATAGGGTTGTGTTGCACTGCTGCAGATTACTGCCCTATTCTGCAGCAGTCTTTTATCAGTGTAGGGACTGAGGTAAAGTCTGCAAATCACTAGCTACTAGGTCCACAAAGGTCCTTCTAAGGACTGGTATAGGTGTACTATTTGGTGTGCATTATATAGGTGTGTAATACACATATAAAATACTTGCACATATAGAAAGCATAGTATAGTGCATTTCCACTGTGCAGCATTGTGACTGCTGAGCGATTCTGCAGCGATACTACAAAGAGTGACAAACGCAATAAAAAAAGTATTATAACTGGTGTGATAGACCAGTGGCCCCCAAAAACAACAGATTGTTATATACCTTCTTCCACATACATATGCACTTCTCTAGATACTTTTGTCACAGGGTCATTTAAAAAATGACAGGCAGAAGAAGAGGCAGGCCCTTCCGCAGGGGTGGTAGGGGTAGGGCAGGAGCAACAGACTTGAGCCAAAGTGGCAAATTGCAGAAGGTGCGTGTGATTACATCAAAGGACGCACCAGACTTGGTTGAGTGGCCCACTCAGCCTTACTCTTCTGCACCCTCCTCATCCTCTCGATCTGCACCCTCTTCTTCACTCTCTGCTATCTGCACCCCCAAAGACACTACCACCAACACCACTACCATCATATACCTTCCGCTTGAGTCACAGGAATTATTTTCTGATCCATATCAAGACATTTCCAATGCACAGCCACTCTTGGCATTGGATCAGAAAGAGGAGGTAGCAACAACCGCCACTCAGCAGTCTGACAACAATACCCAGATCAGCCCAAGGAGGAGGTTGGTCCCCAGTGTTGCTGCCTACCCCGAGATCTCTAATTATAGCGGTGGGGAAGGTGACGTCGATGTGAATGTATCTCTGGCACACAGTGTTGGTGCCAAGATACATCTGACCACAGACACGTGGTCTAGCAAACACGGGCAGGGAAGGTATATCACTTTTACTGCCCACTGGGCGAACCTTCTGACGGCCGTCAAGCATGTAACCCGTGGCACCCGTGTAGATTTGGTTTTACCGCCATGGATTGCATGCAGGCCTGGCTCTTCTATTCCTCCTCCTCCTACTCCATCCTCCTCCCTCTCCTCCTCGGCTGACTCCTCCTTTTCCGCTGCTAGCGTCTCTTCCGCTGCGCCGCCCAAGCTCCCCAGAACCTATTCGACATGCTAGGTGAGACATTGCCATGCTGTGCTGCGTCTGTTGTGCCTAGAAGCCAAGAGCCACACTGGCCCGGCACTCCTTTCAGCTTTGCGTTCACAGGCAGATCAGTGGCTAACACCGGTCAGTTTGACAGTTGGTAAAGTGGTGTGTGAAAACGGTGCCAATCTGCTTAGCACATTAAAACAGGGCAAAATTACGCATGTGCCATGCATGGCACACGTCTTAATCTTGGTCGTGCAGCGATTCTTTGTCAAATACCCTGGGGTCCAGAACATCTTGCAGCAGGCAAGGAAAATCTCGGCCCATTTCAGAAAATCATACACAGCCGTGGCTCGCCTTGCTGACATCCAGCGGTGACACAATCTGCCGGTCGGACGTCTTATTTGCGATTGCCTGACGTGATGGAACTCAACCTTCTATATGCTTGATAGGCTGCTCCAGCATAAACATGCAGTTAATGTCTATCTGTATGAACTCTGCGGCAGAACAGGTTCTGGGGAGCTGTTTTTTTTTCACCGTGCCAGTGGCTGCTCATGCGCGACGCATGCAGACTTCTGACGCCATTTGATGAGATCACCAAACTGGTCCGTCGCAGCCATGGCGCCATCAGTGACATGGTACCTTATGCCTTCATATTGGAGCATGCATTGCGTCATGTCATTGATCAAGCCGTGGAGGAGCAGGACCGATAAGCGCACTCACCTAGCTCACGACAGTGTTGACTACCTCACATTTCTAAAAATGAATGAGGCATGGATCTCAGATGAATTCAACACATATGACCAGTAGACCATGTATATCTCTATAAACAATTTATTTAATCGAGCACACAGACCTTTTTTTCTACATTTGGCTCACTTCCTTGAACAAAAAAAGCACACCGTACTATATGCCCGTACCCTCTTGTTTGAAGAGGTTGAGCGGTGTCATATTTTTGGGGCCCAGCAGCGAGTTGCTGGCTTCAGTGCTGCCGTCAGTGCTCTCTATCTCGGTGCTGGTGTCAGTGCTCTATATCACGGTGCTGGTGTCAGTGCTCTATATCACAGTGCTGGTGTCAGTGCACTCTATCACGGTGCTGGTGTCAGTGCTCTCTATCACGGTGCTGGTGTGGTGTCAGTGCTCTCTATCTCGGTGCTAGTGTCATTGCACTCTATCACGGTGCTGGTGTCAGTGATCTCAATCTCGGTGCTGGTGTCAGTGCTCTATATCATAGTGCTGGTGTCAGTGCTCTATATCACAGTGCTGGTGTCAGTGCTCTATATCACGGTGCTGGTATCAGTGCTCTATATCTCGGTGCTGGTGTCAGTGCTCTATATCTCGGTGCTGGTGTCAGTGCTCTATATCATGGTGCTGGCATCAGTGCACTCTATCATGGTGCTGGTGTCAGTGCTCTCTATCTTGGTGCTGGTGTCAGTGCTCTCTATCACAGTGCTGGTGTGGTGTCAGTGCTCTCTATCTCGGTGCTGGTGTCATTGAACTCTATCACGGTGCTGGTGTCAGTGATCTCAATCTCGGTGCTGGTGTCAGTGCTCTATATCACAGTGCTGGTGTCAGTGCTCTATATCACGGTGCTGGTGTCAGTGCTCTATATCACAGTGCTGGTGTCAGTGCTCTATAGTTCCGTGCTGGTGTCAGGGCTCTATATCACGGTGCTGGTGTCAGTGCTCTCTATCACGGTGCTGGTGTCAGTGCTCTCTATCACGGTGCTGGTGTGGTGTCAGTGCTCTCTATCTCAGTGCTGGTGTCAGTGCTCTATATCACGTTGCTGGTGTCAGTGCTCTCTATCACGGTGCTGGTGTGGTGTCAGTGCTCTCTATCTCGGTGCTGGTGTCAGTGTTCTATATCATGGTGCTGGTGTCAGTGCTCTCTATCACGGTGCTGGTGTGGTGTCAGTGCTCTCTATCTCGGTGCTGGTATCAGTGCACTCTATCACGGTGCTGGTGTCAGTGCTCTCTATCTTGGTGCTGGTGTCAGTGCTCTATATCACGGTGCTGGTGTCAGTGCTCTATATGTCAGTGCTGGTGTCAGTGCTCTATATCATGGTGCTGGTGTCAGTGCACTCTATCATGGTGCTGGTGTCAGTGCTCTCTATCATGGTGCTGGTGTGGTGTCAGTGCTCTCTATCATGGTGCTGGTGTCAGTGCTCTATATCACGGTGCTGGTGTCAGTGCTCTATATCACGGTGCTGGTGTCAGTGCTCTATATCATGGTGCTGGTGTCAGTGCTCTATATCACAGTGCTGGTGTCAGTGCTCTATATCATGGTGCTGGTGTCAGTGCTCTCTATCATGGTGCTGGTGTGGTGTCAGTGCTCTCTATCTCGGTGCTGGTGTCAGTGCTCTCTATCACGGTGTTGGTGTCAGTGCTCTATATCACGGTGTTGGTGTCAGTGCTCTATATCACAGTGCTGGTGTCAGTGCTCTATATCACAGTGCTGGTGTCAGTGCTCTATATCACGGTGCTGGTGTCAGTGCTCTATATCTCGGTGCTGGTGTCAGTGCTCTATATCATGGTGCTGGCGTCAGTGCACTCTATCTTGGTGCTGGTGTCAGTGCTCTCTATCACGGTGCTGGTGTGGTGTCAGTGCTCTCTATCACGGTGCTGGTGTCAGTGCTCTCTATCTTGGTGCTGGTGTCAGTGCTCTCTATCACGGTGCTGGTGTGGTGTCAGTGCTCTCTATCACGGTGCTGGTGTCAGTGATCTCAATCTCGGTGCTGGTGTCAGTGCTCTATATCACAGTGCTGGTGTCAGTGCTCTCTATCTCGGTGCTGGTGTCAGTGCTCTCTATCACAGTGCTGGTGTGGTGTCAGTGCTCTCTATCTCGGTGCTGGTGTCATTGAACTCTATCACGGTGCTGGTGTCAGTGATCTCAATCTCGGTGCTGGTGTCAATGCTCTATATCACAGTGCTGGTGTCAGTGCTCTATAGTTCCATGCTGGTGTCAGGGCTCTATATCACGGTGCTGGTGTGGTGTCAGTGCTATCTATCTCGGTGCTGTTGTCAGTGCTCTATATCACATTGCTGGTGTTAGTGCTCTCTATCACGGTGCTGGTGTGGTGTCAGTGCTCTCTATCTTGGTGCTGGTGTCAGTGCTCTATATCACAGTGCTGGTGTCAGTGCTCCATATCACGGTGCTGGTGTCAGTGCTCTATATCACGGTGCTGGTGTGGTGTCAGTGCTCTCTATCTCTGTGCTGGTGTCAGTGCTCTCTATCTCTGTGCTGGTGTCAGTGCTCTCTATCACAGTGCTGGTGTGGTGTCAGTGCTCTCTATCTCGGTACTGGTGTCATTGAACTCTATCACGGTGCTGGTGTCAGTGATCTCAATCTCGGTGCTGGTGTCAGTGCTCTATATCACAGTGCTGGTGTCAGTGCTCTCTATCACAGTGCTGGTGTCAGTGCTCTCTATCACGGTGCTGGTGTGGTGTCAGTGCTATCTATCTCGGTGCTGGTGTCAGTGCTCTATATCACATTGCTGGTGTCAGTGCTCTCTATCACGGTGCTGGTGTGGTGTCAGTGCTCTCTATCACGGTGCTGGTGTCAGTGCTCTATATCACAGTGCTGGTGTCAGTGCTCTATATCACGGTGCTTGTGTCAGTGCTCTATATCACGGTGCTGGTGTCAGTGCTCTATATGTTGGTGCTGGTGTCAGTGCTCTCTATCACGGTGCTGGTGTGGTGTCAGTGCTCTCTATCTCGGTGCTGGTATCAGTGCATTCTATCACGGTGCTGGTGTGGTGTCAGTGCTCTCTATCTCGGTGCTGGTGTCAGTGCTCTATATCACGGTGCTGGTGTCAGTGCTCTATATCACGGTGCTGGTGTCAGCGCTCTATATCACGGTGCTGGTGTCAGTGCTCTATATCACGGTGCTGGTGTCAGTGCTCTATATCACGGTGCTGGTGTCAGTACTCTATATCACGGTGCTGGTGTCAGTGCTCTATATTACGTTGCTGGTGTCAGTGCACTCTATCACGGTGCTGGTGTCAGTGCTCTCTATCTCGGTGCTGGTGTCAGTGCACGCTATCACAGTGCTGGTGTCAGTGCACTCTATCACGGTGCTGGTGTCAGTGCTCTATATCACGGTGCTGGTGATCATCTCCTGCACCCTTTTCATAGCCTACACTGACCTTTCCTCTCCTCCATTGCCTTCATGCGCTCCTGAGTCCTGAATTGTCAAAATTTCACATATAAAAAAAGAATGCTTGTAGTTGTCGATCCCAGATTCACTTCATACATGTGTTATGTCAGTGGCCATGTGGTGGGACTATGTGTGCACAGCTAGTAATTATTTTGTGGCTGGAAATATGACCTGGAGGTTTTTAAAGTTCCCCTGCTATTGAAGTCAATGGGCCCGCCGCTTCGTGAACTTTCGTCTGCGTTCACGGTTCGCGTTCGCGAAACGTCCCGTCGGAAGTTCGTCCATCTCTAATGCCTTATGATGTCACAGCCCCAACATCCTCCGGGATTGTGACATCATAAGGGGGCGGGGTCACCATTTGGCATCACCCGGTGACCCCACCCATTGTCCCTATATAAGTTGCCGCACAACGCGTCCCTGTCATTGCGGCCAGAGAGAGCGTCGAGTCAACATCTTAAGGAAGAAGAGAAGGCAGCAGCAGTGACAGAAGACCAGGCCACCGCTAATAAAAAAGCTGGAAGAAGAAAGCGGAGGCCTGGCAAGAAGAACCGAAGAGGGGGACAAGACCTCCAAAGTCAGAAGAAGAGGCGGCGACAGAAGACCGGGCCACCGCTAGTAAAAGAGCTGGAAGAAGAAAGCGGCGGCCCGGCAAGATGGCCCGAAGAGGGGGACAAGACCCCCGAAGTCGGAAGAAGACCCCCAGATGGCAGCAGTGATGACAAAGAAGAAAGCCGGGCTCCTTCGCTACTAAAAGAGCTAGCAGAAAATAGTGGAGGAGTCCGGCAAGAAGACCCCCCAAGACGGAAGACCACCAGAGCTGTGCAATAAATTATTTTAAAAACATGTGTTGTGTTTTTTTCTGTACACTTTTTTCCACCAGGTGAATGGGTAGGGGTACATGGTACCCCAATACTCATTCACATAGGGTGGGGGGGGCCGGTATCTGGGGGCCCCTTATTAAAGGGGGCTCCCGGATTCCGATAAGCCCCCCACCCGCAGACCCCGACAACCAGTGGCCAGGGTCATCAACACGGGGACAAGATGCTTTGGGGCGGGGGGCCCACAGGACCCCCCCCCTTCCCCAAAGCACCCCCCATTTTGAGGGCACGCGGCCCGGTACGGCTCAGGAGGGGGGTGCTCGCTCGTCCCCACCCCCTTTCCTGACCGGCCAGGCTGCGTGCTTGGATATAAGTCTGATATGGACTCTGGGGGGGACCCCCACGCCATTTTTTTGGTGTAGGGTTTCCCCTTTACGTCCATACAAGGTGACGGGGCCAGCGAGGTGTCAATCTCGCCGATGGAGGCGGCAACATTGACCTCCTTCGCTAGTCCTGTCTACCTGGAGCCACGTTCAAAATGAACGGACTTTGCTCTGTGTGTGGGCAGGTCAAAAGTCCGGTGGACTCCCACCATAGTCCGGTGTTTGTCCGTCGGAAAAGTCCGGTCGTGTGTGGGCAGGTCCGCTCGTTCGGAAAGTCCGACGGACCTCCGCTACAAAGTCCGGCGGATAGTCCGATCGTGTGTATGTGGCATAAGAATAAGGCATAATGGAATTCACAGACTTGGGAAAGCATATGCCTCACAAGTCGTGATAAGCTTTGTAATGAATGCGACAGGTCTCTACTTCAAAACGGTCACCAATGCTATGCTCAGTGTGGCGTTTGATGGCGCAAACAATAATACTGCCATTGGAGGATTGTTCTTGAGAGTTAAGAATATTATGGTCTCCAAACTCCATCTCCAATTCGATCTTGTTTTCTTAGAGCAGTATGTGAGGGAACACATGGTTCCCCATAGCCTTAGGTGAGATATTTCCCCACAACAGGGTGACTCAGATCTTGAATCCTGGTACAAATACTTTAATAAGGCAGGTATAGAATTTTTACATTTTCTTATAACCAGAAAACAAAATCGCCTCTCAGTTTTGGATAAGGAGAATAAAGAGACTACTTACTTATAAAAACTCATTGGAATACAATGCCCTCTCTTCTAATCTTCAAGCCCACCTCATTAAAGAGGACAGAGATCAAAAAGCCAAAAAACATAAAAAATATACACGTGATATAAATGATTACAAATTAGGTAAGGTCTTCAACTGGCAAAAACAACTCACACCAGATGCTTCTATGGAGGTTAATACCGCCACTCCTGGTGATGATACAAGGGTTATGCCTAGTGAACACCATACCAGTGCCAAACCCCCTCCAATTAGGGGATCTCAGCAAGAAGACTGTAACTGCTGCAGCTGCCTGTGGTATAAGACTAGAACAATACCAGCAATCGAGGTAGCTTCAGGTGTACACTGTGCAGGTGGCACAATACACCGATTGTAACTGCTGCAGCTGCCTGTGGTATAGGACTAGAACAACACCAGCAATTGGAGTAGCTTCAGGTGTACACTGTGCAGGGGGCACAATACACCAACTGTAACTGCTGCAGCTGCCTGTGGTATAGGACCAGAACAACACCATCATTTGGGTTAGCTTCAGGTGTACACAGTGCAAGGGGCACAATACACCGACTGTAACTGCTACAGCTACCTGTGGTATAGGACCAAAACAACACCAGCATTTGGGGTAGCTTCAGGTGTACACAGTGCAGGTGGCACAATACACCGACTGTAACTGCTGCAGCTGCCTGTGGTATAGGACTAGAACAACACCAGCAATGGTAGGCCAGCAACACTGTTCCCGATCACCATAACACCAGTGCCACTAGAGCCATTGTAGCCAGCAACAGCGTCCCTGATCACTGTCACATGAGTGCCAGTGTCACCAGACCAGTGCAAGCTGAGTGTTCTCCAACCCAGTGCAAACCTGTAACAGCATTTCTAAATGCTAGCCACACCAATCCAAGTGTCAGACTAGTGCAGCCAGCAACTGTGTTCCTTATCATCATTACACCAGTTAGGCCGCGTACACACGCGCGGACTGTTTGCCCAACCTTGTTCGTCAAACAGTTTCGGCAAACAGTCCGCTCAAAATTTGCATGAGCGGACTTGCCCACACACGAGCGGACTGTTTCAGCGAACTGTTTGCCAAACAGTTCGCTCAACTTTTGAAATGAACGAACTCGCCCACGTAAGGAGGAGGCAAATCCGCCCATTTCGAGCGCGTGTACAGGTAGGCGGGGCCCGCGAGGGAGACGTCGCTGGCCCCGCCGCCTGGAATGGGCTTAAAGGGGAACCCCAACGCCGAAAAAAATCGGCGTGGGGGTCCCCCCCAAGTCCACAACAGACCCTTGTCCGAGCACGCTACCCGGCCGGCCAGGAAAGGGGGGCGAGCGAGCGCCCCCCCTCCTGAGCCGTACCAGGCCGCGTGCCCTCAACATGGGGGGTGCCTTGGGGAAGGGGGGGCCGCGCGCCCCCCCCCACCACAAAGCACCTTGTCCCCATGTTGATGAGGACAAGGGCCTCTTCCCGACAACCCTGGCCGTTGGTTGTCGGGGTCTGCGGGCGGGGGGCTTATCGGAATCCGGGAGCCCCCTTTAATAAGGGGGCCCCCGGATACCGGCCCCCCACCCTATGTGAATGAGTATGGGGTACAATGTACCCCTACCCATTCACCTGTAAAATAAAAGTACAAAAAAAAACACAACACACGAGATAAAATACTTTATTGCACAGCTCTGGGGGTCTTCCGTCTTCGGGGGTCTTCTCGCCGGACTCCTCCGCTATCTTCTTGTAGCTCTTTTGCTAGCGGAGGAGTCCGGCTTTCTTCCTCGCCGCCGGCCTCTTCTCCCGACTTCGGGGGTCTTGTCCCCCTCTTCGGTTCTTCTGCCGGGCCACCGCGCCTTTTTATAGCTCTTTTACAGGCGGTGGCCCGGTCTTCTGTCGCCGCCGTCGCCGCCGCCTTCCGTTCTTCTTCTTCTTCTTCTTCTTCTCCAGGAGATGTTGCCTCGACGATCTCTCCGGCCGGAATGCCAGGGACGCACTGCGCGGCCACTTATATAGGGACAAGGGGCGGTGTCACATGGCTTTATGTCACATGGGTTGGTGTCACATGGTGACCCCGCCCCCTTACGATGTCATAGTCCCCATGTGACATCAACCCATGTGACCAACCCATGTGACATAAAGCCATGGATACCCGCTCGAAATGAGCGGACTTTTCTCCGGGCGGGAAAAGTCCGCTCATTTCAAAAGTACGGCGGACTGGCACACACACGGGCGGATTGTCCGCCGAAATGCGAGTCCGACGGACAGTATTACGGAAATTCCGAAATACTTAGTCCGCCAGACTGCACGCTGAAACAGTCCGCTGAAGCCCACACACGAGCGGACTGTCCGCTGAAATGTGTTTCGGGGGACTAAGTAGGCCAGACAGTCCGCCCGTGTGTACGCGGCTTTAGTGTTCATATCACAGTCTCCCATGACCTTCTATACAAAACCAACTATCTCCCCTTCTATTCTCATATAAGCTCCCTTTTGAAGTCACGGTCTTCATACCACATCTAATTTCTTGATAGGATTTGTGCCTTCAAGATGACCATCCTTCCTAAAATATTGTATTACTTTAGAGCACTTCTCATCAATGTTCCCAAAACAAGACTTGAAGCCCTCCAATGTGAGATCAATATGGAATAATAAAAAACCCAGATGTAGTTATTCTCTCATGCATAGGACACAGCGTCTTGGTGGTCTTGGCCCACACCTCTGGTATTATTTTCTGGCTGCTACACTGACTAACTAGCACAATGGTTTTCCCCTAACACCAACATTCCCTGGTTGAACTTTGAGATCTCCTCCATGGCTCCACTTAACCTAAAAGGAATCCTTTGTCCCTTCTCCAAAACCAACCACACCCTCCTCAAAAAAGAACACAATAGTTGCCAATTTCGCATCTATGGTATAAGATTAAAGAGAACTTTAAACTCTCCTCACAAATACCTCCCCTAGCTTCATACCTTGGCGATCCCAGGTTTCCTATTGCCTTTCAGGATCCCAGTCTTTTTCTGGCCTGGATTCAGAGGGGACTTACCACATTAAAATCACTGGTTTTTAATTCAAAATTCCTCCCTTTTGATGAGCTGCAAACCAAATTCGATTTACCCCCCTCAGAAATTTCACATTACACATTAATTCGGGACTTTTACTCAACTCACTATGCACTTCAAATTACCTCTCCTAGCACTGTGTTTGAATACATTTGCATATCATCTTCTAGAGATAAACGCTTAATTTCTCAATTGTATAGCTACCTCAATAATCTCGTTCAACCTGAAAAATCAGGCCCAATGTTGCGTTGGGAATCTGAACTAGGCTGCTCCTTTTCCCTAGATACATGGTCACACGTGATCGAGAACCTCCGCAAATGCAATCATGCGACTGCCTTTAGAGAATCCCCACTTAAATTACTCAATAGATGGTATATGACCCCCTCTAAAATCCATTCATTTTACCCCGCTATCCCCTCAAGCTGTTTTAGAGGCTCCTCCGAGGAGGGTGACTATTTACATATATTCTGGAGCTGCAAACATCTGGATCCTATATGGCTCGCAGTGGTTGACAGACTTGAGAAATCCTTTAAAAAAAGATCAGCCTAACTGCTCAGATCTGTCTACTATATGCCATTGTTCCTGATATCCCCCGCTCCCTTGCAATAGATTAATCCACTCACTGGTTAGCACCATCCAATGGATGATTGCATTTAATTGGAGATTGCAGAACCTACCTTGGCCTCAAATAGAATCTAGAATGGAAATTCTTAAATTATCGGGAAAAAATCCACCATACATTATACCATAATATGCATACCTTTACTAATAAATGGTTTTATTGGTCTTCATCCACTGACTGTACCTCATAATGTTTTTTATTGTCCCTATTGACAGCACCTCACGTTACACCAACCAGTCCTCCTGCTTAATATGTACCATTATTGTATTTTATTCCTTCTTCTTCTTTGATATAGCAATGCTCTCCCGGATATATATATATATGTGTAATATACAGTATGACAGCATGTTTATCATGTTCTATCTCTGGGTGTAAATTTTTGCACTGTAACCTATACTTGCATATACCCTATACTATTTGAAATTGTACAATTTCTTGTCTTCCAAATAAATCATTTTGTAAACGAAAGAAGAAGGCAAGCATTGTTGAGTATAAAAACTGTTTACTCTGTGCACATTCACAAGTGCGTTGGAGAAGGCTTTTTGAACAAACTAACATCTTTGGTGTATACCATTTTTATGTTTGACATTATGAATATAATTTTTTTGGTTAAACAGGCATGTTTAAAACCATAATAACATACACAACTCTTAACTTTGAAAAAGTGAAGGCAATATCAGACATTAGTATTTTAAAACTGTGTTGATCTTGCCTTCATCAGATGGGGTGATGTCACCCCTGTAAAAGCCAAATCTTGAAGATGCACACAAATTTTATTGTAACCCTCTCCACTTCATTCAAAGCTGAATGCATAAATAATGTGTTTTACTTTGGCCAGCCCCTCCTTACTTACACTATTGGCAGCCCACTGAACGGGTAAGAAGTGTCATGATACAAAAATATTAATACACACTGTCCAAATTGAAGCACAATTTTACATTCTGCAATTACCTATCAAGATAATAGGAGAACAAAACTTTAAACATTACCATTTGAAAGTATTCAGGCAGGCCCTTGTAATACATGGTTTGGTGAATTCATCCATGGCGGTTGGGGGGGGTTCCAAATGAGTTTGGGCCCCCCAAAAAAAACTCTTGTACTATGCATTTAAGAGCAAAAATAACATTTGTACACATTTTAGGGGGTGTTTAGGGTAAAGCACTACAATGGAGCGGGCAAAATACATTGTTAAGTGACTAGGCTAGGTGTGTATGGGCCCAGGAAAGCATGCTGGGGAGGTTAGTAAAGGCAAATATGCATGAAGGACAAAAAAGGAACTTTAAAAGCTTCCAGCATGCATGAGGACAGAGAGGACATTCACAGCATATTATATTCATGGTAATTAGGGAATGATGAAATAAATCCAATAGATTAGCAAACCTTAAATACATAGAATGTGATGTTAAAGGAGAAAACTTACCCTAATATAGTCCTTCTGCAGGACCTGTATAATGGCAGAACAGGTTTCTGGAATAATGCTGTAAGGTAAGGGGAAATCCATACCCTGACCACACAAGACCACGAGGGATATATCCACCATCACCACTACCATCACCAATTATACTGTTTTTAAAAATATAGTGCACATGGTATTACTATTTAAACACCAGCACTTCATGCGATTTTCTGATATAATCGCCACTGGTTTTGCACAATTGTAACGGATATTTTCCGAAAAAAAAATTTTTTCTCTCTCTTTTTTTCACTTTGGCAATTTTTATAGTTTCAATACTGCTTTTAGGTAATATGCATAGGTCTATATTGGTTTAGAGGGATTTTGCATTTCATCCCTCAGCACTGACACTTTATGTGTTTTATTTTTATTTTATGATCATCACTTTTTTGCACAGTCGAATGACCAATTGTTCACTGCTTGATTTATATCGTTTTAACTATTTTTATGGTGTAGAGAAATTTTGCACGGATTATTATTTCTGGCACTGGCACTTTATGCGATTTTTATAGTTATAACAAATCGCACTGGGAATCACTTATTCCAAATATTTCGATTGTGTGTTTTTCTGGATACCCTTGTATTTATTCTTGAATTTACCTATGATGTTACAATATCACAGTATGTTTTAGGATCTCGTACTATCCCCACATATATAAAAAAGCGCACATTGTTTTACACATACCTATTGCCTTATGTGACGACATATATTTTGTCTAACATCTCTAGATCATTCTAGTGCTTATAAAGCCCACTAACCTTTAGGCTTGACCTCCTGTCACAGTACAGCGCATCACTACCTTGGCTTCTCTCTGGAATAATGATCCCCAGAGCCTGGGGGGAGATGCCTGTCGAGAACTTGATGTCCTGCAGACTTTTCCCTGTCACCAAGTATCGCAAGGTGGCAACTGGCCTTTGTTCCGGAGTGATGGCTTGCTGCATGCAGGTGTCCTGCTTAGTAATATAGGGGGATAGCAAAGCCAAAAGACGGTGAAAAACTAGGTCTGTCATCCAGAGATAATTCCTGAAATCATCAGGATTATTCTCCTGGATCTCCCACAACAAAAGCATATGAGAGAATTGGTTACGCTGGAGCAACCAATTCTTGGTCCATGAACTCCTCCTCCCCCTGTTCATGGACTGGACTTGGGTCAAAGTAAGAACCCCAACACTAAGCCCCTTCATAGTACGAGTAGTAGTTAAACGCAACATTGCTTCAAAACGGTCGGCTGGTCAGAACGAACTAACAGAACGCACTGAAAATCAGAAGAGCAAACTGAAAATCAGAAACGAGCAGACAAGAACGCACTGAAAAAACAGATACGAACTGACTACATGCACTGAAAAACAGATACTAACCCACAAGCACAAACTTAAGTGCAGTAACAAACTGAAAAGCAAGAGACTAAAAAGCGAGAATTGTCTCTCACCAAACTTCTACTAACATGAGATTACCATAAGGAGCCCAAAGGGTGGCACACTGGCTATTGAACTTCTTTTTTATAGTGCCGTCTTTGCCGATTGGAATTTCCAAGAACATTTGTGCGACCTTGTGTATGCAAGACAAGTTTCAGCCAACATCTATCGAAAAAAATCCACGGTTTGGTTGTTGGAAATTCCAATCGTCTGTATGCGGCATTCCTGATTGCCATCATCAGTGCCCATATCAACAGACCAATGTAAGTCTGCAACAGTGTTCCTGATCAACAGTGTCACCAGAAGAGATGGCCCGAACACCCCCCAGTTTGGTTTGTGCCAAAACTCTCGAACATCGCGAAAGTGCGTAGCCGAAAACCAAACCCCATTGAAGTCTATGAGATTTGAACTGGATAAATCAAGTGTGTCCATTTTGAGGGCTTAGATGCAAGTTATTGGGCATACGAAGGGTATCTGTGGTCCGGGTACTGTCCTAGGGGACATATATCAATGAAAAAAAATAGCTTAAAGTAAAACAATAAAAATGAAATATTCCTTTAAATACGGTGCCTGGGGGGGGGTCCCCTCATTCTGCCTGTAATGTGGTGCATCTGTACCGTGTATAGAACCTGCTGCAGCAAAAATGACATTTATAAAGCCAAAAAAATTACATTTTCCCTGTAAGCTTTTTTTTTTGGTAAACGACTTGGGGAGCCAGTCTGTATGCTGAGGCCACAATTTAGTGCACTCAGAACAAGATCAGAATTTATCCAAAAAAAAGGCTCTAGTGTCTGTTTCTCAGACTTTGTATAGAAGTAACAGTGTTGGGTGTTGGTGGTGCCTTCACACTGTAACACTATAGAGGTATGCAATGAAAGTAAGAGTAGGCCTTGCTGTCAAAGATTGAAATGATATGCCCCGGTCAAACAGTGGCAGAAAAATTGGGTTTTGGGGGTTGGTCGTGCCTTCACATCGTAACCCTATAGAGGTTCTCTTGGTGAAAGCAAGAATTGGCCTTGCTGTAAAAAAAATAAAATTTGATGCCCCTGTCACACAGTTGGGGAAAAATTGGTCTTTGGGTGTTGGTGGTGCCTTCACCCCGTAACCTTCCAGAGGGATTCTTGATGAAATCAAGAATTAGCCTTGCTGTAAAAATTTTAGATGCAATGCACCCACCAAAATTGGTCCTTGGGTGTTTATTGTGCCCATAAAACCTATTCCAAAAAATGACTTTGTTAAAATTGTCACCCACACAGCTAGGCAGCCTAGACAGTCTTGCAGCGATTCAAGATCCCTATATAACACATCGGCATCTGGGGCTTAGCTCCTACTAATCCAGGACTGATTCATTTTAACAAATGTCAGCCAGTTAACTGCCATATCTGGAACTGCCTCCTCCCAGCCACATACTACTTCCCAAGGGTTCTGGGGACTGAATACCTTTTCTTAAGGTTTGACATATGTCTTCCTCTGTTTTAATGCCTCTAAAACTGCTAGAATCCTCTTCCTCCTCCTCATTTTTTTTGTGTGTTCTGCAAGAATGGTGTCTGCATAAATCGGGCCTTGAGAGGAAAGGAGGTCTTCCTTTTCCTCCCACTGATCTGCCACGGGTGCCCTGTCCATTATACTACTCAGAGTCTTCAACAGAGATTGTGTCAATGATGCATGTATTGTCACGGCTCACCATCATTGTCGCCTCCTCAAATGGTGACAGTAGAGTGCATGCATTCTTTATCAGCAGCCATTGGTGTGGGGAAAAAAGCCAAGCTGCCCTGAGCCTGTCACATTGTGCGATACTCACACAGGTACTCGTTACATAGCTGGTGAGGTTGAAAAAAGAGACAAGTCCATTAAGTCCAACCTGTGTGTATGCTTTTACAGTATATCAGTATTACATTGTATATCCCTGTATGTTAAGGTCATTTAGGTGCCTATTAGGGATGAACCCCCGGTTTGAGTCGAACGTAAGTTTGACTCGAACATCGAGTGTTCCTTTGTTCTAAAATTAACCAAACATATGGGGTGTTCTTGGAAAATGTCAGTGCCGCGGAACACCCTATGATGCACTGCAATATCGCAGTGTATTGCTGTATGATGATTAGCCAAAGCATGCCCCTGATCTGCCAATCACAGCACACTCTGCTGAGAGAGCCATAATTGGCCAAAGACAGGCTGCCTTTGGCGAATCATTGCTCAGGGGGAACTAAGTCCACGCCCCACATTGTATAAGGCTGCTTACATAACGGGCGTGTGTAGTGTTGCTGGCGTGGACAAAGAGATAGCTTGAGTTAGATTAAGCAGACATCATATTCAGCTAGTGGAAATGTATTCGATACATATGCATATATATATATATATATATATATATATATATATAGATATATATATATATATATATTCTGCATTTAGCATAGACTTTATATTTATATTCAGTGTTTACTCTGCACCCAGTGTAGCTCTATAGTGCACTCAGTGGTGTGCTGTTTCTAATACACTTCAGGTGGTATATTAATATATATATATATATATATATATATATATATATATATATATATATATATATACATTCATTGTAGCGTATATATACAGTGCATTCGGTGGTGTATAGTTTCTTTCACAATGATTTATTAGCATGTAATCCAACATATCAGGTCAACATTCATATGGTTACACGTGCAATAAACAAAAGACAAAACAAAAAAAGTATATATATATATATATATATATATATATATATATATATATATATATATATAGAAAATGAGAGGAAAGGGACATGATCAGTAGGAATATGCTGGCACTAACCACAATGCTCCATGGGGTGAGCACTGGAAAAAGATTGTAAGTCCAGAAGAGATGTTCTGAGCTGTCCCAGGGAGTATAAAGGCATCTGTAAATAAAATTGTTCACATGTTGAACCCAGCATATCCAAACAAAATTTTGATCAAGGGTCTCCCTATCGATGTGGATGCAACTCAAAAATTAGAACTAAAAATTAGAACTAAATTAAAAAACAAATATTGAAAATACAATGTAATGAAGTATAACCAATCCGATCAGGACTATCTTTGGTGGCCTGACAGGCATATGTGATTAATGCATAGAGCATAATAAACTGAATAGAAGGAAGCAACCAATAACAGGAGAAAAAGAAAAGGAGAAAAAATGGAGAAGAGAAGAAGAAGAGAGTCCACGGGTAGCACGTCAGGGGAGTCACCATTCATACGATTCTTGACCGCCTCAAAACTGAGCAAAGGGGTTTTCCATGTCTTAGCAATAGTCAATTTAGTTTCAGTAAAAAGATGTTGTGCTAGCTGCCTTTCTGGATGTAGCAATTCGACAATAGGTTTGCCTAGAAGGGCTTCATAGGGGTCCCTTTTAAGGCTAACATGAAATAAATTACGAATAAGGGCATAGACCCTGACCCATAGTCTGCACGCCCTTGGGCATGACCACCAAATATGTGCCATGGAGCCTTCTTGTGAACATCCCTGGAAACAGAGAGTAAGTTAGGATAACGTGGGCCAATCTAGCCGGCGTGTAATACCACCTATACAGCACTTTATAGGCATTCTCCAATATAAGAAAACATTTTGAACATTTAGAAATGGCTATAACAACCCCATTAGTGGTCCGCCATGAAAATTGGGCCAGGTTTTTACCACCTGGAGGAAACAATGGGCAATGGAAAAGTCATAAAACTGAAAGATGAGGGGAAATCAAACCCGCAGAATATTTGATAGAGTTTTCATATGACAGAGTAGGCTAGACCCAGTCCTATTATAGCCGGGGCGATGAATGGGAGGAAGCCAGGGTAAAGAAGAAACAGGTATGGGGTCGGAATCAACAAGGTCAATTGTGGCCCATAGCAGCTGATACGTTTAATGAAGATGGGAAAATGGAGCTATGCTTGCTGCAGCGTAGTAGGCCTGCAAGTTGGGGACCGAAAGGCCGCCATTTATCCGTCAATCATACAAAACCTGCTTATTGATTCAAGGATGGGTAGAACCCCATATAAACGGCAAAAGCTTGCATTGGTGTATTCGTAAAATATGTGAAGGGACTGAAACAGGCAAGACGCAAAAGAAAAAAAGCAGTTTTGGGAGATAAGACATGCGAATTGCAGTTATCCGGCCAAACCAAGACAATGGTAAATGGGACCAGGAGGACAGCATGTCAGACAATCTTTTAACTAAGGATGGGAAATTGGCCTAGTACAATCCTGCATATGTTGAGGTAAGGCGGATTCCCAGGTAAGGCAAAGAAGAATACCACTGAAAGGGGAAGGCTGTTTTAAAGTCCATCAATACTGGAGAAGAGAGGTTGACCGAGAGAACTTTAAGCCCCATACACACTATCAGATTTTCTGCTGATTTTTGTCTTCAGATTTACCAAAACCATATAATATGAGGTCAAATCTTAGGAGTTTCAATTTATATGTAATCAGGCAGGCCCTTGCACTACTTGGTTTTGGTAAATCTGAAGACAAGAATCCGCAGAAAATCTGATAGTGTGTATGGAGCTTTAGATTTGGAGGGGTTGACACAAAGACCCGAAAGAGAGACAAAAGTGTCTAGAAGGGATAGTAAGTTTGGTAGAGAGATTCTAGGGGAAGTTAAAGTTAACAACATATCATCGGCAAATAAGGATATTTTATGAGAAGAGCCTGCTACATCAATACCTTTTATATCTGGATGGGAAGGAACTGCCTCTGCCAATGGCTCTAGAGCCAAAATAAAGAAAAGTGGTGAGAGTGGACACCCTTGATGAGTTCCCCTTCCAATATTGAGAAGGGGTGACTCAAATCCATAATAATTCATTTTAGCCCAAGGGGAGTCATATAGGACTGTCATCCAATGCAGAAATGAGGTACAAATTCCATAATGGCAAAGTACGAATGATAGATAAGGCCATGACAAAGTGTCAAAGGCCTTATTCACATCCAGAGACAAGAGCATTGATTCCAAAGAGCGGCTGTGGGCTATGTATTGTAGTTGCAATATTCGCCGTATAGCGTCCCCAGCCTGTCTCTGTGGTACAAAACCAACTTGATCCTTTTTAATTAAGCGGGGAAGAAAAGAGTTCAAATGGTTAGCTAGAATTTTGGTCAGAATTTTTATTGTCTACATTAATAAGAGAAATGGGCCTAAAATTAGCCTAAGAGGAGTGATCGAGGTCAGGTTTAGGGATCATCATGATATTAGCAGTCAAAAGATCCGATGTAAAAGATTGGCCATCTTTGACGAGATTATACATAGTTGTCAGATGTGGAGCTATAACGTCAGCCAACTTCCTATAGTAAAGTGCTGTGTAGCCATCAGGTGCAGGTCGTTTACCCACTTTCAGGTCTTTAATACTTTGTATGACTTCCTAAACCTGGATGTCTCAGTCCATAAGGGCCATATGAGCCCCAGTCAGTGTGGGGAGCGAGAGACTATTAAGGAAATTATCAGTGTCCTGACTACCCAACTGATCAGGAGCCGAGTACAGTTTGGTAAGACGGGATACGGAATTCCCCCAAAACCTTAACTGGGTTAACAGTGAGTACATTATGTTGAGTACGCAGTGTGATAGGGGTGAATTTAGGAGTAAAAGTACGGAGTCTGTTGGCCAGTATTTGGTTTGATTTGTTCTCTTTAGCGTACCACTTCTGGCAAGACCAACGTAAGACACGCTCAGCATTATCAGTGAGACAGAGGTCCAACTCTGAGTGGGCTTGATCCAAGAGTTTACAATTAGAAGATTTGGGAGATAGTTTAAAAGCAATTGAAAGTACTTCCAGGCGGATCTCTATGTCTCGCTGCTTTAAACAGAATTCCCTTTTATGCTTCAAAGCCAACTGTATAATGTGTCCCCTAAGAACCGCCTTGTATGTGACTGCATTTGATGGGCACAGTGGCTGCATATGATGGTCACAGGTGGCTGCATATGATGGGCAAACATGGCTGCATATGATGGGTACAAGTGGCTGCATTTGATGGGCACAGTGGCTGCATATGATGGTCAAAATGGTTGCATATGATGGGCACACGTGGCTGCATTTGATGGCCACAGTGGCTGCATATGATGGGCACAAGTGACTGCATTTGATGGGCACATTAAGGCTGCATTTGATGGGCACAAGTGGCTGCATATTATGAGCATGGTGGCTGCATATGATGGGCACAAGTGGCTGCATTTGATGGGCACAGTGAGGCTGCAATCGATGGGCACAGTGAGGCTGCAGTTGATGGGGGGGGGGTGTTTCAGTATTTTTCAGTTTGTTTGCGCCCCCCAAACATTTTGAACTCCAGCCCCATGCTGATGTAGAGCGACAATTCTTTTTTCAGATCCTCAGAGTGTTCTTTGCCATGAGGTGCCATGTTGAACTTCCAGTGACCAGTATGAGAGAGAGAGTGATAATACCAAATTTAACACTCCTGCTCCCAATTAACATCCGAGACCTTGTAACACTAAGTCACATGACAGTGGGGTGGGAAATTGGCTAATTGGGCCCAATTTGGACATTTTTACTTAGGGATGTACTCACTTTTGCTGCCAGTGGTTTAGACATTGTTGGCTGTGTGCTGAGTTATTTTGAGGGGACAGCAAATTTACACTGTTATACAAAACTGTACACTCACTACTTTACGTTCTAGCAAAGTGTAATTTCTTCAGTGTTGTCACATGAAAAGATATAATAAAATATTGACAAAAATGTGAGGGGTATACTCACTTTTGTGAGATACTGTATAGTATATATAAATATATAAACACATATACATTCACATACTTTGCATTCAGTGTAGCTTATATATACAGTGCATTCAGGCGATGTACACAGTATATAATACAGTGTAGTCAGGGGCGGGCTGGGCCGGGGGGCAGGGTGGAAATTTCCCCCCAGGCCGGCGCCTACATTATGTTTAAAACGGCCGCTGGCTGTTTGTTCATTTCTTTTTTGTTTTGTTTTTTCACGCTGTGACGGGCAGCCGGGACCCGGCGCAATAATCCCCTTCTCTCTGTGGTCACGTCGCGCCGTTCTGATCAGTCCCGGCAGCGGCTGTCACTCACAGCCGAGCAGAGTGAAGCCGCCTCCCCCTCCTCCATGCACAGCACTTTATAGACAAGGAGGGGGAGGCGGCTTCACTCTGCTCGGCTGTGAGTGACAGCCGCTGCCGGGAATGATCAGAACGGCACAACGTGAGTCACGCGACCACAGAAAGACGGGGATTATTGCGCCGGGTCCCGGATCACTGAGCCGACAGATGTCACTCCACTCGGGTGCTGCTCGCACCTCCCCCCTGCAATGCCACTGCCTTGGGCTCGAGGTACATTATGGGTCCTTAGGGGAGTCTGTGCACTGTAGGGGGGTTCCTTACTGTGGGGGGTCCTGCACTGTAGAGGGGGTCTGCACTGTCGGGGGGTCTGCACTGTAGGAGGGGTCCTGCACTGTAGGGGGGGTCCTGCACTGTAGAAGGGGTCCTGCACTGTAGGGGGGGTCTGCACTGTAGGAGGGGTCCTGCACTGTAGGGGGGTCTGCACTGTAGGGGGAGGGGTCTGTACTGTAGGGGAAGATTCGGCACTGTAGGTGAGGATTCTGCACCGTAGGGGAGTCTGTACTGTAGGGGGGTCTGCGCTGTAGGGTGGAGGGGTCTGTACTGTAGGAGGGTGTGCACTGTAGGGGAGGATTCTGTACTGTAGGAGGGTCTGCACTGTAGGGGGGGGGTCTGCACTGCAGGGTGGAGGGGTCTGTACTGTAGGAGGGTCTGCACTGTAGGGGAGGATTCTGTACTGTAGGGGGGGTCTACACTGTAGATGGGGGTCTGTATGGTAGGGAGGGGGGTCTGCACTGTAGGGGGTCTGTGTAACATGCAGGGGGTCCAGAGCTGTGAGGGGATGTGTAATGTAAAGGGGTGTAGGGTGCTGTGTAATGTAAAGGGGTCCAGAGGTACAAGGGCTGTGTAATGTAAAGGGGTCCAGAGGTTCAGGGTGCTGTGTAATGTAAAGGGGTCCAGAGGTACAAGGGCTGTGTAATGTAAAGGGGTCAGGAGGTTCAGGGTGCTGTGTTATGTAAAGGGGTCCAGAGGTACAAGAGCTGTGTAATGTAAAGGGGTCCAGAGGTGCAGGCTGCTGTGTAATGTAAAGGGGTCCAGAGGTGCAGGCTGCTGTGTAATGTAAAGGGGTCCTTAGGTGCAAGGTCCTGTGTAATGTAAAGGGGTCCAGAGGTGCAGGGTGCTGTGTAATGTAAAGAGGTCCTTAGGCGCAAGGTCCTGTGTAATGTAAAGGGGTCCAGAGATGCAGGGTGCTGTGTAATTTAAAGGGGTCCAGAGGTGCAGTTGTGGAGAGGGGGGGTACACAGTAGTGACAAAAAGATATTGAAGGATGCAGAGGTATGCAGGGGACACAGTGGGTGTTTTTACATTTTATGGTGGGGGGGTGCCAGATATAGGATCCGCCCCGGGTGCCAAATGCTCTAGGTACGCCCCTGGTGTGAGCACAGCAGACTACAACTCCTACCTCCCAGGAATCTCAGAGGAAGGCCAGGTGTGTGGCACGTCAGGGGAGGGAACGCCTGGCGTCAAGAACGTCACGTCGCACGTGACCTGCTGGGCTTATGGGGAGCAGTGGCTAGCTGCAGTCTGCAGAGAAGATGAGACCTGCTTCAGGATCATCACCCCCCCCCCCCCGAAGAGTGGCAAGGACCTGGCTCAGTGTCTCCAGTCCTCACTGAATCAATGCTCCCCAGCTTGAAGTAAGGCATCTGTGATAACCTTCACAAAATGGAATAGAATGGGAAAATCCGCTTCAGTAGTAAATTTAATTAATAATCCATAGTCATCATGACAATTTAAAATTTTGGCAGTGGCAGCGTGTGTTGTTTTTTTTTTCTAGCACCTCCCCCCCACCAGCGGACTTAACACCCTCCCCCCCACCAGCGAACTTAACACCCCCCCACCAGAGGACTTGACACCCTCCCCCCCACCAGAGGACTTGACACCCTCCCCCCCACCAGCGGACTTAACACCCTCACCCCCACCAGAGGACTTGACACCCCCCCCCACCAGCAGACTTATCTAACACCCTCCCCCCCAACCAGCAGACTTATCTAACACCCTCCCCCCCAACCAGCGGACTTATCTAACACCCTCCCCCCCAACCAGCTGAGTTATCTAACACCCCCCCCCCAACCAGCGGACTTATCTAACACCCTCCCCCCAACCAGCGGACTTATCTAACATCCTCCCCCCCAACCAGCGGACTTATCTAACACCCTCCCCCCCAACCAGCGGTTTTATCTAACACCCTCCCCCCCCCAACCAGCTGACTTATCTAACACCCTCCCCCCAACCAGCGGACTTATCTAACACCCTCCCCCCCAACCAGCGGACTTATCTAACACCCTCCCCCCCAACCAGCTGACTTATCTAACACCCTCCCCCCCAACCAGCGGACTTATCTAACACCCTCCCCCCCAACCAGCTGACTTATCTAACACCCTCCCCCCCAACCAGCGGACTTATCTAACATCCTCCCCCCAACCAGCGGACTTATCTAACACCCTCCCCCCAACCAGCGGACTTATCTAACACCCCCCACCAGCGGACTTATCTAACACCCTCCCCCCAATCAGCGGACTTATCTAACACCCTCCCCCCCAACCAGCTGACTTATCTAACACCCCCCCACCAGCGGACTTATCTAACACCCTCCCCCCCAATCAGCGGACTTATCTAACACCCCCCCCCCCCAACCAGCGGACTTATCTAACACCCTCCCCCCAACCAGCTGACTTATCTAACACCCTCCCCGCACAAGTGGACTTATCTAACACCCCCCCACCAGCGGACTTATCTAACACTCCCCCAACCAGCAGGCTTATCTAACACCCTCCCCCCCATCCAGCGGACTTATCCAACACCCTCCCCCCAACCAGCGGACTTATCTAACACCCTCCCCCCCAACCAGCGGACTTATCTAACACCCTCCCCCCCAACCAGCGGACTTATCTAACACCCTCCCCCCCAACCAGCGGACTTATCTAACACCCTCCCCCCCAACCAGCGGACTTATCTAACACCCTCCCCCCCAACCAGCGGTTTTATCTAACACCCTCCCCCCCAACCAGCTGACTTATCTAACACCCTCCCCCCCAACCAGCGGACTTATCTAACACCCTCCCCCCCAACCAGCGGACTTATCTAACACCCTCCCCCCCAACCAGCGGACTTATCTAACACCCTCCCCGCAACCAGCTGACTTATCTAACACCCCCCCACCAGCGGACTTATCTAACACCCTTCCCCCAATCAGTGGACTTATCTAACACCCTCCCTGCAACCAGCGGACTTATCTAACACCCTCCCCCCAACCAGCTGACTTATCTAACACCCTCCCCCCCACCAGTGGACTTATCTAACACCCCCCCACCAGCGGACTTATCTAACACCCGCCCCCCCACCAGTGGACGTATCTAACACCCTCCCCCCCAACCAGCGGACTTATCTAACACCCTCCCCCCACCAGCGGACTTATCTAACACCCTCCTCCCACCAGTGGACTTAGCACCCTCCCCCCCACCAGCGGACTTAACACCCTCCCCCCACCAGCGGACTTAACACCCCCCCACCAGAGGACTTGACACCCTCCCCCCACCAGTGGACTTAACACCCTCCCCCCACCAGAGGACTTGACACCCTCCCCCCCACCAGCAGACTTATCTAACACCCTCCCCCCCAACCAGCGGACTTATCTAACACCCCCCCAACCAGCGGGCTTATCTAACACCCTCCCCTCCATCCAGCGAACTTATCTAACACCCTCCCCCCCAACCAGCGGACTTATCTAACACCCTCCCCCCCAATCAGCGGACTTATCTAACACCCTCCCCCCCAAAAAGCTGACTTATCTAACACCCCCCCACCAGCGGACTTATCTAACACCCTCCCCCCAATCAGCGGACTTATCTAACACCCTCCCCCCAACCAGCGGACTTATCTAACACCCCCCACCAGCGGACTTATCTAACACCCCACCCCCCAACCAGCTGACTTATCTAACACCCTCCCCCCACCAGTGGACTTATCTAACACCCTCCCCCCCAACCAGCGGACTTATCTAACACCCTCCCCCCACCAGCGGACTTATCTAACACCCTCCCCCCACCAGTGGACTTATCTAACATGCTCCCCCCACCCACCAGTGGACTTATCTAACACCCTCCCCCCCACCCAAGAGCGGACTTATTTGACACCCTCCCCCCACCCACCAGCAGACTTATCTAACACCCTCCCCACCCACCAGCGGACTTATCTAACACCCCCCCAACCAGCGGACTTATTTAACACCCTTCCCCCACCAGCGGACCTATCTAACACCCTCCCCCCATCAGCGGACTTATCTAACACCCCCCCAACCAGTGGACTCACCTAGCTGATTAAGTGGTTCAATGGGCCACTTGACTGGACTTGCCCCCCAGGCCTAAGGCTGCCAGCCCTCCCCTGAGTGTAGTGTGGTGTTGCAAAACAAAAAAATACATCATGCCCGGAAGGCCACCAAGGAAAGGCAGACGCTCACAGGCCACTAAAAGAGGGCAAGCAGCCTCTGTGTCTACAGTCAACAGTGGTGGTCGTGGATATGGTGCATACTCTGGAGGTGGCCGTGGGACACACTTGCCCTTTTTTTCCGCTGATGGTCGTGTTATTGAGCCACAACATGCAGAGGAGTTTTCTGGAGTGGATAGCAAAGCCCCATCCTCCTGATCCTCTGTCACCCAGGCTCAAAGTAGTTTGCCTTCAAACGCAGCTGCCAAAGCGGCTTATTCCACCGGTTCCTTGTCCACGGTCCCTCCTTCCATAGCCCCACCATCATGCACGGAGGTGTCCCCAGAATTATTCGACCACAGCCTTGGTTATATGCTGCTGGAGGATGCGGCAGTGATTTGAAGGCTCCGATATAGGTTCACAGGTTGAGGAAAGGAGTAACGTGAGCCTAGAGAGAGGGGGTGCCACAGAAGGACAAGGAACTGGCAGTCATGTTCCCCCAGCTGCAGAATACTCCCAAGTTTTCTCCAGTGATAAAGGGGGAGAGATGATGAGGTCACTGACTGTACTTGGGTGCCTGAGAGAAGAGAGGAGGAGGCACAACTCCATCGAGGCAGGATGTCCTCTATGAGGCAACTTAAGGGTGGCCACCCTATTGTATCACACTGCAGAGCTCCACAGGTGCAGGGCGCTGCTGACTCCCCGATTACTTTTTAAAGTTCCTTGGTGTGGGCCTTTTTCAACATGTATGCAGCAGATCACACCACTGCTGTTTGCAACCTATGACTGAAGCGGATCAAGCAGCCGCTTGGGCACTACATGCTTGACCAGACATATGACAACTTGTCATGCAGTCAGTTAGCAACAGCACTTGAAAGACCCACATCATAAATAAAAAAGTGGACTTCCTTGCTCCTCATCTGGGATCTCCAACCCTACTATACCCCCAGTCCTCTCAAAAACCTGCACTGAGACTCTGCCCCCTTTCATTAATTTGTGGAATGTGCTGTACCTCAGTGGCAGGGTCCAAAATGCTATTTCTCTTCACAGAAGGCCATTCCGGCTCTCTAACACCATGTGGAAGGCAAAGTTTTGGCTTATTGGACAGGGCGGTCAGCAGTAAAGTTCATATTTCCACAGAATCATGGTCCAGCAGGCATGGGCAGGGACGTTACCTTTCCTTCACGGCGCACTGGGTAACTCTGCTGGCAGCTGGAAAGGATGCAGGATAGGGTTCAGTGTTGTTGGAGTTTGTTCCGTCATCACACCTCCAAAATGCTAGTGGTGATTCTGCTACAGCTCTCTCCTCCACCCCTCCTCCTCTTCTTCCTCTATGGCCGCTTCTGCAGATTTATCCTGTGAACCAGCAGTGCTCCATAAGCGTTCAAGGGGCTACGCAAGCAGTCAGGCACTGCACTCATGGAACATGGGTCAAGTGTGCCCGTTGGAGGGTGGAGAAAAGGTTGGTGCCATTGCCGCATACAACCATTCCTGGCTGAACTGGCGTGGCGTCAATCACCTCTGAGCCTGCCCCTTCAAAGCTGACAGAATCTCTGCCCCAGTGTGGCTCCTGTCCCCTAGGCAGACCAACTCAAGCATCGCATGGCATCCTCCAGCAGCATATAACCAACGCTGTGGTCGAATAATTCTGGGGACACCTCCGTGATGCCAAGCAATGCTTCTTTCTCTCTCCCTCCCTTTTTCTTTCTTTCCTTTCTTCTCTCTCCCTCCTTTTTTTCTTTCCTCTCAAGGCCCCCTTTATCCAGATAGCATTCCCGTGGTCCTGCCAAACACACAGGTAAAAGATTGCATCAGCAGGGATGTAGAGGATAACACTCAGCAGCAGTCTTCAGGGGATGGTTTTCAGTCCCCAGAAACCCAAGGAGTTGTACGTGGCTGGGAGGAGGTAGTTATGGATAATATGATCCTTAGTGACCAAGAGGGCTCAGAATCGAATGCCTCTGCAAACTAACACTGCATGGCCTCCCTGATTCTGCAAAGCCTGCGAAAGGACCCTAGGATTTGTGGTATCAAGGAGAGGAATCATTACCTGCTGCCAACTCTTCTTGATCCACGTTACAAGGGTAAAATTGCAGAATTATTCTTGCCTTCATAGAGGGAGCAGAGGATGAAACATCTTCAGGGGGCCTGGAAGAACAGTTTCCAGGTTACAATTTCCTGGTGCTGGACAACATGTTTCTGAGGCTTCATTCAGTCAGAGGAAGAGAAGTGGAGAAGGTGACTGGCTGACTGATGCCTTTTAACAATTTTTAAGTCCTCAGTGCCAAGATCTGATTGGTTCAAGCAGCCATCACCAGCGTCTGCATTATATGGTGCAGGAATATCTAGGGGCAAGACGTGGAGACCTTTCCAACAGAGCATCCATTGGGTTACTGGGTCTTGAGGCTGGACCACTGGTCAGAACTTGCTCAATACACTACAGATACTCTTGTTGGGCACAGAAACAAGAGTATCTGTGAGGGGTTACAGTGTTGTGGCTCCACCACCACCACCACCCAAGGCCTATTTTTTCTGCCCCTGTTTAACAGGAGCATATAATTAAAATTTTCAATATAATACTTCACAGCAGGGCCCATTACTGTGCACAACAAGAGTAGCTGTGAGGGGTTAGAGTGTTGTGGCACGACCGCCACCACCCAAGGCCCAATTTTTCTGCCCCTGGTTAACAGGGGCATGTAATTAAAAAATTTTATATAATATTTCACAGCAACTAAAATTATTGAATTTTGAAACCACACTATACGAATTGCGAAACAAAATAAAATTAGTAACATAAAGAATATATACAAAACTAAACAAATGTTTCCATTCTGCGCAAGTCTATTAGCAACTTTTCTGGTTGTTACAAGATGAAGGGGTAATTTTGAAAGAGCTCTATCCTTCCAGAGATTTATTCATATTGATACATACACTAGGTGTGGATGATGTCCCACTGAATTCAGAAATACCCAAATCAGTCACTTTGTTATCCTCTCTATCTGAAAAATTAGCAAGCTGCTACTGGCAGCTGACAGACAATAGTTTCCTTCAGTTTTTTTTACCAACGGATGAACCTCTTCCTATAATTTTTTGTTTTCTAATATTAGTTGGCTGGTGGCTAGCATCAGAATTTGTCATAGAAACTTTAAAGTGCTAATGTTAATTTTGGTTATTGCCATTTCTTTTAGGAATTTGTTTTGCAATTTTAAATGTTTATATTGCTTAGTGTCGGAAAACCTGAATCAGATTGAGACAGAAGTACAGCTAAATCAGACTTAATAATAAAAGTAAATAGAACAAACGTAGTCAAAACATAGCCAAAGTTCGGTAACCAAAATGGATAGTCAGACAAGCCAGAAAGTCAGGAAGCCAGGGATCAGCGTAGTAGAACAGCAAGCAGGATCTGGAGCCAGAAGGAATGTCAGCCAAACAAGTCTTCAACAGGAACGCAGGAGATCTTCTGGGCTTGACTGCAGTAAGCAGGACTGACGAGCAAGATATCATCAACAGATGAGTCACTGTGGAGAGATAGGAGTTGGCATTTAGCCGAGAGCTGAGAGGCCAGTTCAGAGAAGGAAGGGCTAAGCCCAGCCCTGACAGTACCCCCCCTCAATGTCCTCTCCCCTTCGGAGGACAACCAGGCTTGAGGGGAAAACGTCTATGGAAATTATGGAGGAGGACAGGGACATGTACGTCCGAGGATGAGATCCAAGAGCATTCCTCCGGACAATACCCTTTCCAATACACCAGATACTGTATGCGCCCACGGAACCTACGGGAGTCAACAATGGACTGTACTTCATACTCTTCATGGTTCTCAACCTGTACAGGGTGAGGACATGGCACCGAGGTGGTAAAGCGGTTACAGACCAAAGGTTTTAATAAGGAGACATGAAATACATTTGAGATACGCATATTAGAAGGAAGGTCTAATGCGTACGCCACTGGGTTAATACTGTGAAGAATATGGACAGGCCCAATAAACTGAGGTGCGAACTTCAGAGGGGGAACGCAAAGTCAGAGGTTGCGAGATGACAGCCAGACTTAAACCTGGTAGAAAGGTGCAGGCAGGCGTCTGCGGTCAGCATGGAGTCTGTACCTATCATTCGCATGTCACGAAGCCTCCTGCCCAAGTAGAACAAAGACCACGGAGATGCTCCTCCTCTCAGAGGAATACTCTGTGAAACAAATGAGTCAGGCAACATGGAAGGTTGGAAAACATAGTTTGCCATAAATGGGGGGAATTGGTAAGCAGTTCACTAAAGGCTCGCCAGAACCGGGACACAAACTAACTACCCATGTCCAAGACAATCACCTCAGGTAGCCCATGTAAGCGAAAGATCTCCCGAACAAAAATGGAAGTGGGCAACTTCTTAAGTGGAATACAATGAGACATTTTTGAGAACAGGTCATCCCCCATAAGGATAACTGTGTTGCCCTGGGAGCTGGGTAACACCACAATGAAATCCATAGACAGGTGGGTCCAGGGCCTCTCTCCATTGGGTATGGGTTGTAGGAGGCCCACTGGAAGATGTCCTGGAGTCTTACTCTGAGCACATACAGAACAGGTAGCTACGAAAGCGGTTACATCAGCACATAGACTAGGCCATCAGAATTGTTGGGAGATGGACATGAGGCACTTGGCAGCAGAAGCAAAGCATGCAGGAATATCAAATACCCTTTTAAAAGAAGCCAAAAACTCAGGGTAACTCAAGACAACAGGTTTTTGCATCTTTCATAGAGGGTTTTCCCAGGCCAAGGCTCTCTCAGATAGCAAAGATATCACAAAACCTACTTTGCTTCTTTCTGTGGGAAATGCCTGGGGCACCATCTCAAAGTATATCTCAACTTGGTTGAGAAACCCTCTGCATTGGTCTGGATCACCCTCAAATCACTGGGGAAGCAGAGCGGAACCAGACATACTTCTTATACTCGAGATGGACTCTAATACTCGAGGTGGATGCCTGCACAGAGACCGGAACAGCAGCAACACATATTGTACTGGCGCAGCCACAGTGGGAAATTCCCGGTGAGCCCTGTGACTCAGGACCATTTGTAACCCCATGGCAAACTGATTCATGTCGTGATCCTACTCATCCAATCTGTAAAAATATTACTGACAAGTGGATTGACTACATCTTCTGAATTCATTGCCTTTGTCTACTGTCAGAAACCATGAATCAGACTGAGAGAGAAGTGCAGTTAAATCAGACTTGTTTAATAATAAAAGTAAATAGAACAAACATAGTCAAAACATAGCCAAAATCCGGTAATCAGACAATGGTGCACATTTGATTATAAGGATTATAAGTACAATAAATCCAACTATATATAATATACAGTGTAATATGCCAGAAAGCCAACCTCCAAGTCCTGAAAACTAGTTAAGGGGATTGAGCCATGATTGAGCCAGCTCTCCCAGCTTCCTCCAGCCCAAGCAGTTTCAGTATGCTGTGTAAAATGGACCCTCGCGCCACTATGTGCTAGACGTGAAATGGATCTACGTGCATCAAAATAAAATATATAACAAAGTATAATGTAACAATCTGTGGAATAACAAAAGTGCAAGTGCTGCTAAATAAAACAAAAAATGCAGCGGGACAAAATAGTAAACACAAACTATCACTAGAATAAATAAAAAAGAGTCCTGCGCAAATAATACCACAAAAAATGAATACCGTATATACTCGAGTATAAGCCGAGATTTTCAGCCTCTTTTTTGAGGCTGAAAGTGCCCCCTCGGCTTATACTCGAGTCACCGCTGTCTGACTGCTCGATCAGCGTATCGAGCAGACAGACGGCGGACATTAAAATTCAAAAGCCGCGCCTCCTTCTCCGCCTCCGCCTGTGATAGGCGGAACACTGAATTTCCCAGCAGTCAGTGTTCCGCCTATCACGGACATCCGTTCATTCTCATACTACGGACGAGTATGAGAGGATGTCCGTGATAGGCGGAACACAGGCTGCTGGGAAATTGAGTGTTCCGCCTATCACAGGCGGAGGACGGAGGCGCAGCTTTTGAATCGTAGAATGGCCGCCGAGAAGAGCGGCGATCCATCGGCACGACACGGGACGGAGGAGGCACGGGACAGAGGAGGCACGGGACACCAGAAGGCACGGGACAGAGGAGGCACGGGACAGAGGAGGCTCGGGACGACGGCGGCTCGGGACGGAGGCTTGGGACACAGGTAGGCTGGACACACACACAAGGCTGCACGGACACACACACACACACACACACACACACACACACACACACAGGGATGGATGGATGGATGGATGGATACACACACACACACACACACACACACACATGGATGGATGGATGGATGGATACACACACACACACACACACACAGGGATGGATGGATGGATGAATACACACACACACACACACACACACACACACAGGGATGGATGGATACACACACAGGGATGGATGGACGGACACACAGGGATGGATGGATGGATGGATGGATGGACACACACACAGGGATGGATGGACGGACACACACACAGGGATGGACGGACACACAGGGATGGACAGCCATGTCTCACCCTCGGCTTATACACGAGTCAATAAGTTTTCCAGTTTTTTGGGGGTAAATTGGGGGCCTCGGCTTATATTCGGGTCGGCCTATACTCGAGTATATACGGTAATATATATAAATGTGAAAAAAACAAGAGTCAATGAAAATATTTCAAAATAAACACACCAATAGTGTAAGTGTGTAGTGAAAAAACACTGGAGGAAGAACAGGACCAAATGTTCCAAAAGATCAGGCTCCCAGAACTCTCACCTCAGAGATGGAATAATAAGGCAAAAGAAAATAATTCCAATGGACTTCTCCTTCACTTCTCTGTGCACAATCATCAAATGGTATAAACTTCTACCACTAGAGGGCCGATTCAACCTCTTATGAGTAATGCTGCAGCATATGTATCCTCGTGGTGTGAAACTTGAAGAAAACACAGAGGGGAAGGGGGAAGGGAGAGAGAGAGGGGACTCCAATAGTGTAGTGGTTTCCAAAACTGAATAAATTTATTTAAGAGAAAGCAAATGGACTCTCACATTTAAAAAGAAAATATCAAACAGAAAGAGATCTGGCGTATACAGCCAGTCTTACGCTTGTTCTGGTATTCCTACGGCCACTCCCTACGCGTTACGTCACCATGTGACTTCTTCATGGGGATGACGCTAGACCGTTCGTAATATACTTATATACGAGAAAACCGGAAACGATCGGACCGGAAACGTCCGAACGACCATTTTGAAAGAGGTAAAAAACGTCCGAACGACCATTTTGAAAGAGGTAAAAACAATCATGTTGGCCGGATGTAGAAACTCCGCCATCTTGCTCCTCCAAAATGATGAAAGGGAAGTGTATGTACACCACCATTTTAGACCGGAAATGATTCTTCGGCCATTTTAATACAATATGGTGTACAGAGAAATATACATTCTCCCTTTAAAGAGCAAAATAGATCCGAACAAAATATAGAATCCGAACGAAATGTAAATACTAAAAATAAAAAATAAAGCCTAAAAATTGAAAAATAGTATATATCTAACAATTTATATTAAGATCATCAAAAATTATATGGAATTGTATGGACTTTTTTGGAAAATAGAAATATTAATTTGGATGAAATCTTTTCACATACTAAAGCACGCAATTCTGATCTTGATAGTCTTATGAGAAAATTAGGACATCATATGGAGAAAAAGATCAGTCTTTGGTGGGATACCATCACTTTTGACCAATATATTAGAGAAAACATTGCTCCAAGACGCATCAGGTGGGAGTTACCACCTAATGACGGTCTGATTGACAAAGAATCTATGGAGGAGTGGTTTGAATTTTTCAATAGTAAAAGTGTTGAATGTGTTAAATTTTTACTGAAAAGAAAGCAAAGAAAGGCTCACTTAATTGAAAAACAGATTGAGGAAATTAGGAGTAAATTAGAATCACATAAGGAATCGCCAGAATTTAATAAAATGGCTACACAACTTAACAAAGACCTGATTGCTAAAGATTTAGAGGTCCAACAACGAAAAATGAAAAAATATCACCGTGATACTACAGATTATAAAGCCAATAAAATATTTAAATGGCAAAGCAAACTAGAACCAACTATTCTGGAGTCTACACAATCTACTCCAGAAAGAGAAGTAAGAATACAAGATCCCACATCTTCTCATGTTGCCAATGATCTTATATGGGAAAAACATAATAGTAGATTTGGAACAGAGAAACCTCCTGTTACACATTATAACAGGGGTTATCCTGAAACGCCGAGAAGACATGATTCATCGTATAATAACCAATATGCCACCCCAGTCCCATATGACAATCATGCATATGGGGGAAATTATACACAACAGACCCCTAAAAAAGGGTGGAAAAAACCTTTTAAAAAATTTAAGAAACCATATTATAATAACTGGCACCAAAGAAATAACAGAAGGCCTTCATATCAAAATGACTATCAGAGAAGAAGGGATAGAAGCCCCATACCAACGTCCAACCGATATGAACCCATTAGAAATTATCCGGAACAAAATCACTATGAGCACTCTTATCATCAGTATCCTCGAGATACACAGGATCATTTTTTAGATCGGGACAGGAGAGACTACTCCCCAAGGAGACCTCAGGAGACACATTGGAGGAGGGATTCGCCTGGAAGAAGACCACCACAGGAACCGTATCACTCCCCCACAAGAAGAACAGAAAACGAAAGAATACAAAACAGCCCAGAACGAAGAGAGGCTGCAGAGCGGGAAAGAGAAACCAAACGAAAAAGAGAATGATTGGAGAAGGAGTTATCAATTTGAGCGATACTCCCATTTCCCCAGAAGAACTAGCCGTTCTTGATAAAGGTCTTAAATTTGCCCCCACAAAAAATTTGAATAAATTTGACACGTACATTGGCATCCAAAAATACATTAGAAAAATCAATATCAAAAAGTACATTATGAATAACCCTATTAAATCCAATACTATTACAGTAAATGAACCTAATCCTGCACAATTCAGCACTTTACGCAATAATTCAGTGTTTAATCCACAAGTCAGTAGTAATCAACATATCGAAGTTTTCAAAAAACTCGTGTTGGATGATATATATACCATGAAAATCAAAAAAGTTTCCGATCCAGGATATATCAAAAAAGGTATTAAAACATTGACACAAAGGAAAGATATTGTTGTTCGGCCGGCTGACAAGGGAGGCGCTGTCGTTATACAATCAAAAAAATCCTACTTAGATGAGATGGATCGACAACTGCAAGACAGCAATACATATACCAAACTTTTGGGTAACCCTACCACGAAATATAAAAAGGAATTGGAACAGTTAATTCATTTAGGAAGTAAGAAAGCTATTTTAAGTAAAAGAGAAAGCAAATATCTTCTTCCTGAATCATGCAGAGTACCTATTATATATATGATTCCAAAGATACATAAAAATAGAGATAACCCACCCGGCAGACCGATCGTGAATAGCATCGACTCTCTCACTTCCAGATTGGGAGAATATCTAGATTTTTTTATTCAACCAGCCATACAGAAGACTAAAGCATACCTTAAAGATACAAAACATACACTTCAATTACTAGAAACTGTAACTGTTTTAGAAGGAAGAACTTTGCTTGCCACCGCAGATGTCTCTTCCTTATATACTATTGTTGCGCATCATGAAGCATGTTCTGCTATCAAATGGCTTTTGAGAACCTTCACTACATTAAGCTGTCAACAACGGAAGTTCCTGATCAAATGTTTGGATTTTTGCCTAAAACACAATTTTTTCTGGCATAATCAAACTTATTATAGACAGGTTATAGGGATAGCCATGGGCGCTAAATTTGCGCCCAGTGTTGCAAATGCCTTTATGGCCCATTGGGAAGAAGATGCCATATATAAAAACACACCAGCAGAGCTAACTTTTTATCAAAGGTATATCGATGACATCATCATAGTATGGAATGGTAACCATGATGCTCTAGAGAATATTTAACAAAACTAAATGTGAATGACAAAAACATCCATTTAGAATGGAAAATACACAATAATAGAATTAATTTTCTAGACTTGGATATTTCCCTGGATAAAAATAAGATTATCACGAAAACGCATTTTAAAAACGTTGATGCCAATAGTTATATTTCCATCAATAGCTGCCACTTTAAGCCATGGTTGTTTAATATACCCAAAGGACAATTGGTTCGGATTAGAAGAAACTGTAGCAAAATTGAGGATTATCTAGAACAAGCTGATTTAATTGCTACCAGATTCAAAGAAAAAGGATATGATGACGCCTTTATAAGAAAAGAAATTGAACATGTTAAAAGTATGGATAGGTTCAAGATGCTTGAAAACAACAGTAAGGACAAAAATAAATGTAATTCAGAAGTCCCTTCGATTATATTGGATTATAATGTACAACACAAAGAAATCTCCCGTTTGTTAAGTCGACATTGGCACATATTGAAGAAAGATAAAGATTTGGGCAATCTCTTGCCGCAAAAACCTAATATTATTTTTAAAAGGGCTCCCACGTTGAGAGATATCATAGCTAAATCCGTGGTTGATCCACCCCCTAAAAGAGATTTTACTTTTTTTACTGGAAAAGGCTTTTATCCTTGCAAGAATTGCTTCACATGTCGACATGCCAAGAAATTTCAAAATAAAAGATCTGATTTTACTAGTACTATTACCGGAGAAACACATACGATACGTGATTTTATTGGATGCCATACAGAAGGCGTGGTATATTGTTTACAATGTAGTTGTAAATTACAATACATTGGAAGAACAAAAAGAGCACTTAAAGTAAGACTAAAAGAACATATACAGAATATTATAAAGGGCTTTCCACAACACAGTGTCTCCAGACATTTTGATCAAGTTCACAATAGGGACCCTTCCCATTTAGAATTTTGGGGTATTGAAAGATTTAATTCTTCATGGAGGGGTAGCCATAAAATTAGAACCATCAGTCAGAAGGAATCTAGGTGGATTTTTACTATGAGATCTTTTTATCCTGATGGTTTAAATGTCGATTTTGATCTTAACTGTTTTTTAAACAATTTTTAATTTTATGCATTATACTGTATACATTTTATTCTCTTGTAGTATTATTATGATAGGATATTTCATGTAAAGTCTTGCTCTATTTCCGGTATGCCATCATTATCAATTTTTTTGGCATTTTATTTGGTGAACAGTTTGAGTTATATTTCACTATATCTACTATTTTTACATATATTTTAATATTTTTATATATTTTATCTATTGTCGCTATTTATATTATATATACATTTTCTATATAGTGACGTAATATTTTAAATCGCTAGGATATTTTATTCCTTATCCACATTGTTTATATATTCTTATTTGTATATCATGATATTTATACATTCATGTCTATTGCGGTGTTTATATATAATTTTTGATGATCTTAATATAAATTGTTAGATATATACTATTTTTCAATTTTTAGGCTTTATTTTTTATTTTTAGTATTTACATTTCGTTCGGATTCTATATTTTGTTCGGATCTATTTTGCTCTTTAAAGGGAGAATGTATATTTCTCTGTACACCATATTGTATTAAAATGGCCGAAGAATCATTTCCGGTCTAAAATGGTGGTGTACATACACTTCCCTTTCATCATTTTGGAGGAGCAAGATGGCGGAGTTTCTACATCCGGCCAACATGATTGTTTTTACCTCTTTCAAAATGGTCGTTCGGACGTTTTTTACCTCTTTCAAAATGGTCGTTCGGACGTTTCCGGTCCGATCGTTTCCGGTTTTCTCGTATATAAGTATATTACGAACGGTCTAGCGTCATCCCCATGAAGAAGTCACGTGGTGACGTAACGCGTAGGGAGTGGCCGTAGGAATACCGGAACAAGCGTAAGACTGGCTGTATACGCCAGATCTCTTTCTGTTTGATATTTTCTTTTTAAATGTGAGAGTCCATTTGCTTTCTCTTAAATAAATTTATTCAGTTTTGGAAACCACTACACTATTGGAGTCCCCTCTCTCTCTCCCTTCCCCCTTCCCCTCTGTGTTTTCTTCAAGTTTCACACCACGAGGATACATATGCTGCAGCATTACTCATAAGAGGTTGAATCGGCCCTCTAGTGGTAGAAGTTTATACCATTTGATGATTGTGCACAGAGAAGTGAAGGAGAAGTCCATTGGAATTATTTTCTTTTGCCTTATTATTCCATCTCTGAGGTGAGAGTTCTGGGAGCCTGATCTTTTGGAACATTTGGTCCTGTTCTTCCTCCAGTGTTTTTTCACTACACACTTACACTATTGGTGTGTTTATTTTGAAATATTTTCATTGACTCTTGTTTTTTTCACATTTATATATATTATTCATTTTTTGTGGTATTATTTGCGCAGGACTCTTTTTTATTTAGTTTCAGTATGCTCTTTACAAAAACCTAGTTTTAACTGTTGCACTTTTTCTATATGGGAAATTATGCCATCCTCAGCCTTCGTATCATTTCCGATGTAATTGCAACATGCCAAACCCACTATGGCACACATTCCTCAATGACTGGCCGTGAGATAGCCCAACACCAATCAGTGTTGGAGTAACTCCTTTTTTATCATCTTAATTCAGTAGCAAGAACTACAAATGTTTTGTCATATAAAGTTGTAATATTATCCATCAGTTCTGCCAAATCGATGATAAAACTGAAGGCTTTCTTAATGCAACACCTGTTTACCCATGGTATAGAGAATAGAGGTTTAATTACTCTATCATGTGATACAACATCACTTCTCTCATCATCATTAGTCTTGGAATTCTCTGGTATGGGTAACTGAACAATCTCTGCCTCATCATCACCTGCCACTTCATCATTCTCACTGGTCTCCTCTATGATGCCAGTGTCGGATTGAATAGGCAGATCTCTCCTATGTTGGAAGTGTATAGGTATTTTATGTACCTGTGTTTCCTTAAACTCATTATCCCCAATATACCAAGTAGTGGGTATAACTCTACCAAGGTAACAAACACCCATTGAATTTAATGGAACCAAGTATAAGCCTTTTTACCACAGATGAAAAAATACCCTGGTGGAGCAGAACAGGCTTTCTTGAAATGATACCCTTGTAAACACATCAGCAGTTTTAAATTGTTTTGTCTAGAGTGTTGGAGTAGGGTTAAATCCTGTAGTTGCTTGTATCTGTCCGTGCTGCAAGCAGTATCCTTTCCATCAAACCAATATCGTATTGCGGCTCCTTTCATGCAGTTAGAGTTACCAATGTTCATGGGGGTACTCTGAAAAACTTTCTAACGGAAATTCCGATCGTGCGTATGCAATTCCGACACGCAAAAAAACGCGCATGCTCAGAATCAAGTACAAGACGGAACCGCTTGGTCTGGTAAAACTAGCTTTCGTAATGGAGATAGCAGATTCTTCACGCTGCAAATTTTTAAAGATTTCTATTCTTCTTTATAATGCTCCAAGAATGACGTTGTTTTGCTGCTCATAGTCACACAGAGTTCTCACAAACGTATTTATTATTTCTAGGGATCTCCTGAATAATCTTTATTTTATTTAAAGCCAGATCTCCATAATAAAGTTTACCATTTTTTTTAATCAAACTTTTTTTTATTATTATTATTTTCTCGTGATCTCCTTTTTATTTATCTATGTCACATTTCCACAATGCCATTATTATCTTGTATTTGTAAACCTCAAGGAGGTTGTTTGGTGTTGGTGTCCCTTGCTAATTTTGACATTGTATTTTTGAAATGTACCTACCTACTCACAAACAAAATTAGCTATTTGCTATTTGAAGAAAAACACATAGGCAAGTATTTTCTGAAACAAAAATCACAATTTATTTTCCATCATAACAAAATAAAGAGGAAGGCAACGCTAGAGAAACTGCTTGAATTTGCAAAGCCTTTGGCCCCCAAGGCAGACATCAACTTTGTGGCTAAAAAACTTGGTAGCTTGAGAAGTCCATATAGAAGTTAGGCCAATCTGGTCCAGGACTCCCAGGGAGCAGGAACAGCAGATAATGACATATATGTACCCAGGCTGTGGTCCTACAACAGGCTGTGTGTTCTGTCAGACCAGACTGAAGGCAGGTAATCACCTTCGACTCTTCCGTGCAACCTTCCCTGCAGCCTGCTCTGGAGGTGGACTTGTGGCAAGAGGAGGAGGAAGAGGAGGATGGGGGAGTGCACACAGGTGGACGTCATCCATCATTTGGCCCCTGAACCCATTGCAGATGGCCTCAAAAAATATTTTTTTCACAGTTGAGGCATAGGCCCTCCTCCATTTTCTTTAAATTAGAGGCTATGTAGATGCTATAGGCCTCTACAGCATTGAGGGGGATTTCAGGGCCACATTAGCCTCTTGATGAGGGCCATTTCTGCCTCCTTAGATTTACTCCCCTTGCTGGGCCATTTGGGTGGAAGGCAGAGAGGAGGCACCTCCTTTATGAGGATGTGATTTTAACAGGGTTGAAAAAGAGAATGAGGACCATTCTCGAGGGTGCTAGTGAGCAGGTTATTAACAGATGCTGGTTTGTGTGCACCTCCCAGGCAAACATCACCTATAATGACCCACCCGAGATCCAGTTTTTGGGCATATGGGGAGTTTTGAGGACTCTTGATCAGTTTTCTTACTTTGTGGACTTGCAAGATATCTCTCCCTAGGAGTAAGATTATCTGAGCCTGATCATCTAGTTCTGGTATAAGATGTGCTATTCAGTCTGGTGAGCTGCTGCGTCTGGTGTGGGAATCTCTGATCTGTTATCTGGCATCTGGTTGCACTCTATTATGGTCAGTAAGGGTAGGCATGTCTTACCATCCATAGATTCAATTTGTAGGCCATTAGCTTTTCTCCCCACTGTTTCCACTGTACCTGCACAAGTCCTAAGAGGGTAAGGGCTCCTGGGGCCTTTAAGGTTTAGAATGTCAAAAAACACAGATCTAGCTAGTGACTTATTACTATGATCATCCAAGATTACTTAGAGCTTGACTGCTTTGTCTCTACATTCTTTTGGGTAAACTCTCACAAGACAGATTTGTGAGCAGAGACCCCCCACCTCCTAAATAAGGGGAAATCCTAACACCACAAGCAGAGGATGAGAAGGGAGAGGTTTATGAAGTGGGCGAAATTGTCACCACAGGTGAGTGTCTGAGACCACAATTTCAGGTAAGATATCTGTTCCTGCATATTTATAATACATGGTTGAAGGGAATGTAGATTGTCTAGAGGTGGTTTCTTTTTAACCCTTTGATGTCTGTTAAAATGTGATGTCCAATCCCCACACAGGCCTGGGAGATTAGCCCATTGAGACAATGACACAAAACAACAAAGTCTCTCCGAGCAAATCTAATCTTTATTCTTTGGTGTGAATATTTAAAATCTGCTTTCCAAGAAACGAAACAACTGAAAGAAGATAACAGCAACATGAGAAATGAAACTAGATTAGCAAAATTAGAGCATATCTATTTGTGAAGTGGATGTAAGAGAGACACAAAATGGAAACCAAATTTCTTAAAGAATGAAAGCGGTTAAGCTAAATATCCCTTCAATCCCCTCTTAGATCATATAAGATGATCTCTACATTCTGTGTTGTGTTTTAATTCTTCTTTGGGATTGTGGCATTGATTGCCTGATGACTCTTCATGTATGTCATGTAGGATAGAACCTTATCATCAGCAGATTGAAGGTGTGCAACTATGCAAGTGTAACACTTAAAACAGAGGTAAAGAATCAGAGCAAGGATGAATATCATAACAATAACAAGGACAATGTCTTTTAACCATGAAAATATACCTCCGAGCCCAAATCCTGCATTGGCAAATGGGCTCCATGTTTTAGCAATGTCCCTAGCTTCCCCTACCACTCCCATGACAGGTACCAAGGATGCAAGGTAACACCATCCCTTAACATGAATGCACACCCAGGGATAACACACTTTCCCACAACATACATAGATACTTTTGTTCTATTGCAAAAGGTCTCTTAGCGACAATCTCATGAGTGTCCTGTGTCGCGATTATAAATTGGTGCAATATTTCACCTACGTTTTTAGAGAAAGAAGAAAAGTTCTGCAAAGTACGGTTTAGACCTGGGTCAGATACTTGAAACAGTGAGCAGGCAGGGACAGAGACTCTGGATTTGCGCATGGAGATATTAAATATTGACCTGCTGCAGAAAGAAGGGTTAGTCTGTCTCATTCCCTAAATTAAAACACCAATCAGGGGAATGACTTCTACCTGCTATTTGGAAAGGTAACAAAGTTGTTTATGTAAAGAGTGGATATGTTAGTCAGGAATACAGGAGGAGTCTCGTTGAGAAAGGAGGAAAATTTAAAAGGAACAGACAAAAGGGGAATTCAGGCAGTGCTAGGATGTTGTTTACTACATAGCCTACATTCTTCACACCCTGATTTTTTCCGAGCATAAGCATACTTAAATTTTAGCAAAAGCATCTTATCAGTAAAACTATCTCCAGTCTCTCTCTTGATTCTAGCTTGTGCCGCTGTAATGCTCTTGTGTTTATGTGTGTGTGTGTTCCCACAGATACTTTTAATTGCACCCAAATCTTCAGGGTGGTAGATACAGTTAGTGATGATTCAGGTGGGTAGGAACACTGTCAGAGAGATCGGGATCAGGAGGCAAAATGCCTTGCCAGAAGTCTGTGGTGAAATAAGCGAGGTCATCTTCTCTGGCCGGACCTGCTTTCCCAGGAACTCCTTCATGTGCTTGGACTTCTGCTTGAGGGCCTCCTGTATCCAAGATCTCCTTCCTGCTCTTGGGGCTTTGGGTAACCGTTTTACTCTGTTGGCATTGATACAGGACTGGCAATTTTCCACTAGGATGGCTGTTCTGGTCACTGCAACCACTGTGGTAGGAGGTCCAAAGGGATACTCTTGCTTCTTACTTCTGTTCAGCTATTGGACCACCACGTTGTCTCCCACCTTGAAGAGGTGAGTAGCTTCCTGTGAAGAAAAAGGAGAGGTGCAAGCAAAATTTCTCTCAACTGTATCCAATGTTTCAACCAATTTCCTTACATATTCTTCCTGTATTAAGTCTAAATCTCCCTTTTCTATCATCAAAGGTGCTCTAGCCCATGGGGTGGGGAAAGGTTGACCCATCAAGACTTGGAAAGGTGAATACCCTGTTGTCTTGGAAGGGGTCCTTCTTATTTCTGCTGGGATGACCTTCTTCCAGTTGGCAAAGGTTCCTCCTGTGGCCTTTCTTATTTTGTCTTTTAATTATTCTGTTCATTCTTTCTATTATCCCTGAGCTTTGAGGGTGGTAGGGAATGTGAAACTTCCATTCGATCTTGAGAGTTTTTACCAAGTCCTGGCAGACCCTTGATACAAATGTAGGTCCATTGTTTGAGTTTATTTGAAGTGGGCATCCCCATCGATGAATGATTTCCTGAATGAGGATCCTCACTACTGTTTGTGCATCGTTTTTTGTGGTTACAAAAAGTTCAACTCATCTTGAGTACATGTTCACAATTACCAAAAGATATTTCTGTCTTTTGCCTAGTTTGGGCATGTGTGTGAAGTCAATCTGCAAATGTGTAAAAGGAGTATTTGGCCTTGTGTGGGTTGCTCCTGGTACATGTGATGCATTTTGATACATAATCTTTAACCCTCCAGGAACGTTCTGGAAAATAAAAACCTTTCTCCAATAGTTCACAAGTGGCCTTCCAGCCTCGGTGACCTATTCCATGTACTGGGAAATAGAAAGTGATGCACTAGCTACTGGTATACATGGCTTCCCCTCTTCGCAGAAAAGTCCAGTTTTTTGATTTTTCTGCACACCTATTTTGTTCCAATCTCTGAGATCAGCTTCTTCTGCACATCCCTGCAAATCTGAAAGAATCTGATGAAAAAAGGGCAATTCTGGGGCTAGCATGGGCATTTGGATCTGTGCATTTTGTGAAATAGCAGCTTGTTTAGCAGCTAAACCAGCCAGAGCATTTCCCTTGGCTGTCTGTTTGTTGGCCTGTGTGTGCTCTGCAGTGCTGTGAAAGATAAATCAGACCTGGGTGATGTGTCTTGGTGAATGAGGTTTATGCAATCATGTTGTGGCACAACCTCATCCTGATCTCATTTTAATCCTAAAGGGCATTTAAGATTGGTGCTAGTCCTGTAGTGGGAGAAGCATATTTGATGTGCAATTTTGGATTAGACAGCACGATCACCTCATAGCTGCTCAACCTCTGAGCAGACATGTGCTGTGTATGTACATTTTTCAAAAGGATTGTTACATTGTGGGTGGTGTGAAGTGTGGTGTCATGCCCCAAAGTGAAAGAAGTGGTCATCTGAACCATCATTGCACAGGACACAAGAGCTCTGAGACACACAGGCATGCCCTGACCCTGCACCAGAACCATCTTTGAGAAAAAAAAATAATAGGGCACAACTTGCCTCCATGCTCCTGAGCGAGGACACCTGACAAAATCTTACAATTTTCCCTTGCAAACAAATTAATCATCTTTCCATAATTAGGGAGGCCGAGCCCTGGAGCCATTACCATAGCATTTTTCAAATACACAAAAGCATTGTACATTTCATCTGACCATTTTATACAGTCTGGCATGTCTGAACCAGTGGCTTGTCTCAGGAGATTGTCATAGTAGGAACAGTCAGGTATTCATTGGTGGCAGTAACCAATCATACCAAGAAAGGTAAGCATGTCTTTTTTAGTAAGTGGGCGGGGCAGACCCACAAGAACCATAGCTCTTTTGTGATTGACTTTCCTTTCTCCTTTTTAGAGTACACAACCAAGATATGCAACCGTTTCCTGACACCATTGCAATTATCTCTTTGGCACTTTTTGACCACTTTCAAAAAGACATTTCAAAAGATCCCTCCCATCCTCCAGGGCAGACACCTAGTAGAACTGCAGATGAGGAGTCACATACTGCAGCAGGGATGAACAGTTTCCTGGTATCCAAGCTCTGAGAGTAGTTTGGAGGACAATGGAATAGACTGCAGAGGAGTCTACATAGCCCTGGGGCATTCTACACCATGTTAGTTAGAAAGCAAAGATGCTTTCTAGCTGTGTCTCCTCATCCACAGGGATGGAAATAAAAATGCATTCAATAAATCAATCACAGTAAAATACTTTGCATCCTGTGGTATGGCAGTATTGATGACACATCAGGCACTATTGGGGCAATTGGTACCATTAGGCTATTGATGGCCCTTAGGTCTTGTACAAACCTATAGTCAAAAAGATGTAGCTGGATAGCTGCACTCCGAATTATTCAACTTTATTTCAAAAATGTAATTAAAATCATAGCATCTAGGCTGGTAAACAGACTAACTGCACAGCCGCTAACATGTTTCACACCGAACACAGTGCTTAGTCATAGCGCATAGTCACAAACCTATAGTCACCATTTGCCTTCTTACTGGGTTAATGTTAATGTAGGGCGAGACAATTTCCCTCTTGGTTGTCTCTGTGTGTAACCCCCTCTTTGTCCTTGCTCCCTCCCTTTTTATAAAAGTTTCCCCTTTGATTTCCTAAGAAATCATTTTGATAATGTGTCTGCACTGGTGTTTGTTTAAGGATGTCAAAACATTCTGCAACATCCTTCGCGGTCAGAAATCAGTTATTGTGCTTGTAGCCCACTCTGATATTTGCTGTGTGTCCTCATGTAATGAAGTCTTTCGTGCAACTCTTTGATCTGGTAAATTATATGTGTAAATGATCGCGCTTAGGAAGGGGGAGGAAGGGGAAGGGGAGGGAGGTAGAAGGGGGGGAGATGGGGGGGAGGGAGGTAGAAGGGGGGGAGATGGGGGGGAAGGGAGGAAAAACAAAAAAGGGGGGGAGGGGGATGTTAGGTTGCTATCACCCTTTAGTTCCTCAGCCTCTGAGACTTTTGAACTTTGCACTGAGCACTTTTTTGAAATAATGGTTTTGTTTTTTTCACTAATGTGAGAGGACTATTGAGCATATATATAACCTAATGTGATCATTAGTTCAATTTATAGTCCTTATGTATTGCATAGGTCCTGTACGGCACACTTTATGCTTTTATGTATGAGAATCTAGACTGATGATTGTGGAGTCTATTTGTACAACATTTCACAGTACCACTTTGCACTTTATAGTATTTATTGTAGCACCTATGTACTTTATGAGTTTGCCATTTATATATATTTTTTTATGCACTTATGCACCTTATTTAGTTTATAATCTTTTCACATATTTGGTAAAAGTTATATTATCAGCACTAAGTTTGGAGGCCAGAAACCTCCCTGTACATACAACATAGTGTAATGGGGAACGAGGGTTCTTTCTTGGCTATTTTTTCAGGAAGGTACGGTACATACAAATATAAAGCAACAGAAAAACTCTGGATAGCCACACTCCGGATCAGGTAAAATAAGTAATGCCTTTATTGTTTCCACTCAAAAAATCTTCACATTTTTTGATTTTTGAAGATTTTTTGAGTGGAAACAATAAAGGCATTACTTTTTTTACCTGATCCGGAGTGCGGCTATCCAGAGTTTTTCTGTTCCTTTACATTTGGCTAGTGCAATTAGCCTGCACCTGGGACTCCTATCTTTTTGGAGGAAGAGTGGCGAGTTTTTCGGTGGATCAGCCTGGAGCGGTGGATTTTCTCTCTCACATACAAATATAGGTATGGTTTGCTCCTTTTCTTTTTGATTTTATTTATTTGTTTTTCCTTCTCTGGGATTATTATTTTATCTTAATAACTAGCACACATATAGATGACATAGAGGGGCATATGTACCAGCTTCATCATCATTTTTTTCATAAACAAGCACCTGTTAAATAAGGTTGGGTCACCCGATAGAGGAAATAGGTAACGTAATAGAGGTAGCGCCATTAGCCCAGTTTAAGATTACACACAACTCTTTGATCTGGTTGTGGAATGTAAGGGGGAAAAGGCAGGGCGCATGGTACAGGCATAGAGAACATTGATTTAACCCTTAAATCCACACTCTCATGTCTCTGTTAAACCCATCATGGACAATGTTTTGGCTAGGATGCTATAGGGAGCCTCGGTCCAGCCGGGGATCTCCACAACATGTTTATTTTCATCCTTATTTTTCTTTCTAAACATTCTGACTTTTATTTCCTTTACTTGCAAAATGCCAATAAGCACTCCTTGTGGCAAGAGGTTCCCCTGATCACAAGCAAGCTTTTTGCGTTATTACTTTTCTTATTTTTATAACCAAACAATTTTTATTTATATTTCAAATTTTTGGCCAACAGGTTCAAATAGTACTTTCAATTGCTTTAGTACCAATGCCGCAAACAATTCCTCACTATCTATTAAGGTCAGTGAGATATTAGCACTTGAACCCTGTTAGCAAAAAGCCAAATATCCAAATTTTGTACCTGGTTTCCCCTGTGCAAGAGATGTCAGTAGCAAAAATAATTATTCAAATAGCATGTTTTGATCAAAAGTTAGCCTCAGAGTATACTACTGACTATGCCAATTTATGTATTACTTTAACAAAGTGTTATTAACACTGCTCTTACGCTCACTGTCTCATACATTTGAGTCAAAGCATTCACATGTAAATCATTAAGAGAAAATATAAATACATCACCGGATACTGTAGCATCACTCTACGTTTTGATTAGGGAACTTCCATCAATAACAAAAAGGAGTCGGGAGTTCACTGCAAGACAGTGGAAGGCATCGTCTTACCTTACAACGCTGACAAATTCTACACAGACAGTTAATAATGATCTTATAAACTTCTACGCAATAGATAAGATAAGCAAAGAGATTGGGTATTGTCCGGCACACCTTATCAGACTTTTTCTTATAATTACAGTACTGTATAAATCATTTTCCTATGAACTTCTCAGAGTCCCTAGGGCTTTCTCCTTGTTCACACGGGAACAAGTGCTGCTTCTTAAAGCAATCTTATTAAATTAACTTCTCAGAGTCCATAAAGCCCACCCAAGGCTTTTCTACCTGTTCACATGGGAACAAGTGCTGCTTCTTAAAGCAGTCTTATTAAATGGACTTCTCAGAGTCCATTAAAGCCCACCCAAGGCTTTATCACTGTTAACTCAGAACAGCCTTTTTTTACTGCTTCTCAGAGCAGTTAAACTTATCATCAAGGTCTGAAAACAACTTCTACATAAATTACAGGGCCCTTTAAAGGAAACGATTTCTAAATAGGTGTCACGGTGAGAGAAGATACATATATCTATTCAACTCACCATATAGACATATATTATAATCGACCCCGGATCAAGCTCCCAAACTGAAGGGAATGTAGATTGTCTGGAGGTGGTTTCTTTTTAACCCCTTGATGTCTGTTAAAATGTGATGTCCAATCCCTACACAGACCTGGGAGATTAGCCCATTGCGCAAATGACACAAAACAACAAAGTCTCTCCGAGCAAATCTAAACTTTATTCTTTGGTGTGAATATTTAAAGGGGGCTTTCAGATAGTACCGCTCTTTGAACATGTCGTACAGATTATCCAATCATATACAAGTACAGCCTACAAGAAAAGTGAAACTAATGATTCCTCAAAATCCTGTGCTTTCCAAGAAACAAACAACTGAAAGAAGATAACAGCAACATCAGAAACAAAACTAGATTAGCAAAACTAGAGCATACCTATTTGTGAAGTGGATGTTAGAGAGATACAAAATGGAAACCAAATTTCTTAAAGAATGAAAGCGGTTAAGCTAAATATCCCTTCAATGGTGTGTTTTTTTCTTTTAGGTGATGGGGATGTTGTGGAAGAAGAATTTCATTTCACCAGTGAAAGTGTCCAGATCCTCATCGGGGAGAGAATGGGGTGCAATCATGATTTAGAAAATATAAAGGAAAACATCAATGATGTTCAAAAAAAATGAAGAACATTATTGATGTTTTAGGCAGAATCTAAAACACACAACAATTGGACATTTTTTGTGTGTATTTTTTAATTAAAGTATTTTAAAAGCCAAATTTTGAAGATGCACACAGTGTGTCAACATGTGCTACAGTATCTGCCATCATGTGATATCAGTGTACGCATTTTGTGGGTGCAACCCCTTCCTTCCAACTCAATTAGGTAAGAGGAAAGGGTTGAACCCCCAAAACATGTCCACTGATCCCCCATGATGGGATCTAGCACATGTTGACATTAGGCATGGGATCAGGAGGGAAATCCCCATTAGGCATCACCCCATGTGATGAAGGCAATATCAACACAGTTTGGACATACTCATGTCTGATATTGTCTTCAATGTGTCAAAGTTGAACTTTGTCAGTTTATGAGTTGTGTATGTTATGCTTTGAAACTTGCCTGTTTAACAAAAAAGGGATATTTACAATGTGAAACAAAAAAAAAATACACTAAGGATGTTGGTTTGTTAAAAAAAACTTTTTTAACACACATGGGAATGTGCTTTGAGTAAAATGTTTTCTACTCAATGTGTGGCTTCTTCTTTCAATACTCAATAGCAATTTTTGTAGTAAGTTGGTGTTTACAGTGCCAATGAGGGTTAGTTACTAAAGGCAAATCCACTTTGCACTACAAGTGCAGTTTCATGTGCACTTAAAAGTGCACATGGAGTGCTGTCAGGGCTGGCTTAGCCCTTCCTCCTCTGGGCTGGCCGCTCAGCTGTCGGCTAATTGCCAGCTCTCTTCTCTTTCCACAGTTACCAGCTGTTCCCGATGATGCTCGCCTGACCTGCCTATTTAAAGCCTTCCAGCTCACTCTTTCCTTTGCCTTTGCGTTGGTCACATCACAAGGAACCATCTCCTGCTGTTTGTTTCAAGACTGGCTTGCTGACATCCCTCCTGGCTTCTTATCCCGCTTGCAGTTGTTCTACTTGGATCCCTGACTTCTGGACTGGCTGATTACCCAATCTGGTTTATTAATTTTTGACTGCTTGAGTACGCTTTTTTCTATTTACCTTTTTATTTTTATTAATAAACAAGTGTGATTTGATTGTACTTCTGTCTCAGTCTGTTTCATGGTTCTTGACAGTACGCGAAGGCTATGAATTCAGAACATACAGTCAATCCACTTGTTGGTAATATTTTTCCCAGATTGGATGAGCAAGATCACTGCATGGATCAGTTTGCCTTGACGTTACAAATGCTCCTGAATCACACGGCTCACCTGGAATCCCCCATGGTGGCTGCTCCGGTACAACCTGAGCCGTAGGCCGTCCCTGCTGCTGCGTCAGTCTCTGTGCAGGCACCCGCCACGAGTATTACCTCTATAAGAGGTATGTCTGGTTCTGCTCTTGAATCGCTTCCCCAGCGATTTGGGGGTGATCCAGTTCAATGCAGAGGGTTTCTCAATCAGGTTGAGATATACTTTGAAATGCTGCCCCAGGCGTTTCCCACGGACAGAAGCAAAGTAGGTTTCATGATATCTTTGCTTTCTGAGAGAGCCTTTCGCCTCGGCTAACCCTCTATGGGAGATGCAAAAACCTGTTGTCTTGAGTTACCCTCAGTTTGTGGCCTCCTTTAAAAGGGTTTTTTGACATTCCCGCATGCTCCGCTTCTGCTGCCAAGTGCCTCATGTCCATCAAACAGAGTACGAGAACTGTTGCCGACTATGCCATTGAATTCCGTACTCTGGCAGCAGTGGTTGCTTGGAACAATGAGGACCTTCTGGCTGCTTTTTCTCATGGTCTCTCGGATTCCATTAAGGATGAGATAGCAGCCCGAGATATACCCACTGAGCTGGAGATCATGATCTTGTTTGCCATCCTCATTGACTCCAGACTCAGAGAAAGACTTTCTCTTAAGGAGCGCTTGCGGATGCCTCCTGTACATTTGCCTCCGAGCTTTGTAGTCCCACCCATGCCTCCCTCACCTCCCATGCCACCTGGTACCAAGTTGGTCAGTGAAGATGAACCCATGCACCTGGGCTTCACACGTCTCTCTGCGGATAAGAGAGCCTTTAGGAGGAGGGAGAGATTGTACCTTTATTGTGGCCAGGTAGGTCACTTTTTGAAGTCTTGTCCTACCCGTCCAGGGAATGCGCGAACCTTGAGGTCCTGTCATGGTGTTGTTTTGTCCCCAGTTATCCAGAAGGATAAGCCCCTGGTTTTGGTCACCCTTTCTTGGGCTGAGTCGTCCATCGAGATACAGGCTCCAATCGACTCTGGGGCCGCAGGTCTGTTCATTGATGCTGCATTTGTTTCGCAGCACTCGATTCCGCTGCAGTTGTGTGACACTCCACTTGCCATTGAGGCTCTTGATGGGAGACCTTTACAGCCTGCCCATGTGACTCATGAGACGGTTCCATTGTGCATGGCCATAGGGGCTCTTCACCATGAGATAATCCAATTCCAAGTTATTTCCTCACCCAGATTTCCGCTGGTCCTTGGTTACAGAGGTACATCCCCTCTTTTGATTGGCTCCGTGCTGGGGTTCTCTCTTAGTCACCACAATGCAGTGAGACATGCTTCCTGAAGGTATCCAAGGTCCTGTGCACCGCTTCACTCCCCTCCCTGCCAGAGGAGTATGTTGCTGACGCACTTTCTCGAGGTTTCATCCACAAGTCCTCGTCTCCTGCTGGTGATGGTTTCTTCTTTGTGAAAAAGAAGAGCGGGGAACTGAGACCTTGTATAGATTATAGGGGTCTCAATCATGTCACAATTAAGAATGCCTACCCGATTGCATTGATTACAGAGTTATTTGACCGCCTCAAGGGAGCAACCGTTTTCACAAAGCTTGACCTAAGAGGGGCATACAATCTTGTGCGCATTAAGGATGGCGACGAGTGGAAAACTGCGTTTAATGCCAGAACAGGCCATTATGAATACCTGGTAATGCCTTTTGGCCTTTGTAATGCCCCGGCAGTTTTCCAGGAATTTATTAATGATGTCCTCCGAGATTTGTTGCAGTTGTGTGTGGTGGTTAATCTCAATGATATCCTCATATTTTCCAAGTCCCTGGAGAGCCACCACACAGATGTCTGTCGTGTACTTCAGAAACTAAGAGAGAACAATCTCTATTGTAAACTGGAGAAGTGCGAGTTCCATCGTGAACAGGTTACATTCCTGGGCTATGTCATTTCCACTGCCGGTTTTTCGATGGACCCAGAGAAACTGTCAGCAGTCCTACAGTGGCCTCGACCCATGAGTTTACATCCTCTGCAGCGTTTCCTGGGCTTTGCCAACTACTATCGGAAGTTTATTCGTAACTTTTCGTCTCTGGTCAAGCCTTTGACTGATATGACCAGAAAGGACGGTAACTCACAGAGTTGGTCTCTGGAGTCCATTAAGGCCTTTGAGACTCTCAAGGCTGCCTTTTTTCTGCTCCTGTGTTGGCACATCCTGATCCTACGTTGCCTTTTATCCTAGAAGTTGATGCTTCTGAGACTGGAGTTGGCACCCTTCTGTCTCAACATCCTAACTCTGAGAGCGCTATGCATCCGTGTGGCTACTTTTCCAAGAAATTGTCACCTGCTGAATGCAATTATGAGATTGGTGACAGAGAGCTGTTGGCGATCATTTTAGCCCTGAAAGAATGGAGACATCTCCTTGAAGGTACCACTGTGCCCGTTTTTATTCTTACTGACCATAAGAATCTTACATTCTGGTCTAAGGCTAAGCAACTCTCCCCCAGAAGGGCGCGATGGGCTCTTTTCTTGTCAAGCTTTAATTACATTGTCTCATTCTTACCCGGTACTAAGAATGTAAGGGCTGATGTCTTGTCACGACAATTTTCCTCCACTTCCAAGTCGGAGTTGGTTCCGGTTCCTATGATTCCTCCTGATCGTATCTTGGCTACGGTTCGCACCAGTCTTACTTCTGCTTTGGGTGACAAAATTCTTGCTGCTCAGGTCCATGCTCCTCCTGAGAAACCTTGTGACCTTGCTTTGTCCCAGAGAGTCTCCGTACTGCAGTGCTCCAGACTTACCATTCTCCCAAGGCAGCTGGCCATCCTAGGAAGAATCAACTCATTTGGGCTATCTCCCAACAATTCTGGTGGCCTAGTCTACGGACTGATGTTACTGCCTTCATAGCTGCCTGTCCTGTGTGTGCTCAGAGTAAGACTCCACGACACCTTCCAGTGGGCCTCCTACAACCCATACCCAACGGAGAGAGGCCCTGGACTCACCTGTCTATGGATTTCATTGTGGACTTGCCCAACTCCCAAGGCAACACTGTTATCCTTATGGTGGTTGACCGGTTCTCAAAGATGTGTCATTGTATTCCACTTAAGAAGTTGCCCACCTCTAAGGAATTGGCTTCCATTTTTGCTCGGGAGATCTTTTGCTTACATGGGCTACCCAAGGTGATTGTCTCGGATAGGGGCAGTCAGTTTGTCTCCCGATTCTGGCAAGCCTTTTGTGCACAGTTGGGAATCCAGCTTGCGTTCTCTTCTGCGTATCACCCGCAGTCTAATGGTGCCGCAGAATGAGCCAATCAGTCCTTGGAGCAATTCCTACGTTGCTATATTTCTGACCATCATAACAACTGGTCTGACCTATTACCTTGGGCAGAGTTTGCTCACAACAGTGCCTTGAATTCTGCCTCCCGATTGTCTCCATTTATGGTGAATTATGGTTTCCAACCTTCCATGTTGCCTGACTCGTTTGTTTCGCAGAGTATTCCTGTGTTAGAGGAGCATCTCCGTGGTCTTCGTTCCACTTGGGTACAAGTTCAGGAGGCTTTGCGTCATGCTAATGATAGGTACAGACTCCATGCTGACCGCAGATGCCTGCCTGCGCCTTCCTACCAGGTTGGAGACAGGGTCTGGCTGTCATCTCGCAAACTCCGGCTTTGTGTTCCCTCACTGAAGTTTGCACCTCGGTTTATTGGATCTTTCTACATCCTTCACAGGATTAACACAGTAGCTTACGCGTTGGACCTTCCTCCTAGTATGCGCATCTGTAATTTGTTTCAAGTCTCCTTTTTGAACCCGTTGGTCAGTAACCGATTTACCACCTCGGTGCCACATCCTCACCCTATTCAGGTTGAGAACCATAAGGAGTATGAGGTACAATCCATTGTTGACTCCCGTAGGTTCCGTGGGCGCATACAGTACCTGGGGCATTGGAAGGGGTACGGTCCGGAGGAACGCTCCTGGGTTTCATCCTCTGACATACAAGCCCCTGTCCTCCTACGTGAGTTCCATAGATGGTTTCCCCTCAAGCCCGGTGGCCCTCCAAGGGAGAGAGGTCATTGAGGGGGGGTACCGTCAGGGCTGTCTTAGCCCTTCCTCCTCTGGGCTGGCCGCTCAACTGTCGGCTAATTGCCAGCTCTCTTCTCTTTCCATAGTTACCAGCTGTTCCCGATGATGCTCGTCTGACCTGCCTATTTAAAGCCTTCCAGCTCACACTTTCCTTTGCCTTCGCGTTGGTCATATCACAAGGAACCATCTCCTGCTGTTTGTTTCAAGACTGGCTTGCTGACATCCCTCCTGGCTTCTTATCCTGCTTGCAGTTGCTCTCCTTGGATCCCTGACTTCTGGACTGGCTGATTACCCGATCTGGTTTATGAACTTTGGACTGCTTGACTACGCTTTTTTCTATTTACCTTTTTATTTTTATTAATAAACAAGTGTGATTTGATTGTACTTCTGTCTCAGTCTGTTTCATGGTTCCTGACAAGTGCAAAGTGGAATTTCCTTTAGTAAATAACACCCACAGTGCTTTATAATTTGCCACAATCAGGTAATTTTCATGACTCCCCAAAATTCATTCATGGTGCTGAAAATTATGAATATTTTTGTCAGGAATGCATTACATACATTAACAACAAAAATAAGGTTTATGTAGCAGACCTACAACATAATAATAGCTGAAGAGATTGTCACCTCATGTATCAAATAAATTACATTTGCACTATTGAAGAAAATGTCCAAAAAGAAAAGCCCATTGGAGAACCTAGGAGACAGCTAAAAGAAACCCGGGCAGTAAATCAAAGGAAATCTTTCAGTTTAAGTTCAAAAATTGGTGATAAAATGTTTCTTAAACAGTTTAGGGCATATCAATGTCCCCCCCTACCCAAAAAGTACTCAACATACTTCTGTCTTATGGGAGATGAAAAAAGGGGAAGGGACAGCCTGTGATGGCCATCTCGTCCCAGCCACCTCATATGGGAGGATTGCAGCGCTGAAGGGGGGGCAGCGGCACTAAAAGTGTCAATGCCCCCGGGCGTCCGTGCGATCAACAATGGTTGGGAAAATGAGGAGACAAGGAAAGGGGCTCAGGAATATGGGGGGCACTGTGACCGTAAAACCTAACATGGCACTAAATCCCACCAAGAAACGGCACCACATTAATGGTCCTCCCAAACCGGCGCATTGAAACATTATAAGTAAGAAACATTAACATACATATAGAAATATGTACAATTATAACAGTAATCAAATCATGCATATACTAAATTACCAAATTTAAATCAAAATAAAATGAATGAAGAAAAAAAAAAGGGATTATTATTTTTAAATTTATGATTCCTTCTCATTCCCCAAAACAAACAGCGGTCAATCAAGTAGGGAGGCCTGGGATGCATAAAAAGATGACAAAAAGGGTTTAAAACTCAGGCTGAAGCAAGATACCATCCACACTACCACTTCTGAGGTCCAAAGGGACATGTTCCAATGCGGAGAAAGTAATAAGTTTTGGGTTGAATGCATGAAAAAGACTAACATGATGACTAATAGCAGTTTCCATTTTTTTCTTTTTAATGGGTTTTATATGGTCTCTAATTCTGATGCAAAATTGTCGCTTTGTTTTGCCCACATAAAAGCCACCGCAAAGACAGCGGGCAAGGTAGATTACTCCCTGTGTCTGACATGTGACTCGATGTTTGATGTTATGCCAATTGCCGTTCGGCAATCTAAATTTAGAATGGGAATTCACATAGCAACATACATCACAATTTCCACACGGAAATGTGCCGTTAATAACTTCTCTAGTATTCGAATCAGTTTTTTCAAAATGACTATGTACTAGTTTATCTTTTAGGGAAGGAACCCTTTTAAAGGTAACTTCAGGAAATTGCTTGATATATTTGCTAGCAATTGGATCGGCCAATAAAAGTGGCCAAAATCTATGCAAAATTTGTTTAAACTTCTGATGTTGGTTGAGTAACGGGTAATTACTCTAACAGATTCACTTGTGTTAGAATGTCTAGTGGAGTAAATAAGGGACCATCTAGTCTTTGGTTTAACTCGATTATACGCTCGTTTTAAACATTTATGACTGAAGCCTCTTTTCCTTAGTCTCAAGTATAGATCATTCGCTGCTGATTGAAAATCAGAATTCTTGCTACAGTTTCGCTTTAAGCGTAAATATTGACTGTAGGGGATACTGTTAACAAGAGAAGTTGGATGAAAACTTGTGGCGTGCAAGACAGTATTCCCTGCCGAGGGCTTCCTAAACAGGGAGGAGCTAAGTTTGCCGTCATTATCCAAAGAAAGCGTCAAATCCAAAAAATGTACTTCCGTTTGACTGTATTGCATTGTAAATTTTAAATTAAAATTGTTGCTAGAGATTAATCCAAGAAACTGGTTTAACTCTATTTCAGTACCTGACCAGAAAAAAAAGAACATCATCAATATAGCGAAACCAAGAGATGATCTTGTCCAAAAATGGCATCAGATCATCTCTCGAAAAAGTGTCCTTCTCCCCTCCCCCTAGGTACAGGTTGGCATACGATGGGGCACATTTAGTCCCCATCGCAACCCCCTACACCTGGAGGTAATGGATGGAATCAAAAATAAATACATTATGTTTCAAAATGTATTCAAGAAGGTCTACAACAAAAAGACTATACTGTGAAGAGGAAGATCCTCTTTCAGATAGAAAGGAACGTACAACATTAATTCCCTTGTCATGGGGGATTGTGTTGTACAAGATTTCTATGTCCAAAGCCACCAACCAGGAGTTGGGAGGAAGAAATATTCCCTCAATCATTCTCAACAAATCAATTGTATCTTTAACATAAGAAAAAAGAGAGGTGACATGAGGACATAGATAGCTATCGACTAGTGCACTAGCATTTTCAGTTTAAACGTAAGCATCCAGATATTATAGGACGTCCAGGAGGATTGATTTGTGATTTGTGAATTTTAGGTAATGCGTAGAAAGTAGGAATCTTAGGGTCCTTGGTGTTTAGAAAATTCCATGTATTAAGGTCAATGACCCCTTGCTGGTAGGCCTTAAAAATAATATTGCAGTAAAGAGTATGATAGTTTTGAATAACAGTTTTTGAAATGGGGCGATACCAATCTTTATTGGATAAGATATTTAGACACATGGTGTCAGGGAACTCACCATGTGAATGTCCGTCCCCGTGTAGTAGCGGTTCACCTTCGTTCTAGGCGTCATGCGCGGTGTCCCCGTCTGAGACGTACGAGTTCCGGAACACGTGGACGTACACCAATCCTAACACGCGGACGCACCCGCACAGACCGAACGAGTGTACGTACTCATGCACGTACGGCCACTTCCACCAATCCTGGCACATCTCTCCCTATATAAACGGGATCCTGGCCTGATACCAGGGCTGGATCGTCTTCAGCTATTCCTGAGACACCTGACCATTGTTGGTTCCTGTGATCCTGTTCCTGATTCCCCGACACGTTCGCCTATTTCGTTGGATACTCCTTGTTACTATTTTCTGGACTACTACTGACACCAGCTTGGACTTATTACTTCTGCTTGCCTCCTGATTTTGTACCTCACTGCCAGCACATTACCAGACCATTGCTCGTCCTTGACTACGCACCTGCCTCTCGTTCCTGTACTTCGTTGCCAGCCAGTTGCTGACCTTGCTTGTTCCAGACGTGCAGTGTTTCCATACCCCTGCTGGGCTTTCGCTGTATTCCTCCGGGATCAACCCACACCTCTTCCGCCGTGAGGACCCAGCGTCTCCAGGCCTTCAACTTCAACCTGCAGGCACCTGCACCCTTTCGCTGTCTTCACACTCCCTGTTCCCACCTCCAGGGGTGTGGAGACCGGAACCGTGCGAGAGGCCACCCTCAATAGTCTGACTCCGCTGTAAGGTACGTGACAGTACGATCCAGCCAGAATGGAGTCCGAAAGGGGGGCCTCACCTTTGGAAGCCTTGTGCCAACAGATCTTTGCCCTGACCCAGGCAGTCCAGGGCCTGCAAGATGGTTATCATCAACTTGAACAGAGAGTGGAGTTATTAACACCAAGCACCGCTGCTTCCCAAGGGGCCACAGCTTCCCGGTCTGCCGGTCCGGCAACTTCAGCATCTGCACCTGCAGTAGTGGTGCCACCCCCCGAGCCTCGAGTTCCCACTCCAGAGAGGTTTTCCAGAGATCGCAGCAAATTCCGTGCTTTAAGAAATGCGTGCCAATTATATTTTCTGCTACAGCCTCGTCCCTTTTCCTTGGAGAGCACAAAGGTGGGATTCATCGTCTCCTTACTTCAGGGGGAACCCCAAACCTGGGCTCACTGCCTATTAGAACAGGCCAGCCCTCTGCTTGATAGTATGGACTCTTTCTTGAATGAGATGGCGAAGTTGTATGATGACCCTCAGCCTGCCACAACTGCTGAGGCCAGTCTCCATGCTCTGCAGAAGGGTCGCAGACCTGAAGAGGATTACCTAACGGACTACAGGCTGTGGAGTTCTGATACTCAATGGAATGACGCCGCCCTACGTTACCAGGTCCGCATTGGACTTTCCGAGCCTCTAAAAGATGAGTTGGCCCGTGTCGGAGTTCCCAGTTCTTTGGAGGACCTAATACAAGTATCAATTCAAATCGATCGTCGTCTCAGGGAACGGAGATCTGAGAGAATCGACCAGATCCGTCCCACATGGATGTTACCTAAGGTTCCGAATCATCCTTCCATTCCTACACCTGCTACCACTTCTGAAGCTCCAGATAGGCTTGCTTTGTTCACCGTTATCTCCGGGAGAAAAGCAACGCCGACGCCAGAACAATCTCTGTCTCTATTGTGGAGAAGCTGGTCATTATGCAAATACATGTCCAAACAAGATCCGTAAGTCCAAAACCTCATCTCTTGAACCCAATACATTACCTTTGACAAAATCGATTCACATCGCTGTCCCCCTTTCCTTACAGCTTCCAGAAGGAACACTCCAGGTTCAAGCTATAGTTGATTCTGGTGCCTGTAGCTGCTTCATTGATCATGCTCTCGTTCTTCAACACAATATTCCATTGATACCCAAGCAACGTCAACTCTCCATACGGTTAGCGGATGGATCAAATATCAGATCTGGCCCCATTACCCACGAGACTCAACCGTTGTCCGCCAACATCCTATCCAATCATCAAGAACTACTCTGCCTGGATGTCATCTCTTCACCACTATTCCCAATCATTTTGGGGATGCCCTGGTTACAAGCCCATAATCCCCAAATAAACTGGTTGACTGGTGAGATGGTTTTTCAGTCCACTTACTGTCTTCAGAATTGCCTCAAGATCTCACACCACCTGGTCCCAGTCATTGCCTGCTCAGGCCCTACATCTGAGACCCAGAGACTGGTCCCAGTCACATATCATAGTTTCCTAGACGTTTTTGACAAACGAAAGGCTGACACTCTTCCTCCTCATTGGGTTTACCATTGCCCAATTGAATTACTGCCAGGAGCCAAAATTCCTTTCAGAAGGATATTTCCCTTATCGGAACCTGAACTTCTGGTCCTCAAGGAATATATTGATGAGAATCTCAAGAAAGGGTTTATCCGACATTCCCCTTCTCCAGCTGGTGCCGGAATATTCTTCGTCGAAAAGAAGGATCATTCGCTCCACCCGTGTGTCGACTACAGGGATTTGAATAAGGTGACGATTAAAAATCGCTATCCCCTTCCATTGATCCCGCAATTATTCCAGAGACTCCGGTCAGCGAAAATATTTACAAAGCTGGATTCACGAGGGGCCTATAATTTGATCAGAATCCGTGAAGGGAACGAATGGAAAATGGCTTTTCGGACACGTTTTGGCCACTTTGAGTATCTGGTCATGCCATTCGGACTCTGCAACGCACCAGCTACTTTTCAGCATTTTGTTAATGATACTTTCAGGGACTTTTTGGATTTGTTCGTAATTGTTTATCTGGATGATATCTTGGTATTTTCTGACTCTCTAGAAGCCCATCGTGACCATGTAAAACAGGTTCTTTTCAGACTCAGGCAAAATGGGCTTTATGCTAAAGCCGAGAAATGTGTGTTCGAACGTCAGACCATTCACTTCCTCGGCCTGGTGATATCAACTGAGGGAATAGAAATGGATCCTCAGAAGGTTTCAGCCATTTTGTCCTGGCCACCTCCAACTGACAAAAAAGGGGTGCAACGTTTCATTGGATTCTCCAATTTCTATAGAAAGTTTATCAGAAATTTCTCCAGTGTTATAGCACCTATTCACATCTGCCCCAATACTTAAACATCCTGACCCTGCTCTACCTTACACTCTGGAAGTGGATGCCTCAGAGAATGCTGTAGGAGCCATTCTGTCCCAACGCCAAGGGCCTAGGTCATTAATGCACCCTGTAGCTTTCTTTTCCAAAAAACTAGGTGCGTCGGAAAGGAACTATGATGTGGGAGATCGGGAACTTCTGGTAATAAAATTGGCCTTGGAAGAATGGCGATACCTCCTGGAAGGGGCAACACATCCAATATTGATCTTCACAGATCAAAAAAATTTGGAATACCTCAGAACGGCCAAACGCCTCCGGCCCCAGCAAGCAAGATGGGCTCTTTTCTGTTTCCGCTTTAGTTTCCATATAACTTACAGACCAGGATCCAAAAACAGTAAACCTGATGCGTTATCCCGTATGTTCACAGAAACTGAAGTCTCATCCCCTCCGGACACTATTCTGCAAGCTGGAAATTTTTTACTAACACAATCTAGTTTTCTATCACAGGTTCGTCAGTCGTCCCGAGGAGCATCAGTCTCTCCAGATGCTAATCTCCAAGAGAAGGATGGACTCTTCTGGCAAGGAGACAAACTCTTCATCCCTCAAAATCTCTGCACTTCTGTTCTACAGGCTTGTCATGACTACCCCTTGGCGGGTCACTTTGGGGGTCACAAGACTATGAATCTAGTTCAAAGACCCTTCTGGTGGCCAAAACTTGCAAAGGACTGTAGGAACTATGTTAACTCTTGTCCAACCTGCCTCCAGAATAAAAGTAGCAAAAATAAAGCCTGGGGATTGTTGAGACCATTACTCATTCCTGAAAGACCATGGGATAAAATCGCAACTTTATTGTTGAGCTCCCTCCATCTGAAGGGTTCTCTTCTATCTTTTTGGTGGTGGATCGTTTTTCTAAAATGGCACACTTCATTCCCATGAAGGGAACTCCATCTGCAACTGAGACAGCCAGAATATTCATTAAAGAAGTTGTTAGACTCCATGGAATTCCCAGTGATATTGTCTCTGACCGTGGAGTTCAGTTCACGTCAAAATTCTGGAAGTTGTTGTGTGAAACTCTAGGTATCAAACTAAATTTTTCCTCAGCCTATCATCCCCAAACGGGTAGACAGAATGTACTAATCAGACGTTGGAGCAATACTTACGTTGTTTCACTTCTTTTTCCCAGGAGAATTGGGCCTCATTATTACCCTTGGCAGAATTTGCATTCAATAATTCTACTCACTCTGCCACAAACCAGTCACCATTCTTTTCTATTTATGGTTTTCATCCTTCTTTTCTGCCAACATTTATACTGGATTCTCCTGTACCAGCTGTCCAGGATAGGCTAAATTTCTTTGTTACCAACAATCAGGTACTTAAAGAAACCATTTCCAAGGCACAGGAAGACAATAAATGATTTTTCGACAAGAAAAGAAGGGGGGAATTGGACTTAAAGGTTGGTGATCGTGTATGGCTTTCAACCGCAAATCTGAAACTAGCATGTCCCTCAAAAAAATTGGGACCCAGATATTTGGGACCTTTTCCAATTAAAAAGAAAATCAATCCAGTGGCCTATGAACTTGAACTTCCCGGCTCATTCAAGATCCATCCTGTATTCCATACTTCTTTACTTAAGCCTGATGTACCCAATTCCTTTCCAGATCGGGAGATAGGCCCTCCAGAAGCTGTGTTGGTAGATGGAGAGGAGGAGTTTGAGATCGAAGCCATTTTGGATTACAGGAAGCGTCAAGGACAAAACCAATACTTGATCAAATGGAAAGGCTTTGGTCCTGAAGAGAATTCCTGGGAACCCGAAGCAAACCTTCATGCCCAGAGGCTCATACGGGCTTTTCATCGCTCCCAAAGAGGCACCCGGAGGCTGCCTTTAAGGGGGGGCACTCTCAGGGAACTCACAATGTGAATGTCTGTCCCCGTGTAGTAGCGGTTCACCTTCGTTCTAATATATAAAGAAATACTAATGCGCTCCACCTGGCAGTTAACTATAAGACTAAATGAATATAAATATCATACACAGGAAGCAGCCAGCAAAAAAACGGTGATCTCAACCTAAAATTGCATAAATATAAATAAATAAAAAGTGGAATGTCCAAATGGGACTATAGTGCAAATGGGATACTATCCCACTACAGTGATAAATGGTGAAATGCGAATAAAGCATATAATGTGCAATAAATAAAGTAGAATTAGAACCCTACATACATATTCCAAGTGAGTACAGGAATACAAATAAAGTTAGAAAATATGTGAAAAAATATATATAATATCAATCCAGTGGTTGTGTGCAAAAATGCAATAATAGCAAGTGAATGTCCACAGAACATGCATAAATGTTTATAAACTTTTTAAAAAAACACAAAGTCCATGCAAAGAATGTAGAAGTGATTTCCAAAGGTGCCAATCCACTGCAAACTTCAGTGCCTATTATGTGCACCACCTATTTCCCCCAGCCTCTCACCTCCAATAAATGGTAAAAGGGCGCTGTATGTAAAAATGCTGCTGAGTCCTTGTCCATCCAGCCTCAGTATTCTACCGCTGTTAGTGTATCGCTGTATGTTGCTGTGTGCTAGTAGTTATTATTCTCCCACTTTTTCCAAAGGTATCCAGTAAGTATGGAATGGAAGAAGACAAGGGGGCTTTCATGTGTAGAGTCTAATAACAATTTATTAACAAAAGATATCCACACTTACATGAGAGTAGACACAGGAATACACTCGGCAGACGTGAACTTCTAGTTTCGGCCGTAACCGGAAGTGGTATGTGCGACACCAAACTCCTTCCCTGACGCGTTGCGTCACACCTCGTGACTTTTTCAAAGGGTAACAGGAAGTTGGTGTCATCGGAGTTTATATGCAGTAAGCGCCGTCGCTATAGCAACTATAGACGGCGGTGCTTCTGCGATCTAATGTAATTCTCAATCAGTATGTTAAATACATCACAAAACTAAAACATATATAATCACTATATGTGCCCTTATTCTTTTAATCAATGGGCTGATAATAAAAATAAATGAATTTTAAAACTAAGCCGTAATATATACTGGCTTATAGGAAGAGCGACATCTAGTGGTTTAATTTAAAAATACTCTTCAAATATTAGAACTATATCCAGAATAGGACATGGAAGAAAAAATATACAAAATATATGTTAAAACGCATAGCCTATAGTCCCCTCTATATAAAATCGTAGCAACCATGTGAAATATAAAATTTCTCCATGGTCTAGTTAACATATATATTATAGTAATGACATCCAAATAAATATATAAATTGTATAAAATATTATATATGTATACAGAATATTAATAAAATATTTATAAATCACCATAAACTATAATAATTAGAATCTATACAGTACCAGTAAGTATATATATTAATATGAATCGCATATAAAATATTATGTAAAAGATATATAATATAAAAAATGTAAAAAATATAAAATCAGATACTTAAAAATACCAAGATTAAAAATTGGAAATAAAACAATTAAGATCGAACTCTACGTTATGTCCTAATAGTGCAAGAGTACGGAGTTCATGTATCCACCGAGATTCAGCCTGACTGATTTTAATCACCTTATTATCACCTCTCCAGTGGGGTTTATATTTTTGAATACCGCAAATTTTTAATGATGAAGGGTCTTTTTTATGGAATTTTGCATAATGTTTGGATAAACTATGTTTGTCAAAACCTTTCTTAATGTTTTGAATATGTTCCCTAAGTCTTTTCCATAGTTTTCTTTTTGTTCTTCCCACATACTGAATGTGGCAAGGACATTCCAATAAATAAACTACACCTTCAGTGTGGCAGGTGATACAGTCTTCTATCAGATATTCTTTCTCTGTTGTTGTGGATCTAAATGACTTCTTTTTCGTATTTTCACTAATATGTCTGCATGCGTAGCACCTTTTACAGGGGTAGAAACCTTTTCCCTCAAAAAAAGAAAAAGGTTTCTTTGGAGGATCAGGAACATTTTTTGCCAAACTGTCTCTCAAAGTTGGGGACTTCCTATAAACAAATTTAGGTACTTCTGGTAAGATATTTGCAAGATGACGATCCATTTTAATAATCTCCCAGTGTTTCTTTATTATTTTTTCTATCTGTTTATGTTGGATGTTGTAATCCATAATAATGGATACCATGTCTTGTTTCTCAGAATTTTTTATATTGTCCTGTATTAGTTTTTCTCTGTCTAATGATGCTACACTTTTTATTTGATCTTTAATAAAATCTATGTGGTAACCCTTTTGCATAAATCTATCACCGATTAGGTTGGCTTGTTCAAGGAATACTGATTTATTGGAACAGTTGCGTCTCAATCTAATCAGCTGTCCCCTAGGTATATTGTATAGCCATCTATGGTGATGGCAGCTATCCACAGGGAGATAGCTATTTCTATCCACAGTTTTAAAATGGGTTAATGTATTTAGTGAATTTCCATTTTTTTCAATCACCAGATCTAAAAAGGTTGTTCTTTCTTCATTAATATTCCATACTAGTTTAATATTTTTTTCGTTCAAATTAAGATTAAAACAAAAGTCATTTAGACTTTCTCTATCCCCTGACCAGATTACAACGAGGTCATCTATAAATCTTTTGTACAATTTAACCTGTTTAGGTAAGTTATTATAAACCATTTCATCCTCCCACTGTGCCATATAAAGATTCGCTACGCTAGGTGCATATTTTGCTCCCATTGCAATGCCACATATTTGTTTGTAGTGGCAGTTATCAAACCAAAAATAATTAGACTCAAGGCAAAAACGTAGACACTCAACAATACATTTTCTTTGCCTACATTTTAGGTCACTAAGGTTTCTCAGACCCCATTTAGTAGCATGAATTGCCTCTTTGTGATTAATGATAGTGTATAAAGAAGTCACGTCGGCAGTAACTAAATATGTGGGCCCATCATCTAATTTAATAGTGTTTAGTAGTTGGATCAAATGTTTAGTGTCCCTTAAGAAAGATTTGGTTTCTCTTACTATGGGCTGCAGGAAAAAGTCAATATACTCTCCTAATCTCGCACAAACAGAATTAATTCCGTTCACAATAGGTCTACCAGGGGGTTTTGTTTCATTTTTATGTATCTTGGGAACGGTATAAATTATTGGTACCTTACAAGTATTGGGTACTAGATATTTAGCTTCTTTTTTATTTATCAACCCTTTATCTAATCCTTTCTGTGTAATTTTCATTAGCTCTTTCTTGTATCGTAGGGTGGGGTTATTGTGTAGCTTCAAATAAGTGGTTTCATCTCCTAGTTGCTTGCTTAATTCTTCATTATAGTCCTTTTTTGACTGTATAACAATAGCCCCACCTTTATCAGCTTGTCTTATGACGATATCTTTCCTGGCTTCAAGTTGACGAATACCTTTTTTGATATCAACAGGGTCGTGAATCTTCTTAGTCTTCAGTTCTTGTAAGTCATTTAAAACCATTTTTTTAAAAACTTCAATATGAGCATCATTTGCCCCTGGTGGATTAAAAAGGGATTTATTTCGCAGATTTGTGTATTGTATGCCGTTTTGTTCAGGAAGTGTGACTCCTCTTCCTATTCCTGAATCGCTTAGCATGTATTTTTTTATAGTACCCCCCCTCTTACGAGGCCTCCCCCTTCCCCGCCTCGGACCAGGTTTAGAGGGGAACTTCAAATGAAACTTCCTCAACAGACGAGGTGCAAAGACCTCGGAAGCCGAAATCCACGACCTCTCCTTAGGACCAAAACCTTTCCAGTGCACGAGGTACTGGAGAATGCCTCTACAGAGTCGGGAAACCAAAATTTGGCTAACCTCGTACTCCTGATCATCCTCAGAAACCGGTGCTATGGTAGAGAGAGGATGAGAAAACTTATTGAGGACTAAAGGCTTCAGAAGGGCAACATGGAAGGAGTTAGAGATTTTGAGGCTTTTGGGAATCGCTTAGCATGTATTTTTTTATATTCATGCTCCTTATAAATTTATTAATATCTACATAAGTATTAAATTTATTCAAATTTCTTTTTGGAGCAAATTTTAACCCTTTATCTAATACTTTTAGTTCTTCTTTCGTCAATTAATAGGCTAGCAGTGCACAGGTTAATATAGAGTTGTCTGATAGGAGCTAGGGTGGAGCCATGCCAGAGGATGGATTATAAAAGCAGTCAGGTGAGGCTCGGCTGGTCTCTAGAAATGAACACATGCAGACAGGTAAGCAGACGAACTCTATTGCATAACCATGACAACCAAATTCACTAGATCTTTCAATTCACGAACAACTAGAAATAATGATAACGCTCCTAATATTTCTTCACCTTCATCTCTTTCATCAACACAGTCCACCATTTATCGTGATTTATCTGAAGATAGATTACCGAAAAAACGGAAAGGCAATTCTGAAGTTGCTTCTACTGAATCTCTCCGGAACCAATTGGGCACTCTACTTTCTCGTCGTGCACCACCTATTTCGTCTAAATCCGCACCTGCCCGTTCACTTGCTATGTTTCACCCCTCCCACTCTTTATCTTCGGGCCCTGAAGGCACTCAATCCACGACAGATCCCGGCACAGCCTCTATGGCTCACGTGACTTCCACTGCGACTTCTCTCCATGAACCCTTTGGTAAGTAATGCTGATGTCATTATTTCTGCTTTAGGTACTCCTTTGCCAGCCGATTTGAAATTGGCACCAATTTTTTTTAGGCAAGGATTCGGCTCCCTCCATGGCATAAATGATACTTATTGATACTGATTCTTTGGGAAATGAACTGTCGATCATTAATCTATTATCTTATAATTTATCCGAGTCAGAGTTGGAGGTTCTGAAGCTGGGATTAACTTTCTGTCCTGACTTCAGCACCACCAAATTCCAACTCATTAAGGATTTACACCTCTTTTCTCGTAGATTGTTGTACCGGGTCATGTTTGATAAACCTGCTAATGCACATTGTAATATGGATGATAACCTTCAGTTACATGAAAATATCTCTGAATATCATGCAATTGAAAATTTAATGGAACTATGGGAGGAGAGCAATGCCAACGATGACAACTCAGAAGCAATATCGGCTCCGGGGTTGTCAATCGCAGGCATTTCCTTTACCCCCCTCAATCTTTCAAATGTAAATCTAGAGCATTCCCATTGCGTAATACGAACCCAAACATTTGGGCATTCATCCAGCAAACATCCACAGCTATTGAAAATTTATCTTTTCAGTTACCTTCATCAGTAAATCTTTCTATACAACAAAAAGCAGCAATTAAGTCCTTACAAAACAATACAAATTTAATCATTAAGCCTGCTGACAAGGGCGGAAACTTGGTGATTATGGAAATATCACAATATATCACCATGTGTCTAAATATCTTAGCCAATAAAGATTGGTATCGCCCCATTTCAAAAACTGTTATTCAAAACTATCATACTCTTTACTGCAATATTATTTTTAAGGCCTACCAGCAAGGGGTCATTGACCTTAATACATGGAATTTTCTAAACACCAAGGACCCTAAGATTTCTACTTTCTATGCATTACCTAAAATCCACAAATCACAAACCAATCCTCCTGGACGTCCTATAATATCTGGATGCTTACGTTTAACTGAAAATGCTAGTGCACTAGTCGATAGCTATCTATGTCCTCATGTCACCTCTCTTTTTTCTTATGTTAAAGATACAATTGATTTGTTGAGAATGATTGAGGGAATATTTCTTCCTCCCAACTCCTGGTTGGTGGCTTTGGCCATAGAAAGCTTGTACAACACAATCCCCCATGACAAGGGAATTAATGTTGTACGTTCTTTTCTATCTGAAAGAGGATCTTCCTCTTCACAGTATAGTCTTTTTGTTGTAGACCTTCTTGAATAAATTTTGAAACATAATGTATTTATTTTTGATTCCACCCATTACCTCCAGGTGTAGGGGGTTGAGATGGGGATTAAATGTGCCCCATCGTATGCCAACCTGTACCTGGGGGGATGAGAGAAGGACACTTTCGAGAGATGATCTGATGCCATTTTTGGACAAGATCATCTCTTGGTTTCGCTATATTGATGATGTTCTTTTTTTATGGTCAGGTACTGAAATAGACTTAAAATAGTTTCTTGGATTAATCTCTAGCAAAAATTTTAATTTAAAATTTACAATGCAATACAGTCAAACGGAAGTACATTTTTTGGATTTGATGCTTTCTTTGGATAATGACGGCAAACTTAGCTCCTCCCTGTTTAGGAAGCCATCGGCAGGGAATACTGTCTTGCATGCCACAAGTTTTCATCCAACTTCTCTTAACAGTATCTCTTACAGTCAATATTTACGCTTAAAGTGAAACTGTAGCAAGAATTCTGATTTTCAATCAGCAGCAAATGATCTATACTTGAGACTAAGGAAAAGAGGTTACAGTCATAAATGTTTAAAACAAGCGTATAATCGAGTTAAACCAGACTAGATTGTCCCTTATTTTCTCCACTAGACGTTCTAACACCAGTGAATCTGTTAGAGTAATTACCCGTTACTCAAACCAACATCAGAAGTTTAAACAAATTTTGCATAGATGTTGGCCACTTTTATTGGCCGATCCAATTGCTAGCAAATATATCAAGCAATTTCCTGAAGTTACCTTTAAAAGGGTTCCTTCCCTAAAAGATAAACTAGTACATAGTCATTTTGAAAAAACTGATTCGAATACTAGAGAAGTTATTAGCGGCACATTTCCGTGTGGAAATTGTGATGTATGTTGCTATGTGAATTCCCATTCTAAATTTAGATTGCGGAACGGCAATTGGCATAATATCAAACATTGAGTCACATGTCAGACACAATCTTAAGGCTACAGTATTTCCTGGCTTCAATGAAAGCCTGAGTTTTAAACCCTTTTTGTAATCTTTTTATGCATCCCAGGCCTCCCTACTTGATTGACCACTGTTTGTTTTGGGGAATGAGAAGGAATCATAAATTAAAAATAATAATCCTTTTTTTTTTTCTTCATTCATTTTATTTTGATTTAAATTTGGTAATTTAGTATATGCATGATTTGATTACTGTATTATAATTATTCATATTTCTATATGTATGTTAATGTTTCTTACTTATAATGTTTCAATGCGCCGGTTTGAGAGCACCATTAATGTGGTGCCTTTTCTTGGTGGGATTTGGTGCCAGGTTTTGCGTTCACAGTGCCCCCCATATTCCTGAGCCCCTTTCTTTGTCTGTCTCCTCATTTTCCCAACCATTGTTGATCGCACGGGCACCCGGGGGCATTGACACTTTTAGTGCCGCTGCCCCCCTTCAGCGCTGCGATCCTCCCATATCGGGTGGCTGGGACAAGATGGCCATCACAGGCTGTCCCTTCCCCTTTTTTTCATCTCCCTTTCCCCTGTTCCTTAATACCAGTCAGGGGTCTATTGGTACGGTGCTGGTTTGTGCGTCACAGCTCTGTTTGTACAGCCGCGGCGCCGCCTATATCCATCCCCTTTTTCTCCCTTTCCAGCCTGAGGTACTATGGGGATTGTAGGCTTTCAGCCTTCTCCCATGTGCGAGCATGCACATTAGCAATCCTCTGTCCATACTGAGCCGATGACGTAAGATGCCGGCTTGGTGGCGGGGCATATAAAAATCCAGCGTCTGATCGTCATCTCTTGCAGTTTGCAGCCAAGGGACATGACGCTTGCTTTACAGATCCCTATACTTAACATCAGTAAGTAGATGCTTGGTTTTAGCATGCTGCTACTATCTCGATACTTTTCTTTGCCTTAGTGCTCTGTCTATACTATTTTGCATCAATTATCATTTCCACTCACCGTTTTAACATTTTAATGCACACTTTGGGTTATCTACTATACCTCTATGGGCTATCTTTAGTTTTATCAATGGAAACAGCACCTGTATATTAATCTCCTTGTTAAATCTTTTTATTGAATTTCAAGAAAAAAAAAGGGAAGTTTACAGATCATAACGAGCATCAAATCATGAGTATCGTAAATTAACAATATAGTTATGATCAGGTATTGATCACATAGATTAGGTATGTTATAAGTGAAAGTATAAGTAACATAGAGATTGTATACTATAATATTATAAGTACTGAACTAAATTAGGAACGAACTATATGAGAAAATTAATGAAATATGCCTCCAGACCAATTGTCCACCCCAAATGGGTTCAAGCTGTGAACACAGGTGGGGGCAGATATAATTAAAAAGTAAAACTCTTTTCCTGGCTAACTTTAGCTCAGCACAACCAGTATTTAAGGAAAGTTTTGAAGAATAGACCCTCTAAAAGAGAGATCGATTCTGTATGTTGATGAGAAATAAACCAACTTTTGAAAGATAAAACATAAATAAAAGAAAAAAAGAAGAAGAGGGATAGAAAAGGAGGAAAAGAGAGAAGAAAAGGGATGAGATGAAAACTCTCGAGGTAGTGACCTGGTACATGACAGCGCCTGTATATTAATCTCAGGCGGGCTCTGCTTAGTCACTGTTTTTTTTATTCACTCACCTTTCTATAAACACTTCTTTTAGAGTGGTCCTTCTTATTTATTTATTAGTATTTATTTTTCCGATTTTCTCTCTAGTCTTTGCCTAATGTGCTTTATGGTATACGGATCTTTTCAATTATAAGCGATTAATAACACCCTGTGGATCTTTTCAATTATAAGCAATCAATAACACCCTGTGAACCTTTATGATTCATGTAAGTACTGGGCAACCTTTTAATTTTAACCATTTTCATTAATTTATTTGGGAATGTTTTCACCCCCCTTGGGTTGCTTTGTTTAGGCAACCTTCTGTTCACTATAGTTTCAAAATATTTTTTTATTTTTCTTATTATTTACTTAACAGTCCTTTTGCTGGTCTTTTTGCCCCCTGCGATCTATTATGGCAATGGGTATCTGTTGAGGTGGACCAATCCACTACTATACCATCTTTATAGTGGTTGAAGGTGGGTTCTGGGTGTTTCTCTGGGGTCTATTGTGGTCCGTGTTTCTATATGGTGCTCTTAAGCCGTTGCATTTCTTTATCTGTTTTTATTTGCTTCCTTGATGAAACGTGTTATTTTTCTTTTCTAATTCAGAACTATATACATTGGAATACTCACACATCCCCTGAAGAAGCAAATATCTTTGCGAAATATGTTGGGATAATGTGTGTCTTATGACAAAACCACTGTATTATACTTATTTGTGACCACCTATTGTTTTTATATTTCATGAATGGAATGTTAATGAATTTTAATTTTGAACTCAAACATTTGATATATAATTTTACAATCTGCTCAACAAGTATGTTATAATTTAATTGACTGTTGCACCGTGAAAATCCCTTTCCTTTTCTCGTTTTTCTACCCATGCAACAAATTTTAGGGATGTGGTGCCTTCTTTATTAGGTGTTTGCTATGTTGTGTTGAACCAATATCTCTTTATACTTCTGTCTTACTTCGCAGGCTCTTTGAGGGGGCAAGCTAGGATGGCCAGCTTCAAGTGCCGTCTGAGTTTCTTGTTGAAGTCCGGCCTCAGGCCCAACTGAGTACACATAGTTCACTGAATTTCTCCTTAAATAGTTGTGTAGAATGCAGCATGCAAGGATTATACAGTTATCTTGCTTCAGCATGAAGTTGAATGGATTTTCAATCTTAAGGCTACAGTATTTCCTACCATATAATCATGTTTGGAGTAAGGAATAGGCGGAACCGGCTGACCATTATCCCAAAAGCGTTTTCCACCACTCTTCTGGCTCTGGCCAGACGGTAGTTATAAACCCTCTGGTCCGGGGTGAGGGTCCTCATGGCTTCAAAACGTTTGGCTGGTCAGAACGAACAGAAAGCACTGAAAAACAAAGGCCAGAGCTGAATATCAGATACGAGCGGACAAGAACACACTGAAAATCAAATACGTAATAGAAATACAAACCCACAAGCACAAACTGAAGAGCAGTAATGATTGTAAAGGCAGGAGGCTGAAAAGCGTGAATCGCCTGTCATCAAACTTCTACTAAAAGGAGATTAGCGGAAGGAGCCCAAAGGGTGGCACACTTGGTATTGAACTTCCTCTTTCTAGTTCCGTCGTACATGTTGTGAGTCACTGCGTTCTTGCCGTTCGGAAATTCTGCCAACTTTGTGCAATCATGTGTATGCAAGACAAGTTTTAGCCAAAATCAGTCAGAAAAAATCCCTTGGATTTTGTTGTCGGAATGTGCAATCGTGTTTACGAGGCATAAGCCTTCACAGTTACTCTTGGTTGGCGCTGGAACGGGCCCTGCTGTGAAATATTATATCAAGAATTGTAATTACATGCCCCTGTTGAACAGGGGAAGAAAAATTGGGCCTTTGGTGGTGGTGCCACAACACTGTAAGCACTCACAGTTAGTCATGGTGGGCACAGTAACAGGCCCTGCTGTGAAATATTAGATCAAATATTAGATCAAAAATTTTAATTACACACCACTGTTATACAGGGGCAGAAAAATTGGGCCTTAGGCACTGGTGCTGGTGCCACAACACTGCAACCCTTCACAGATACTCTAGGTGATTGCAGGAATGAGTCCTGCTGTGAAATATTACAGCAAAATTGTAAATACACACCCCTGTTAAAAAGGGGCAGAAATATTGGGCCTTAGGCACTGGTGGTGGTGCCCTGAAACAAAAATGTTCTTAGAAGCTATCAACATGAACATTGAGGAGGAATAGGATAGTCACTTAGCATAACAGGATAGTCACTAAGCATAGGCAGTCTTCAAGGGATCTCACATTCATAGAAAAATTAATCGGTTACATCAGCATCAGGTGCTTGGTAGCTGGTGATCCAAGACTGATTCATTTTTATGAAGGTGAGCCGATCAACTGAGTCTGTGGACAGGCGCACTCTGTGATCGGTTACAAAGCCTCCAGCCACACTGAATGTGCTTTCAGAAAGAACGTTGGATGCAGGACAGGCCAGTAGCTCAATTGCATATTGTGCAAGCTCTGGCCAGTGATCCATCCTCAAAACCCAGTAACCCAGTGGATTTTTGGTTGGAAAGGATTCCAACTCTGATGTTGCCCCTAGGTATTCCTGTACCATGTAAATCAGACGCTGGCGATGGTTGTTGGAACATATCAGACCTTGGGGCTGCGGTCTAAAGAAATGTCTGAACGTATCGGTCAGATGCCCACCTTCTTCACCACTCCTCCTGTGAATGACAAAAAGCCTCAGCAACACGTTGTCCAGGAGGACCAGGAAATTGTAACCTCCTAGGCTCTGAAAACGCATTGCACAAACCTTTCTGCAAGGCCTCCTAAAGATGTTTCATCCTCTGCTCCCTCTGCGAAGCCTGGATAAGTTCTGCAACCTTACCCCTGTAATGTGGATCAAGAAGGGTTGCCAGCCAGTAGTGATTCCTCTCCCCGATATCACAAATCCAAGGGTCCTTTCGCAGGCTTTGCAGGATCAGGGAGACCATGCAATGAAGGTTTGCTGAGGCATTCGATCCGGAGTCCTCTGGGTCACTAAAGATGACATGATCCACAGCCACCTCCTCTCAGCCACGTGCAAGTTCATGGGTTTCTGGGGACTGAAAATGATCCCTTGAAGACTGCTGCTGATGCCAGGCTCCACCTCCATGCTGACACAATCCTCATCCTCCTCCTCTTCCTGTGTGATCAGCGGGCCCGCAGTAATACTGTCCTCTTCCTCCCTCTGCTCACCATCCTCGTGGCCTCAAATGGTGATTTGGACATGGCTGAACACATGGTAAAGACCCTCCCTCAGAGGCTGACACACCGCACCTCCGATAGCCACTATGAGCGCCCCCATGGGTGTGCGGCAACTGTTATCCTGCTGGACATCATATGACGCCCCAACCCGGCTGTCATTATGCTATAGGCCTGGCGGGAAGTGGTTAACAGAGAGCACAAAACACTGTGTAGTAATAAAGAAGCAGATTTTAATGCTAGTTATATGGCGTTTTAAAATAACCCCTCTCCAAAAAGAAAGCTTAAATTGGACAAGGCGAAACTGGAGTTTGATTTATTTCTTACAGGAACAGCTGAAAAAACACTTAAAACCTCACTCCATAACTATTACATTAAGGCTAAGAAACCTGACACCCTTTTGGCGTATACACATAAATCTTACCAAAAACCCTCTAAATCAATACGCCTAAAAATTTCCCAAAAAGGAACTGGATACCTCTAAGGCAGATGATTGTTTTCTCCCATCTGTATCTCCCCTCGTTATCACAAATACAAGAAGACTCTCTAGAAGATCAGATCTTGGCTAATGACGTGATCAATGCTATAAAAGCATTAAAACTTAATAAGAGACCTGGACCAGATGGGTTCTCTACTCTATACTTTCGTTCTTTTGTGGAAATGTTATCTCCTGTTTAAGCCAATGCCTTCAATTCCCTCCTCAAATGTCAGTCTTTTAGACAGGAAACACTGACAGTAATTATGCGTGCTACCCAAGCCCCACACCAATGATATAATTTGGTCAAATTATCTTCCTATTTCTCTGTTGAACCTAGACATCACAATTCTAGCTAAGGTTCTTGCCACTAGATTGACCAAGTAGGTATTATGCCTATTCAGCAAGCCAGTGATAATATTCGTTGGATGGTCTCTGAAGGGGCACAAGACAAGGGTGCCCTCGTTCTCCTCTTCTATTCGCCCTGCTTATTGAACCCTTAGTCCAGAGAATTAGAACTGATCCTTCCATTAAAGGCATAGAACTAGGTGGATATCATAATAAGTTGTGGTTATTTGTGGATGTTATTCTTCTATTCTTATCCTTCCCACAAATCACTATCCCTAATCTTATGAACATCCTAAACAGGTTTCAGTTATTTCAGGTCTTAAAGTTAATATGCATAAATCAACAGCATGAAATATTTTATTATATGATAAGGAAATGTGTACTGTTAAAGAGGCATTTCCTTTAAAATGGGCTATACACAGTCCACCTCACTTACCGTATATACTCGAGTATAGGCCGACCCGAATATAAGCCGAGGCCCCCAATTTACCCCCAAAAAAACTGGCAAACTTATTGACTCGTGTATAAGCCGAGGGTGAGACATGCCTGTCCATCCCTGTGTGTGTGTCCGTCCATCCCTGTGTGTCCGTCCATCCCTGTGTGTCCGTCCATCCCTGTGTGTCCGTCCATCCATCCCTGTGTGTGTGTGTGTCCATCCATCCATCCATCCCTGTGTGTGTCCATCCATCCATCCATCCCTGTGTGTGTGTGTGTGTCCATCCATCCATCCATCCCTGTGTGTGTGAGTCTCCATCCATCCATCCATCCCTGTGTGTGTGTGTCTCCATCCATCCATCCCTGTGTGTGTGTGTCTCCATCCATCCATCCATCCCTGTGTGTGTGTGTATCCATCCATCCCTGTGTGTGTGTGTCTCCATCCATCCATCCCTGTGTGTGTGTGTCCGTGTGTGTGTGTGTGTGTGTGTGTGTGTGTGTGTGTGTGTGTCCAGCCTACCTGTGTCCCGAGCCTCCGTCCCGTGCCTTGCCTCCTTGCCTCCGTCCCGTGCCGTGCCTTGCCTCCTTGCCTCCGTCCCGTGTCGTGCCTTGCCTCCGTCCCGTCCCGTGCCGTGCCTTGCCTTGCCTCCGTCCCGTGCCTTGCCAGGATCGCCGCTCTTCGTCGGCGCCTCGGCGGCCATTCTACCCTTCAAACGCCGCGCCTCCGCCTCCGCCTTCGCCTGTGATAGGCGGAACACTCAATTTCCCAGCAGCCTGTGTTCCGCCTATCACGGACATCGTCTCATCCTCGTCCGTAGTACGAGGATGAGACGATGTCCGTGATAGGCGGAACACAGGCTGCTGGGAAATTCAGTGTTCCGCCTATCACAGGCGAAGGCGGAGGCGGAGGCGCGGCGTTTGAAGGGTAGAATGTCCGCTGTCTGTCTGCTCGACACGCTGATCGAGCAGGCAGACAGCGATGACTCGAGTATAAGCCGAGGGGGGCACTTTCAGCCTCAAAAAAGAGGCTGAAAATCTCGGCTTATACTCGAGTATATACGGTAAGTATCCAGCTCACCACAGATCACAAAGATCTATTTTCTGCCAATTATCTATCCTTATTGAAACAAACCATGAGTTTATTGTCAAAATGGTCATCTATTTCACTTTCCTGGTTCGGGAAAATCTATTTAATCAAAATGACCATTCTTCCGAAATTTTTGATTTATTCAAAGTTCTCCCTATACACATCCCGGCTTATTTTTTAACCACTTGCCGCCCGCCCTATTACAAATTGACGGCGGCAAAGTGGTTTCATAATCCTAACCGGACGTCATATGACGTGATTAGGATTATGAGCCGCTGCGCGCCCCCGGGGGCGCGCATCGCGGCGATCGTTGTTGCGGGGTGTCAGTCTGACACCCGGCAACTACGATCTCGGTAAAGAGTATCCGACGGAGACTCTTTACCATGTGATCAGCCGTGTCCAATCACGGCTGATCACAGTGTAAATGGGAAGAGCCGGTGATCGGCTTTCCCTCACTCGCGTCTGTCAGACGCGAGTAGAGGAGAGCCGATCGGCTGCTCCTCTGACAGGGGGGGTCTGTGCTGATCGATTATCAGCACAGCCCCCCCGAGGATGCCCACACTGGACCACCAGGGACACCACTAGACCACCAGGGAAAAGGTAATAAAAATCCATAATCCTCCCTAGACCACCAGGGTGCCAGTCAGCACAATGGGTGCCAATCAGTGCCCATAATGGATGCCAATCAGTGGCCACAATGGGCATCACTGATTGGCATGCATTATTGTTTGGCACTGATTGGCATCCATTACTATAACACCGATGCCGCCTATGAGTGCCCACCTGTGCCGCCTATGAGTGCCCACCTGTGCCGCCTGAGTGCCCACCTGTGCCACCTGAGTGCCCACCTGTGCCGCCTATGAGTGCCCACCTGTGCCGCCTATCTATGCCCACCTGTGCCGCCTATCTATGCCCACCTGTGCCGCCTATCTATGCCCACCTGTGCCGCCTATCCATGCCCACCTGTGCCGCCTCTCCATGCCCATCCGTGCCGCCCATCCGTGCCGCCCATCCGTGCCAGCTATCAGTGCCAATTTGTGCCACCTATCAGTGTCCGTCCGTGTCGCCCATCCGTGTCGCCCATCAGTGCCGCCTATCAGTGCCACTTCATTGGTGCCACATTGGTGCCCATCAGTGCCACCTTATCAGTGCCCATCAGTGTAGCCCCATCAGTGCCCATCAGTGAAGGAGAAAACTTACTTATTTACAAAGTTTTGAAACTGAAACAAAAAAAAACATTTTTTTTTTCAAAATTTTCGGTATTTTTTTATTTGTAGCGCAAAAAATAAAAACCGTAGAGGTGATCAAATACCACCAAAAGAAAGCTCTATTTGTGGGAAAAAAATGATAAAAATTTCATTTGGGTACAGTGTAGCATGACCACGCAATTGTCATTCAAAGTGCGACAGCGCTGAAAGCTCAAAATTGGTCTGGGCAGGAAGGTGTTTAAGTGCCCTGTATTGAAGTGGTTAAGAATTATATAGCAGAGAGCGATACACTTCACTTGGAGACAAATTAAACCAAGATTGCCTAAAGAAACAAGATTCTGGATTGGATTGTTAGAAACTCGGTGTGCCACATCCCAAAGTTGAGATAACAAAAAGAATCCCCCTATGAGTGGGACTTTAATGGCACTATCAATACACATATATTACCAGGAAAGCATATAATCATATACATTTTATTATACATAATAGAAAAATACATGGAAAAAATTGGGTTCAGGCAACTGTACTTGGTCTAGGTTCACTGTTTTTTGTCTGTTCTTCGATGCATCCGTGTTTTTGTACATTTTTTCCATGTATTTTTCTATTATGTATAATAAAATATATATGTTTATATGCTTTCCTGGTTATATATGTGTATTGGTAGTGCCATTAAAGTCCCACTCATAGGGGGATTCTTTTTGTTAAGATTGCCTAAAGAAACCTTATATCTCCCCAAATTGCGGGGTGGCTTGGGTTTTCATAATTTCATGACATAAGGCTGCTTAAGTGGCACAACTGTCAAAATATTAAGCTACTACTGAAACCCCACTATGGGTTGCAATAGAAGCAGTTGACTGTGCCCCTTTCCCAATATCTAATATATTATGGTTACATCCAAGGGATCATAAGAACCTTCTGACCCCGATCACTAAACATTCTTTATCATTATGGGATAGACACAGACTATGTAGGGTCTACAATCTTTATATAACCTACTCCTTTCATTCCACAAAAATCTGGCCTTCTATCCAGCATGGACTTCTCCCATGACTGTCAAAGCACTGACAGCAGGAAGAAGGTCTTTAGGACCCAGCATCTGTCAGGGCATCAACAACAGAATAACAGATCTAGGACCCAGCATCTCCAGCAGGACATCACATAGGCCCTTATAAAGAAGTGCTTGAAGTTGCTGACTGATCTCAGCTTGTTACCTGTGTTCCTGTGATTCCTTGCTTCTGTGATCCCTTGGTTCTAACCCAGCTTGTTCCCGACCTGTCTGCCTATCTCCAGTCCCTGACCCCAGCTAGTCTCATGGATAACTTCTGCCTACTTCTCGTGTTTGACTCGGCTTCCCCCTGACTTTGTCTGCTCTGCTTTAAACCTGGTTCTGATCTCAGCTTGTGTTGAGTACGCTATTATCTCAGTGACTTTACAGACCTGTCTCACCTCACAGGTGCCACCTGCCTGCAGACTCTGTTTATCACAACAGCAGTATTCCTGAGCTTTCTGCAAAAAACTCCACAGGTGACCTGTGCTACTTTGTGCCCGACTCCTCCTGTCTCACCTTCAGGGGAGTCTGGAACTTAGCTGCAAAAAAGCCCTCTCTCCATTGGCCTCCGGAACCTGGTACAAGATAGTATCAGTTAGCCATTATGTCTGAGGCCGAGAGAGGTGCTTCTGTGCTAGAAGTGCTGTGTTAGCAGATGACAGCTCTGACACAAGCTGTCAAAAACCTGCAAGATGGATACTTGCAGCTTGAGGGATGTTTCCATACCCTCATTACTTCAATGGCTCCTGCCAAACCCAAGCCAGACACAAGCTCCACCTCTGCAATGGCACCCTCCAGTACAGCTGCTTCTGCTTAACCTGCTGTGTTACTTCATCTCTCAAAACCCAGAGTCCCCACTCCAGAACGCTTCTCCGGGGACCAACAAAGGATCAGGGCCTTCAAAAATGCCTGCGACCTTTACTTTGCCCTGCAACCCAGAACTTTCACATTTGAGACCGTCCGAGTGGGCTTTACCATCTCCCTACAATCTGATGAACCTTAATCCTGGGCTCATAACCTGTTGAAAAGAGGAATGAGGTGGTAAACACAGTCGCCACATTCTTTGAAGCCATGACAGTGTTATATGATGACCCGCAGAATACCGCCACTGCTCTTCATTCCCTTGTGCAAGGCAGATGACCAGTGGAAGACTAAGTTGGAGAGTTCCGCAAGTGGGCAGCTGATACAGGTTGGAACCATGCGGCCCTAAGATTCCGCCTAGGCCTGTCCGAAACCTTCAAGGATATGCTAGCCAAATCTGAGGCTCCTGCTACACTTGAGGCTCTCATTCAAGTCTCCATTCAGTTGGGCAGGCACCTGTGGGAGCGGCGCTCTGAGTGATCTCAGAACTTTAGGCCAACTACAACCCAAAGTCCCGGCCCCAGCAGTCCCTGCCTACATTCCTCCAGCCTACAATACATCCGATGTGGAGCATATGCAGATAGGTCTACTTTGACCCACTTTGGAAGAAATGGAACTTAGGCGCCTAAACAACCTATGCATCTACTGTGGAGCTGCAGGCCACTTCCTACGTAACTGTCCCATTTGGCCAAGTAGGTCCAGGCACATATATCCCTCATACCTCCAGCTACCCGGGAGTGTGTCTACATAATTTTTCCTATGTCTTTGCAGGTGGTTGGAAAGTAGGTCAAACTACAGGCAATCGTTGACTCAGGAGTGTGCAGCTGCTTCTTAGATATTAACCTTGCAAAAGACTTACATATTCCTCTCCTTTTCAAGAAACAAAGACTGGACTTACACCTCGCTGATGGCACTCCACCTAGCTCATGGCCTGTTACTCAAGAGAATGAGTCCTGGGGATACCTTGGCTGCAGGCCCAAAACCCATCAATCAACTGGTCCAAAGGGGAGGGCACCTTTTCCTCCAACTCCTGTTGTCAGCACTGTGGCATTCTCACACAAGTCGACCCCCTGCATGCCTAACCATCAAACCTTCAACAGATACCAGTCATTACCTCAGCCTACCACAACTTCCTGGACATCTCTGACATAAAGTAAGCCAATGCCCTGCCTCCACTCCGGCACCACAACTGCTCCATTGAGCTTCCTGGAGCAGAGATTCCTTTTGGGCGCATCTTCCCATTATTCAAGGTTGAGTTGGAAGCTCTCAGGCAACATATTTCCAACAACATGGCCAAGGGTTTTATTCATCCCTCTTCCTCACCCTCAGGAGAAGGCATTTTCTTAGTTGAGAAGAAGGACCACTCTGTCCGGCCATGCATTGACTACAGGGAGCCCAACAAGATCACCGTCAAGAACAGGTACCCTCTTCCCCTCATTCCAGAGTGTTTCCAGAGGTTCCAAGCAGCCCGAGAGTTCACTAAGCTGGACTTGAGAGGGGGCTACAACCTGGTCCGCATTAGAGAGGGGGATGAATGGAAGACAGCTTTCTGAACCTGCTTTGGTCATTTTGAGTACCCCATGATGCCATTTGGGCTATGTAACCCCCCTGCAACGTTCCCACAAATCGTGAACAACATCTTTCGAGAGTAGCTTGACCTTTCTGATCATTTCTGATTCTGATCCGTTTCTGATCATTTAACTGGATGACATTTTGATCTGCTCAGCCTCAGTTAAACTCCACCCGGACCATGTCAAGAAAGTACTAAACACCCTGCAAAACCATAACTTGTATGCTAAAGCAGAAAAGTGTGAATTCGAGAAACAGTCCATCCAGTTCTTAGGGCTCATAATCTCCACTGAGGGGATTTCAATGGACCCCCAAAAGGTCTCAGCAATCCTTGAATGGCCTGCACCCTCTGATAGAAAGGGAGTCCAAAGATTTGTTGGTTTCACCAACTTCTACCGGAGGTTTATCAAAGGCTTCTTGACCATTATCTTCCCAATCATTCAGCTTACTCGCTGGAACCAAGAAGCTCAGGCAGACTTTGAACGCCTGAAGATCTTGTTTACCTCCGCTCCAGTATTGCAACAACCAGCACTTCCTTTCGTTCTTTAAGTTGATGCTTCCTGAAATAGCTACAGGAGCTTTCCTCTCCCAGCATCTGGGCCCAAAGGCCTTGTTGCACCCAGTAGCCTTCTGCTCCAAAAAACAAAGCCAAGCCAAAAAGAATTATGACATAGGCAACAGAGAACTCCTGGCAATTAAAGTAGCATTTGAAGAGTGTCGCGGTATCTGTTGGAGGGCTCTCAAAACTTTCCATGACCACCAATTAACTGGCCACTTAGGAGCCCGTAAAACTAGCGAGCTCATCCAACAGCTCTTCTGGTGGCCCAACCTTGGTCGAGACTGCAGAGCCTATGTTAGAACCTGCACGGTGTGCCTGCGCAGCAAAGGAAAAGAAAAAAAGACTAAGCCCCGGGGGTTATTGAGATTCTTAAATGTCCCTAACTGTCCATGGGAGATGATCTCCATGGACTTCATTGTTCATCTTTCGCCCTCTGAAGGATTCACTACCATCCTGGTGGTAGTGAATCCTGGTGGATCGCCTGTCAAAGATGGCCCATTTCTTGCCCAAGGTAGGCACACCTTCCGCTACAGAGACAGTGTGAGACTCCATGATTTGCCCAACAACATTGTCATGGATCGAGGGGTACAGTTTACCCCAGATTCTGGAGAGCCCTTTGTAAAGCCCTGAGTGTGGAATCAAACCTTGGAGCAGTGCCTACGTTGCTTCTCAGCCTTTTCCCAATATAATTGGGCTTTCCTGCTTCCACTGGCAGAGTTTACCTATAACAACTTGCTACACTCTGCTACCAACCAGTCCCCATTCTGGGCCAACTATGGATTCCACCCTTCCACTATACCAGAGACTATACCCGAATCAGTAGTGCCTTCTGTACAGGACAGACAAAAGTCCAACTATAAGAGGTTCTTTGACAGGAAATGAACAGGGAATCTCTCCCTTAAAGTCAGGGATGAAGTATGGCTATCAACAGCCAACCTGAGGTTACCCTTTTCCAATTAAGCATGAAATAAACCCAGTGGCCATCAAATTATCTCCGATTCATACAAAATTTACCCAGTCTTTCACGCCTCTCTCCTCAAGTCACAAAAAAGGATTGTGGGGCAGACTTATGGAGTTTACAGGCACCCGTAAGAGACAAGATTCCATAAAAACAATTTTATTAATCCGAAAACATACAAAATATAAAGGTAAATATGCTAGTCAATAGAGACCACAATCAGCAGAAAATACATAATTCGTTAATTATCGTATAAGTATCATGACTCTGTACAATAGCCATCAGTATAGTGTAATAGACTGACGCATAGATGTATATTCACATAGATGATGTGCTGATATAGGTCCCATGCCCGACATGTTTTGCGTCAACGCGACGCTTCTTCTGGGGCTCAATAAAAGGTCCTTAAAAGCAAGAGATAGTTTCATAGTTTCATAGTTAGTTAGGTTGAATAAAGACACCAGTCCATCCAGTTCAACCTGAGTGAGTGTCTACAATTGTCCCCATCCCTGTACATTGCACACTCATGTTGGTCCCTACCCTCAAGGAGCCCACAATCCAAGGTCCCCATTCATATCCTAGGGCCAATTTTGAATAGAAGCCAATTTACCTACCTGCATGTCTTTGGATACATATATGTATATAATTTTATACATCAGAAATTACATACATCAAAAACATCTCAAGAAATGATCAACTGAGTACTGTTAAGGAGACGGTTTGGACACGCAGCACATAGACAGACATAATAGAGCTCCGTGGGGGCATATAACAGTATCATGTCGAAACAGATAGAAATGAAGTTACCCTTTACATAGGGGACGCATAACCAAATAGTAAAACAAATGGAACATCAGAATGGGTTGATGAATGTAACACTCAGCAAGCGGCCTCTGATCATTCTAAAAATAAATAAATAAATAAATGAATAACAAACATAAATAAAGTAATAATATTGGCTGATGATATCAGCCAATAAATATTATTATTGTAAAATAATATAATGGTAAAAAATGACCACAGTTATAAGCAGCATTAAAGACGCTCACCAAAAGATGATTTTGTATTGCAAGATTCAAGTACACTGAAGCATAAATAGGCAAATGGAAGAGGTTCCAAAAGGCTATACAGTAACAAGTCCACACGCTGAATATCAGAGGTAGGCTGGCCGACACAGACCCATAATAAAAGATAAATGGGCTGAGTATCTGAAAAATAGTAAAGATAATATATAGGGTGCCAGTTTTAAAACCAAGGCCGTCTAGAGTTAGTGTATAACGCAGTACCTAAAGCTGGTGAATAAATTACCTTAGTGTTGGTCCCAAAAGGGTGCATACACAACCGATCGAACACGGGGGGGGTGAATTTACGTCTCATCACACGGAGACGATTGTACTGTGTCTCCTTAAATGTATATGTCCCGCCTACCAGCGTCCAATAGGCGGACAGCCATGGTGATGCCGAAATAGGCCGGCCGAAAGCTCCATCATGCGTCAACTCTAACCATTCCCAGTGCGCCTGCACGGAAACTCCGCTGGGTGCAAGGGATAAGGAAGGATGTATGACACCGCTGGAACAGGATCTCCAATGCCGGTGAGGGAAATAGCACACCGGCCAGAGAGGAGGTCCGCAAGCGTCTACAGGACAGAAAGCCTGAGACGCTGGGCGGCCGCACAGTGCCCAAGCCTCTCATGGTGCAGCGGTTGTCAACGTCTCTAAAAACAAAACAGCATCACACTTGAAAAAATACAAAACTAAATATAATCACAAAAATAATAATACATCAATAAAAAATATATATAATATACAATCGAGTGGACAAAAAGGGGGGAGAGGGGGAAGGAAAAGTCAATTACTAATAACATTGTTTATGTGTAATAGGGTGAACTTAGCATATAAATAAAGTTATTCTAGGAAAGGGAAGGAGAAGACAGAGCAGGATGGTAGAAGCTATAAAAATGGTGTCAATAACGAGGTAAGGAGGCCGAGATGCTGAGAGGGCTCCCCTTGCGGCCGAGTGCAGTACAACCCTGAAGATGACACAGGGATGCAGTGCCCACAGTAGCACAGGTTGCCGGGTAGCAGCAGTAGATGGAAAAGCTGAGAAGACCAGTCTCTGGAGGCAACTGTGCAAGGAAGTCCAAAGGCAGGGTCAAAGCCAGGCCGAAGGTCAAACACGGGAGATCAATCCGGAGGTCAGAGCAATGGGTCCTGAGCTGGGGACCGGAAAGCAGAAGCCAAGCCAAGCCAAGCCGAGGTCGGGTGCCGGGAGCAGACAAGGAATGTCGGGTACAAGCCAGAGGTCGGAGCCAGGAGAGTAGCAGAAGCAGGTCAAACAAGCCGGGTCGGTAAACAGGAGATCAAACAGCAGGGATAACAGGCACAGGTACACAGGAGAAGCTGACGATAATCCAGCGATGCGGCACTGTCAGGTGAACGTTTAAATAGGCACGGTGCTTGGGTTACGTCGTGAGCGCGCCATCGCGTTCGTACGCCTACGACGTGTAACGTTATGCGTTCGTCCTGCCCCGCGTACTCGCACTCGATCAGACGCAACATCAGGCGTTCGTCTGGGAACCACATTGCGCCTCCGTGAGCGCTGACGCGCGTTAACACGATCGTACCTCGCAAGGTTACGCCTATTTCCCTGACAAATGGTTTGTAAGATTGGGATTCGTTGATACCTGGGGCAAATGTAGAGTTTAATCTCTCAATCCACAAAGTTTCTTTTCTCAGGATAAATTTGTCCCAGTCCCCTCCCCATGATTTGGGGGGGGGGGGGGGACTATATCTAATACAATCAATGAGATGACTGAAATGTCAAATTACATGCGTGGAGTGGTCTAATAGTTTTTCCTACATAGAAGGCAGAGCATTTACAGGTCATAAGGTTAATGACTCCACGAGTTTTGCAATCTGCGAAAAATTTGGGGACAAACTGTTCCCCATTAGGTAATATGAATAATTGGCCTGTTTGAATCAGGGGGCAAAATGGGCATCTGCCACATCTGAACATACCAAAACGGGGCCGATTGTGGGTTGTACAATTAAAATGACTAGAGGTTAATTGGTCTCGAAGGGATCTCGATCTGCAAAAGGTAATATTTGGTTTGGGGTTAATGTATTTAGCTAAGATCGGGTCTTCCCATAAAAGAGACCAGTGTATTGCTAGTACTTCGCGCAGTTCATTATGATGGTTGGAAAACCTTGTTATAAACCTAGCGGTTGAGGTTTGTGCCGAATTTTTTTGCCTATATAAAAGGGAATTGCGGGATTGGCGCGACGCTCAATTGTATGCTTTGCGTAGAGTGGATTTACTGTATTCCCTAGATTTCAAACGGTCTCGTAATAAGTCAGCTTGGATTTTAAATTCAGCGGTATGTGTACAATTACGACGCAGCCTCACGTACTGAGTGTACGTAATTCTGCGTAGCAAGGTATTAGGGTGCGCACTAGCTGCCTGTAGGAGTGAGTTGCCTGCAGTCTCTTTGTGATAGAGAGTGGAGGCAACACAACCCTCATCATCCTTGAATATAGTCAAATCAAGGAAAGTCATTTTGGATATATGACTGGTAACGGTAAATTTTAAATTGAACAGATTATCATTGAGGTGAGTCACAAAGGTTTCAAGCTCTGCATGAGTACCGGTCCATATGATGAACACATCGTCGATGTACCTCATCCAGCAAATGGCGTGGCTGGTGTACATCGACAAGGAGTCATCAGAGAAGATATGACGTTCCTAGCCCCCAGGTAGAGGTTGGCATAGGCAGGTGCACAAACAGTGCCTATAGCCACACCCTGTACCTGGAGGAAGTGGGACTCTCCAAATACAAAGAAATTATGTGTAAGAATGAAGTAAAGTAAATCCAAAATAAATTCACAAAAATCCCAGCGGTGATTCGTTGTGACGCCCTGCTCGTGAGGGATGCTGGATTATAATGCCTCCACATCTAATGTCACGAGCAGGGCGTCGGGAGGCACGACCATTCCCTCGATATGTTTTAGTAAGTCCAATGTATCTTTCACGTAGGATGGTAAAGTAAGTACGTGTGGAGTCAAGATAGAATCCACCAATCTACTTGCATTTTCTGTAAGTGATCCTATACCTGATATAATAGGTCTGCCAGGGGGATTAGTGGGGTGCTTATGTATTTTAGGAAGCATGTAAAAGGTAGCAATTTTTGGGTGTTTAACATTTAAGAAATCATATAGATCCTTATCAATCAGGCCCTTTTGATAGGCCAGACCGATATTAATTTTTGGAGGTTTGAACAAATGATGCTGAAATGGGTTTATACCATTCTCGATTCCGTAGAATTTTTTGTGCCATAGTAGCATACAGATTTTTGGTCATTAACACGATATTCCCGCCTTTATCAGCAGATTTTATTTCTAAATCTGGGTGGTTTTTTAATCGTGAAATAGATTGTAATTGGGAATGGGTCAAGTTACTAGGTTTAGGCGTTAACTGAGCTTTTCAGGAAAGCCCAAATATTGGGATTAGACATCAAGTCTGGAAAACGTTGGGATTTGGGCTTGAAATGAGGGGTCTTAGGAAGTGATGGGATAACAGTAGTGGGCATTTCGTGGTCAGATGGATCCCCCGTGGAATTCTCTTCCAAGAGGAGCATCAGATCATGAAGGGCCCTAAAGTCATCCATAGTGTAATTTTTGACACATTCAGAAATGTGTTTGTCTTGCAAAGAACGAAGACGGTCACCATCAAATAAGAATTTGTATGTTAGATTACGTGCGAAGAGGTATACATCTTTAATGGCCTTATATTTATCCATGTTTGTAGATGGGCAGAAGTTCAAACCCAAGCGTAAAACCTCTAAATCCTGAGTGGTAAAGATAAGGAGTGAGATTAATAACCTCAAGATTAGAGGCTATGTGAGTGTGGGAGGATGTATGGGTAACTGAACATTTGCTGAGGGGTTAGGTTGGGAGATATGTGCATCTAAAGTACTTTGTCGAATAAACATTTGTAACTGTGCGGTGGGTGGTAAAGAAGATAGTGAGTTGGAAAGCATTGCCATATTAATCTCATGAGGGTTATTTTCAAGTGATATGTTAGTATTAGTTATAGGCCCACCAGAACTCATGTTAGGTGGGGCGTTTTTTGACTGGGTTTGTGAATTCAACAAGTGAATGGCCTGTAAGGCTGTGGTACCTAAATATTTACCTTAAGAGTGAGTGTTAGTACCTGAGGACTGGAAATTGTGTTGGAGTGATCTGTGCAAAGTAAGAGTAGTGTCAAGTGTAGGAGGACGCTTTTTAGCGTAAGGTGTGTGAACCCCACCACCAATATCCCGCTTATGTGTTCCCGAGTGAGAGGAGTGAGGGAAACCACCACCTTTCCGGAAAGAACGCTGTGAGGAAGACAAATTAGAATCAGATTCAGTGTCATCATCAGTAGTAGAGTAGCCAGGAACATTATTTTTAGAAATGCAGAGATTAGGTCTACTTCGATAGCAAGCAGGAGATTGCCAGCGATATGGCAAAACCTTCGCTGAAGGCTAGTCTGTCCTTTGAGAGTTTATTATGTTTTTTAAAAATTATGTCTTTAGTAATTTTTGTAATATAGTCCCTGAGGTCTTGGATGCGTCGATCGTATGATGAGTGTGATTTTAACGTTTCGCTAGTAGATTGCAGGAGAGAGATTTCCTGTTCTAGTGTTTCAAGTTCAATCTGATGTTGTGTAGTACGTAGTTTCATCAAGTTAATACTACATATGGTTAAAGTATTTAGAGAGTCCCACTTCCTCCAAGTACAGGGTGTGGCTATGGGCACTGTTTGTGCACCTGCCTATGCCAACCTCTACCTGGGGGGGTGGGAACGTCATATCTTCTCTGAGGACTCCTTGTTGATGTACACCAGCCACGCCATTTGCTGGCTGAGGTACATCGACTACGTGTTTACCATATGGACCGGTACTCATGCAGAGCTGGAAACCTTTGTGACTCACCTCAATGATAGTCTGTTCAATTTAAAATTTACCGTTACCAGTCATATATCCAAAATGACTTTCCTTGATTTGACTATATTCAAGGATGATGAGGGTTGTGTTGCCTCCACTCTCTATCGCAAAGAAACTGCAGGCAACTCACTCCTACATGCAGCTAGTGCGCACCCTAATACCTTGCTATGCAGTATTCTGTACACTTCTGTACAGTACATGAGGCTGCGTCGTAATTGTACACATACCGCTGAATTTAAAATCCAAGCTGACTTATTACGAGACCGCTTGAAATCTAGGGGATACAGTAAATCCACTCTACGCAAAGCATACAATCAAGCGTCACGCCAATCCCCCAATTCCCTTTTATATAGGCAAAAAAGTCACTTTAATTGTACAACACACAATCGGCCCCGTTTTGGTATGTTCAGATGTGGCAGATGTCCATTTTGCCCCCTGATTCAAACAGGCCAATTATTCATATTACCTAATGGGGAACAGTTTGTCCCCAAATTTTTCGCAGATTGCAAAACTCGTGGAGTCATTAACCTTATGACCTGTAAATGCTCTGCCTTCTATGTAGGAAAAACTATTAGACCACTCCACGCACGGATTAAAGACCATGTTTATTTTTCTTCAGGGGGCAAAATGTCACGTCCATCAGTAGACACCTCGACCTATACCATAAATTTGACATTTCAGTCATCTCATTTATTGTATTAGATATAGTCCCCCCCAACTCACTGGGAGGGGACTGGGACAAATTTATCCTGAGAAAATAAACTTTGTGGATTGAGAGATTAAACGCTACATTTGCCCCAGGTATCAATGAATCCCAATCTTACAAACCATTTTTATAGCTTCTACCATCCTGCTCTGTCTTCTCCTTCCCTTTCCTAGAATAACTTTATTTATATGCTAAGTTCACCCTATTACACATCAAACAATGGTATTAGTAATTGACTTTTGCTTCCCCCTCTCCCCCCTTTTTGTCCACTCGATTGTATATTATATATATTTTTTATTGATGTATTATTATTTTTGTGTTTATATTTAGTTTTGTATTTTTTCAAGTGTGATGCTGTTTTGTTTTTAGAGATGTTGACAACCGCTGCACCATGAGAGGCTTGGGCACTGTGCGGCCGCCCAGTGTCTCAGGCTTTCTGTCCTGTAGATGCTTGTGGACCTCCTCTCTGGCCGGTGTGCTATTTCCCTCACTGGCATTGGAGATCCTGTTCCGCCGGTGTCATACATCCTTCCTTATCCCTTGCGCCCAGCGGAGTTTCCGCGCAGGCACACTGGGAATGGTTGGAGTTGACGCACGACGGAGCTTTCGGCCGGCCTATTTCGGCGTCACCATGGCTGTCCGCCTATTGGATGCCGGTAGGCGGGGCATATACATTTAAGGAGAAGCAGTACAAGTGTCTCCGTGCGATGGGATGTAAATTCACCCCCCCATGATTGATCGGTTGCGTATGCACCCTTTTGGGACCAACACTAAGGTAATTTATTCACCGGCTTTAGGTACTGCGTTTTACACTAACTCTAGACGGCCTTGGTTTTGAAACTGGCATCCTATATATTATCTTTACTATTTTTCAGATACTCAGCCCATTTATCTTTTATTATGGGTCTGTGTCGGCCAGCCTACCTCTGATATTCAGCATGTGGTCTTGTTACTGTATAGCCTTTTAGAACCTCTTCCATTTGCCTATTTATGCTTCAGTGTACTTGAATCTTGCAATACAAAATCCTCTTTTGATGAGCGTCTTTAATGCTGCTTATAACTGTGGTCATTTTTGACCATTATATTATTTTACAATAATAATATTTATTGTCTGATATCATCAGCCAATACTATTACTTTATTTATGTTTGTTATTCATTTATTTATTTATTTATTTTTAGAATGATCAGAGGCCGCTTGCTGAGTGTTACATTCATTAACCCATTCTGATGTTCTATTTGTTTTACTATTTGGTTATGCGTCCTCTATGTAAAGGGTAACTTCATTTCTATCTGTTTCAACATGATACTGTTATATGCCCCCACAGAGCTCTATTATGTCTATGTGCTGCATGTTCAAACCGTCTCCTTAACAGTACTCAATTGATCATTATTTGTTTTCTAATTAGAGATGTTTTTGTTGTACGTAATTTCTGATGTATAAAATTACATACATATATGTATCTTTTGCTTTTAAGGACCTTTTATTGAGCCCCAGAAGAAGCGTCGCGTTGACGCAAAACATGTCGGGCATGGGACCTATATCAGCACATCATCTATGTGAATATGCATCTATGCGTCAGTCTATTACACTATACTGATGGCTATTGTACAGAGTCGTGATACTTATACGATAATTAACGAATTATGTATTTTCTGCTGATTGTAGTCTCTATTGACTAGCATATTTACCTTTATATTTTGTATGTTTTTGGATTAATACAATTGTTTTTATGGAATCTTGTCTCTTACAGGTGCCTGTAAAGCCCATAAGTCCCCCCCCACAATCCTTTTTGACACTATGTTTATCAAAAAAATGTTATTAGGATATCCACTTCCACCACTAAGTGATTATTGATATCCCCATTCAGTTTTTTCTCTCCTCAAGTCGGCCATTCTGGATTCTTTTCCAGGTAGAGTGGAAACACATCCACCATCGGTAACTGTTGAAGGGTAATCTGTTCTAGATTACAGAAAATGAGGTAGGCAGATCCAATACTTAATCAAGTGGAAAGGATATCCACCCGAAGAAAGCTCCTGGGAAGCTGAAGCCAATGTACATGGCCCCAGATTCCTACGAGAGTTTCGAGCCAAATACCCAGAGAGAATTGCCCAAAAGGGCATCCATAGGCTGCCCATCCGGGGGGGGGGGGCACTGTCAGGGCGCTGACAGCAGGAGAAGGTCTTTAGGACCCAGCATCTCTCAGGGCACAAACAACAGGAGAAGGGCTCTAGGACCCAGCATCTCCAGCAGCACATCATATAGGCCTTTATAAGGAAGTGTATCAGTGGTTGAAGTTGCTGACTGATCTCAGCTTGTTACCTATGTTCCTGTGATTCTTTTCTTTCGTCACCCCCAGTCCCTGACCCTAGCTTGTCTCACGGATACCCTCTGCCTGCTTCTCGTACTTGACCTGGCTTCCACCTGACTTCATCTGCTCTGCTTTAAACCTGGTTCTGATCTCGGCTTGTGTTGACTACTCTATTATCTCAGTGACTTTACAGACCTGTCTCACCTCACAGGTGCTACCGGCCTGCAGACTCTGTTCATTACAACAGCAGTATTCCTGAGCTTTCTGTAAGCAACTCCACTGGCAACCTGTGCTACTTTGTGCCCAACTCCTCCTGTCACAACTTCGGGTAGTGTGGAAGTTAGCTGCAAAGGAAGTCCTCTCTCTATTGGCCTCCAGCACCTGGTAAGTGATAATGACCTTCCGAGCCTGATAAAAGGCTGTTATCTCATGCTTACACAATTTGGTTTCAGATTCATCAATATTAGCATTTCCAGATTTATGTAAATCCTATGGGCTTCCCCAATCCGAATTATTTCGATATTTACAAAAATGTCTACACTCCCTCTCTAAGCACAAAGATTGCTATGACAAAATTGTAAATTTTTGAAAAAAATTGCCTGAAAGATCCACATTGTAGGGGAAATATTTCATCACTCTATTCTCAATTGCTTACTAAACCTCATGCATCCCCACCCTCTTATGTGGCAAAATGGGAAAATGATCTATGTCATACTATTGATAAAGCAGAATGGTCTGAGATATGGTCCACAACAAAATCTTCCTCACCAAATATAACAGTAGTTGAGACTGCATACAAAGTACTCACACAATGGTACTTAGTTCCAGCTAGAATCTCTAAATATGTTCTGGATCATTCGGCTTCCTGCTTTCATGGCTGTTCAGAGCTGAGTTCACATTTACACATATTGTGGAAATGTCCAGTGGTACAAGAATTTTGGAAATCTATTTTTATGCTTGCCTCAGCAATGTTCAAAAGCACTATTACACCTGACCTGGCATTGGATCTTCTAAACTTAAGACCAGAATTTCTACAACAAAAACAGTTTAAATGATTAATAAAGCTCTTAATGGCTGCCGAACAGACTATTGCTCAAGCTTGGAAAACACCTACTCTGAATTTAGCTGATACCAAACATGGAATGAACCAAACTCTGTTACATGCAAAGATGGAACCTTGAGATAAAAGCAAGCTAAAAAATGTTAATAATCTATGAAAACCATGGATTAAACATTGCTTGCGAGTGCCACCAGACTTCAAAGACCAAGTACTTTTACCATGGTAGATGAGGATTTATCATGTAGATATATCATTACCCTCTGGGAGTAACCTACCTTTAGGGACATCCTATCCCTCCCTCTTCCTACTTGCTTTCTTTCCCCTCATTGTTGTAAATCCCTTCCCCTCCTTATTTTTCATATAAATTTTTAATTCGGGTAAACTCCACTATAGTTGGTTGACATACCATAACATTATGCTAATATTAGTCTCCAAATCAGCGGTAAATTAACCATATTGTTCCATTATTGAAAAGAAAAAGTAATCTCTGTTCATTGGGATTTTGTAGGCAACAACCACACATGTAGATTTGAAAAATATAATTGAATATATATAAAATCATTCAATCATATGATGACTGATGGTTAAAAGAACATAGAGAAAATACCACACAAATATGCAAAACAGCATAGACAAAAAAACACAACAGGTTACATGGTATGTATGACATAAAGATAGTGATTACTCTCCGGTATATAGTAATCTCTGGTACCCGGCACGTTTCTGGTTTAAGCACCTTTGTCGGGGTATTTATTAAGAGTATATGCAGTGCTTCATCTATTTTTCCAAGTTATATGGTGGAACATTTCACATGTAAGACAAAATTATGACTGCATATATTCTTATTAAATAACCCTGATGATGGTGCTTGAACCAGAAACGTGTTGGGTAGTGGAGATTATTATATACTGGAGAGTAACCACTATCTTTTTGTCATACATACCATGTAGCCTGTTGTGTTTTTTGTCTTGTCTATGCTGTTTTGCATATTTGTGTAGTATTTTCTCTGTGTTCTTTTAACCATCGGTCATCATATGATCAAATGATTTTATGTATTTTCAAGAAATGAGATTTTCCAAATCTACATGTGTAGTTGTTGCCTACAAAGTCCCAACAAAGGGGGATTCCTTTTTCTTGCTACATTATTAGGGATGTGGCAACAACACACTGGTCTGACATGGTGAAACTCTCTCTTTTTCACTATTGAAAAGAGCACCAAATATATTAGCGACTCTACAGAAATGTAACTAAAACAATTATATGATGTTATATGCGACTGGAGACATACTTTCCTGTAATAAGATTATCTTAATGTTACGATTTAAAATTTCTCTCTTTACTCATTACATTCAATGTTTTCTGATAATCTTTAATAAAAGACTTGAACAGGAAACTCCAACCATATGCAGCTGCAGTCCAAGCTGAAATATTTCTGGCAGCTTATGGGTTAATATTCAACCCCCAGCATCTTCAGACCAGGATCAAGGAGGCTATGTGCTTATCAAGCCATGTGAAAGAAACAGGGTGCAGAAATGTCAGCAAGTTGTATCTTTAATGTAAACAAATCACTGCGCTTGGTTACATTGTAGCAAACGTGGGTCAGTGATCAGCAGCGTTGATACTCACACACAGCCAAACAACACATAGCTGTATGTACAGTACAGAATATAAATTTACAATGTTATCAATAGCCGACATCCCTGCTCCCTTCTGTTTTTTTTATGTAGCCCCAGGTAGATTGGGATCCTCCACCCTGCATAGCTAGACACACTGAATTTTCACAGTTACTTCGTAGTCAGAAAACAGTCCAGTACTTTGTTTTTGTTATTTTATTGAGGGATTAGGACTTGGATAGGGTTTAGGAATTATAGGATGCCCACTTGACTTCAGAAAAATTCCAGGGACAACTTTTCTTATATACAGTCTATATACACTCCTCTGCTCCCTCCAGCACTTGCTTGCTTGCAGAACTCCACTAGCACCCTGAAGATCTGACAATGCATTTAGTCAAATCAGAGCAAAAACCTGTTATAGGCAAGAACACGAGGCCCTTCTGGTGTGAAGGAAAAAATCCAGTGTCCAGCATGTATCCCTGTGGCTAGTGATCCCAGCACCACCTCTTCAGGCACTGCCAGCCCACCTGGCTGCAGCTGCCCCTTTCACTAGCCCTTCTAGCTAACTTCTCCACAGTCCTTCCAGACTGCACTCACCATCCCACCAGGCTGACTTCCCAGGAGATCTCCCAGACTTGCTGACCTGCTCCCACTCCATGTGTTGTGGGGGGATCCTTCCAGCACCTGAGACCCAGGCCCGAGGTCACCCCCCTGACTAGAGGGCACCCTTAAGGGCCACCCACAGTTTCCCCAGCACTCCATCTCCATCTTCCAAATGACTGCCCCTGCTGGCGTGACTCATGCCTACTTATGAAATGGCCTGCCCCCTGACAGCCCATTTGCTCGGAATTGGCTGGGGCCTTCATAAATATGCCAAGCAGCTCCTAGCCCCCACCCACTACATCTGGAAGCTTCTCCATGGTTACAGAAAACAGGGGGGCACCAGACATGCTGCTTGCTGAGTCATCCAGCCTCCCTAAGTCACTCAACCCTGACCTATATTCAACCCAGGCCTGGCTTGCAGTCAGTCTTCTGCAACCAGGACACAGTAGACACAGCCTTTCTGCCCCCTCCATCTTCCCAGGGGAAAATCCCCCTGGATGCTCCAGCCTGACACCAGTGTCCATCGTCAGTTCCTGCATGTCAGGCAACTAGGTCAGTGCTGGGTACACACATGTGTCAGGGCTGGCTTAGCCCTTCCTCCTCTGGGCTGGCTGTTCAGCTGTCGGATAATTGCCAGCTCTCTTCTCTTTCCACAGTTACCAGCTGTTCCCGATGATGCTCCTCTGACCTGCCTATTTAAAGCCTTCCTGCTCACTTTTTCATTTGCCTTTGCGTTGTTTGTTTCAAGACTGGCTTGCTGACATCCCACCTGGCTTCTTATCCTGCTTGCGGTTGCTCTCCTTGGATCCCTGACTTCCAGCCTGGCTGATTACCTGATCTGGTTAATGAACTTTGGACTGGCTGACTACCCGATCTGGCTACAGGACTCTGGCTATGCTTGACTACGCTTTTTTCTATTTACCTTTTATTTTTATTAATAAACAAGTGTGATTTGATTGTACTTCTGTCTCAGTCTGTTTCATGGTTTCTGACAACATGCAACTTGTGCCATCTTGCTCCTCTCTTGCTGCCAGCAGGGCATGCTGGGTCTCCTCTGGGACATGGCTCCACACCCCAGGCTTCCAGACTAGCTTGCCCCTGCAGCTCTGATAAGCAGGCCAGTTCCTGCACAATCTGCTGTAACCCCTTGTTAGCTGTACTGAAGTGTGCAGGCACAGGCAGCACACTGATGATGTACATACTGGCACTTGCAGAACTTGTCAGGACATGCCGCTTGGCACAGACTGTGCCCGAGCAACTGGGAGAAGGTGATAGCAAGCCTTTACTGTGGTTGCCAAGAGCAACAGCAAAGTCTGTAACATACCTCACACTGTAGTTAGAAGGGTTAGGACAGTCCTTAACATCAGCCATGGTTTGGCAACTGATAGACCCCCTCCTGCAGATACCTTCTGGCTTTCCCCGATCACCATGGGTAACAGCAAACATATTGGTGCACATTTTACTGTTCTCAGCAGGATATTGCAGCATACAGTTACTTTTTCCAACTTCAAGCAGACCGCTGGACATTTTGTAATCCATGGGTCTGATCGCCTGCCATGGTTGCCACGGGAGACAGCATATAACACAGTTCTCACTGAATAGCGGGTTTTTAGTACAAGTGTCCATCCCAGCTGTAGCTTGGGGCAACTGGGTATGTGGTGCAGCACTTATCAGGCAGCAGCTCCTGCTGGTTACTATGGAGGACATCACTTAGACAATAGACAGAGCACATACACTATATTACCAATAGCATTGGGATGCCTGCCTTTAGATGCGCATGAACTTTAAAGGTTATTTTATTGGCATCCCAGTTTTAGTCCATAGGGTTCAATATTGAGTTGGCCCACCCTTTGCAGCAATAACCGTTTCAAATCTTCTGGGAAGGCTTAGGAATGTGTCTATGGGAGTGTTTAACTATTCTTCCAGAAGTGCATTTGGGAGGTCAGGCACTGATGTTGGACAAGAAGTCCTGGCTCGCAGTATCCACTCTAATTCATCCTTCCAGCACCCAAGCCCCAGGCTTTAGGTCAATCCCCCCAAACTAGGGGGCACCCAGTAATTCAGCAATTCATCTCCATCTTCCACCGACTGCCCCTGCTGGCATGACTCATGCCTATTTATGAGGAAGCCAGCCTCCTGCCAGCCCAATTGCTTGGGATTGGCTGGGGTCCTCATAAATATGCCATCCAGCTCCTCCTAACCCCCACCCACTACATCTGGAAGCTTCTCAAAGGCTTCAGAAAACAGGGGAAGGCACCAGAGATGCTGCTTGCTAAGTCATCCAGCCTACCTGAGTCTATCAATCCTGATCCAATTTACCAACACCCACAGCTAACTTTACACAACTAGCACACTAGCTAGAGGGGGCTACATTAAGAATGTTTGAAACTTTGGAGGAAACAAAGTTGGAAGAGTAGGGGGATGAGGAGCCTTGTTAGAAAGTTGTTTTAGAAAGGCAGGCAGCTGCAAATTGAGTTCATCTGTAGCTGCCTAGCTATTATATGTGGGACTTTAAAGGCAACATACACTTGTTAGGCAAACAGTTACGTTTTTTAGATATACATAAAAATATGTGATCATAAGGATGATCGATAATTAAAAAACATCAAAGTTTGTACAGAAAATGTACACATATAAAAAACAACAAAAACAAAAAACAACAGTTTTAATGAAAAATATGACAAAAAAAAGATACTCTCCAGTATATATTAATCCCCTTTACCCGATGCGTTTCTGGTTAAACACCTTCGTCAGGGGAGTAGGATAGGAGTAAGTATAGTCATAATTTGTTTTACTATAGAACATAAAAAGGGACAAAGTGTTCCTGATTTAATATTTGCCTGAAGAACAGCAAAGAATGGATTCTAGAGATTTGACTGAACTGGCGATGAAAGAGGACAAAAACCCCAAAAATGCATGAAAACTGTAAAAACAGAAAAACAGTACCTATAACATTTCATATGGGGCCCTCGTAATTGTTGCCAAACATGGGGTATGTAAAACCCCTACGTGCATGGTATTATAGTATAGATAGAATAAAAGGGCTCAAAAGCAGTACAATATATGTATATTTACCAATATCCATTGCTCAGTAAGAGATGTGCGGCTGGTCAGAGCTTTAAATAAGGCTCCAGATCAGTACTTAACACCAAGGCATCCTTAATCCTATGGGTATATATCTTCCCTATAGGGAACGAGACAAAAATTCAGAGGGCGTATGGCAAAACATAAGTATGGCCGGCCATCAACAAATGGCCCTTAAAGTGTCTAAAGCCCCATACACACTATCAGATCTTCTGCTGAGTTTTTCCTTTAGATTTACCAAAACCCTATAATATGAGTTCAAACCTTAGGAGTTTCAATGTGTATGCAATCAGGCAGGCCCTTGTACTACATGGTTTGGTAAATCTGAAGACAAAAACCAGCAGAAAATCTGATAGTGTGTATGGGGCTTGAGTATACCATCTGGGATGGAGGTGCTTACCATGTAAATGAAGAAGTCCAAAAGTTGGCATCTCCCCGCTCTGCAGTGCCTGTCAGACCGTCAGAGTGGGGATACATTTGTACAATGGTGCCAGACACCCACGTGTGTGCATTGACTCGTCGTGACCGTGCATGAGCAAGCAAACAATGAGAGGGTGCATGCAAGGACGGCACCAGCATATCGAATATAGGGGGAACGCAACTCATGTCCCCCATTACCAGGGAGGCGGCGCTGTGCGTCTCGACATAGGAATGCCCCAAGCGGCAGCGGCCAGCGCCAGTAAGCCCCATATAGAAAGAGGCACCAGGACAAAAAATAATAAAAAGAAAATAAAAATTGCTAAAAAAATATGCCTAATCACCAGAGCAGATGGTTCCATGGGGCCTAATGATTATATCATATACCTCAGAATTGTAGACCGCTGGCAACTTGCCTATATACGTCCCCATAGTCAGAGTGCCACCTAGGGGAAAAAGAAAAAATATGTAACAATGAAGCAAAACATACAAAATATAGAATCATTACAAGGAAAGGTATGCATAACCCGGATATTGCTTATATCAGGTGGAAATAAGAATATAGAATAGCAATAGTATAGTGGGACATCATATCAGGGAATATAGCCCCACATCTACGGAGGTATGTGGGGTATTTTGTTAGAAAAGGGGAACTGAAGTTAGCAAAATCGGAGATGTGAGATGATATAGGAAGGAGAAGGACAATCCATTTGACAAAGATAAACCCATTGTCATACGGGAACGGTATCAAAAGTGGTCAAAACACACTCAATAAATAGCACAAATCCCTCTCGAGGTATCTAACCGACTCCTTCCCAAACACCAGATGTGAACCCTTCTAAAAATGGGCAATAGCTTATACAATTATTATGGCCTGGTGGTAAAGTGGCTCGTAAGGTCACTATCCACCTTGTTTCTCTCTGTAATAGGGTCTTACCCCAGTTGCCCCCTCTATTGTTGGGATGAACACGATCCAATATAAAAAATGTAATATTGGGAAATTTTCTCTGATGTACACCCCGGGTGTGTCTACCTAGTGGGAGATCTGGGTTACATGTACCATATTGTGTACATGTCTGTATATTCTTTTTTGTAGCTCTAACGTAGTTTTCCCCAACGTAAAAGCAACCACAGGGGTGGGTTAGAAGATAAACTACCCTGGTGTGTGACAATTGGCGTAATGGGAAGGTTTATATTTGAGTCCCTTCGGTAATAGATAATCTTTCTCTGTGTTGATAAATTGGCAGTAGGGACACCCCCACATCTAAAGGTGCCCCCGTTTCTTACAAGGGTCACACCTAAATTCTCTGGTGTATTCATTGGTGACTAGTCTATCATTCAATGATCGTGTGCATTTATATGTGATCAGAGGATTCTGTGGTATAAATTGATTTAACATTGGGTCAATCCGAAGGATATGCCAATGTATTTACAAGATTTTTTTTTAAACATTTATGTTGTTTGCTAAATATGATTATAATTCTGATCTGTGAATTTTCTCTAGTCAGACTTTATCCCTTTTTGGGGGTATCAAAGCGCACCAATCTTCCCTCATACATCAGGGACACAGCCCACCTATTACAAAATTTGAAAGATCTGTTTGTCCCACCAGACTCCATTTTGGTCACTGTGGATGTTGAAGCACTATATAGCTCGATTCCACATACCAGGGGGATTGAAGTAATTAAACATTTAATTTCTCAATCACACAGAGATGATAAGCCACTACATCGATTTATTTTGTTAGCTTTAGATTTTCCCCTGTTACACAATACATTTGCTTTTGATGGCTCCCACTTCCTCCAGATATAGGGGGTAGCTATGGGGACTTGTTGTGCCCCATCATATGCCAACCTGTATAGATATAGTCTGGTATAGATATATTGACAATATCTTCCTCATCTGGAATGGATCAGTCGATACTCTCAATCAGTGCATTGCGTCTATGGGTTGCAATGACTTTAACTTGAAATTTACGATGGCATGTGATTCTCATAAGATCACCTTCCGGGATGTTACTATTTTGAAAAATCCAGATGGTCACCTCTCAAGCATATTGTATCGCGAAGAGACGGCAGGCAATACAATTTTACACGCTACTAGTTTTTATCCCATACCATTGATCAAGTCTATTCCCTGTACCCAATACCTTCATATTTGTCAGAACTGCTTCGAGGAGAGTACATTCCAAATAGAAGCAAACAAATTACAAACAAGACTCCTACAATGGGGGTACTCACCTACAGGCCTGAAAAAGGCCTACAGAAGAGCCAAAGAAAAAAATAGACACTAGTCCGACTATAGAAAATTCACAGATCAGAATTATAATCACATTTAGCAAACAACATAAAATGTTTTAAAAAAAAATCTTGGAAAGACATTGGCATATCCTTCGGATTGACCCGATGTTAAATCAATTTATACCACAGAATCCTCTGATCAAGTATAAACACACATGATCATTGAAGCAGTGTTTCTCAACTCCAGTCCTCAAGGCGCCCCAACAGGTCATATTTTCAGGATTTCCCACATATGAAATGGCTGTGGTAATTGCTAAGGCAGTGAAACTGATTAAATCACCTGTACAAAATAATGGAAAACCTGAAAACATGACCTGTTGGTGCGCCTTGAGGACTGGAGATGAGAAACACTGCATTGAAGGATAGACTAGTCACCAGTGAATACACCAGAGAATTTAGGGGTGACCCTTATAAGAGATGGGGCATCTTTAGATGTGGGGGTGTCCCTACTGCTAATTTATCAACACAGAGAAAGATTATCTATTACTGAACGGACTCAAATATAAACCTTCCCATTACACCAATTGTCGCACACCCGGGATAGTTTATCTTCTAACCTGCACCTGTGGTTGTTTTTACATTGGGAAAACAAAGTTAGAGCTACAAAAAAGAATGTACAGACATGCACACAGTATGCGTACATGCAACTCAGATTTCCCACTAGGCAGACACACCCGGGGTGTACATCAGGGTAAATTTCCCAATATTACATTTTTAATATTGGATTCTGTTCATCCCAACAATAGAGAGGCTGACTAGGATAAAACTCTTTTACAGAGAGAATCTGACAGGGAAGGACTTTGGCCGCCTATGCTCGCCATGCTATTGCGTGCATGCGTGGCGGATTAGCTCTTCGGCGCTTGCACGTGCATGGCCCAGCGGTGCGGCGTGCATGTGTGCACAATGGTATGCCTGTGCGCGCAGTGGCCCACGAATGTGCGCGATGGAGCACGAGTGTGTTCGCCATGGCACACACGCTATGGCATGGCTATTTTAGGGAGCTCTGGTGTCCAAACGGGTTGCTGGTTTGTTGTCAGCTTCCCTTTTGTGCATGTTACCTGCTGTTTGCCCGATTGCCTGTTTTTGACCAGGACCGCCCCTAACTACGCTGCTCTCATCCACGATTGACCTTTGGCTTGCTTAATGAACCTCTCCTGATCTGCTTCACAGACTTTGATTGATTACCCGGATTTGACCCTTGGCCTGTCTCACGGACTTCCTTGCCTGATTTCACAGATCTGACCTTTGGCCTGTTTCACGGACATGCTATTCTGTTACCCGATTCCCTGTTACCTCCGGGACTGTTTACTACCGCGCACAAGATCATCAGCCAGGTCCTGACTCCCAGTAAACCCACTACTCAGCTCCTCAGCTTCTTCAGTAACCTACACCTGCTGGTGGCCAGTGCTTCTGCGTGCCAACTGCTCCCGGTATCACCTTTGGGGGACAGGGTGCGCGTAGTTTCAAGGGCTAACCGCTCTCGGCATCTCGGCCTCGGTAAGTACTTGTTGTGACAGAGCGCACTCTCCTTTGGAGATCTTGTGCCAGCAGGTGTCAGCTCTCACTGATGCTGTCCTAAAACTGCAAAAGATTGATATCCAGATTGTTTCTCGCCTCCAGCAAAACGCCTGCTCCCTTTACTTTGCTCTTCAGCCCAGGACCTTTTCTTCAGAAGTAGTGAAGGTGGGGTTTGTGATCTCTCTTCTGGCTGACGAACCCAAAGCCTGGGCCCACAGCCTGATGGAACAAAGGAGCCCGGTGCTAAACTCGATTGAGTCCTTTTTTGACAGTATGGGCAAACTTTATGACAGCCACAGCTGAGGCAATTTTACATAGCCTAACACAAGGTAAAAGACGTGTAGAGGACTACACCCGTGAAATTCCGTAAGTGGGCAGCCAACACCGGCTGAAACGAGCCTGCTCTGGGCCCGGGGAAAAATTTTTATGCCACGTGAAGTACAGCCTTTGGCCCTTAAAACATTTCACGACCACAAATTGGCAGGTCACTTTGGGACAAAGAAAGCCGCTGAGCGGATCTCCCGTTCCTTTTGGTGGCCAGGGTGGAGACGGGACTGTAAGGACTATGTTTCTTCCTGCCTCCTTTGCCAACGGGGCCAAAATACAAAATCTTGGGGCCTACTCAAGCCTTTGCCTATCCCAGAGTGGCCTTGGGTGGAAGTATCCATGGATTTTTTTTGTGGACTTACCTGCTTCAGAGGGATTCACTACTATCCTGGTTGTGGTCGACCGCCTTTACAAAATGGCACATTATCCTTGCAGATAATCAGGCTCCATGGTGTGCCTAAAAGTATCGTCTTGGACAGAGGCATTCAATTCACTTCCAAATTTTGGAAAGAGCTCTGCAAGGCCTTGGACATTAAGATTTGCCTCACCTCAGCGTACTATCCTCAGAGCAACGGCCAAATGGAGAGGATGAATCAAACTTTGGAGCAGTACCTCCGTTGTTTCTGTTCAGCTTCTACGCTATGGCGTGGCTATTTTAGGCAGCTCCGGTGTCCAAACAGGTTGCTGGTTTGTTGTCAGGTTCCCGTTTGTGCCCGTTACCAGTTGTTTGCCTGATTGCCTGTTTTTGACCCAATCCGCCCCTGGCTACGATCTCATCCATGAGTGACCTTTGGTTTGCTTAACGGACCTCTCCTGATCTGCTCCACGGACTTTCTGATTGATTACCCAGATTTGACCCTTGGCCTGTCTCATGTACTTCCTTGCCTGATTTCCCGGATCTGACCTTTGGCCTGTTTCACGGATTTGCTATTCTGTTACCCGATTCCCTGTTACCTCCAGGACTGTTTACTCCCACATACAAGATCATCAGCCAGTTCCTGACTCCTAGTAAATCCACTACTCAGCTCCTCAGCTTCTTCAGGAACCTACACCTGCTGGTGGCCAATTATTTTCATGTGACAACACTGAAAAAATGACACTTTGCTACAATGTAAAGTAGTGAGTATACAGCTTGTATAACAGTGTAAATTTGCTGTCCCCTCAAAATAACGCTACACACAGCCATTAATGTCTAAACCACTGGTAACAACAGTGAGTACACCCCTAATTGAAAACGTCCAAATTGAGCCCAAAGTGTCAATATTTTGTGTGGCCACCATTATTTTTCTGCACTGCCTTAACCTTCTTGGGCATAGAGTTCACCAGAGCTTCACAGGTTGCCATAGGTCCTCTTCCAGTGCTCCATGACGACATCACAAAACTGGTGGATGTTAGAGACCTTGTGCTTCTCCACCTTCCATTTGAGGATGCCCCACAGATGCTCAATAGGGTTTAGGTCTGGAAACATGCTTGGTCAGTCCATCACCTTTACCCTTAGCTTCTTTAGCATGGCAGTGGTCGTCTTGGAGATGTGTTTGGGGCCATTATGTTGGAATACTGTCCTGTGGCCCAGTCTTCAAAGGGAGGGGATCTGCTTCAGTATGTCACAGTACATGTTGGCATTCATGGTTCCCTCAATGAACTGTTGCTCCCCAGTGCCAAAAAGCACTCATGCAGCCCCAGACCATGACACACCCACCACCATGCTTGACTGTAGGCAGGACACACTGGTCTTTGTACTCCCCACCTGGTTGCCGCCCCACATGCTTGACACCATCTGAACCAAATAAGTTTATCTTGGGGGCATGGCTTGGCAGCGGATGTAGTCAGACGCACATCTAGTGAGCTCCGCCGATAATCTGTTTTGTTATCCTGTAAACTGCTGCTGATCACCCGATTTTGGTATCTAACTGCCTTCCAGTGTTTCCTGATGTTTCCTGATCTGCGCGGCTGATGCTGTATTAACCCATGGTTTGGAAGATGTCTCGCACGGCTCCATGGCCCATTCTGCTCCGGACCATGAGGCCCAAGATGGCAGCGTGGCCCTGAAGTCAGCTAAAGTGAAATACAGGGAGGCCGCACAGAGACTGTTCTCCCCGAGTGGGATACGGGACCCGCCGGTGCTACCTGGTGAAGGAGCGGAGAATCATAGTGGCTCTCAGTTAGATGCAGACGACACCGTGCCCCTGGATGACCCGACAGCACCAGTGCTGCCTTGGGACACAGTGAGTACTACCTCCGTGTCCCAAACCCTGCAAAAAGCCACGTCCACAGGCTCGGCTGATCCTGAACCCACACTGAGAGACATCTTCTTTGTAGTCACATACTGCACCCTTTCTATCACTCTCCTGGCCATGGAGGTTAAGGGAATGAAGGCTGAAATGTCCTTTCTGCGCCAGGACATGCAGAAATTGAGAGATCGCACATCTGCCATTGAAGGGAGCATTACCCCTATAGAGGATGACTGGGCCCCCATGCAGAGAGAGTCGCATGCTCAGCAGCTAATGGTGGCTAGACACGCAGCAAAACTTGATGACCTAGAAAATAGGATTTGCAGAAATAACGTTAGAGCCATTGGCATCCCTGAAAAAATGGAAGAGAAGAACCTGGTTAATTTCATAGAACAATGGCTGCTAGAAAAATTTGGGAAAGAGTCGTTCTCCCCTATGTTCGCAGAGGAGCGTGCACATCAGGTCTCGTCCAAGCCTCTGCCACTGGGTAATCCCCCCAGAGCCTTCCCGTTTAAATTGCTACATTACAAAGATAGAGAAGTTATCCTGTCTAAGGCACATACTCTGGGAGATGCTCTGGTGATATATCATTCTAAAATATCCCTGTTCTCGAACTTTTCAGCAGAGGTACAAAAGCAGAGGGCCCAGTTTAATGATGTAAAAAAGAGGCTTTGCTCCTTGGAGATACAATATTCCATGCTTTACCCAGCTCACCTATGTGTGGTGGCCAGGGATGAAGTGCATTTTTTTGAAAAACTCACATTGGTAATGCAATGGCTGGATAGAGAGGAGCGTTCCCTGTGTGATGACTTGAACAGAAGGCACGGAGCTACCTGAATGTCAATTAACATACCTGTTACACTGGAATACTTACATTCTATACAGGAACTGATTAGTTAAAGTTTGTAAAAATCCTGTCATGGCGGAAGACTGTTTTCACATGGTGCATCAGCACCACCTATGTTAATGGATACAACATGAGGTCTGTTGCCTCTTCAAAGCCGGCAACTGAACTTAGCCACCCAGTTGAGAGTCCCTCGTGGACATTACAGTTTTTTTGCTTTTTTTTGTGTTGACTGGGACCTGGTTGGTCCATATGCCCTAGGCCTGCCTAACCTTTTTATTTTACGGGATTTACTTTTCTAAACAAAGACTGCCTACCATTTACTGTCATATTCTATACCTTCTAGGATGCCACCCAGGTGATGCTATGCCTATTCCTTTTGCCTTCCAGACCCATGTCTTATATGTCTGTGTTTTAGTACCTTATGGCTAAGCAAGTTGTTATAACAAGCTGGAATGAAAGAGGCCTGGGGGACAGAGTGAAATTATTAGTGGTACTCCATATGATCAAATGACTGGGTTCCTCTGTGGTGTGTGTACAGGACACACATACATTACATGGTCAAGAGTCCTCATTTTCTGTCAAATTATTTCATGCCCAGTTGCGCTCTGCCTTCTCGTCCTATGCCAGAGGGGTTAGTGTGTAGCCCTGACCCTATTTATAACAACCTGACTACATTTATTCGGTTCAACAAGCCTTCGGCTCGTTCTGGTATTTTCTGGTACAGGCTAAAAGCCTATTTAAGAGGCCAATTTATTAAATCCATCAATGCCATTAAGACCGGCACCAGGACTTGGGAAAAATCTGTGCTACAGGAGGTTGAGAGGGCTGAGTCTGCTTTTGTTGACTCCCCCTCTGAACATACTGGGAGAACTTGGCATGAGGCTCAACACATAGCTAAGCATTTGGTTCTAACGAAGGCTGAAAATAAAAGATTCTTGCTTCAACAGAAATATTGCTAAGAAGGGCAAAATACAGGCCATATGCTTTGTCAGTAATAGGAAGAATAAACCTTATTAAAATGGTTTGGTGCCCCAACTATTATACATTATGCATAATTCCCCACAGTGGATACCACGTAGATGGTTCAACTGTATTGATACTCTGTTCAGGTCCTTGATGTGGAAAAAAAAGAGTAGCCAGAAGTCTTTCCACTCTGCAATATGGCAAAGATCAGGGAGAAGCTGCAGTCCCTAACCCTAAACTCTATTTTTCTGCCTCCCAACTACAACACTTGGGTGGTTTTGGGTTACTGGGCGAATCTGACTCAATCAAAAACCTATTGTGGACCGGAACGCAGAACATCTCAGTGCTAGCGGGTCTGGAGGTGGGGTTGCCTCCCCTACCACAAACGGCACTTACTGTTGTCCTCCTAAAAAAACTCTGGACCATGGTCAGGTCTAGCTTGAAGATCCTGGGATTTCTGGCAGAAACACCACTATGGGATAACCCTAATTTAGGGGAGGTATTCTAATTGGATGGCTTCCAGACATGGAGGCTGGCCATAATTTGGAATATCTCCCAATTATATAACCAAAACGTACTAAAATCATTCCTGGAACTACAAACAGAATTTAACCTCCCAGGCATCAATTCTACAGATACCTTGAGGTATGGAATGCTCTCCAGGCCCAGGGCCAGACCTCCACTCTCTCACTTTCCAGTTATTCCCTGATAAGGACATTTTCTTCAGTCAGGAGAAAAAGGGCCTAATAACCCACATCTATTCCCATTTGTTGTCATCCATACAAGATTCAGCAACCCTACCACGTAGAAGGACGGAGGACCTAGAGGAAGTAAAAGACGAAACATGGGACATATGCTTACAGGCAGGGCTGATTACCTCCATTTTGCAATCGCACATTTATTTTTGCTGCACAGGGCCTACCGCACACCTATACAACTACAGCGATGGGGAAGGAGAGACTTCTATATGCCCCAAACATTGTGGGGAGGAGGGGTTTCTAATTCACCTGATGTGGCGCTGTCCCAGGTTGCATCGGTATTGGGGTGATATCACTGAGTTTATTTCCTCAATCAGATTAGGGCCCCTTTGGACCTCCTTATATGCAACTTAGAAGCGGTAGATAAGAGATATATCCCCCCCTATTAATATATCGGTGATCGGATTACTGTATTTAGCTTGTAAGCTAGTGGCCAGGTTTTGGCTATCTATACATGTTCCAATCAAAAAGCAATGGGTAGAACAGGTCATTGTATCCTTATCAGGGAGATCCTAACATATCAGCATAGAAACGCAGCTCAGAAATTTTATTCCATATGGCAACCCTGGCTGGAAAGCCCTTGGTTGGCACCCCTGCGACTGATTATGCATCGGTTATTACAGGTATAAAGGGTACTTATGGTTTAGTGGAGGCCGGAACTTAATTTGAGTATACACCAAATACGCAAGGCAATCTGTGTACACATCCTCTGACTAAAGAGGGGGTGAGTCCATATGGTTGGGCAGAATGTGGGCAATAATGTTTACTAGATGGCCCGTTGGCCATATGTACTGCTGTGTTGAATAGGCGGGTCTATGCTTGCCCGTCTGACACAACTATCCTTTCCCTTTTAGTTAAGATGTGTCAAAGCAATTTCTTTTGGTGCCACCATTTTATTGATCTTTATTTGCACAATTCATGATTTGCTGATGTAACAAATGACATTCTTTTTGATATGGTATGTAATGTGTTTTTTTTGTTGGCACAATAAACCTTTTTTATGATTTAACTTTAAAAAAAAAAGTTTATCTTGGTATCATCAGACCGCAGGACATGGTTCCAGTAATCCATATCCTTAGTCTGCTTGTCTTCAGCAAACTCTTTGCGGGCTTTCTTGTGCATCATCTTTAGAAGAGGCTTCTGGCTTCCTTCTGGGACGACAGCCGTGCATACCAATTTGATGTAGTGTGTGACGTATTGGTCTGAGCACCGACAGGCTGACCCCCCACCCCTTCAACCTCTGCAGCAATGCTGGCAGCACTCAAAGGTCTATTTCCCAAAGACAACCTTTGGATATGAAGCGGAGCATGTGCACTCAAGTTCTTTGGTCGACCGTGGCGAGGCCTGTTCTGAGTGGAGCCTGCCCTGTTAAACCACTGTATGGTCTTGACCATCATGCTGCAGCTCAGTTTTAGGGTCTTGGCAGACTTCTTATAGCCTAGGCCATCTTTATGTAGAGCAACAATTCTTTTCTTTCAGATCCTCAGAGAGCTTTTTGCCATGCGGTGCTGTGTTGAACTTCCAGTGACCAGTATGAGAGAGTGAGAGCGATAACACCAAATTTAACACACCTTTTCCCCATTTACACCTGAGACCTTATAACACTAACAAGTCACATTACGCCGAGGAGGGAAAATGGCTGATTGGGCCCAATTTGGACATTTTCACTTAGGGGTGTATTCACTTAATGGCTGTGTGTTGAGTTATTTTGAGGGAACAGAACATTTACACTGTTATACAAGCTGTACACTCACTACTTTACATTGTAGCAAAGCGTCATTTCTTCAGTGTTGTCACATGAGAAGATATAATAAAATATTGACACAAATGTGAGGGGTGTACTCATTTTTGTATATCTAATAAACTTAACTTTTTGCATAACACAAGTGTATGTTGCCTTTAAAGTCCCAATAAAGTGGTATTTCTCTTTTTCTTAATCATATATTGGGGATGTAGCAACTACACTTTTCTGATATGATATGGTGAAACCCTTTCTTTTGTTATAGCTATTATATGTGTGGAGCATACCGCTGTAACAGCCAGCTTGCTCTTGTGTGCAGCAAGTGAGAGAGGCATCACTGAAGGGGCTGTGAGAGTTTCCAAGCGAGTTCTTGTGAAACAGTGCACGTTCATGTTGATCACTTTCAGCAGCACCTGTCAGGTTTATTAGGAAGGCTGGATGTAGTAGCTGGTCTTGTAACTGAAAGTCCATATTTTAGAAAGGACATCAGCTTACAAGCAGAGTCTGCAGAAGCCTCAGCATTGCACTAGACATGTGCAATTCGTTTTGGTCCGAATAGAAATTCGGACAGATTTTTGGTTTATTCTGAGATTTGGATGTATCTAAATCTCTAAATGAAATAGAATCAAGTTTCATTGAAATCTGTTAAAATGTGTTTAGTTTATAAATTTTTTAATGAATTCTGACTTTTCAGAATGATTATAATTCAGATTGGTTGAACAACGATCAACCGATTCAAATCCTGTGTGAAGAAATAGCAGGTTATTAAGCAGTGGGCCAGGAAGCTGGCCGTCCACTTCCTTAATCTCCCTAGCGGTAATCCCGACTCGGGATCGCATCGCTGGATACAGGGAGGACACAGGGAGAAGTTACTTACCTTGTCCCCTGGATCCAGCGATGTCCTCCGCACTGTGTGATCGAGCTGTCCTCCGCTCGATTCACACAGTGCCCGAATGCCGCCGAGCTCCGTTCCCTGCGACGTTACGGCGCACGGGAGCGGAGATCGGCGCCAAATTCAAAAAAGTAAAAACACACAAAACACCTACAGTACTGTAATCTTACAGTACTTACAGTACTGTATAAAAAAAATTACACACCCCCTTTTTCCCTAGTGGTCTTTCCAGTGCCCTGCATGCACTTTTATATTATAAATACAGTTTTTTCTGCCTGGAATTTGGAGATTGTCCATAGCAACCAAAAAGTGTCCCTTTATGTCAAAAGTGATTTTAGACCAACTAGAAAACAGCGATAATAAATTATAATCACTTGCAGAATTGAGCGATAGCGATTTGTGGGGAGATCTGTCATCAAACACTAAATCTAATGACAGCGACAATTCTGCAAATTTATCATGCCCGGGATGTCTGCTAGACTCTAGTTTGAACAGATTTAAGAGAGTTATTCCTAAGAATTACAGGACTACAATATAAAACGCCAAATTTCCATGTAAAATAATTGTACCGCTTTCAGTACCTAAAACCAGAAATTATCATACTGCCAGGGAGGTTAACAACCATGACTTATCTGTCAGCTGGCTTCCCCATTGACAAATGAATGTAAAGAAATGAATGCCTGCATTGCCCAGCAATAGAAAAATGTTTTTAAAAAAATGTCACAGGGTCCCCCCTAAAATCCCCCCCAAAGCACCTTGTGTCCCCATGTTAATGGGGACAAGGGCCTCTTCCCCCACAATCCATAACAGGTGCTTATCCGAGCATGCAGCCCAACAGGTCAGAAAAGGGGGAAGACGAGCAAGCGATCTTCACCTCCTGAACATACCAGGCCACATGCCCTCAACATGGGGGGATGGGTGCTTTGGGGCATGGGGAGCTCTGTGCCCCCCACCCCAAAGCACCTTGTCCCCATGTTGATGGGGACAAGGGCCTCTTCCTGACAACTGCATCTACCCTCCTGGCAAACATACCCGCATACATGGGAACCATAGCATAACCGTACAAAACCATGAATCGCTGAGCCTCGTAGAGTATGGTTCGCACCAATGGTAGCGGTGGGAATATGCAAACGGTCATGATCAGAAGAATGTTTATAGTGTTCACAATGTGAGGCACATTGTTTCTCAGCAGGTGTGCTCTGTACACAACGATTGCATATGTCACTACTGGTATCTATTTGTAGATGTGTCTGATTCTTTTTGAAAGTATACAAGTGTCTGATTGGCTGATTCTGAAGCCACCACATTCCTTTGTTATCCCTGTTCAATACTATAAAGAAAGAAAGCATGTTTTATTCAAGCAGGACTTTCTGTTCTCAACGTGATAACAGCTTCTGTCTGTGTTACTTGGAGATATGTAAGCACGCTTTCCTGGCATTATACAAGAGAGCTATTTCATTGTGCTTATTAGCGCAACGGAATTATTTGCTTATTGGCGAAGCTCATAATTTTTCACAACAGATAGTGAGCCAGACAGGAGCCAACAGAACTTCCTAATCCATCAGAACTCAAGGGGGAATAGGCATCCATAACCAGACCAGCAAAAAAGCCAGCCTATCGTAAGGCAACCATACTTTAAGTTTTTTGAACATTTTTGCTGTTCTGTGTTCAGGATCTTGTTTCTTTGTCCACTGTATCATGTAAATTCTGCTGGGCAAAAGAAACTTTGTTTTTTTGTCTCTTTCTGTATAATGGTGGGATTTTAATTGTATGTTATAGTTTTGTCATTGTAGGTAGGTCTATTGATTGGGAGGGAACCTATATTTAGGTCCTCTATAGGTCCCAATTAATACAACATAAAGTGTTTAGTATAGGTAACTGTATAATTTGAGTGTTTGGTATAAGTAACTGAATGCTGTGTGTGAGAGTGAGCAGTCGTGTTTTAAAATGGCTGTTGCATATCACTCACAATAGGACCTGTGAATGGCTTAAGAGGGCTATGCCCAGGGCCACTGTTAGAAATCATGGGGCCCTGTACAGCGTACCTGACAGGGCACCTTGGCCCCACCCACAACCCCACCCCAGGCACCGCCCCTGATTCCATGCTGTCACAAAATCTGGGGGAATGGTGGCAGGAGCTGAAACATCAAAAGGTGAAATTACTGCACTGTCTTATAAATTGCTCTACCTTCTGTGGTATGATACATAATAGATGAATACTGCTGCAACTTCAATGTGAGACACACACAATAAATCAATTGTAAAAAAATTATTATAATGACATATGATCACAAATATGATCTATCTGTGTTAATGGAAACTATGGTAGCCCCCAATTCACTTTACAATACATGATGAACCATGATACTGCAAAAAAATACATATAATTCAAAAAATTAAAGCTATTATAACTTAAATCATGAAAAACATGGATCACAGTTATTAGAGGGCTAAAAAACCCTGTTGAAAAGTCCACACTAAAGTGTTATAAATTTTAACACTTTTAATAAATTGCAACACTTCCAGCATAAATGCATATATAAAGAATCCTTAGTTCACTGATCATTGGTGACTTAAAACGATAAACACCCAAGGAATAGTGATGAATTGAGATAGAAAGATTCCTCCATCTGAGAAACGACTGCCGCTTACCAGCTATTTTGAGGCTTTTTTACGGTGATCAAATTCTGTAATGGCTTATACCCCAGCCAGGGTCTCTATGCTTGCCAGAAACATGGCCCCGCTCCTCTGTTCAAAGTGTCCTTGGAGTTACTAGTGGTCAGTAGTTCCCCATGTTAAAATGAAAGAAGGCTTCCATAGTGTAATTCAGCAAAAAATGTAATAATAATAAAAAGCAGAATTGCACTTACATTTAATCAAGAATAAAATAGCGTTTAACGTGAATCTAGTCAAGCCGGCTGGCTCTCGAATAACAGCATCCTGATCTTATGCATTTTCTGAAGATAATCTTTCTGGTCCAAGACAACAATTCCCCCACCCTTGTCCGCAGGGCAGATGACCAATTCCTTATTATTACAAAGTGAATCCAGTCCCTCTTCCAAATCTTTCCCCATCTTGCAATTTGTTTTTTTAATAGATTCCAGATCCCTTAGGACCACATGCCTAAAAACCCTCAACGAAGGTGCAAGACCTCCAGGGGGATTGAATGTGGAAGCATTAGCTAATCCCAAATGCTGAAATCCTTGTTGAACCAATCCTCCTGGTGGAATTCTCGCAAAATGTCTCTTGATATTAATTCTACAAACGTACTTGTAAATATCCATATACGTTTGAAATTTGTTCAAATTCTTTGGGGGCGCAAATTTCAAACCTTTATTTAATAATGCGGTTTCTGATTTCGTTAGCACTTGGGAACTTAAATTAAAAATACCCTCCCCATTCACATCTTTTTATTTTTTTCTACAGGCCCTTGATTGGGTCTGGGAAAACCCCAAGCCTGTTGTTCATGATTTTTATCACTTGATCTATTAGGGTAATCCCTTGGTGGTCTAAAAGGTTCCTGATCTCTACTATCATGGTCCTCCAAGCCATGATTAAAGGGACCTTCCCTATCCCTTAGTGGAAAAAAGCAATTACGGGTGTCCCCCTCATAATCAAAATCACAGTCATCTCTTTCCCGATCATAATACGATTTATTATTATGATAGTTGCCCTGAATTGGTTGCATATCATACCCGTAGTTATTATGTGGGGCTCTCTCATAACCCCTCATGGAGCTGAAACATGTAAGATGTTCTAAAAGGTGAACCTTTAAAGTGGTGTTTCGCCCCCAAAAAAATAAACATTAAAAGCCAGCAGCTACACATACTGCAGCTGCTGACTTTTAATAAATGGACACTTACCTGTCCTGGAGTCCAGCGATGTCGGCACCTGCAACTGATGTTTCCATCAGCTGTTGGGTGCTCCGCCACCATTGCGGGTATGGGAATCTGACAGTGTAGCCTTTCAGCTTCACGCCAGGAACCCTAATGTGCGAGGCCCCGGCCCTCTCTCCTATTGGCCCAGCAGCCGGGGTAGGAGGAGGGAGCCCCGCGTTGATGTCACAGCTCCGAAAGTGGAAAAGGATACCCGATACCTTGCCCCCCCCCCAAATGTGCCAATTGTGGCACCGGAGGGGGGGAGGAATAAGATGAGCAGAAGTTCCACTTTTGCGTGGAACTTCACTTTAATAACCATTATTATTCTATTATTATTTTTTTTTACCTGAATGGACACAAGTCAATTCATATTTGGACTCTTGTAGACCTACATGGAGCTTTCAATCAGGTCCACATCAGTGGCAGCTGGTGCAGAAAATTTATGGGGGGCACAAACAAACTGAAAATTCAGAAAAAAACACATCAATTGCTGCCACTGTACCATCAAACGCAGCCACTGTGCCATCATATGCAGCTACCGTACCCATCAATTTCCGCCACTGTGCCATCATGTAGCGGCAATTGATGGGCCCAGTGGCTGCGTTTGATGGCACAGTAGCTATGTTTGATGGGCACAGTGGCGGTAATAGATGGCACAGTAGCTGGCACAGTGGTGGCAATTGATGGCACAGTGACTGTGTTTGATGGCATAGTGGCGGGAATTGATGGGTACAGTAGCTGCATATGATGGCACCGTGGCAGCAATCGATGGGTACAGTAGCTGCATACAGCTACTGTACCCATCGATTGCCGCCCTGGCTACGCCCTGTGACTACATCCTGTGGGCGTTCTCTGGGATACAGGACTATAGAGTCAATAGCATGGGGGAGCTCTATTGTTTTGAGCTATGAAAAAATCAAGCATGCAACCAGTATTGCTGATTGTCCTATGTTTCTGTTGACCTTCAAATTTCAGCTCTAACTATTGTTTGTATTTGGGAACAGGAGTAGTTGTTTTTTTTTCTTTTTTTTGGATATATCGTTTATTTAAATAACCTATATTTTAGTCATCTATATGCCCTAATTGATATAGCCTAAAGTGTTTGTAAAGTCTGTATATGGTTAGGTGTTCATTTGGTGTCTCAATACTGTAGTCAATTTTTGTGGGGAGAAACTTCGGTTTTCTAGTGAAGGAATTGCGGTTTGTGTTGGTTTTGGTGGGATCAGCGACTGCATTCCAATTGTTAATGCCACCATTTCGTCGTAGACTGCATTTTAATGGTCAATGCCACCATTTTTTCGTATACTGCATTTCAATTAATGCGGCCATTTCGTTGTAGACCGAATTTAATTTGTTACAACTAGGGATGAGCTTGATGTTCGGGTCGAAAATAATATATATATATATACACATTCTGCATTCAGTGTAGCCTATATATATACAGTACATTCGGTGGTGTATAGTTTCTAATACACTTCAGGCGGTGTACACAGTATGTAATACATTGTGTGTACAATGTGGTGTTGCAAAATAAAAAAATACATCATGTCCAGAAGGCCACCAAGGAGAGGCAGATGCTCACAGGCCACTAAAAGAGAGCAGGCAGCCTTTGTGTCTACAGTGGTGGTCGTGGACATGGTGCATCCTCTGCAGGTGGTCATGGGGCACGCTTGTCCTTCTTTTCTGCTGCTGGCTGTGTTATTGAGCCACAACATGCAGAAGAGTTGGTGGATTGGATAAGGAAGCCATCCTCATCCTCTGTTTCCCAGGTTCAGAGTAGTTTGCCTTCCAACACAGCTGCCTATTCCACCAGCTCCTTGTCCACAGTCACTCCTTCCGTAGCCCCACCATCATGCACGGAGGAGCCCCCAGAATTATTCGACCACAGTGTCAGTTATATGCTGCTAGAGAATGCGCAGCAATTTGAAGGCTCCGATGTTGGTTCCCAGGTTGAGGAAGATAGTAATGTGAGCCTAGAGAGAGGGGGTACAACAGAAGGACAAAAAACTGCAGTCATGTTCCCCCAGCTGCTGCATACTGCCAAGTTTGCTCCAGTGATGAGGAGGGAGAAGATGATGAGGTCACTGACTGTACTTAGGTGCCTGGGAGAAGAGAGGAGGAGGAGGCACAACTCCAACGAGACAGGATGTCCTCTAGGGGCAGCTTAAGGGCAGCCACCCTATTGCATCACACTGCAGAGCTCCGCAGGTGCAGGTCGCTGCTGACTCCCCGCTGACATTTAAAAGTTCCTTGATGTGGGCCTTTTTCAACACGTGTGCAGCACCATTGCTGTTTGTATAAAGTGGATCAAGTGTGGCCAAAACAGCAACCTCTTGGGCACCACATGCTTGATCAGACATATGAGGACCTGCCATGCAGTCCGTTGGCAACAGCACATGGAAGACCTACATCATAGAAAATGGCAGACTTTTCCTTGCTCCTCATCTGGGATCTCCAACCCTACTATACCTCCAGGCCTCTCAAAAACCTGCAATGGGAATAATGAAGGTATAGCAATAGGTGTCCCAAGTACTTGCAGCCAATCTTCTAACAGTACACCACCAATTGATTTCGCAGGCAAATTTCCCTACCCTAGTTGCTGAACTGTAAAAAGAAATTCGGTCCCAGCCATTCACATGCTCAGCATCTAAATGCTAGCTTGGCTAAATTGCTAGCACTGCAACTGCTGCCTTTTCAGTTGGTAGACTCTGCCCCTTTTGTAAATTTGTGGTATGTGCTGTACTTTAATGGCAGGCTCCAAAATGCCATTTCTTTTCATGGAAGGCCATGCTCTCTACAAGCATGTGGAAGGAAATGTTTTCGCCTCGTTGGACAGGGCGGTCAGCAGTAAGGTTCATATTACCGCTGACTCATGGTCCAGCAGGCATGGGCAGGGACGTTACCTTTTCTTCAAGGCTCACTGGGTAACTCTCCTGGCAGCTGGGGAGGATGCCGGACAGGGTTCAGTGTTGTTGAAGCTTGTTCCACCACCACACCTCCAAATGCTGCTACAGCTCTCTCCTCCATCCCCTCCTCCTCTTCTTCCTCTGGCCTCTTCTGCAGATTTTTCCTCTGACCCAGCAGTGCTCCGTAACTGTTCAAAGTGCTACACAAGCAGTCAGGCTAAAAAATGCCATGCAGTGTTTGAGTTGTTCTGCCTAGGGGACAGGAGCCACACTGGGGCAGAGATTCTGTCAGCCCTGCAGGGGCAGACTCAGAGGTGGTTGATGCCATGCCAGTTTCAGCCAGGAATGGTTGTATGCAACAATGGCACCAACCTTCCCTCCGCCCTCCAACAGGGACACTTGACCCATGTTCCATGGTTGGCACATGTCCTAAATTTGGTGGTGTAGCGATATTTGACCAGGTATTCAGGCTTACAAGATCTCCTGAGGCAGGCCAGAAAAGTCTGTGGTCATACAATGCCAGTGCTGGGCTGGCTCACATTCAAAGGGAATGCTACCTGCCCACTAGGTGGAACTCAACATTGGCAATGCTGCAGTGGCTGCACACACAGCAGAGGGCCATCAATAAGTACCTGTGCGTGTATGGCACCAGGACAGGGTCAGGAGAGTGTCATGGTTATGCAATAGAGTTTGTCTGCTTACCTGTTTCCATGTGTTCACCTCTAGAGACCAGCCGACCCTCACCTGACTGCTTTTTTAATCCATCCTCTGGCATGACTCCACCCTAGCTCCTATCAGAGAACTCTATATTAACCTGTGCACTGCAGGCCAACCCTGCTGATCAACCATTGTGTATTCCTTTGTGTGTTTAGCTTCCGGTTACCTGCTGTGTGCTCTTCTGTTGTTCCGTTACCGACTTTGGCGTGTCCTTGACTATCCATGTTTGCCTGTGATGCCTGTGTCCCTGACTATTCCTCTCTACTTGTGGCCCCGACCATGGCTTTATCCCTCACTATCCCTATCCTCCTGTTGCCTACTGTGGGTGCGAGCTGGGGGACCCTGGGGGTCGCGACCTGGAGCCAGTTGCAGTCAAGTCCATCCCCACCACTAGAGGCTCTGGTGAACACCTGCTGGCTCTTAGACTCCGCGCCCCAGGGAATCTTGCGCTCTAACCTCGGTGGGATCTGTCTCTCATCCGCAGCAGTCAGCCTTAGGGTCCACAACCTTGCGGTGCACTCCTGATCCCTACGGTGTGCATCTGTCACTAGCCTCAAGGGGACCTGACAGTTTGATCAGCCATGGACCCAGCTGATGTGCTGCTATCCGCAGATGACCCATTGCAGGGCTTAGTTCGCAGACTTGAGACCCAAGAATCGCATCAGACCCAGGTGATGCGATTCCTTCAGGATTTGGCATCCCGTGTGTGAACAGGTTCAGGCCTCATTAGGACCCTCAGTTCGACAACCTCAACCGCTATCTGCCGCTGCACCTATCGCATCAGTTGCAGCCACACATTCATTACAAATACCAGCTCTGGCCTGTTTCTCTGGGGACTCCAAGGCTTGCAGGGGGTTCCTTAGCCAGTGCACAATTCATTTTGAACTTCAGCCCCAAAACTTCCTGTCCGATCGGGCAAAAGTAGCATATATTATATCCCTCCTGTCCGGCGAGGCGCTAGCTTGGGCTGCCCCTCTGTGGGAACTGAATGAGCCAGTGGTTTCTAGTCTGTCTGATTTCTTGAAACTTTCGGAATATCTTCGAAGAACTGGGTCGTGTCTCCTCAGCGGCTAGTGCTCTTTTACGTCTTCGTCAAGAGTCCGCGTCTGTGGGACAGTATGCTCTTCAGTTCCGTATCCTTACAGCTGAATTGAGCTGGAATAATGAGGCCCTAGTTGCAACCTTTTTACATGGCCTCTCTGATAGAGTGAAGGATGAATTAGCAGGAAGATCCCTTCCTGCTGATCTGGACAGTGTCATCACCTTGTGTAACCAGATCGATATTCGCTTTCAGGAGAGGGCCCTGGAAAAAAGACGTCAGCACTCCCCGTTCTTTAGGCAGCCTGAGCCCCCAGTCCCTTCTCTTCGATCCGAGGCGCACCCCCTGCCTACTGAGGAACCTATGCAGTTGGGCTGGACTAAGTTATCTCCTGAAGAACGTGCTAGGCGCAGAACTCTGGGCCTATGCCTCTATTGTGGGGCCAAAGGTTATTTCCGTGACACTTGTTCTCTTCGTCCGGAAAAACGCTCAGGGCTAATGCATCTGGAAGGTGGAGTATTAGACCCTGAAATATCACCTTCACCTTCTCGTCTTCTCCTTTCTGTGTTGCTTCATGTCGGTGCTTCCTCTCGTTCGGTCTCAGCCCATCTGGATTCCGGAGCCGCTGCCAATTTCATGGATTGGGAAACTGCATCCTCCATGAGACTTACCCTTTTGCCCCTTACAATGCCATTGGTGGTCTTGGCGATTGATGGCACTGTTCTCCCAGGGGGCCCTATCCACTTCCACACTCTTCCTGTTAAGATGTCAGTAGTGACACTCCACCAGGAGTGGATATCCTTTCTTGTCTTACCTAAGGCTTCATCTCCTATCATATTAGGTCTTCCTTGGTTACGGCTCCATTCTCCACACGTTGACTGGTCTGCTGAACAGATTCTGTCTTGGGGTTCCTCCTGTTCCTCTTCCTGCCTAATCAAGGGTACCCCAAAAGAGAAACTTCCTGTTACCACCATCCAAGTATCTTCTGCTCTTCCCGCTGTATATAGGGATCTCTGGGATGCGTCCTGCAATAGTCGGACTGATGCACTCTCTAGGTCATGTGGTACTCTGGATGAGGGGTCCACCTACCTGAGTCGATCATTCACTCCAGTTTGCATAACCATTTACCTTTGCCTGTCCCTAATCTCCCTTGGACGGCCAGCCAGGCTAACTTGTCTGCAAGTTCCACAGTTGCTATGCCCTGTGATGCAATTGAGATGGTCGCTACACCTGACAATACTATTCAGTCGGCCTCTGCACCAGTTATGCCAGTCCAGCCCATGCCCAATGAGCTTCCCGCTTCTCGTTCAAGACCTTCGGTGACCCGGCCTCACCCTACTGCTACTATGTCCGTTCAAACCCATTTAAGAGGCTCAATCCATCCTTTGGATAGACTACCTCATTTGGCCAGGTGGGGTTTTCAATCTTTTTCTCAGGGTTCTCTGCATTCTGTTTGTGTTTCAGTGATCCAGCTTGACTCTTGTGACATGTTACCTTCTAGCCAACCTGACCTCAGGGATCCACTGACCTCTGCCCAGTCTGGTGGTCCTGTTCTAGATGCCCAGCTCATCTTTAAGGGCCAGGGGGACCCTGCTCAGGCTCCTGATCTTCTCATGCCCTTACCCATTCCTAAAAAGCCTTTAGTCCTCAAGTCCTCTCGTCCTCTCCCTACCTCAGTTCCAGTCTCTGAGGATAATCTAAAATACGAGGTTAGTCAAGTTTTGGATTCCCGGCTCCGTAAAGGCATTCTTCAGTACCTCGTACATTGGAAAGGGTTTGGCCCTGAGGAGAGGTCTTGGATCACTGCATCTGAGGTCTTTGCTCCTCGTCTGTTGAGGAGGTTCCATCTGGAGTTTCCCTTTAAACCTGGACCCAGACGGGGGGAGGGGAAGGCCTCGTAAGAGGGAGGGTACTGTCATGGTTATGCAATAGAGTTTGTCTGCTTACCTGTTTCCATGTGTTCACCTCTAGAGACCAGACGACCCTCACCTGACTGCTTTTGTAATCCATCCTCTGGCATGACTCCACCCTAGCTCCTATCAGAGAACTCTATATTAACCTGTGCACTGCAGGCCAACCCTGCTGATCAACCATTGTGTATTCCTTTGTGTGTTTAGCTGTTACCTGCTGTGTGCTCTTCTGTTCCGTTACTGACTTTGGCGTGTCCTTGACTATCCCTGTTTGCCTGTGATCCTGACCTATTGGCGTGTCCCTGACTATTCCTGTCTGCTTGTGGCCCCGACGTTTGCTTTATCCCTCACTATCCCTATCCTCCTGTTGCCTACTGTGGGTGCGAACTGGGGGACCCTGGGGGTCGCGACCTGGAGCCAGTTGCAGCCAAGTCCATCCTCACCACTAGAGGCTCTGGTGAACACCTGCTGGCTCTTAGATGCCGCGCCCCAGGGAATCTTACGCTCTAACCTCGGTGGGATCTGTCTCCCGTCCGCAGCAGTCAGCCTTAGGGTCCACAACCTTGTGGTGCACTCCTGATCCCTACGGTGTGCATCTGTCACCTCGCCTCAAGGTGACCTGACAGAGAGCTTGGCTTCTTTTTTTCGCCACACCAGTGGCTACTGATCAAGGATGCACACACTGTCCTATGACCATTTGAGGAGGCCACAAGGATGGTAGGCAGTGACAATGCATGCATCAGTGACACTGCACCTCTAGTCTTCCTGCTGGAGCACACGCTTTGTGGAATAATGGACAGGGCACTTGAGGTAGAACAGCGGGAGGAAAATTAGGACTTCCTTTCCTCTCAAGGCCCTATTTATCCAGGTAGCATTCCTGCGGCCCACCAAACACACAGGAAGAAGAGGAGGAGGAGGATTGTGTCAGCATGGATGCAGAGGATAACTCAGCAGCAGGCTTCAAGGGATGGTTTTCAGTCCCAGAAACCCAAGCAGTTGTACGTGGCTGGGTATGGATAATGTAATCCTTAGTGACCCAGAGGACTCAGAATCGAATGCCTCTGCAAACTTACGCTACATGGCCTCCCTGATTCTGCAAAGCCTGCGAAAGGACCCTAGGATTTGTGGTATCAAGGAGAGGGATTATTACTTGCTGGCAACACTTCTTGATCAACGTTACAAGGGTAAAGTTGCAGAACTCATCCTGCCTTCCCAAAGGGAGCAGAGAATGAAACATCTTCAGGAGGCCTTGAAGAAAGGGTTATGTAATGTATTTCCAAACCCTGGGAGGTTACTATTTCCTGGTGCTGGACAATGTAGTGCTGAGGCTTCACTTAGTCAGAGGAAGAACGGCGGAGAAGGTGGCCGGCTGACAGATGCCTTTTTTCAGTCCTCAGCACCAAGGTCTGATTAGTTTAAACAACCATCGGCAGCATCTGCATTATATTGTGCAGGAATATCTAGGGGCAAGAGCAGACTTGGAGACCTTTCCAACAGAGCATCCCCTGGGTTACTGTGTCTTGAGGATGGACCATTGGCCAGAACTTTTTCAACATGTAATTGAGCTATTGGCCTGTTCTGCATCCAGCGTGCTTTCTGAACGCACATTCAGTGCTGCTGGAGGGTTTGTAGTGGATCAAAGAGTGTGCTTGTCCACAGACTTGTTGATAGGCACACATTCATAAAAAACGAATCAGTCTTGGATCAGCAGCTATCAAGCATCTGATGCTGATGTAACTGATTAAATGTGCTATTTATCTGGGATCCCTTGAAGAATGCCTATGCTGACTATCCTATTCCTCCTCAATCTTAATGATGCTAGCTTCCAACAATATTTTTGGTTTAGTGCACCACCACCTCCACACAAGGCCCAATTTTCCTGCCCCTGTTTAACAGAGGCATGTAATTACAATTTTTGATATAATATTTAACAGCAGGGCCCGTTCCTGCACCCAACAAGGGTAACTGTGAGGGGTTACAGTGTTGTGGCACCACCACCACCACCCAAGGCCCACTTTTTTTTGCCCCTGTTTAACAGGGGCATGTAGTTAAAATTTTGATATAATATTTCACAGCAGAGTCCGTTCCTGCACCCAACAAGAGTATCTGTGAGGGGTTACAGTGTTGTGGCACCACCACTTGAGGACCATTTTTTCTGCCCCTGTTCAACAGGGGCATGTAATTAATAGGGACACCCCCCCCCCCCTCGGTTTGGTTCGCACCAGAACTTTCGAATGGACCGAAAATTTGTGCGAACTTTAGAACCCCATTGAAGTCTATGGGACTCAAACGTTCAAAATAAAAGTGCTAATTTTAATGGCTAATATGCAAGATATTGTCCTAAAAAGAGTTTGGGGACCTGGCTCCTTTCCAGGGGACATGGGACACTGCCTAAAATGTTTTAAAAATGGCAGTTTTTAAAAACTGCAGTTTTTTCGGGAGCACTGATTTTAATGACGATTAAAGTGGAAAAAAAGTGAAATATTCCTTTCAATATCGTGCATTGTATTGGGGGTGTATATAGTATGCCTGTGAAGTGGCACGTGTTTCCCATGTTTAGAACAGTCCCTGCACAAAATGACATTTAACGTAAAAAAAGTCATTTCAAACAACATTGCGGTTTTAATGTAATATCTGGTTTCGGCAATATGCATGAAAATCATTGAGAAAAATGGCATAGGTAGCCCCCCTGCCCATTACCAGCCCCTTTGGGTCTGTACGGATATTAAAGGGAACCCCATACCCATATTTAAAAAAAGAAAGGCGTGGGGCCCCCAGGCCCTATATACTCAGAACAGGAGTATACAGGCAGTGCAAACAAGACAGGGACTGTGTAGGTTTGTTGTGTTAAGTAGAATCTGTTTGTAATTTTGAACTGGTACTTTTTAAAGCGTAGCTCCAGTAAAAAAATCTATTTTTAAGCTTTTTGGAAAACATAGGGAAGGGTTATCACCCCTGTATAATTTGTTTTGCCGTCCGTCTTTTTTCATCTCACTTCCTGTTGTCTCCTTCCGTTTGCAAGTAGGAGACGTTTGTAAGTTGGATGTTTGAAAGTAGGGGCCTACCCTATATGCTCTGCAGAAATGGCGTAACAAGGTGTTGGTGTTGCCACAACACTGTAAGCCCTCAAAGTGACTCTTGGTGGGCGCTGGAGCACCCTGCTGTAAACGATTATATCAAGGATTGTAATTACATGTCATTGTTGAACAGTGGTAGAAAAATTGGGCCTTTGGTTGTTGTGGTGGTGGTGCTGGTGCCACAACACTATAAGTCCTCACAGTTACTCTCGGTGGGCACAGGAACGGGCCCTGCTGTGAAATATTATATCAAGAATTGTAATTACATGCCCCTGTTAAACAGGGGCTGAAAAATTGGGCCTTAGGCACTGCTTGCTGGTGCCACAAAACTGCAACCTCTCCCAGATACTCTAGTTGGAGTGCAGGAATGAGAACTGCTGCAAAGCATTGCATCAAAAATTGTAATTACACGCTCCTGTTAAACAGGGGCTGAAAAATTGGGCCTTAGGCACTGGTGCTGGTGCCAGGACACTACAACCTCTCCCATATACTCTATTTGTAGTGCAGGAATGAGCCCTGCTGCACAGGATTGCATCAAAAATTGTAATTACACGCCCCTGTTAAACAGGGGCAGAAAAATTTGTCCTTAGGCACTGGTGCTGGTGCCACCACACTGCAACATCTCCCATATACTCTAGTTGTAGTGCAGGAATTAGCCCTGCTGCAAAGCATTGCATCAAAAATTTTAATTATACGCCCTGTTAAACAGGGGCTGAAAAATTGGGCCTTAGGCACTGGTGCTGGTGCCACAACACTGCAACCTCCCCCATATACTCTAGTTGGAGTGCAGGAATGAGCCCTGCTGCAAAGAATTGCATCAGAAATTATAATTACATGCCCCTGTTAAACAGGGGCTAAAAAATTGGGATGGTGGCATTACCCAGAACCAAAAATGTTCTTCCAAGATATCAGTGGAGGAGGAAGAGGATAGACAGTCAACATAACAGGGCAGTCACTCAGCATCAGCATAGGCAGTCTTGAAGGGATGTGATATTTCAAAAAAAAATTATTTGGTTACATCAGCTTCAGGTGCTTGGTAGCTGGTGGTGATCCAAGACTGATTCATCTTTATGAAGGTCAGTCGATCAACCGAGTCGGTGGACAGACGCACCCTGTGATCGGTTACAAAGCCACCAGCAGCACTGAAGGTGCGTTCCATAAGAACACTGGATGCAGGACAGGCCAGTAGCTTAATTGCATACTGTGCAAGCTCTGGCCAGTGATCCATCCTCAAGACCCAGTGTTACAGACCTAGCTGGGACCGAGGCTTTTTGAGAGGACTGAATGCGAGCCTCTTGCCAACGGATTATGGGCCCTGGATTTTAAGGGGCACAGGGTGAATGAGAACCCCACTATAATCTGTGCTAGTCAGATTAATTGCTGTGTAGTATATATAATGTGTGTTGCCTCATGCTGTTGGGACACAAACTGTTAGATGCTAATGTCATGAACTCCAGCCACCTGTATGTTGGCTTGTATAATGTAAATGAGTCTAGTCTGGTACATTGTTGTTTGGGCTAATTAACCCTGTGTTGATGTTTATGGTAATGTTTATTGAATTATTAGTGAGCTAGGAGCTGAAAAGTCTTATCCCTCAGTCAACTAGTCTGAGTGTTAATTTAGATAATTAGCTCATGCTAATTAGGTTAGGTTTTAGTCTTCTACTGTATTATAAATACTTGTCATATTGGTTCTAATAAAGGAGTCCATGTTAGCACTAAGCAAGTCTCGTCTTGTTTTGTGCTTGTGAGCGGTTGGAATATCTGATATCTATAGTCAGACATAGGAAGCAGTATACTGACAGAAGCACTCAATCGGAGTGTGGGATCGGTTCCGAATACGAAGATCCTTCCGCAGGCTTTGCAGGATCAGGGAGGCCATTCAGTGTAGGTTAGCTGAGGCATTCGGTCCGGAGTCCTCTGGGTCACTAAGGACGACATGATCCGCAGCCACCTCCTCACAGCCACGTACAAGTCCACGGGTTTCTTGGGACTGTAAAGCCCCGTACACACGAGCGGACTTAACTCCGAAGGAGTTTCCAACGGAGTTCCGCCGGAGTTCCGACAGAGTTCCGACAGAGTTCCGTGGAAACGGACTTGCCTACACACGATCCCACTAAAGTCCGCCCGTCTGGTACGCGGTGACGTACACCAGGTCCGACGAGACTATAAAACGGAAGTTCAATGCCAAGTGCGCCACCCTTTGGGCTCCTTCTGCTAATTTCGTGTTTATCTCGTGTTAGTAGAAGTTTGGTGAGAGACGATTCGCGTTTTTCAGACTCGTATTTTTCAGAGCGTTTTTCACTGCTTTTCAGTTTGTGCTTGTGAGGTTTGTATCTGTTTTTTAGTGCGTGTAGTCAGTTCGTCTCTGTATTTTGCAGTGCGATCTACTGCGCTCGCTGACTTTCAGCTCGCTCTTCACAGGCCTTGCTGTTCTTCAGTGACTTCTGTTAAGTTCGTTCTGACAAGCCGACCGTTTTGAAGCCATGTTGCGTGTACGTACTCGTCGTCGAGTTCGTGCTTTGCTTGTGCTTGGTGTTGTAGTTCATTCTTCAACCCAAGAACAGTCCGTGGACGGGGTGTTGAGGAGTTCATGGACGAAGAATTGGTTGCTCCAGCGTGACCAGTTCTCGCACATGCCTTTGCTTCGTGAGATCCGGGAGAATAATCCTGATGATTTCAGGAATTATCTCCGGATGACGGACCCCGTTTTTCACCGTCTGCTGGCTTTGCTGACCCCTTATATCAGCAGGCAGGATACCTGCATGCGGCAAGCCATCACTCCGGAGCAGAGGCTCATCGCCACGTTGCGCTACTTGGCGACAGGGAGAAGCCTTCAGGACCTCAAGTTCTCGACAGGCATCTCCCCCCAGGCTCTGGGGATCATTATTCCAGAGACCTGTTCTGCCATCATACAGGTCCTGCAGGAGGACTATATTAAGGTAAGATTTATCATTTAACATCACATTTTATTGTCTTTAATGTTTGCTAATGTCTTGTATTTCTTTCCTCAATCTCTAATTAACATGATTGCAATATGCTGTGAATGTCCCCTTTGTCCTCATGCATGCTGTAATCTTTTAATGCTCCTTTTTTGTCTTTCATGCATATTTGCCTTCATTAAACCTCACCAACATGCTATGGTAGGCCCATATCCACCTAGTCTAGTCACTTAAAATGTCTTTTGTCAGCTCCATTGTATTGCTTTATCCTAAAACCAAACATTTAAATATTATTCAAAATGGTCTGTGTCCCCTTAACTGAATCCCCCCCCCTTAATAGTATCCCAAATGGTCTGTGTGTCCTTTAACTGGATCCCCCCCCCCCCACTTAATATAAATCCAACTAGTCTGTGTGTCCTTAAATTAATGTTGAATTATATATTGTATTTTTAACCCACTTCAACCCTGGAATGATTTTTCCCCTTCCTGACCTTCAGCACTTTTTTTGTGATTTGGCAGTGCGTTGTTTGAATTGACAATTGTGCGTCCTTGTAACATGGCTCCTCCTAGTAAATTATCTTCATTTTATTAGCACAAATAGATGTTTTATTTGGTTGTCTTTGATCACCTCTGCTTTTTTATTTTTGGCGATTAACCACCAACAAAACCAAAACGCATTTTTCCAAATATGCATTATTTTTCACTTTTCGCTCTAAGAAATATAGCCCCAAAAATATATCACCCAGATTTTTTTGGACATCATTTTATGCTGATACGTATTCTTATTAAACAAATTTGTTCAAATGAATCGCAATAAGCGTTTCTTGATTGTTTTGTGCAAAAGTTCTATCGTATCCTAAATATGGTCTATTTTGCTGGCATTTTTAAAATCTTGCCATTTTTGAAAATAGTAATGGCGGTGCTAACCGTTTTTTTGTTTTTTCTTGTGACTGCCACATTATGGCGGACACATTGGCCAATTTCCATACATTTTTGGGACCATTGTCATTAATACAGTGATCAATGCTGTAAAAAATTGTATTGATTACTGTAAAAATGTCACATGCAGTGAAGGTGTTATTAAGCACAAGGGGGCAGAGAAATGGTTTAAAGTGTGTTCTGGGTGAGTGTTTATTAACTGTCTGGGGGATGGGCTAGCAGTGACCTGACCCTGATCACTGCTCCCGATGACAGGGAGCAGACGATCGGTGTCCTGTGACTAGGCAGAAGCGGGAAATAAAGTTTTTGTGTTGTAATGTACAATGTTTAATGTGCAAAAGTACTTATTTTTTTTTTCTGCTTTGCCTCCCCAGTTTCCTTCATCGCCACAGGAATGGCAGACTGTGGCATCCCATTTTGCCACCCGTTGGGACTTTCCGAACTGCGGTGGTGCGATAGATGGGAAGCACGTCCACATTGTGCCACCACCCCATTCAGGGTCGTACTATTATAACTACAAGGGGTTTCACAGTATTGTGTTAATGGCGGTGGTGTCGGCACAGTATGAATTTCTGTATGTGGACGTGGGGAAGAATGGCCGTATGTCTGATGGAGGAGTCTTCACCCAGACGGAGTTCTACCGCCGTCTACAGACAGGTGGACTGGGATTGCCACCTGATTCCGAGAATGTTGAAGAACTCCCCTTCGTCTTCATAGCTGATGAAGCTTTCGTATTGGACGACCACGTCATGAGGCCATTCCCCCAAAGAACCCTCACCCCGGAGAGGAGGGTTTTCAACTACCGGCTGGCCAGAGCGAGAAGAGTTGTGGAAAATGCGTTTGGAATAATGGCCAGCCGGTTTCGTGTTTTTCTGACTCCAATTAACCTAGCCGAATACAAACTGAACCATGTAGTACTTACGTGCTGCATTTTGCACAATTTTTAAATAAAAACTCTACCAATTATTTGTCAACAATAGTGCCTGAGGCTGGACTTGTTCCAGAATCTCTGACAGGCCTGGATACTGGCCGTACTGGCTTGGCCCCCCAAAGTGCCCGTGAAGTTCGTCAAAGATATGTCACTTATTTTAACGGTAGGGGGCCACAGAATCTTTAATTTTTAAAACCAGTAAAATAATAAAAGAACATCAAATCTGAATTTTGTTTTCTTGCTTGCTTTTGGTTTGTGCTGTCTCCTATGTTATCCTAGTGCACTTGTAGTGCCAAGTGTATTTTCATTAATTAAATAAGGCCCATTGTCACTGGATACACAAAATCACTTTTCACAAACTGGTATTGAGCATTGAAAGAATACGCCACACATTGTTGATTGTTCAAAATTTTAATTTGGCCACATTCACCATTGAATTTATATATATATATATTTTTTTTGGGTTAATTTAACTTTCTTTGAAAAACATTTTTTATTTTCCTTTTTTTTCGAATTTTAAAAAAGTTTTTTTTTTTTTTTTTGGTTTTTTTGAATTTTTGTTTTCTTTTTCTTAAAAAAATATGAAAAATGTAACAACAATCAGCCACAATATTTATAATTTAGGAAGTAACAATCTTTTAAGTAAAACAAGGGAAATGAAGAACATGATCGATATTATGGAGAAACGGATTATATTCTCCCCAAAATATCAATCATGTTCTTCATTTCCTGCTGCATATTGTCAATCCGATTCTTCATGAGATCCAGGCTAGTTCGCATGGCATCTATTTCCCCATTCCAGCACATTATCTGGCCAATCAGCCTTTGTGCGCTGTCACTGGAAAACGGGGCCCTTTCCACAACCAGAACATCACCTACAATAGATGATAAAAATTGGGTCAAAAAATATGCAGTCATACATGGATTTCAACAAGCTGGGGTGTCAGACACTCACCTGGTGGGGTGCCCATCTCCCCTACTTCCTCCACCTCTCCTTCCTCAACCTCTCCTTCCTCCACATCCTCGGGGGGGGGGGGGCACTGGTGCTTGGAAATGTGTCCCTTTCCACAACCAGAACATCACCTAAAATAGATGTAAAAACATGTGTTTTGAAATATGCAGGTATACATCGATTACCTGAAGCTGTGGTGTCAGACACTCACCTGGTGGGGTGCCCATCTCCTCTCCTTCCTCCACCTCTCCTTCCTCCACATGCACATCCACGGGGGGGATGGGGCTAACCTCACATTCATGCTGGCAAGGGTGGCGGTCCCTGGGATCCTGCTTTGTGAGTCTTTTCTCCCCTATGAGAAATTAACAAACAAAAAGGTATACTTTAGCACACAGATATTTAAGGCCAGAACTAGGAAGATGAAACCTTGATTAGAAGTGTTGTACAATTGTCGGTTTATGAAGAGATGCAAAATGTGAAGACATGATAAATCAATTAACTTTGCCAAAAACTACAATAATTTGCTTTTTGTGCCAAGTTTCACACATGCCCAACCCCCCCCCCCCAAAAGTATACCAAGGAACCCCGTGTGGTTTACCCTAATAAATGTTCTCTGGTGTCCCACACTTTTGCTCATGAGTGCAGATGTGTTTTTACCCAGCTGCCAATTGTCCTCTACTTCAATTACACTGAATGTTCTTTTCTAGTCATTGTAGTTTGAAACACATCTAAACCACAATGTCCTAATCTTTTTTTGGTTCCTAAAAATTACACAGCAAAAAAATGAGGATTAAACCCTGTATCATAAACGAGGTTTGCCACGAACAACTTACGAGGGTTTGTTAATAACGATACGATTATTTTACTGTATCCAACATGAAAGCAGTAATTTTTTACATTGTACAAAGGTAAAGCATATGGATCAGTATGCAATAATCATAAAATAGGAACACACGACAAGTACTTACTTTTTTTTAAGAACTTTCTTGATCCTTCTGTACTGATCCGACTCCCTCAATTTAAGGTCGGACCACCGTTTCCTCAATGTGTCTTTTGACCGTCGTACCCCAAAACGATTGTGCAGGGTCTTAACTACTTTGGCCATGATTCTGGCCTTGCGCAAGTTCGGATGGGTGTATGGTCTCCATGCTTGCCATCATAATCCTTACTTCGCAAGATTGCCACCATCTCCACCATCTCTTCAAATGCCATATTTGAGGCCTTAAATCTCCTCTTTCCGGATTGGGACGTTTGTGGCTCCGGGGATTCATGACTACTGGAGTCGTTAATATCAAGCACCTGTTGTGTTTCCGCCATGTTTCTCCTACTGCACACCGTAGAGAAAAGGGGGCGGGAAATATTCTTGTAAAAGAACGTCATGGGCGGGCAACGCAGGCGTGGTTCTACGCATACGCACTGGATATTACGCCAAAATGCACATGTCGTACGTACGTTATGAGCGCAGAAAGGGGCGGGAAAACAAAAACTTGACCAAAAGAACGTCATGGGCAGGCAACGCAGGCGTAGTTCTATGCGTGCGCACTGTATATGACAAAATGCACATGTCGTACGTACGTTATGAGCGCAGAAAGGGGCGGGAAAACAAAAACTTGACCAAAAGAACGTCATGGGCGGGCAACGCAGGCGTGGTTCTACGCGTGCGCACTGTATATAACGACAAAATGCACATGTCGTATGTTCTTTTGAGAAAATAGGAACGGAAGTTTGGAGCAAGCAAAACGAAGGTAAGTTTAAACAAATTCCCCAAATCAGTGGCATATCCTGCTTAGAGATTGGGGTCTATATTGGGCTAAGATTAGGAGAGTCTGGGCTAACATTATTGTTTTTGGCTTGTGTATTGTCTTTCAGAAAAATGAATCAGAAATTTAAGGATCCTGAATTTTTGAGTCTATTTATTGACAAATACAAAGAGCTGACAAATCTGTGGCAAGCCAAGCACATTAATTATTATAATAAACCAGTAAGGAGGGCAACACTGGAGAAATTTCTGACATTTGTGCAGACTTGGATCCCAGAGGCAGACGTGGACTTTGTGGAAAAGAAAATTCAAATATTGAGAAACATGTACCGAAAGGACAATAAGAAAATCCAGAAATCCATCACATCAGGAGCAACACCAGGTGATGTGTATGTACCCAGGCTGTGGTACTTTGACAAACTACGGTTTCTTGGCGACCAGAGTAAAGCCAGGGAATCGCTTCCAACTCTTCCCTCCACCCTTCCCTCCACCCTTCCCTGCAGCATTCCCTCCACCTCAGCAGAGGCTGATGAGCAAGCTGAGCCTTCCATCCTGGAAGAAGTGGATGCACCCAGCTGGAGCCAGGTAGTTTGTTACAATAAATTATGATATTCATAATATTAATGATGTTAACTAGATGTTATAATTTAAACGCTATTATTGATGTTAAAAAAAACAAATATTTTGACATATCAATTTACAGTAGTCGCCACAAATGTTTGTCACCAGCAGAAACAAGAAATAGTGGTGTCATAATGATACTCTTTTATATGTATTAACAGAATTTTGAAGTCAGGAGCTGAAAATTTTTTATGATTGATGAACAAAAAACTAAAACGATGTCCCTTTTTTATACACAGGATGAGCTCAGCCAGGAGGAAGGTGTGGAAAGTGGCAGGCAGGAGGAGGCTGAGCCCACTGTCAGCCAGGAGGTGGCCGGGCCCAGTAGAAGACTCACACAATCACAGGTGCCTCCCCTCCGTCTTCCAGCAAAAAGGCCAAAGAAAATGACAGTAACACAGGAGGAATCCCTGCGCCTCATTCGAGAGGCTACTAATGTGTTAAAGAGCCCCCCTGAAGCTGAAGAGGCCTATGGCTGCTACATAGCCAGCCGTCTGCAGCAATTGGAGATGGGCCAACGCCTCCAGTGTGAGAGACTCATTTTCTTGGCCTTGCAGAAGGGGCTGAGTGGCGAATTAACTGCCACCAGCGATATTGTGGATCAAGTTCCTCCTGTTCTTCCTCCTCCTCCTCCTGCCACAAGTACACCACCGGAGACACAGCCTCCCAGGAAGGCTGCAGGGAAGTGTGCAGGGAAGGGTGCAGTGAAGGGTGGAGCGAAGAGAAAAAAGTGATGACCTGGCTTCACTCTGGTCTGACCAAAGACGCAGCCTGTTGTACCACAGCCTGGGGACATATATACCATCTGCTGCTGCTCTTGATGTCGGATTCTGGGACCATATTGTACTTCTCAATATTTGAATTTTCTTTTCCACAGAGTTTAATGTTTGCCCTGGGGCCAAAAGGCTACACAAATGTCACAAGTTTCTCCAGTGTTGTCTTCATTTTTTTTTGGTTGAACCAGAATAAATGGATATTTTTTTTGGAAAATATAATTGCCTATGTGTTTTTTGGTCAAATACATTTCTAAAAGACAATGTGAAATTAACAAGGGACACTAACCTCCTTGAGGTTCCAAAATATAGAAATGTTATTGTGGTAACTTGTCACCAGAATAAAAATAAAAAGGTTATTGTGGTAATGAAAAACACAAAAAAATAAATAAAGGTTTTTGGTGTTAACTTGACAGAATAATTAAATATGGAGATCACAAGAAAATAATTGGTAAAGAATTATACGAAAAATATGGAGGAAAAAAAAAAAAAAAAGACGACTACCAAAAAAAAAAAAAAAAAAAAAACATTATTAATGAGATGGGGCTTTAAAATAAAAACAAGATCATTCATGAGATGAGGAGAAATAAGCCAGAAATGTGTTTTGTGAGAACTCTGTGAGTGAATATGAGCAGCAAAGCAACTTCGTTCTTCTAGCATTATAAATAAAGACTTCGTTCTTCTAGCATTATAAAGAAGATGCGCTGCATTTAAACGAGCACAGAATTTGCAGCATGACGAATGTGCTACTTCCAATACGAACTGGAGTTTTACAAGACCGAGCACTTCCGTCTCGTACTTGCTTCAGAGCATGCGTCGTTTTAGGTCTGTCGGAACAGCATACAGACGAGCGGACTTCTACATCGGAACTGGGTCCGACGGAGTTCCGTCGGAAAAATTTGAAGCATGTTCCATATTCTAAAGTCCGTCAGACTTTGGTGAATCAAAAGTCCGTTGCAGCCCACACACGATTGAATAGTCTGACGGAATCAGTCCGTCGGACTTTGGATGTTGAAAAGTCCGCTCGTGTGTACGCGGCATAAATCATCCCTACAAGACTGCTGATGCTGAGTGCCAGGCTGCACCTCCATGCTGACACAATCATCCTCCTCCTCCTCCTCCTGCTCCTCGTCCTCTTCCTGTGTGATGGGTGGGACAGCAGAAACACTGTCTGGATAAAGAGGGCCTTGAGAGTCAAGGAAGTCCTCCTCTTCCTGCCTCTGTTTTGCCTCAGGTGCCCTGTCCATTATTCCATGCAGTGTATGCTCCAACAGGTGGACAATAGGTACAGTGTCACTGATGCATGCACTGTCACTGCTCACCATCCTTGTGGCCTCTTCAAACGGTGACAGGACAGTGCATGCATCCCTGATTATGCCCCACTGGTGTGGTGAGAACAAAACGAGCTCCCCTGACCCTGTCCTGGTGCCGTAGTCCCACAGGTACTCATTGATGGCCCTCTGCTGTGTGTGCAGCCATTGCAGCATGGCCAACGTTGAGTTCCACCTGGTGGGCATGTCACATATAAGGCGGTTCTTGGGCAGGTTCAACTCCTTTTGGAGCTCAGCCAGCTGAGCACTGGCATTAAATGATTGTCAGAAATGCACACAGACTTTCCTGGCCTGCTTTAGCACATCCTGTAAGCCTGGGTACCTGCCCAAGAACTGCTGTACCACCAGGTTAAGGACGTGAGCCACACAGGGCACATGGGTAAGTTGTCCCTGTCAGAGGGTGGAGAGGAGGTTGGTGCCATTGTAGCAAACCACCAATCCTGGCTTAAACTAGCGTGGCGTCAACCACCTCTCGGCCTGCCCCTGCAGAGCTGACAAAATATCTGCCCCAGTGTGGCTCCTGTCCCCCAAACAAACCAGCGCAAGCACGGCATGGTATCGTTTTGCCTGCGTACTTGCGTAGCCCCTTGAAAGCCTACGGAGCACCGCTGGTTCCAAGGACAAAGCACTGGAAGAGGCCATAGAGGAAGAAGAAGAGGAGGGGGTGGAGGAAAGAGGTGTGTCACAACTGTGAGAAAAAGTGGCGTTTGGGTACCTGCCACTGAGGAACCGCACATTGCACAAACTCACGGAAGGGGGCCGAGTCTACTAACTGAAAAGGCAGCAGTTGAAATTCTAGCAATTTAGCCAAGCTAGCATTCAACCGCTGGGCATGTGGATGGCTGGGAGTGAACTTCTTTCTATGGTCCAGCAGCTGGGGCAGGGAAATTTGCCTGCTACAATCGGACGTGGGTGTACTGCTAGCAGAGTTCCCGCAAGCACTTGGCTGTGACACACCTAATTCTACACCTTCATTCCTCTCAGTGCAGGTTTCAGAGAGGACTGAAGGTCTAGAGGGGTTGGAGATCCCAGCTGATGAGGAGCAAGGAGAGGTCCGCTTTGTTCTTTGGTGTGGGTCTTTTAGGTAAGCTTGCCAATGAGCTGAATGGCAGGTCAACATATGTCTGGTCCAGCATGTGGTGCCCAGGCGGTTGATGTTTTGGCCATGCGAGATACGCTTGAGACATATGTTGCAAATAGTAACGGTGGGATCTGATGCACTCGTCTCAAAAAAGGCCCACACCAAAGAACTTTTAGAATAATGTGCAGAGGCAGCGCCCTGCACAGGCGAAGCTCTGCGGTGTGATTCAGTCAGTGTGCTGCCCCTAAGCTGGCCCCCGGAGGGCATCCTGCCTCGTGGAAGATGTGCCTCCTCCTCTCTCCTACCAGACACCCATGTGGAGTCAGTGACCTCATCATCCCCTCCCTCTTCATCACTGGCTCAAACCTGGCAGTATGCTGCAGCTTGTGGAACATGACTGCCAGATTGCTGTCCTTCTTGAGCATCCCCTCTCTCTGCGCTCATGCTACTGCCTTCCTCTAGCTGAGTATCATCATCAGAGCCTACAAAACACTGGGCATCCTCCTTGAGCATGTACCCAAAACTGTGCTCAAACAGTTCGGGGGACTCCTAGGGAGGACATGGTGGGTCTAGGGAAGGAGTGACTGATGATGATATTGAGACTAGGGAAGAGGATGCGTTGCCAGCTGCTTTGCTAGTACCCTGAGCCTGGGTGAGAGAGGATGAGGAGGATGAAGAGGGCTTGGTCATCCACTCTACCAAGTCTTTGGCATGATGCAGGTCAACACGTCCAGCTTCCGAAAATAAGCACAAGCGTGTCCCATGGCCACGTGCTTATGACAATGCACCACGTCCACGACCAGCACTGTTGTCTCTAGACACAGAGCCTGCTTGCTCTCTTTTATTGGCTCGTGCCTGTCTGCCTCTCCTTGTTGGCCTTCCAGACATGGTAATGATCTGCAGGGAGATGGGAAAACCAGCAATTGGGTAGTGTATATTGTGCTGGAGGCACACAACACCCACTAACTCCTGCAGATGCCTGTATGATAAAACACCAGCAATAAAGGGTAGATGCAGGTGTATACTGGGCTGGAGGCACACAACACCAACTGACTCCTGCGGATGGTTGTATTAGAGAACACCAGCAATAAAGGGTAGATACAGGTATATATTGTTCTGTGCTAGAGGCACACAACACCCACTAACTCCTGCAGATGCCTTTATTATAGAACACCAGCAATTAAAGGGTAGATATAGGTGTATGCTGTGCTGGAGGCACACAACACCCACTAAGTCCTGCAGATGCCTTTATTATAGAATACCAGCAATTAAAGGGTAGCTACCGGTGTATACTGTGCTGTGCTGGAGGCACAAAACATCCACTAACTCCTGCAGATGCCTTTATTATAGAACACCAGCAATGAAGGGTAGATACCGGTGTATACTGTGCTGTGCTGGAGGCACAAAACACCCACTAACTCCTGCAGATGCCTTTATTATAAAACACCAGCAATGAAGGGTAGATACAGGTGTATATTGTGCTGTGCTGGAGGCACACAACACCCACTAACTGCTGCAGATGGCTCAATTAGAGAAGAGCAATATAGGTAGCCACAGGTGTATACTGCCCTGGAGGCACACAACACAAACTAACTCCTGCAGATGGCTCAATTAGAGAACAGCAATATAGGTAGATACAGGTGTATACTGCGCTGGAAGCACACAACACCACTAACTCCTGCAGATGGCTCAATTAGAGAAGAGCAATATAGGTAGCCACAGGTGTATACTGCACTGGAGGCACACAACACCAACTAACTCCTGCAGGTGGCTCAATTAGAGAACAGCAACATAGGTAGATACAGGTGTATACTGCGCTGGAAGCACACAACACCCACTAACTCCTGCAGATGGCTCAATTAGAGAACAGCAATATAGGTAGCTACAGGTGTATACTGCGCTGGAGGCACACAACACCAACTAACTCCTGCAGATGGCTCAATTAGAGAACAGCAATATAGGTAGATACAGGTGTATACTGCGCTGGAGGCACACAACACCCACTAACTCCTGCAGATGGCTCTATTAGAGAACAACAGCAATAAAGGGTAGATACAGGTGTACACCCACTAAGTCCTGCAGATGCCTTTATTATAGAACACCAGCAATTAAAGGGTAGCTACCGGTGTATGCTGTGCTGGAGGCACAAAACACCCACTAACTCCTCCAGATGCCTTTATTATAGAATACCATCAATAAAGGGTGGATGCAGGTGTATATTGTGCTGTGCTGGAGGTACACAACACCCACTAACTCCTGCAGATGGCTGTATTATAGAACACCAGCAATGAAGGGTAGATACCGGTGTATACTGTGCTGTGCTGGAGGCACAAAACATCCACTAACTCCTGCAGATGCCTTTATTATAGAACACCAGCAATGAAGGGTAGATACCGGTGTATACTGTGCTGTGCTGGAGGCACAAAACACCAACTAACTCCTGCAGATGCCTTTATTATAAAACACCAGCAATGAAGGGTAGATACAGGTGTATATTGTGCTGTGCTGGAGGCACACAACACCCACTAACTGCTGCAGATGGCTCAATTAGAGAAGAGCAATATAGGTAGCTACAGGTGTATACTGCGCTGGAGGCACACAACACAAACTAACTCCTTCAGATGGCTCAATTAGAGAACAGCAATATAGGTAGATACAGGTGTATACTGCGCTGGAAGCACACAACACCACTAACTTCTGCAGATGGTTTAATTAAAGAAGAGCAATATAGGTAGCCACAGGTGTATACTGCACTGGAGGCACACAACACCAACTAACTCCTGCAGGTGGCTCAATTAGAGAACAGCAATATAGGTAGATACAGGTGTATACTGCGCTGGAAGCACACAACACCCACTAACTCCTGCAGATGGCTCAATTAGAGAACAGCAATATAGGTAGATACAGGTGTATACTGCGCTGGAGGCACACAACACCCACTAACTCCTGCAGATGGCTCTATTAGAGAACAACAGCAATAAAGGGTAGATACAGGTGTACACCCACTAAGTCCTGCAGATGCCTTTATTATAGAACACCAGCAGTTAAAGGGTAGCTACCGGTGTATGCTGTGCTGGAGGCACAAAACACCCACTAACTCCTCCAGATGCCTTTATTATAGAATACCAGCAATAAAGGGTGGATGCAGGTGTATATTGTGCTGTGCTGGAGGTACACAACACCCACTAACTCCTGCAGATGGCTGTATTATAGAACACCAGCAATGAAGGGTAGATACCGGTGTATACTGTGCTGTGCTGGAGGCACAAAATACCCACTAACTCCTGTAGATGCCTTTATTATAGAACACCAGCAATGAAGGGTAGATACAGGTGTATATTGTGCTGTGCTGGAGGCACACAACACCCACTAACTACTGCAGATGGCTCAATTAATGAAGAGCGATATAGGTAGCCACAGGTGTATACTGCGCTGGAGGCCCACAACACCAACTAACTCCGGCAGGTGGCTCAATTAGAGAACAGCAATATAGGTAGATACAGGTGTATACTGCGCTGGAAGCACACAACACCCACTAACTCCTGCAGATGGCTCAATTAGAGAACAGCAATATAGGTAGATACAGGTGTATACTGCGCTGAAGGCACACAACTCCCACTAACTCCTGCAGATGCCGGAACAATACACAAGGTCACCACGCTGGCGGCCTTATATAGTGTGGGGCATGTACTAAACAGCCTGAGCTGTAATTGGCCACAGGCATCCTGCCTGTGGCCAATCATGGCTCTCCTCGCTGCCGGTGCTATGATCATGAGCCAACAATGCACTGCGATGGCGCAGTGCATTGTGGGCCGTGAGCGCCACACGAATTTGGCGCGAACGGACCAAAGAGTTCTGGCTTTGCCGAATGGGCGAACAGCCGGTGTTCGAGTCGAACATGCGTTCGACTCGAACACCAAGCTCATCCCTAGTAATTACAATTTTTGATATAATATTTCAGAGCAGGGCTCGTTCCTGCACCCAACAAAGGAAACTGTGAGGGCTAAAGCCCCATACACACTATCAGATTTTCTGCTGATTTTTGTCTTCAGATTTACCAAAACCATGTAGTGCGAGGGATTGCATACGAATTGAAACGCCTAAGGTTTGACCTCATATTATATGATTTTGGTAAATCTGAAGACAAAAATCAGCAGAAAATGTGTGTATGGGGTTTTACTGTGTTCTGGCACCACCAAAACCAAAGGACTAATTTTTCTAACCCTGTTTAACAGGGGTGTGTAATTACAATTTTTGATATAATATTTAACAGCAGGGCCCATTCCTGCACCCAACAAGATTTACTGGGAGGGCTTACAGTGTTCTTGCACCCAGATGCTGTCTGACCACCAAAAATATGGCCACTTGCATAATTTAAAATTAACTCCAACAAAATGGCCACCGGGCGTGCTCTATCGCTCTATATTATTAGAGCGATAGTCAGTACGCTCTAAATTTCAGTACGGCGCTATGTGTAGCTGATATTATTTTATATTTGGTCATGCTTCAGTATGCTGAATAAGTAGAACGCTCGTTTCGCCCCCTCCCCCCGCCCCTTCATTCGTTCTCCTTTTCTGCGCTGCTGCCCATATATGTTACTCACTCCCAGATGGGAGGGCATTTAGCTTGTCCTTTGTGTATTGGTCCGCCCCCACTAGCATCGCTTCGCTGTGTACAGCGGTACAATGGTATGCTAATGAAATGGGCGGCGTAGGTCCGCCCAGTACACCTATAAATCACTTCCTGTACCCTGGTAAAATATCCCAGTTGAAGTCTCGACGACGTAACGCGTAGGACACCCGGAAGTGACGTTCGTATCCGGTTTTCCTTGCTGTCTGTCAAATGTGCCTACTTTTTTGCTTCACTTGTGAGTAGTTTTAAACTCTTTAAATAAATTGTTATATTTTAAAACAACTACACTATGGCGGTTTTCTCTGATCTATTCCCCTGAGTCTACCTACCATCCATGAGGAAGCTAAAAGAAGTCTCCCAAAGGAATTTGTTTATACAGCCATCCCTGCAATCATCTTGGTGTCCATTACTAATTTTTGCTGTGTTACCCACAGCAGTGAGGTAATTGCATAGCATTAATACTATCTACACGGATCACCACGGATGGATTTATTACCCAGCACGTTGCACGTTTAGTTTTGTGTGTCTACCGAATCGCACGTTTTGATTTGTGTCCATTATTAATTTTGCTGTGTTACCCACAGCAGTGAGGTAATTGCATAGCATTTACACTACCTGCACGGATCACCACGAATGGATTTACTACCCAGCACATTGCACATTTAATTGAGTGTGCCTACCGAATTGCACGTTTTGATTTGATTGTGTATGGGACATTTTATACAAATCTCAATTGTCACTTGGATTTAATATTTATTTATTTCTCTTTGCACATATATATTTTCAGCTTCATTTCTTTTCACGTTTAATACGTGCATACATCTTATATATACGTTAAATTCATGTTTTTTGCACAGAGTCACTTTTTTGCACTAGGTAATCACCTTATGGTTCATTTGTAATTCCACTTTAGTTCATTGTTATATATGTATAGTGTTATTCTCTGATTTATTTATGCACGGTTGCACTTTATACAGCTCTAGAATTGCACAATTTTAGTTTTATTGTGGCTATTTGAATGTTTTGTAATTAGCGCATCACATCTTTATTTATTTACTTTTACCAGTGAGAGACAACTCATTTAGTGATTGCTGCTTTTTTTCATTTGCTATTCTCGCCCTCTCCTATTTTTTCCCATAGAGCGCGGAAGTCTTTATACACACTCACTAAACGTTTATTTAAACTTTTCTCGCTTCCGCTGCAAATATGGAGGTCTTTTCTTTTTTAGAAAAAAGAAAGATCAATCTAGAAGAAGTGTTTAATGCCACCAATATAGAGACCAAAACTAAGAACAATAGTGTGGAGCAATTAACTAAAAAACTAAGATATAATATGGAAAAAAGAGTGAGCTTATGGTGGGATACTACTACTTTCGAGCAATATTTGAAGGATGGACTAGTTCCTAGACGGTTAAGGTGGGATGTACCACCTAACGATGGCTTGATGGACCAGGAGTCAGTAGATGAATGGTTCAAATTTTTTAATGAAAAAGGATTGGAGCTATTACAATTCCTGATTAAAAGAAAACAGAGAAAAATTAAGATGGTTGAAGATAATATTAAACAAATTAAAAATGACCTGGAGACACACAAAGATTCTGCGGAATTTCTCACATTGACAACTCAGCTTAATAAAGACCTGATAAAAAAAGACAAGGAAGTCCAAACAAGGAAGAGCAAAAAATATGCGAGAGATATGGGGGATTTTAAAAATGACCAGGTCTTCAGGTGGCAGAGCCAGCTGGGACGGGTAGATCCCATCTCCGCTTACTCAACACCTGAAAGACCTGTAAGAATGGAGACTCTGATACCTCCAACCAATCCCACTGTAGTGCCCTATAAGGTACCATCTACAAGTGGACAAACAAGAAATAAAACTAATGAGTCCCCAATGAGAAATAAATCCAATGTGGGACAGAACCACCCCAAACAGTCTACACCCCAATACCCAGAGAGAAGGCCCCCGTATAATTCTCATACGCCAAAAAAGGGGTGGAAAAAACCGCACTGGAAAAAAGCTTATAACAAGAAGGTGAATCAGGGTGATCAATGGCATCATCCCCCCTATGAACAGCCTCGAGCCCCCTACTATCCTCCTCAAACAAGGAACCCTGCTCCGTATTATGACCATAATCGAAGGGAGAGAGAGGATTGGGGACCAGCACAACCCTACTATCGTCCCTATGATCATTATTCAGTCCCCACTTACAACCACTACACGCACCATTGAGGGACTATCGAGAGGATGAAAGGGAAGATCAGTACTATCAAACTTACTATCCCGATCCAAATGAAAATAGGGCTTTTTTAGGAAGAGGCCCGGATCATCATCCTCCGAGGGCGAGGGATATGCAGGGAGACAGAGAATTAAGTCCAAAAAGAAGAGAGGCAGAAGAGCAGGAGCGAGAACTCAAGCGAAAAAGAGAATAAAGGGAGAAGGAGTATTGAACTTGAGTGGTATCTCGTTAACAACGGAAGAATTGGCAGTACTAGATAAAGGCCTTAAGTTTGCACCTAAAAAGAACATGAACAAATTTGAGACCTATGTAAACATCCAGAAGTATATAAGGGGCCTAAATATGAAAAAATACTTCTTAAACAATCCTAGAAATATCCACGCCCCTCTACCTGATGATATCAAACATAGCACTTTTAAGAATAAATCTGTTTTTAACCCTCAAATCGGTAATAATAAATTTGTAGATGTTTTTAAGAAAATTGTCGCAGAAGATTTAAAAAACCTTGACACTAAGAAACACACAGAACCTAATTCTGATGTGGAATGAAACGTCTCAGCGAGCGGAAAGATATAGTGATCCGTCCAGCCGATAAAGGTGGAGGTATTGTAGTCCTGTCCAAAACGCAATACAATGATAATATGGCAAAATTGTTGAGCGATACTAAGACCTACACTACTTTACCGAAAAACCCTATCTTCAGAGGAAGAAAGGAGCTTGAACTTGTAGTGCACCTTGGTCTGAAAAAACCATTCTGAGCAAAAAAGAAGCTCAATACCTTATGCCAGAATCAGCAAGAACACCAATTATTTATTATCTACCCAAAATCCACAAGGACAGGACCAACCCTCCACCTAGGCCCATCGTAAACGGCATAGATTCCCTTACCTCAAGGATGGGATCCTATATAGATAATTTTTTGCAGCCCACAGTACAGAAGACGAAGGCATATCTTCGTGATACCAAGCACGTCTTGCAGATTTTGGAGGAGCTTGCACATGATGGACCTTTTATTATGGTTACGGCAGATGTGACTTCGCTTTATACCATAATTCCCCACCATGAAGCATGCGAGGCCGCTAAGTGGGGTTTGAGAAATCACTCTGACCTTATTTGCTCTCAAAGAAAGTACTTAGTCAAATGCCTCGACTTCTGTTTAAAAAACAATTATTTTTGGTTTAACCGGACGTTTTATCACCAAACTACAGGTGTTGCCATGGGGGCTAAGTTTGCCCCGAGCGTGGCTGGTTTATTTATGGCTAGATGGGAAGAGCACGCAGTATTTTTAAACCCACCTGAAGAACTAGTGCTATACAGGCGCTATATCGACGATATTTTAATACTTTGGAAAGGGAGTAGTGCCAGCCTGAATTTGTTCCAACAAAAATTGAATGAGAACAATTTGAATATAAAGCTGACCTGGAACTCAGATGAGAAAGATATTGCCTTCTTGGGTCTATTAATTTCACAAAAGGACGGGAGAATAGAAACCAAGACACACTTCAAAAGCGTAGACAAAAATAGTTATCTCCCAATAACAAGCTGCCACCATCAAAACTGGCTCTTCAATATCCCTAAAGGGCAATTTATGCGCTTACGGAGAAATTGCAGCAAAAAAGAAGTGTTTCTTGAACAAGCTGAGTCCATGGGACAGAGATTTCAGGAAAAAGGATATGGCAAGAGTATAATTCAGGAAAAAATATCAGAAGTGGAAAAGATGGATCGTGAATATCTCCTCAAAGACATGAAAACACAACGTAAAGATAAAAAAGGAGTAGAAGGAGCAATAATTCTGGATTATAATAATCAATATAAAAATGTAGAAAAAATAATCAAAAAACACTGGCACATCCTCCTGAATGACAAAGATCTACACGAAGTCCTACCCCCTAAACCGAAGTTCATCTATAGACGCGCCCCCAGTCTCAGAGACATGCTAGTCAAAAACATACCCGATCCTCCCGTGAATAATTTCACGTTTTTTACAGGGAAAGGTTTCTTCCCCTGTAGAAGGTGTTTGGCGTGCACGAGAGCGAGTAAACCGAATAAAGTTTTCGAATTTTTAGCCACAAGTACCGGCAATACACATAAGGTTAAAGATTTTATCTGCTGCAATACAGTAGGCGCCGTTTACGTTTTAGAGTGCAGTTGCGGCTTACAATACGTAGGCCGCACAAAAAGGCCTTTAAAAACTAGACTCAAAGAGCACATACAAAATATACAGAAGGGGTACGATAAACATAATGTTTCGAAACATTTCGCTAGTCATCATAACAGAGACCCCAAGCATCTAAAATTTTGGGGCATTGTCCCCTATGTCAAACATTGGAGGGGAGGTCACAAGGTGAGGACCTTGAGTCAGATAGAGTCCAAATGGATATACACCCTTGATACTTTTGCCCCCAGGGGTTTGAATATAGAATTTGATTTAAACTGTTTCATTAGCGATTTTTAGCCCCCTAATGATATCCGTGTGTGCGCCATTGTTTTTTTAGGTTCGGTGTTGTTATCTCCGTTTTACCATGTATATATCTTTTAAAGTGATTCATTTATATATTTTTACTAAACCTCATGCGATTTTTTAAGACATGGTTTCATGTTTTTAAGTTATATGGTTGAATTTCTTTTGCGATTTTTATGTATTTTACCTTTTTAGATACATTTTTATTACACATACTTATCCATATTTATGTGGTTTTAAAATAATTGCTATGTTTTGATGTCATCCAGAATATGTACGTCATCTCCGTGTTTCCATAAAAATACAAATTTTTATGCACACTCATTACTGCCCAGTAAACTATTTTTGGATATATGTTCTATTTAAAAAAGTTTTTTAGGAAAAGAAAAAAAACATTTCTTTTTTAAATAATTATTATTCGTTTTTCCAATATAGCTGCCTATGCACACCTTCTTGTATTTTTACCTATAGATACGAGCTGGACATTTTTTATAATTTTGATATTTTCTTATTCATTAGGCATCATCCTTCTTGATCTATCAGGATATAATAGCTTTTTATGTGTAGTTTTTTGTTTGCTGTGGTTTCATGTTTTTTCTCATAAAACTTCGTTTTCAGCTACTGCTGACATGAAACTGTCTCCCCAGATGCTGTCTGACCACCAAAAATATGGCCACTTGCATAATTTTAAATTAACTCCAACAAAATGGCCGCCGGGCGTGCTCTATCGCTCTATATTATTAGAGCGATAGTCAGTACGCTCTAAATTTCAGTACGACGCTATGTGTAGCTGATATTATTTTATATTTGGTCATGCTTCAGTATTCTGAATAAGTAGAACGCTAGTTTCGCCCCCTCCCCCCGCCCCTTCATTCGTTCTCCTTTTCTGCGCTGCTGCCCATATATGTTACTCACTCCCAGATGGGAGGGCATTTAGCTTGTCCTTTGTGTATTGGTCCGCCCCCACTAGCATCGCTGCGCTGTGTACAGCGGTACAATGGTATGCTAATGAAATGGGCGGCGTAGGTCCGCCAAGTACACCTATAAATCACTTCCTGTACCCTGGTAAAATATCCCAGTTGAAGTCTCGACGACGTAACGCGTAGGACACCCGGAAGTGACGTTCGTATCCGGTTTTGCTTGCTGTCTGTCAAATGTGCCTACTTTTTTGCTTCACTTGTGAGTAGTTTTAAACTCTTTAAATAAATTGTTATATTTTAAAACAACTACACTATGGCGGTTTTCTCTGATCTATTCCCCTGAGTCTACCTACCATCCATGAGGAAGCTAAAAGAAGTCTCCCAAAGGAATTTGTTTATACAGCCATCCCTGCAATCATCTTGGTGTCCATTACTAATTTTTGCTGTGTTACCCACAGCAGTGAGGTAATTGCATAGCATTAATACTATCTACACGGATCACCACGGATGGATTTATTACCCAGCACGTTGCACGTTTAATTTTGTGTGTCTACCGAATCGCACGTTTTGATTTGTGTCCATTATTAATTTTGCTGTGTTACCCACAGCAGTGAGGTAATTGCATAGCATTTACACTACCTGCACGGATCACCACGAATGGATTTACTACCCAGCACATTGCACGTTTAATTGAGTGTGCCTACCGAATTGCACGTTTTGATTTGATTGTGTATGGGACATTTTATACAAATCTCAATTGTCACTTGGATTTAATATTTATTTATTTCTCTTTGCACATATATATTTTCGGCTTCATTTCTTTTCACGTTTAATACGTGCATACATCTTATATATACGTTAAATTCATGTTTTTTGCACATAGTGTCACTTTTTTGCACTAGGTAATCACCTTATGGTTCATTTGTAATTCCACTTTAGTTCATTGTTATATATGTATAGTGTTATTCTCTGATTTATTTATGCACGGTTGCACTTTATACAGCTCTAGAATTGCACAATTTTAGTTTTATTGTGGCTATTTGAATGTTTTGTAATTAGCGCATCACATCTTTATTTATTTAGTGTTCTTGCACCACCACCACCCAAGGCCCAATTTTTCTGCTCCTATTTAACAGGAGCGTGTAATTACAATTTGTGGTATAAGAGAAGGGAGCTCAACTGACTGTGATCACAGGTCCCACGGACTCATTGTCTATGGGCATACCCGTGATCGTCTCACGGAGTGGAAAAACGGGGAGATGCTAATGTAAACAAGCATCTCCCCGTTCTGCCTAGTGACAATGTCACTGATCAGCGCTCCCTGTAATCAGGAGCTCTGATCAGTGACTTGCCAAATACAGCCCAGCCCCCCCCCCCACAGTTAGAATCACTCCCTATGACACACTTAACCCCAACAGCGCCACCTAGTGATTAACCTCTTCACTGCCAATGACATTTTTACAGTAATCAATGCAATTTTTTAGCATTGTTTGCTGTATTAATACCAATGTTACCAAAAATGTGTCAAAATTGTCCAATGTGTCCGCCATAATGTCGCAGTCATGATAAAAATTGCTGATCACCCACATTACTAGTAAAAAAAAATTATCAATAAATATGCCATAAAACTATCCCCTATTTTGTAGATGCTAACCAATCAATAAATGCTTATTGTGATTTTTACCAAAAATATGTAGAAGAATACGTATTGGCCTAAACTGAGGAAAAAAAACCTTTTTTTTTTTTTTTTTTTTTTTTAATTTAAGGATTGCAGGGTATACAAACATAAGGCAAACATGTTAATCAACTTTTCCCGTTATCAACCCCAATCCAATGGTCTAAATACAGTTTTTATACGTGCGCAAAGCAGCGTGACAGTTGCCATTGTCATCTTGTAGTAAAACTACTGTTTGTCATCAAAACAGTTCAAGATATAACTATCTGGTAGGCTTGACAAGGGGAATTTCACTCCTCAGAGGGCTAACTTCGCTCTTCACACCATGTGTGGGACGTAGATTCAGAGGGGGAAAAGTGGAATCAATATCCAAAAATACCCGCAGCCCATATGGGATTTATAATTTTTTTGAGATAGTAGCAGTATTAGAAGATCAAAGAAAGAGATGGAAAGGGAAAAGGAGATACAAGCTAGAGAAAAGGTAGGAAAGGCAGTTCATGGAGAGAGGGTGGGGAGAAGGGGGAGAGGGGGTGCAGGACTCCAGCGGGGCCGGCGGACCCACTCCCTAGGGTTATGTAAGACAGGGCAATCAGGAATAATTATTGTATTCGTCTGAGTATCGGAAGAGATTCCATTGCATCCAACGGGCATTGTGCTCCTCCTCCCTCTCTCTCAAGGCAGCTGTAAGTTGCTCCATCTGTTGTATGTCACAAACCCTTGCAAACCATTGGGACACTATCGGGGGGGGACTGCTGTTTCCATGCACTAGGAACACACGCTCTGGCCGTGTTCAGGAGGTGCCTCAGCAGTGATTTATGATACCATCTTCCCGATAGGGGAGTCAAGTTCAAGAGCACTGCTGTGGAGTTGTCCTGGAGAACCGCGTCAGTAAGTTTATGAATGATCTGGAGAACTTGTCTCCAAAAAGGAGTCAGGACTGGACACTCCCAAAAGATGTGCAGCAGAGTGCCATTCTGCATTGCACATCTCCAGCACAGTGGGCTGTGTCCCAGGAACATAGCTGCGAACACCGTAGGCATCCTGTACCAGTGTGTCAAGATTTTATAAGTGATCTCCTGGTACTTGCTACTAAGAGAGGACTTATGAGCGGAGGTAAGTATGCAATGTTTTTGCTTCTCAGTAAGCATAATGTTGAGATCTCGCTCCCACTTTTTCAAGTAAGGTGGATCGTGGCAGGATACATGAGTAAGCAGAATGCTATATGCAAGGGACAGGGACTTCCACGCAGGCTCCTCTCCCAGGCACATTCCCTCAAACAATGTTGGCTGTCTCTGAAAGCCCTCGACTTCCGGGAGGGACCTGAGGAAGTGGCCAAGTTGCAACAATCTCCATCTACCCAGGGCGGAGGATCCAAGCCCAGGGTATATGTCTGAGGTACTCAAAAATGTAGAGGTTCTGATTAGATTCTGGTCCTGTTGGAGCCTGAATGACCTGTCGGAAATACCCGCAAAAAGAAGTTTGGATGGCTAATTATAGGAGTTAACGGCGAGGGGAAACTGGGTGTGCCTGCCAATTTAAAATATCTGTTCACTTCCTGTAAGGTGGGCTCGATTAATGGATGCATTAGGGAAAATCTGGAGAAGTTGACTCCACTCCAAGGCAGCCCCTCTAAGGGGAATGGAACTGATTCTTGCTCCAGGCGGACCCAAAGTTTATAGGGTTGGTGTTTGCACCAATCCACTATGTTCATATGAGCTGCCGTATAGTAGAGGGCTGGGTCCCCCCAAGCTTCAGTCGCTGCAATAGGGATCCTCCAAGTCGTGGGGACTTGGCCTTCCATATATATTTAGTGAAGGTTGCGCGCAGTGCTCTAAAGAAAGTCTGTGGGATCCTGATGGGTAAGGCTTGTAAGAGGTAAAGCAACCTCGGCATGACATTCATTTTTAGCACATGGCATCTACCAAACCACAAAACCGCCAGGCTTCCCATCTCTCCAGGTCCAAAGAGAAGACTCTCAAAAGGGGCTGAAAGTTAAGTTGATAGATAAGGTGTGGGTCCGGGGGAATCTTGGTACCTAAGTAATGGATGGCCTGCAGCGCCCACCGGAAAGGGAAATTACTCCCAAGACGTTTTTGCAAACTGGGAGTGAGAGAAACATTCAGCGCTACCAATTTTTGCAGGTTGATTTTGAAATCTGATAAATAGCCATAGTGGCGTATCTCAGATAGAAGGATCGGTAGGGAGGTATGTGGTTCTGAAATATAAAACAGTAAGTCATCTGCGTATGCGGCTACTTTGTGGGGATATGAGTGTCAGAGCTGGCTTAGCCCTTCCTTCTCTGGGCTGGCTGGTCAGCTGTCGGCTAATCTCTCTCCACGGTTACCAGCTGTTCCTGATCATGCTCATCTGACCTGCCTACTTAAAGCTGTCCAGCTCACTTCACCTCTGTCTTCGCCTTCACATCACAAGAAACCATCTCCTGCTGTTCTGTTAAAGACTGGCTTGCTGAAATCCCCTCTGGCTCCTTATCCTGCTTGCTGTTGCTCTACTTGGATCCCTGACTTCTGGCCTGGCTGATTACCCGATCTGGTTATTGAACTCTGGCCTGGCTGACTACTCGATCCGGTTACTGGACTCTAGCTATGCTTTGACTATGCTTTTTCTATTTACCTTTTTATTTTTATTTAACCCCTTCCCGCCGAGCGTACACAGATGTGCGTACTCGGCTTCCAGGGGGTATACCGGGATGATTCCCGCACCTGCAGGCATCATCCCGGTACCATTTTTTTCACCAGGCGATTGGCTATCCAGCCATAACAACCGATGCGGCTAAAAGCTGCTCGGCTGTTATGCCGGAGGAGCGCTGTTACCGGTGCTCCCGCTCGATCGGGAGCACCGATTCCATGTCCGCTGCCTCCGGCTGCTGGGGAGGAAGTGGAACGAAGCCGTAATCGGCTTCATTCCAGTCTCCTCATAGTAAACACGGAAGCGACGTTTACTCGGCTGCCAATGGCGCCGGTTTTAAAAAAATATCCGGTATTCAGAATTGCCGTTTTCGGCGATCTGAATACATTGAAGTGTAAAGGAGGGGTGGGGGGTCCCTCCATAAAGAGTACCTGTCACCACCTATTACTGTCACAAGGGATGTTTACATTCCTTGTGACAGCAATAAAAGTGATTAAATTTTTTTTTTAAAAAAACAATTTAGTCATTTTAAAATAAAAAAAAATAAAAAAATGTTTTTAATGCGCCCGCCGCCCCCGAGCTCGCAAAGCAAAGAAAACGCATACGGAAGTCGCGCCCGCGTATGTAAACGATGTTCAAATCAAACATGTGAGGTATCGCCGCGATCGTCAGAGCGAGAGCAATAATTCTAGCACTAGACCTCCTCTGTAACACTAACCAGGTAACCGTAATTTTTTTTTAAAGAGTCGCCTATTGAGATTTTTAGGTACCGTACTTTGTCGTTAATCCACAAGTGTGTGCAATTATAAAGTGTGACATGTTTGGTATCTATTTACTTGGCGTAACATTATCTTTCACAATATGCAAAAAAAATGGGATAATTTTACTGTTTTTTTTTTTTTTAATTCATGAAAGTGTCCCTTTTCCCAAAAAGTTGCGTTTAAAACACCGCTGCGCAAATACCGTGTGACATAAAATATTGCAATAATCGCCGTTTTATTCTCTAGAGTCTCTGCTAAAAAAATATATATAATGTTTGGGGGTTCCAAGTAATTTTCTAGCAAAAAAAATGGATTTTAACTTGTAAACACCAAATGCCAAAAATAGGCTTAGTCATGAAAGGGTTAATAAACAAGTGTAATTTATTTGTACTTCTGTCTTGGTCTGATTCATGGTTTCTGACAATGAGTTGGTTTCCAGTCATCTAATATGCGGATTAAGCCTAATGTGTTGCAGAAGGGGCTCTAAGGTAAGTATAAAGAGAAGCAGGGAAAGCGGGCACCCCTGTCTCGTACCATTGCTAATCTTGAAGGGGTTGGATGCTACTCCATTAACTAGCAGTAGGTAAATGGCGGCAATCCACGACAGCATGGAAGTTGGCATGCCCAGACGCCATAGTGTGGCTAATAAGAAGGTCTAGCTCTCCCTGTCAAATGCCTTTTCACCATCTGTGGATAACAGGATGAGCAGGACATTAAGATGTTTGGCCCTCGCCACCACATCTATCGTCCTTGTAGTATTGTTCCTCGCCTCTCTGTTGCGGATAAAGCCGACCTGATCTAGCGGGACGATACGTTGGAGGATGTGCCCCAGTCTCTCAGCAAGTATTTTTGTAAACAGATTGAGGTCAAAATTGAGTAAGGAGATGGGCCTATAGCTCGAGCAGAGAAGTGGGTCCTTTTCAGGTTTGGGAATAACTGATATACCTCCAGGTCTCCTGCGGGCCAGCATATCATGATTGTCTAATATTGCGTTAAAGGCCATGACAAAATGGGCCCCTAATTGGGTCTGGAATGCCTTGTAACAGGATATAGTGAAGCCATCCGGTCCAGGTGCCTTCCTCCAGGAACCCCCCCCCCCCAGGGCACCCATGAACTCCTCTTCAGTTATAGGCTGTGGGAGTGCCACCACTTCCTCCTCATTAAGAGAAGGCAGGTTCGCTTTGGCAATGTAGGTCTCCATTGCTTCTAACCTATCTCGGGGCTAGACTCCCGCTGATTGGGTATGTAGGTTATAAAGGGCCTCATAAAATCTCTGCCGAGTCTTGAATTTTAGCCCGAGTAGGAGTGGATAGAACTGGAATGTAAAACGCATTGCGCTGGATTCCCAAGGCGTTCGCTAATGACCTGCTGCACTTATCCTCGAATTCGTAAAAGGATCTTCAAACTCAAAGAAGCTTAAACTTGGACTGGAATAATGAGTGTGCCCTAATTTGTTCACGGAGTGTCGTCACTTCTGTCTCTATTGTCCTATCTGGGTGGGATTTGTGGCGTTTTTCACAGTCATGTAATTTTGAGAGCAGCTCAGTCAGAGTTTTTGCCCTGGCTGCTTTGAGCCTGTGCCCATGTTTGATTAATATCCCTCTAACGAAGCATTTATGCGTGGCCCAAACCGAAAGAGGGTTGGGAACCGAGTATTTTTGCTCTTGAAGAACTGCTCCAATTCCCGCAGGACATCCTCTTTAACTTCGGGATCCTGCAGAAGCCACTCGTTCAGCCTCCAAGAGCCTGCGCCAGGGACCCTATGTTGTAGGGCAAGCACCATAGACCCATGATGTACTGCAGAGGAGAAGGTGTGATCCCTCTCTTGCGGGTGAAGAATGCGCCAAATGTCGATCAACCGGTGGGAGTGCAGCAGTTCCTTAATCTGGGTGCGAGTTTTTAATGACAGAGCAGAGGAGCTTGCGGATGAGTCCCTGCGGTGAATGAGGCCAGAGCGTCCAAACATTTGTCAAGTGCAGAGAATTGGTCTATGTTCGACATGTACACGTTCGCCAAAGTAAAGGTCTGCCATGGAGCATTCCTTTGACAAAGAGGCACCTACCCTCTCCGTCTGTGTGGAGATCTGTCAGCTGCCATGGAACCATTTTAGCTAGGGGGGTGCACGTACCCTTGGATTTAGAGTGGGGCGAGGCACTATGATATGCAACCGAAAAATGTTTGTTATAAAATTTAGGGATCTTGTCTGCTCAGAAGTGTGTCTCCTGTAAGAAGTCTACATGGAGTCATTGCCTCCAGAGTTCAGCAAGGCAGCTGGATTGTTTTTCTGGAACGTTTAAGATGTTTACGTTCCAGGATATAAATTTTACAGACATGTCGAAGGAGTAGGGCCAGGGCGGCGGTCCCTGCTAGAGCCCCCGTGGAGGAAGAGGTTCGAGGGGGGAAAGGGAGGAAGAGAGAAAGCCGGAAAGAAGTGCAGTATAAGAAGGAGGAGAATAGGAAAAGAGGGGTTATTCTAGGACTCCAATCAGAGGGTTACCGCCAGTCTGGCCAGTTATGGCCTAATTGAGGAAGGGGTAAGGCACTTCAGAGGTCGGACCCTTGTGGTTCCGCACCCCCAGACAGCTCCCTGTCAAGTAAGGTGCCCTGAGGGGCCATATTGTTAAAGTGTGCTTCCCATCAACACGTAACATTAAATATACCAGGTACAACTGAAACATTTAACTGCTCTATAAAAAGAAGAAGAAGGTAATTAACAAATTACATGACAACAGAGAAGTAACTGTCGTAATCAACAGTCTTGCATAACTATAACATTTTGATTTAGCCCCTTCATGCACCATTCCCCGTTGAAATCCTATAGCAGACATTATAGCTTTAAAGCAGCCACTCTCAGCCAATCCCTCCGGATGCACTCCCGAAGATTACTGCAGATCTTAGGGGGTCCCATCTAAGTAATGATATGGACTATTCATGGTTAGTAACATAATATATGAGTATTCTAATGTAGCCCATGTACTGACTATAACCCCTGGGGCATATTATTTTCAGCCCTGGGACTTAAGTGGCCTGCATAAAGGTAGCCCAGCATGACGAAAGGCAGGGAGGACATGAAAGGCAACAGTATATACAAATTCAGTGAGGAAAGTGTTAATTCTGGCATTCTTAGCCCTGTGGGTACCTCAGATCCCTCAGTTGTGGCCTAAAACCCCTCTTGTTCTGCTGCATCCAGAAGGATCTTGGCCGAGAGCAGTTGCCTCATTCCCTAAAACTTGAAGAACCAGCAGAGACCATCCAGGTCTGCTCCGATCACCCAAAATACCCAAAGTGTTAGTGTAAACTAAAGAGAGATGTAACACTTGGTGTCATCAGAGAACATTGTTCACCCTTACTTAAATCCTACAAGTCTACGATTCATGTACTTTTACTAAGTCCATAGTGGAGACCTCCGCTATTTGAGAAGTTTTCCCAGTCTTATCAGGTAGTCTGTTATTTGGGGTTAATCGTTCGACTGGGTGACAGGAAGCAGAGTCCCACTATGGGCACCCCTTGCCCTGTCTATCTAATCCATATACTTCCCTCTATACATTAACCTGCTGTGTCTCCACCTGCAGCCAACCCTCCACCATGGGTTCCCCCTACCAGGAGACGGCCCATAGGCGGAGACAGGATGGCTGATGCCAGTAGCCGAAAAATCAAAAAAAAAAAAAAAAGGAGGGGGGGGGGGGGGTAAACTCCTTAATGTTTGGAGGGCCCTTGGTATGACCACCCTCGACACCCAAGTACCATTCTATGTTAAACGGCCTTCAGGGTCCGAGCAAATGTGAGACATGTCTTTTGCTCAATAACTATATCCCATTTTAGGGGCCTCGAAGTGTGGTCTATAAAGTTCCGAGGCTCGTTGCTCCTGGAATGGGGAAGACTCAAGCTCTCAACTGTGGCAATCGGCACAGTACTGATTGGCACTTACTGAAGGTAAGAGGTGTAGAAGTCTCATGCACGCCTATACTGCAGTGCAGAATTTGATCTGGAAGGCTTACAGTTCATTGTCCTGGGGGGGCCTGAGGTCTTCTGCGTTGGGTCCTGTGATTATGCCGTGACCGTTGAGGTCTAGCTGGAGGGTCCAGTGGGGGGTTCAAATTGGCCCCCGGAAGGACAAACGCCAGCCAGTTGGGTATAGCTATTGATGGTAATCTGAGGGATTAAAGAAATCCAGGAACTTCTGTGGGATGCCGGAGAGTGTAGGATCGGCCTCCCTTCCGAGCAATAAGATGGAATGGGTGTCCATACATGTACATTATCCCCTGTTCATTGAACTTTTCCAGTAGGGGCCTCATGCAACGGCACACCTGGAGGATCCTCCGGTAAACATCAGGCAGGAGGGTAATCTGGGCACTGTCAAAATCAATGTGACCTTTGTGCCAGGCTCTCTGGAGAATGTCCTCCTTAGTGAAGTAACTGTGGAGGCAGCACAGGACATCCCAGGGTTCTATGGATTCTGTCAATTGCGATCAGTGTTTCCAACTAGCGGTCTAGGCAGTTGTTGAATATAGCTATAATAGTCATTTTAAGATCTGTCTCACCTGTGGCCTCCGGTAAACCGCGGATTCTGATGTTGCGTCTGCAGTTGCAGTTTGCCAAGTCATCCAAAAGCAATTGCAGTTGAGCGATCTGTTCAGTAAAGTCTCCCTGTGTGGCTTGCAGCCCTGAGACGTCTTGATGGAGTGCTGAGGTGCCAGCTTCCAGAGAGGAGACTCTTACATTAGTTTGTGAGACCTCTTGCTTGATCCCTGTGATCTCGCTGCGGAGGGCGGTTTCAATTCTGGCAGCCATGAGCTCAAAGTCCTCCCTAGTTGGTAATTTCTGCAGAAGAGACCACAGTGCTTGTTCTCTGTGGACTCCTGGGGGGGGGGGCTTCTGTGAAGGCATGGTTGCTGGAGCAGAGTGTATCACACCCTGTGACCGTTGTATGGGGGATAATGGCGCGCTCAGCAGGGATTTTTGAGAGGGCTGGGAGCCTCGTGCAGCCCATGGCGCTGCTCCACTGTGCTCCTCCTCGGGACTGTCCAGGGAGGGCAGGGATAGAGAGCTGGGGAGGCAGGGGGATAGATCACTTGGTGGGGAGAATGGAGGCATATTGTTACTCTGCACATGTCCTCCTTCACCTCTCGTCGGCAATCCAGGCTCCTGTCCTGCCGCTAGTATCGGCACCATCTTGGCCGGGTCTGGGGTGGAGGCCGGTGGCTGCATTGGAACTAAGTACCTCTGCATGTGGGCGGTGGAGACCAGGAGGCAGCAGGATCTCTTCTCCTGTTGTTCGGGTGGATCGGGGAAGCAAGAATGCGGGGCAATTCTGAAAGAAGGAGCTGCTGGAGGGCTGCGGAACAGGAGCCTAAGGTGGATGTGTCCTCACACTTCCATGCCGAAGCCACGACCCCCCCCCCCCCCCCCCCCCCCCCCCACCAAAAAAATATTTTTTTAGCCACTTGCTTACTAGGCACTTAAACCTGATGCACTTTGAATGACAACTACATGGCCATACAACGCTGTGCCCTAATTTTCATTCATTTTTTTTTGTCACAAATAGAAGTTTCTTTTGGTGGTATTTGATCACCTCTGCGGTTTTTTAAAAATAAAAATAAATTGTATATTTTGTTTTAAAATTTTGCAAACAGGTAATTTTTCTCCTTCATTGATGTACGCTGATGAGGCTGCACTGATGGGCACCAATGGGCTGCACTGATGGGCACCGATAGGTGACAGTGGTGGGCACTAATCAGCGGTAGTGGTGGGCACTTATAGGCGGTACTGAGAGGTGGCACTGAAGGACATTGATCGTGGCATTGGTGGGCACTGAGAAGTGGCACTAATAGGTGGCACTAATAGCTGGCAGGGATGGGCACTGAAGGGTGGCAGGGATGGGCACTGATAGGTTAAACTGAAAGGCAGCACTGCTAGATGGCAATGATGAGGTACTGATTGGCACCACTGGGGGGCATTGATAGGTGGCACACGTGGGCATTGAAAAGTGGCAGTGGTGGGCACTGTGGGCAATGGCAGGTGGCGCTTGCAGGCATAGAGGAGGAGGCAGATGTGCCTCCTTCCTCTGCAGGACCAATGTCCCTTGATCATAAGTTGGTGATCAGCTTTATTTTCTCCTCATGCTATCAGCATGAGTAGAGAAAAAAGCTGATTACAGAGCTTTTGTTTACACACGTGATCAGCTGTCATTGGCTGACAGCTGATCACGTGGTAAGGGGCCAGGACCAGCCCCTTACTCGGATCGGTGATCACCTAAGTCTCGGTGACTCGTGATCACAGCGCCCGCCTCGTGTGCCCTGCAGGGGGCGTGCGGGGAGTGCACAAAGGGGAGGACGTCCTACGGCCTCCCGGAAATTCAGGTCCGCACTTTGGCCATCATTCGGCTATAGGGAGGACCTCAAGTGGTTAAAATATTTTTTGGGGATATTTATTATAGCAAAAAGTAAAAAATAATGCTTTTTTTTTTCAAAATTTATGCTTTTTTTTGCTAATAGCGCAAAAAATAAAAGCCTCAGATGGTGATCAAATACCACCAAAAGAAAGCTCTATTTGTGGAAAAAAAAACGTCAATTTTGTTTTGGAGCCACGTCACATGACCGCGCAATTGTCAGTTGAAGTGACGCAGAGTCGAATCGCAAAAAGTGCTCTGGTCAGGAAGGGGGTAAATTCTTTTGGGGCTGAAGTGGTTAAAGGAATTTTTTTTTTAAAGTTTTTTTGTTTACATTATTAAAATTAAAAAGCTTATTACATCAAATGTATCTAATATATGTCAGTTTATCGATTCTAGTTGTTCTCCAACTCTATTATGCTTTTTACACTCTATACGGGGGGGGGGGGGCATTTTTCCCAGCCAGAGCCTCCACATCCTATCAAATTCCTTGAGGTTACCTCTTTTTGTGTACACTGCTCTTTCTTTACAAAGGGTCTTATTTATTACCCCAATCCAGTCTCTTACTGTTGGGGGTGCATTTGATTGCCATCTAGTTGCAATTATTTTCCTAGCGTGGAACAAGCATTCGTAATTTTGCTATTATGGTACTCCTCTCCCTGTTCCTTCCTGTACCCCAGTATGCATACTCCATCTCCAATGTTATTGCAAATATATCTCTCATGGTATTAATCACTCCTTCCCTCCCAGTATGGGAACAGCTTAGGCCGGGCATCTCCACAACATATGTATGAGATCGTCAGTCCCCTGGCATCTGGGGCATTTGTCATCTGATCTTCTGCTGAACTTATACAATCGCTTGGGGTATAGTAAGCTCTATCACCATCAGGTGGCATATCTTCTGCGGGGGGTGAGACTGATACCATCTCTAGGATTCTCCTCCACTGCCCTTGTGTTATTGCCCCTATGTAGGTATAAAATGTACATTGCAGTATATTAAATTTGCGTTTCAAGTCAGAGAATTTTTTAAGAGTATTACCCACATACAGTTGTTTCAGCCTTTTAATGCCTTGTTTTTCCCACTCTATGGCTTTTTCTATCCGGAAGATTTCCTGCAAATTGTTGCTGTTCCAGAGGGGGGTATATGCGGTTAACCCATTGTATCTCATCTGTTTTTTAATTGTTTTCAATGTTTTAATTATCATTTTTATTGTTGGGTACCTATAGTGAAAAGAGACCGCCTCTAGTGCGTCAATGATTGCATTATGCAAAGCGCCAGTTAATATTATTCTCCCATTAGGGGTACCTCCACTCAGGATATCTCATCACATTAACTGCTGCAACTGTGACGACAGGTAATAACTCTCGGGTGAGGTAATGCGAAGCCTCCCTCCCCAGCTGAGAGCTGAAGCATTCGGAGTCTAATCCTAGCTTGTCCCCCTTTCCATATTAGCTCCCTGAAAAGGGTCTCGATTTTGTTAAACCACTTCTTGCATATCCAAATTGGAGAGTTGTGCAATAGGTACAGCAATTGTGGCATTCAGATCATTTTTATTAAACTGCCTGCCACCGATAATGGAAACGGTTTACAGATGTCCATTTTTTGTTTACATTTGGCCAGTAGTGGTATAAGATTTTTACTGATAAATTCGTTAGGGTCTTTCGACAGGGCTATCCCCAAGTATTTCAATGTGTCCACAACTGCCAGCTGAGGCATTCCTGTTATTGTTAAATCACTAATTTATCTCTAAACCTGTAAAGTTACCAAATTCCTCCACTCTGCTCATTGCTTTTGTCAATGATTGTCCCATATCTCCCAAGAAGAGCAGGATATAATCCACATATAACGCGATTCTTTCCTCTCCCGTCTTCCTCTGAAGACCAGTTATCTCAGAGCTTGTCCTTATAGAGATAGCCAAGGGTTCCGTTGCTAGGGCAAAGAGCAGGGGTGACAACGGGCACCCCTGTCTCATCCCCCTCCAGCTCTATCTTATCTGAGAGCTCGTTATTAATTTTAAGCCTGGCACTGGGCCTGTCATAGAGCATTTTTATCCAGCCGGTGAAAGAGGGACCAAATCCAAATTTCCCGAACACCCTGCAAATATATCCCCACTCCACGCTATCAAAAGCTTTAGTTACATCCAATGACAATACGGTTCTTGATCCCTCATTCTCCATCGGGTCTGTAGATTTAGGAATGCCCTTCTGATATTCGTGCTTGTGGATCTATTAGCTATAAATTCCGCCTGATCTGGATGGATCAGTTTTGGAATAATTCTATTCTGCCTAGCTGCCAGAACCTTGGCCAAAAATTAGCATCGGAACACAAGAGAGAAATTGGCCTATATGCAGCTAAGTCTAGAGGGTCCTTTCCTTCTTTCTGTAAAACTATGATGGTTGCTTGAATTTGAAAATTGAAGCAGGTAATCTTCCCTCCCTGGCCGCTCCCCCCAATGTTTTTAGGAGCTCCGGCAGTAATATTCCTCCATAATATTTATACATCTCAGTCAGGAGCCCATTTGGACCGGGGATTTTTGGTTTGCCATGCCAGCTACTGCCTGTTGGAGTTCTGCAAGGGTTATCAGAGTTTCCATCTCATCTCTTTCCTCTTTCGTAATAGACAGTATTTCCAGGTTTCCTAGGAAGTCCTCCAGTACGCCCTCACTTTCTGAGCCGTATAAAGATTTTTATAATAAGCCCTGAATATCCGCACTATCTTCATGGCGTTAGATATGATCTCTCCTCCTGTAGATCTGATGGTAGGGATAGTCGATGGTGGGGAATTGGACTTTTTTTTATTTTTTGTGCTATAAAAGAAAAAATACCAAAAATTCAGTAAAAAAATGCATTTTTCTTTGTTTCCGTTATAAAATTTAGCAGATTAGTAATTTTGGCCAAAATTTATACTACTATATATCTTTAGTAAAAATAAGTACAAATTGGTGGATATTATTTGGTCTTTGTGAAAGTTATAGAGTCCACAAGCTATGGTGCCAATATCTGAAAATTGATCACACCTGAAGTACTGACAGCCTATTTCAATTCTTGAGACCCTAACATGCCAGAAAAGTACAAATACCCCCCAAATGACCCCTTTTTGGAAAGAAGACATTCCAATGTATTTAGTAAGAGGCATGATGAGTTTTTTGAAGTTGTCATTTTTTCCCACAATTCTTTGCAAAATCAAGATTTTTTTTTACTTTTTTTTTTTTTTTTTTTAACAAAATTGTCATATTATCAGTTTATTTCTCACACACAGCATATGCATACCACAAATTACACCCCAAAACACATTCTGCTATTACTCCCGAGTATGGCGATAGCACATGTGTGAGACTTTTACACAGTGTGGCCACATACAGAGGCCTAAAATGCGGTTCTGGAGCACCCAGGACAATTCTGACATTTCTCTCCTACATGTAAAAATCATCATTTGCTAGAAAATTACATAGAATCTCAAAACATTATATATGTTTTTTTAGCAAACACCCTGGAGAATACAGTGGTGGTCATTGCAACTTTTTATCTCGCACGGTATTTGCGCAGCAATTTTTCGAATGCTTTTTTTTGGAAAAAAACAGTTTTGTGCTTAAAAAAAAACACAGTAAAGTTAGCCCAATTTTTGCATAATGTGAAAGATGAAGTTACGCTGAGTAAATAGATACCTAACATGTCACTCTTCAAAATTGCACACGCTCGTGGAATGGCGCCAAACATCACTACTTAAAAATCCCCATAGGCGACGCTTTAAATATTTTTTACTGGTTATATGTTTTGAGTTACAGAGGAGGTCTAGGGCTAGAATTCTTGCTCTCGCTCTAACGTTCGCAGCGATAGCTCACATGTGTGGTTTGAACACCGTTGTCATATGTGGGCGGGACTTACGTATGCGTTCACTTCTGCATGCAAGCACATGGGGACAGGGGCGCTTTTAAAAAAAATAAATTGTATTGTTCATTTTACTTTATTTATTTTAGTTTGACATTTTTTTCCCCAAAAATAAATTTTTGATCACTTTTATTCCTATTACAAAAAATGTAAACATCCCTTGTAATAGGAATATGGCATGACAGGTCCTCTTTACAGTGAGATGTGGGGTCAATAAGACCCCACATCTCACCTCTAGGCTGGAAAGCCTGAAATAAAAAAAAAAAAAAGATTCTGGCTTTGATCGTATTGGCGAGTCGGTAGAAGCACCAGAGGGCGACGGGAGGGGGGATGTCTATGGCTGGGTATTGCAGGGTATCACCGACTATGGCTGGGTATTGCTGGGTATCTCCGAGTATGGCAATTTATGGCAGGGTATTGCAGAGTATTGGCAGGGTATTGCAGAGTATTGGCTGGAATTTTACTGCAGAGTACTGGCGGGTACTGTAGAGTATTGGAGGGTAGTGCAGAGTATTAGCTGGTATTGCAGAGTATTGGCGGGCGTTGCAGAGTACTGGCGGGCATTGCAGAGTACTGGCGGGCGTTGCAGAGTACTGGCGGGTGTTGCATAGTATTGGCGGGTGTTGCAGAGTATTTGCGGGTGTTGCAGAGTATTTGTGGGTGTTTCAGAGTATTGGTGGGTGTTGAAGAGTATTTGCGGGTGTTGCAGAGTATTTGTGGGTGTTGCAGAGTATCGGGGGGTATTGCAGAGTATTTGCTGGTACTGCAGAGTATTGCAGAGTAATGGCAGGAAATTGAGGGGGTTAAATTTCGGTGAGCAGCGATGTGGGCACTGCAGATGCAGCCCACAGCGCTGCTGATACCGATCTCTTCCCCCTCCGCTGTACCGATCGGTACAGAGAGGGGGAGGGAGGAACCGGCGTCATGTTTTGTTTACAAGTGATCACTCCGTCATTTGACGGAGCGATCACGTGGTAAACGGCCGCGATGAGCGGCCGTTTTCCGTGATCCGTGATGCGCCGGGTCCTGTGGACCTGGCGGTCACGGATGCTCTCGAGTGCGGGGGGCACGCGAGGGCGGAATTCTGGGAGGACGTCATATGACGGCCTCCCAAAGTTAAACAACCGCCCTGTAGCCGTCATTCGGCTATGGGCCGGTTGTTAAGTGGTTAAATTCCACAAATTCTCTCAGTTTAGGCAGGACCCCATCTGTTTTTTTTTTATTAATTAAAACCAGTATGGATTTATTTTCCACTCACTCTGTGCTCTTTTCTCCCCTAAGGTTAAAGGAATATTTAATAATTTTTTTCACTTTAAGCATTATTAAAATGAATGCTCCCGAAAAAACTTTTTTTTTCATTGATACATATCCCCTGGAGCAGGAGCCGGGTCCCCAAACACTCTTTATGGCAATATCTTGCATATAAGCTTTTAAAATGAGCACTTTATATTTTTCATGTCCTCGTCCCATAGACTTTAACGGTGTTTTTTGCCTGTTTGCATGTTCTGCTGCGATCCAAATTGGGGGGGGTTCGGCTCATCCCTAGTTACAACTACCATTTTGTTTCTGTTGAATTTTGGTTCTGCGTGAAATCATTCTGCTTTTGGGCATTTTCAGCATTTAGTGAAATTAAGTCATCTTTATGCAGGAATTTCAGTTCATGGCTTTGGTTGCATTTTTTGTGCAATATTTCAGTCTCAAGTGAAAATAGTCTGACTGACTAGAAGATACAGGGGTCGAAAGGGAATTTTCCTCCCATTTACAATATGGGGGGTTTAGTTCGACTTTTCATGGACATTAGGTTTTAAGATATGTTGAAATTTCCTATATTATGCTATAAAGTCAGAGAATAGTGACTTTAATCATGCGTACACACGTATCAGACTATCCGGCGGACTTAGTCTGGCGGACAAACCACAGACTTTCAGAACGAGCTACCTGGCCACACACTGTACTTTTGCGGCAGACTCAGTCCACCGGACTATCCGCTGTACTTTTCAAATGAACGGACTTGCCCACACACATGAAGGAAAGTCCACTCATTTTGAGCGTGGCTCCAGGTAGCCGGGACCAGCGAAGGAGGCGTCGCTGGCCCTGTCACCTGGTATGGACTAAAAGGGGAATCCCTACGCCGAAAAACGCCGTGGGGCTCCCCCCCAGGTCCATATCAGACCCTTATCCGAGCAGGCTACCTGGCCGTACCAGGCAGCGTGCCCTCAACATGGGGGGTGCCTTGGGGAAGGGGGTCCGTGCGGCCCCCCCCACCCCAAAGCACCTGGTCCCCATGTTGATGAGGACAAGGGTCTCTTCCCGACAACCCTGGCCGTTGGTTGTTGGGGTCTGCGGGCGGGGGGGCTTATCGGAATCCGTGAGCCCACTTTAATATGGGGGCTCCCGGATCCCGGCCCCCCACCCTATGTGAATGAGTATGGGGTACAATGTACCCCTACCCATTCACCTGTGAAAAAAATGTAAAAAAACACAACACACAAGGGTTAAAATAGTTTATTGTACAGCTCCGGGGGTCTTCTTCTATCTTGGGGGGTCTTCTCTCCGGACTCCTCCGCTATCTTCTGCTAGCTCTTTTACTAGTGGAGGGAGCCCGGCTTTCTTCTTCGCCGCCACCCTCTTCTTTAGACTTCGGGGGTCTTGTCCCCCCTCATCGGTTCTTCTTGCCGGGCCACCACGCCTGCTTCTAGCTCTTTTACAAGCAGTGGCCCGGTCTTCTGTCGCTGCTGTCTTCTGGCCTTCTGTTCTTCTCTTCTCGAGCTGTTGCCTCGTCACTGTCCCATTATGATGTCACAGTCCCAGCATCCTGGCGGACAGATTCATGTGCAAAACTACTTTCTTAGTCGGCCGGACTTTTGGGTAACTGGGTGACTCTTTCAAGCATCCCCCATGAGGCGGGAGTCGGGGCGGACAGAATGTTCCTAATGGAACAGGAACGTACATCTTGGCCCCTCAATTAATTTGTTCTTGAATTACTTACCTTTATTCTTACACGTAATGTCTTTTTGTTCCAAGATCAGCACTATCTACAAATTCAAGGCGTAGCGATGGGCACGTCATGTGCTCCATCCTACGCCAACCTCTATCTCGGAGCGTGGGAAAGATCTATTTTCTCCGATGATCAGTACCAACCTTATTTAGAACATATTTTGTGCTGGTATAGATTTATCGATGATTTATTTGTGGTATGGAATGGATCGCGCCCTGCATTAAATAAGTTCATCAAGCTAATCAATGTGAATGACATGAATCTATATTTTATAGTAAATGTCGATTCAACACTGATTTCATTCCTAGATGTGTTAATTGCCAAACATCCTGACGGCTCTTTATATACCAATCTATTTAGTAAATCTATGGCAGGTAACACCTTGCTGCACGCTTCCAGTGCCCACCCTAAATCCTGTATGCGCAATATCTGCAGCTGCGCCGTAACTGCACGCAAGAGGAAGATTTTTTTTGTCCAATCAACCGCCCTTCTGGAGCGCTTACTCAAGAGGCTACTCCAAAACCTTCTTGTGCAAAGCTTTTAACAAAGCTCTAAAGCGCACGCGAACATCGCTACTATATCCCAGCCCCCCAGCTCCGAAAATGAATACTGTTAAAATCATTACCCAATATTCTGCTCATCATGATCAATTGAGAAAAATTGTCACAAAACACTGGCATCTACTCAAAGAGCACCTGTCAGACCCACGTACCTGACAGGTGAGCCCGAAATAGCAGGGGAAGGTCTCCCTTACGGGTCTGGTTCACGGCCCCAGGTAGGATGGACAGGTGGCACAGGAGCGCAGACGGGTATGAGAGCCTGGCGGGTTAGACGCTGGAGAAGAGATCCAACGGCTGGGTTCGGACAGGTAGACAGACTCTCACAGCTGGATGCAGGAGCAGATGCGAACAGGAGATGGTGAGCAGGTCCAGCCACAGGCACAGATGACAGCAGGCAGACGGTGCAGAAAAGGGATGAGCAAGTTCAAGTCCGGATCACAAGCAGGGTAGGCAACAGGCGGGCAGCGTGGTACAAAGGAGCAGGCAGATGCGAGGTTAGAGACAGGCTGAGGTCAAAGGCAGGCAGCAGACAGGATAATCCAAGGGACGAGCCGGGTAAACAGGAGGTCAAGAACACAAATAAAGTCACAGGTAACAGGGCACAGGAAGCTGCAGATTGGACAGCACCAAGCACACCGCGGGGGAACACTTAAGAAGGCCAACTGGCGCCAACGCGCGTACGCGCGCCCGCACAGCCGCGCGCACAAGAGCGCCAGCGCGCACCAGCACACATTGACGCCCCGCAGCGCGCCCAGTAACACGTCTGCTACGGGCAACTCTCTGACAGTGCCCCCTCCTCAAGCCTCCGGATGCCCATACGGGCAAATCTATACAAGTGGGCACTTTTAAAAGCACTGAGCAGTTACTCCGCATGTAAATAGCTTTCAGGTTCCCAGGAGTTATCTTCCAGACCGTACCCCTTCCACTTGATTAAGTACTGAATTTGGTTACCCCTCTTTCTACAGTCCAGTATCGCTTCCACTTCAAATTCCTCTTCATTATTAACGATTACGGGTTTAGGTGGGCCCGAGTTCCGGCCAGTGAAAGGATTAGGGGTAACAGGTTTTAACAAAGATACATGGAAAACTGGATGAATCTTTAGGGAACCGGATAAGTCCAACTCATAAGTAACATCATTAATTTTCCTCCTGACTGCGAAGGGACCCAAAAACCTAGGACCCAGGTTCCTTGAGGGACAAGCCATCTTCAGATTAGCCGTAGAGAGCCAAACCTGATTGCCCGGTACAAGGATGAGTTCTCCCTGCTTCTTCCTATCAAACATCCTTTTGTTATAATCCTGGGTTTTGGCCATAGCCTCCTGTAGCAATTTGTTGTTGGTCAAGAAGAAGTCAATTGTCTCTGAAAACTGCAGGAATGGCACACTCAGGAACCGAACCGGGCAAGAGGGATGAATGGTAAGCATAATTTGCGAAGAAAGGCGTCTGTTTGATAGCAGAATGCAGTGAGTTGTTATAGGCAAATTCAGCTAGAGGCAGAAGAGAGACCCAGTCATCTTGTGAAAAGGCAGAGAAACAGCAGAGGTATTGTTCCAAGGTCTGATTAGTTCTCTCCGTCTGCCCATTCGCCTGGGGATGATAGGCAGAAGAAAATGCCAACTCAATTTCAAGGGAACTGCACAGGGCCTTCCAAAACTTGGAGGTAAATTGGACACCCCGGTCAGATACAATGCTTGAAGGAACTCCATGCAACCTCACCACTTCTTTAATGAACACCTTTGCAGTTTCGAAGGCCGAAGGTGTGCCTTTCATAGGCAGAAAATGGGCCATCTTAGACAGTCTGTCGACCACCACAAAGATGGTAGAGAAGCCTTCCGCCAGGGGCAACTCCACAATGAAATCCATTGAAATCATCTTCCAAGGTCTTTCTGGAACTGGCAAGGGTCTTAGTAGACCCCAGGATCTTGTCCGGCTAGTCTTGCTCCGGGCACAGGTAGTGCAGGACTCTACGTACTTCTTGCAATCACTACTTAGCTGCGGCTACCAGAATGCACGCTGCACCAAGTCGGCCGTCTTCAAAGTGCCAAAGTGACCGGCAAGTTTGGGGTCGTGGCAGGGCTCCAGAACAGCCACCCTCACATCCTCCGAAAACCAGAATTTTGTCCTTGTACCGGAACATGCCATCTTGCGACCTTACAACATTCTCAACCGATGGGGACCACCCCACAGAAGCTTGTCTAATCCGGGACAGGAGGTCCCCCTGGAGAAGCAAAACATTTCCAGCAGGGAGGATGGTATCTGGAAGCAAGGTATCCTGGGAGTTATGAAACATACAGGAGAGAGCATCTGGTTTGATGTTCTTGGAACTTATTGGTAGGAGCAGGCCAATCCAGAATAGCGGACACCTTCCGAGGATCCATCTTGATACCGTCAACAGAGATGACCAGGCCAAGGAACTGTATGCATTGGAGCTCAAATTCGCACTTTTCCAACTTGGCGTAAAGTCTATGCTGCCTAAGGCGAGTCAACACATTTCGGACGTGCCTGCGATGGTCAGACTGAGGAAGAGAAGATTAGGATGTCATCCAAGTAAACGATAACGTATAAATCTAACAGGTCACGGAAGACGTTGTTTATAAAGTGTTGGAAAGTGGCGGGTGCATTACACAGACCAAAGGGCATAACAAGATATTCAAAGTGCCCGAACCGCGTGCAGAAGGCAGTCTTCCACTCGTCCCCCTCACAAATGCGGATCAAGTTGTAGGCACCGCGGAGCTCTAACTTGGAGAACACAACAGCGGACCCCAGTCTTTGGAAGAGTTCGGGCACTAAGGGTAGCGGGTAGCGATTTTTAATGGTAATCTTATTTAGCTCCTGATAATCTATACAAGGTCGTAGAGAGTGGTCTTTTTTTTCGACAAAAAAGATGCCGGCCCCAGCTGGGGAAGTAGATGGGCGAATGAAGCCTTTCTTGAGGTTTTCGTCTAAATAGCCCTTTAGAGTTTCCAGCTCTTGCTCGGTTAACGGGAAAATTCTTCAAAAGGGACCTCGGTTCCAGGTAGAAGCTCTATCAGGCAGTCGTAAGATCTGTGCGGGGGTAAGGTTTCTGCTCCTTTCTTGCTAAACACATCCGCAAAATCCCATTAGGGCGCAGGAATTGCTTGAGGTGACTTAGGGTCAGAGTCCAGACTGAGGAGCTGAGTGGACGTGGAAGGGACTTCAAGAAAGCAGTGCTGTTGGCAGTAGCCAGAAAGGAACTCGACCCTCCCTGTGGCACAGTCGATGTTGGGGTTGTGGGCTTGTAGCCAAGGCATTCCCAAGATAATGGGGAAAAGAGGGGAAGAGATGGCGTCCAAGCATAGGAGTTCACGGTGGTTAGGACCCATTGTGGTCAGCAAGGGGATGGCTTCCTGGGTGACAGGACCAGAACTTAGGATGGAGCCATCGGCAAGGTGCACCGCCAGGCTTCAGGACTTCGGTCGGAGGGGAATGTGGTGATTGGCAGCAAAAGTCTGGTCAATAAAGCAACTACAGGCTCCGGAATCAATTATGACTGGAACTTGGATATCCTTATCGGGAAGCTGTAGAACGACAGAGAGAGCAAGGTGAGAAGTAGACTTAGGCAGAGTAGGAGCATGCTTGAAAGGAATCGGAAGAGACTTACGTGTCTTGTTAGGACAAGATCTCACGTAGTGACCTGGTTCTTCACAGTACATACACAGGTTACTGGCTCTTTGGCATTGCCGTTCCTCCAGAGTGAGGGATGGACGGATGAGACCCAGCTGCATGGGTTCAGGGGGTTCAGGTCCCAGAGCCGGAGGAGCTAGGGTGGTCGGCCGAAAAGAGCTGGAAGCACTGGGGACCTTGGGGAGGACCCAAGTGGGCCGAAACTGGCTGGAGGACCTCTCAGAACGACGTTCCCTAAGGCGTCGATCGATTTGGAAGGAGAGGTTGATGAGCTCTTCCAGAGACTGAGGGACACCGACCTGTGCCAGTTCGTCTTTGAGTGAATCAGACAAACCCATGCGGAACTGGTAGCGCAGGGCGGCATCATTCCATTCTGTATCAGAACTCCAACGTCTGAAGTCCACCACATAGTCTTCTACCGCCCTGCGCCCCTGCTGTAGGGCATGCAAGGCGGCCTCCGCAGTTGCTCTCAGCTGGGGATCCTCATAAAGCTGGGACATAGTGGCAAAAAAGGTATCCAGACTGTCAAGGGAGGGCGACTTCTGCTGTAGGAGGCGATGGGCACAGGACTGGGGTTCACCAGACAGAAGTGAAATCACAAAGCCCACTTTAGTCGCTTCCAGGGAGAAGGTGCGAGATTGTAAAGCAAAGTAAAGCTCGCAAGCATTGCGGAAGGACCGGAACCTACTGCGGTCACCAGAGAATCTCTCAGGAGTTGGTACCCTGGGTTCGGAAGGCAGCATTACTACGGAGGGTGCTGATGCTGGTCCGGCAGCGGAAACTCCTGGTTGGTGTGCAGGAGACGACAGTACCTGGATTTGGCCTTCCAGTCTGGTGTAGCCTTCTTGCAGACTCTTCACGGCTTGTGTGAGACCCGCCAGGTGTCTGCACAATTCTTCCATGGGGGAGGCTCCCTGCTCAGGCTCAGACATGGCTGTCCGATACTGTCAGACCCACGTACCTGACAGGTGAGCCCGAAATAGCAGGGGAAGGTCTCCCTTACGGGTCTGGTTCATGGCCCCAGGTAGGATGGACAGGTGGCACGGGAGCGCAGGCGGGTATGAGAGCCTGGCGGGTTAGATGCTGGAGAAGAGATCCGACGGCTGGGTTCGGACAGGTAGACAGACTCTCACAACTGGATGCAGGAGCAGATGTGAACAGGAGATGGTGAGCAGGTCCAGCCAAAGACATAGATGACAGCAGGCAGACGGTGCAGAAAAGGGATGAGCAAGTTCAAGTCCGGATCACAAGCAGGGTAGGCAACAGGTGGGCAGCGTGGTACAAAGGCGCAGGCAGATGCGAGGTCAGAGACAGGCCGAGGTCAAAGGCAGGCAGCAGATAGGATAATCCAAGGGACGAGCCGGGTAAACAGGAGGTCAGGAACACAAGCAAAGTCACAGGTAACAGGGCACAGGAAGCTGCAGATCGGACAGCACCGAGCACACCGCGGGGGAACACTTAAGAAGGCCGATTGGCGCCAACGCGCACCGACACACCCGCACGCGCACCAGCGCGCACCCGCACAGCCGCACACACAGGAGCGCTGGCGCGCACCAGCACACATCTACGCCCCGCAGCGCGCCCAGTGACACGTCCGCTACGGGCAATTCTCTGACACCACCACGTTCTAACACATCATATACGTGAGAGACCGGAACTTGTGTTCCAGAGAGCTAAATCTCTGAGGGATAGCCTTACGAGCAGTCACTATCAACACACAACTGCCAACCAAACAAATACTAGAGGGACCTTCCCTTGTGGACAGTGCCCCCTATCCCCCTGGATCTTTTCAGGGGCAAGGACCAAACTCCCCAATGGTGAAGTGTTCTTGCCTGCCTTTAGTGTCTCTTGTGACACCACTGGGGTAGTATACCTAATGCTCTGTAAGTGTGGAGCATATTACGTGGGCAAGACCATTAGGGAACTCAGACAGAGAGTGGGTGATCATGTATACCACTCTACCAATGGGAAGCTCACCACCGTTGGCCGACATATAGGCCTTTACCATAGATTTGACCCCTTCTCGGTCAAGTTTTTGGTATTAGAAAAGATACCACCTGATGTGAGGGAGGGGTGACCGATATAAAATCATTCTACAACGTGAGGCCCTCTGGATCGAAAGGCTGGATGCCCTTAGACCACCTGGCCTTAACTAAACTAATTCCTTCAAGCCATTTTTATAGTCACCGCCCAGCCCTCTGTCGGGAAGTCCTTCTGGTCTTGCCCACGTTTCCTATGGGTATTGGCTCCTGTGTTCAAATTTCTTATTCTAATAATTAAAGTTTGAGGTGGATGAAATCGCAGCATGCCGACCCATCCTCCTAGCGTGTCCCTAAAAAACTAACATAAATTGTGTTCAATTGAACAATTGAATCCTGTTAGAGTGTAACAAACTCAGGCCTGCTGTGTCATCTCTGATACTGTTGGCTGCCCCACTGTGCCTTTGAGTCATTTTGTTTTCTGTTGGCCTTATATGTATTTATTTTGCTTTGTCATTTTTATATGTTTTTGATTAAATTGTTAATTATGTTATATAATTTCTGTAATGTTTTGTTTAATATGGCTATGAACAGAATTGGTTAATGCTCCATGTAAACGTGTCCCCGTCCTGCTGGGGATCTTCTGGGTTTTCCTCTTTCCGGGGACTGGTAGGGCCCCTGGGAATATGGGCGGTCCGTCCCGCCCTGTCGACCTAGGGGGGCGGTGCTGTTTTCCGCCCCCTTCCTTGGACGTCTCCGGGCTGATTGAGGCCGTAGGACACGTGCGCAGACTGGCGTGGTGGGAACCCGCGCATGCACTGCATAGATCACCGGCGCACTGGCAGGCTCAGATAGGGCTTGCCATACATGCACGCGTGCGCAATGGGTCCCTTCACGCCGGGTCTGTGGGACCCTTGACCCCATGACGCTGTGCGCCGGCATGCCGGCGCTCGGCATGGGGGTTGGGGGGTGTTTAAATGGCGGACTGTTCCGCCAGACGGGCAGACAGGCATGGGCACCCGGAGGCAGACATGATCTGATGTGGGCGAAGGCTACTTTGCATACTTTCCAGCACTGGGGTGGGCTTTCAATATATTTACCCCCATACATGTAATTCACTTGTCGTGTATAAACTTGATACTATAGGTGATCGCTGAGTCTTACCGGTCTGACACAGACATTTATTTGCTGGATACTCATCCGGGCTTCACCTTTGAAACCCATGTACCTGAATTTACATTAGTGACCTGATCTCCTTCCAAGCTACACTGAAACCTCTCCTCCGGGTCCGAGCTTTATTGCTGAACTAGCCTGGTAGGCTGAATAGTAACCGTACCACCTTCCCTCTTCATCACTATTTCACTGTTCACTAGTCTATTGAGTCTACAACACATGTGTGCTCTATTTACTTGCACGTTTTTTTGCCACTACCAGATCACCCTGTGCGGCTGACTTGAGGTATTATTGTTCCTCTGTGCACATGTTTTTTCCCTTCACTTCCCTATCCCTTCTTCTCATTGCACTTCACACACTATTGTATCCCCCTACACATATCATTTTTCTTTATTTCTCTTAGCCCTTGTACACACGATCGGAGATTCCAACGATCAAATCCGTCTGAGTTATTCCGACGGATTCATTCCGGACGAGGTCCGGAAGTGATGTTGCATACACACGGTCAGACCAAGTTGTCGGAATTTCCGGTTGCCAAGAACGCGGTGACGTAAGCCGCGTAAGCCGGGACTAGAAAAGGGAAGTTCAGCACCACGTCCGGCACCCTTTGGGCTCCTTCTGCTGATCTCGTGTGTATCGCGTGTTAGTAGAAGTTTGGTGAGAGGCGATTCGCGCTTTTCAGATTAGTGATTCAGATCGCTACTGCTCTTCAGTTTCTGCTTGTCTTTGCGTATCTGATAATCAGTACGTGCAGTCAGTAAGTATTTGTTTCTCATTGTGGACTATATCTTGGTATAGTACGCTTTGATTTGCATTTCTTATTGTCTGCTTGCTTCTGCTATTCAGTTTGTTCTTTCAGGCATTGCTGTTTATCGGTGCTTTCTGTTGTCCGTTCTGACCAGCCGACCGTTTCGTCTATGTACTCGTCGTAGAGTTTGTGCTGTGCAGGGGCTTCGTGTTGGGGTTCTTACTTTGACACAAGCCCGGTCCATGAACAGGGAGGGGAGGTGTTTGTGGACCAAGAATTGGTTGCGCCAGCGTGACCAGTTCTCGCACATGCCTTTGCTCCGTGAGATCTGGGAGAATAATCCTGATGATTTCAGGAATTATCTCCGGATGATGGACCCTGTTTTTCACCGTCTGCTGGCTTTGCTGACCCCTTATATCAGCAGGCAGGATACCTGCATGAGGCAAGCCATCATGCCGGAGCAGAGGCTCATCGCCACGTTGCGCTACTTGGCGACTGGGAGAAGCCTTCAGGACCTCAAGTTCTCTACGGGCATCTCCCCCCAGGCTCTGGGGATCATTATTCCAGAGACCTGTTCTGCCATCATTCAGGTCCTGCAGAAGGACTATATGAAGGTAAGTTTTATCCTTTAACATCACATTCTATGTATTTCATGATTGCTAATGTATTGCATTTCTTTCCTCATTCCCTAATTACCATCATTGCAATATGCTCTAATTCATATGCTCTGCCCCTTTGTCCTCAGGCATATTTGCCTCACTCATTTCCCCACCATGCTCTTCTTGGCCCATAAAACTATAGTCTAGTCACTTAACAATGTCTTTTGTCAGCTCCATAGTATTGCTTTCCCCTAAACAACCCCTAAAATGTCTAAAAATGTGATGTGTGTGCTCAATTCATGCAGAGTGACTTTTTTTTTTTTTGGTTGTGCCAAACTCATTAGGAACCCCCCTCCCCCCAACTGCTAGCTCAGCTGATAGCAATCCGCTATCTGCTGACTTTACCTTGAACCTGCTCATCCGGGCTTGCCCCCCAAAGCGCCCGTGAGGTTAGAACACAATACATGGACTACTTTGTGGGTAGGGGGGCCATTGATATGCCAGACAATGTCTGAGCGGCATTTTCCGAATACATTTTTCTTTGAATCTCCTTCATTTACTGCTTGGCTTGCTTTTAGGTGTCTCCTATGTAAATTTATGTTTTTTCTTGTTGTGCCTTTTTCACCAACAGTGCAAACAAAATTTCTGAGCGAGATGAGGGGACAGTCTTCTTCAGATAAGCTTATTATGTTGTGGGTCTGCTACACACACACCTTGTTTTTGTTAAATAATGTATGTAGTGCATTAATGACCAAAATCGTGCTCATTTTCAGTACCATGGCAGGAAAATGGAATGATTGTCAAAATTAACACATCACTGTGTGTTTTTTTACTAAAGGCACTTCCACTATGCACTACAAGTGCACTGCAAAAGTACACCTGAAACTGCACTTGGAGTGCAAAGTGAAGTTACCTTTAGTAAATAACACCCATTCTCACCGAAACCAACAATTTTACTCCAAATACATGTTTTGCGCAATGAAAATGGAAGCCACACATTGTTGATAATTTAACTTTTTAATACAAGCGCATTCACATGTGCGTTTAGAAAAGGGTTTTACAACAAACCAACAAATTGTGTGTATCAAAAACAGTCTTTCAGGTATTTTTTTTTACACTTTGTGTTTTTGTGTAAACAGGCATGTATCAAAAGCGTAACATACAGAACACAGGAACTTACAAAGTTCAACTTTGAAAAGTGAAGACCATATCAGACATGAGTATGTACAAACTGGGCTGATATTGCTTTCATCACATGGGGTGTCACCCCTGGAAAATCCAAATTTGGAAGATGCACACTGTGTCAACATGTGCTATCTCCCATCATGGGGGATCAATGTACATGTTTTGGGGCTGCAACCCCTTCATCTCAGCCACTTTCCACAAAATACATACATTGATTCCCCATGATGGGAGATTGCGCATGTTGCCACACTCTGTGCATCTTCCAAATTTGGATTTTCAAAAAATACAAAAGTTGTTGATTAAAAGTCAAAAAATAAAACCCTAGCTAGTTTGGGCTGTTTCACACTCTCCCCAAAACATCAATGATGTTCTTCATTTTATTTTTAACATCATTGATGTTTTGCTGTATATTTTCTAAATCCCGATTGCACCCCATTATCTCCCCAATCAGGATCTGAGCACTTTCACTCGTAAAATGGGATTCTTCTTCCACATCACCTACAAAACAAAGCAAAAAAAACACACCATGTATTATAAATATGGTGACATACATTGATGAGCTTACCAGAAGCTGTGTTCTCCGACACCTGTTGTGGTGACAATTTGTCCAACTTCAACAATCTCTCCTTCCTCCTCCTCCTCCTGCTCCTCTGCTTCTGGTTTTGGAATTTGGCCTTCTTTGGGAGGGGTGGGGTCCCTGGTGTCCTCATACTTGCCGAGTCTTCTCTCCCCTATGAGAATGTAAAAAAATAATAATTAGCACACAGAGGGCAGAAATAGGAATATGAAACATTGCTTGGAAGTGTTGTACAATTGTGTTTTTTGGCCGAGTTCAACGGTGAGAACATTATTGTGGACACTTTGTTAAGCTGAAATACTTACCTGCAGAACGATGTTTCTTACGAACGAATGACACCATGAACTTGAAAGTGGCCATTTTAAAATGCACAACATGAAATCAAAGCACATGGAGCAGTGTGCAAGCAAGAATATTCATATGAACACACAACAACTACTTACTTTTTTCAAGAACACGCTTGATCCTTATGTACTGCTTGTGCTCCCTCAGTTTCAGGTCTGACCAGCATTTTCTCAGTTGATCCATGGATCGGCGTACCCCAAAATTCTTATGAAGACTGTTCACAAATTTATTCATGACCTTGGCCTTTCTGATATTTGAGTTTGGGTAAGGTCCATACTTCCCATCATAGTCGGTCCTGTTCAATATGTTCACCATCTCCAACATCTCTCCAAAAGACATATTTGAGGCCTTAAATCTTGTCTTCCTGGATCGGGACGTTTCAGGCTCCGGGCTTTCCTCACCCTCCTCCTCGTTCGTGGAACTGTGATTACGCACCTGCGTTCTCTCCGCCATGTGCTCTCCCCACTGCGCCGAAAGCGAAGGGGCGTGGAATAGTCTAGAAAGAATGTCAGGGGTGGGCGGAGTTTCACGCATGTGAACTGTATATAAAACGCAACACGTGTGTGTCGTCCGTACGATCTGTGAACAGAGGGAGAAGCTGAGGCGACGAACGTGCAAACGAAGGTAACATTTTGAACTTGGTACATCACTAGACTATACTGCTTCTAGATTGAGGCCTGCATTCGTGGAGTTTAGCCTGACATTAGGGTTTGTCTTGTGTTGTGTCTTGCAGACATTATGGACAGGTTCAATTATCATAGCTTCCTCCCTCTGTTCATCGATAAATACAGAGAGATGCCCTGCCTGTGGCAACCAACACACCCTCAGTATAGTAACAGACAAAAGAGGCAGGCAGCAATGGACAAACTGGTTGAGTTTGTGAAGCCGGTGGTCCCCAGGGCAGACGTCAACTATTTAAAAAAGAAAATCAGTGGCCTGAGGAGTACATGTCTGAAGGAGAGGACCAAGGTGCTGAAGTCCATGCAATCTGGAGCTTCAGCAGATGCCCAGGCTGTGATATTATGACAGGATGCAGTTTCTGTCAGACCAGGCTGAGGTCAGAGAATCCCTCTCTACTCTTCCTTCCACGTGTCCTATGCTACATTCCACACCCGCTGAGTCTTCCGACACCCAACCTGGGCCTTCCACTCAGGAAGAACTGGAGGAGCTCAGTTTGAGCCAGGTATAGTATTGTACATATTTTGGGAGTATAAATGAATGATGTTAACTTGATTTTTGCTCACTAATTGCTGATTTTAGAAAGTGTTTCACATATCAATAGACAGTAGTGGCCAAAACCTTGGGGACAAGAAAGAAAAATGCTGGGCACAGAATGATAGTCTTTTCTATTGGTTAACAATTTGCAACAGTGTTGATGTGAAAATTGCGTGTGTTTGATGAACCAAAAACTAAAACTATGTCCCTTTTTCATACACAGGAAGAACTCCAGGAACAGGAGGGTGTGGAATGCAGCAGCCAGGAGGTGGCTGTGGAAAGTGGCAGCCAGGAGAAGGCGGGGTAAGCGGCAGCCAGGCGGTGGGTGGGCAAAGGAGCCTCACAGAATGCCAGGTCCCTCCCCTCCACGAGAAAGGGGGGGAATGTTGAGGAGTCGGCCCTGAGGCTGATTGGGGAGGCATCAGCGGCACTCCAAGCAAAACCCACCTATCAAGAGGCCTTTGCCGCCTTGGTTGCATGCAAGCTTGAGAAAATGGAGGAGGGGCAGCAGCTCTTGTGTGAGGAGGTTATTATACACACCCTCAACAAGGGTCTGTTGGGCCAAATGACACAAGAAACACACTTGTGTGGTTTGGCCCAAAACTGCTTGCTCGTTTAATGTAATGTCTGGTTCCGACAATATGGATGAAATCTGTGAGAAAAATGGCATATGTAGCCCCCCTGCCCTTTACCAGCCCCTTTGGGTCTTGTACGGATATTAAGGGGAACCCTGTACCCAAATTAAAAAAAGGAAAGGCGTGGGGCGTCCAGGTCCTATATACTCAGAACAGCAGTATACAGGCGGTGCAAACAAGGCAGGGACTGTGTAGGTTTGTTGTGTTAAGTAGAATCTGTTTGTAATTTTGAACTGGTACATTTTTAAAGTGTAGCTCCAGTCAAAAAATCTATTTTTAAGCTTTTTGGAAAACATAGGGAAGGGTTATCACCCCTGTATAATTGTTTTGCCAGCTGTTTTTTTTCATCTACCTTCCTGTTGTCTCCTTCTGTTTGCAAGTAGGAGATGTGTGCAATTGGATGTTTGAAAGTAGGGGCCTGCCCTATATACTCTGCAGAAATTTGGGCCTAAGGTGTTGGTGTTGCCACAAAACTGTAAGCCCTCAAAGTGACTCTTTGTTAGCACTGGAGCGCCCTGCTGTGAACGATTATATCAAGAACTGTAATTACATGCTATTGTTGAACAGTGGTAGAAAAATTGGGCCTTTGGTGGTTGTGGTGGTGGTGCTGGTGCCACAACACTCTAAGTCCTCACAGTTACTCTCGGTGGGCGCAGGAACGGGCCCTGCTGTGAAATATTATATCAAGAATTGTAATTACATGCACCTGTTGAACAGGTGCTGAAAAATTGGGCCTTAGGCACTGGTGCCACGACACTGCAACCTCTCCCAGATACTCTATTTGGAGTGCAGAAATGAGCCCTGCTGCAAAGCATTGCATCAAAAGTTTTAATTACATGCCCCTGGGTGAGAGAGGATGAGGGAGGCTTGGTCATCCACTCTACTAAGTCTTCGGCATGATGCGGCTCAACATGTCCAGCTGCCAAAAATAAGGACAAGCGTGTCCCATGGCTACGTGCTGATGACGATGCACCACGTCCACGACCAGCACTGTTGTCTCTAGACACAAAGCCTGCTTGCCCTCTTTTATTGGCTCCTGACTGTCTGCCTCTCCTTGTTGGCCTTCCAGACATAGTAATGGTCTGCAGGGAGATGGGAAAATCAGAAATTGGGGTAGCTTTAGGTGCACACTGAGCAGATGACACAGTACACAGACTGTAATTACTGCAGCTGCCTGCCTGTGTTACAGAAACAGAACAACACCAGCAATAAGGGGTATCTTTGGGTGTATACTGTGCAGGAGGCACACAACACCCACTGTAAATGCTGCAGATGCCTGTGTTACTGAAATTAATAACACCAGCAATAAGAGGTAGCTTCAGGTGTATACTGTGCAGGAGCCACACAACACCCACTTTAACTGCTGCAGAAGCCTGCATTACAGAAACAGAACAAAAGCAATAAGGGGTAGCTTCAGGTGTATACTGTGCGGGAGGCACACAACGCCCACTTTAACTTCTGCAGATGCCTGTATTCTAGAAACAGAACACCAGTAATAAAGGGTAGCTTCAGGTGTATACTGTGCTGGAGGCACACAACACCCACTGTAACAGCGCTAGGTTCCCAAGCAAAAAGACACTGTCCCTGCCTATCTTGCTCTTTCCCTGCAGGCCAACACACTACACAAGCCTGCCGCGCTGGCAGCCTTATATAGTGTGGGGCATGTACTAAGCCCCACTGAGCTATAATTGGCCACAGGCATCCTGCCTGTGGCCAATTATGGCTCTCCTCGCTGCCGGTGCTGTGATTGGCCAAGCATGCACTGTGACCCCGCATGCTTGGCCAATCACAGCGCCGGCAGCGAGGAGAGCCATAATCATAAGCCAGCAATGCACTGCTATGGTGTAGTGCATTGTGGGCCATTCGTGCCACACGAATATGGTGCGAACGGTCCACACAGTTCTGAATTCGCCGAGCAGGCGAACGGCCTATGTTCGAGTTGAATATGCGTTTGAGTCGAACACCGAGCTCATTTCTAGTACCCAGGCTGTGGTACTACAACAGGCTGCGTGTTCTGTCAGACCAGACTGAAGCCAGGCAATCAATTTCGACTCTTCCATACAGCCTTCTGTGCACCCTTCCCTACAGCCTTCCCTGGAGGCTGTGGCTCTGGAGGTGGACTTGTGGCAGGACGACGACCTGGAGCACCAGGACAGCGACACGTGACACTGATGACAAATGGCACTGATAAGTGGCACGTGACAGTGATGACAGATGGCACTAATACGTGGCACTGGGGACAGATGGCACTGATAGGTGGCACTGGGTTTGGGCGGCACTGGGGACAGCTGGCACTGGGGACAGCTGGCACTGATAGGTGGCACTGGGAACAGATGGCACTGACAGGTGGCACTGAGGGCAGATGGCACTGGGGACAGATGGCACTGACAGGTACTGTGGCCACTGTATTTTCTATTTTTTTGTGTACACTCACAAGCTGCAGCAAGGAAGCTCTCCCTCCTCACACGCGGTGTGAGGAGGGAGAGCCGGCAATGAGAGATGATCTCATATGTTTACATATCTCTCATTGGACACTCTGATCGAGTGCTAAATGGCTGCTGTGATTAGCCATTTAGCACGAACTGTGATTGACTGTGTCCAAGGGACACGGCCAACACAGAATTTCCCCGATGCCCGCCCACGGCAGCACACAGAGGGGAAACAGGAGAACGTCCAGGGATGCCCTCCCGGCTATTGGGTGCCACGATGTAGCCGTTTTTCATCCATGGTCTTTGTTGGTTCCTGTGCGTGATTCGTTATGTCAGTCTCCAAGCACAGTCTTATTTAGCCTCGTACAAACCACAAAACTTGTTGCTCAGTTTGTTGAGTAAAAACCCAGAGCCGATTCATATTGGTTTAATTTCGTACATTCTTTGCTCTTCGTTGTTACACGCTACAAAATCAGTTAATTTTAATCTCAAACGCTATTATTTCAGTTATTTTAGTTCGTATACCCCCTAGTCCGTTCTGAATCCAGCGATTTCATCTAACTTCATTTCATGCTCCACAGTCCGGTTCGCTGTCAGTCACAATTGCGGCACATCAATTTGTGTCTCTGTCATGGCAATCATTTCATATACCCTACACTCCGATTCGAAACCGGTCGCTTCAGCGGCACACCGATTCGTGTTGGCTTCATTTTGACAGGCCGGTTCGTTGTTCGCAATGGCGGCACACCAATTTGTATCACTGTCATGTCAGTCATTTCCTTTTTGATTCATATCACTGTCATGTCAATAATTTCTTCATTTCCAAATGTGTACTCTACATGCTGATCTGAATCCAGCTGCTTCAGCTGCTCCGATTCGTGCCAGCGTCATTGTGATCATTTAAATTCCTATTCTACAGTCTGGTTCATTGTCAAGTCACAATGGCGGTGCACTGATTCATATCATTGTCACGTCAATCATTTAATTTTGTATACCCCGCACTCCGATACAAATCCAGTTGCTTCAGCAGCACTCCGATTCGTGTCGGATTCATTCGTCATTTCATTTCATTCCATTCCATACTCCACTGTCCAGTTTGTTGTCAGTCGCACACCCTATAGTACAGCTCACTCTACGGTCCAGTTCAAATCCAGTCGCAACCACGGCACATCGACTCACATTGCTTTAAGGGCAACTGTTTCAATTCATTTAATTACATTTTGTATTTCCTATCTGGTTCGAAGCTAATCGCTGCAGCTGTACACCTCTACTCATCGGTTTATGGTAAAACATTCTAAACTTCATTCATACACAATCGAAATAGCAGCGTTAGGACTTGTACTAGGTCTGTGTCATTCATGTTCGCCTCTCGTTTCATTTCAGTTTCTACACTTACAGTCCGATTCGAGTCTAGTCGCACGTTGCGTCTCTGATTTGTATCGGTCTTCACCTTAAATGTTCGTTCATTTCATTTCATACACTCTTCAGGCTGATTCGAGTCCTAGTCGCATCAGCGACTTAACAATTTGCACGGCTTTCATACCATACTTTCATTTCGGTCATGTCAGACACTCTCAGTAACAGACACTATCTTTCGTTAGGTTGCCCCATCCTAAATACTCCAGTTTCCCCTACGATCATGGTTCGCTTTTCTGATAATGTTTTCTCTTGCAGTTTCATAGTTAGTAAGGTTGAATAAAGACAACAGTCCATCCAGTTCAAGCTGAGTGAGTGTCTACAATTGTCCCTATCCCTGTACATTGCACTCACACATCTGTCCCTACCCTCAAGGAGCCCACAGCCAAGGTCCCCATTCATATACTAGGGCCAATTTTGGACAGAAGCCAATTAACCTACCTGCATGTCTTTGGATTGTGGGAGGAAACCGGAGTACCCGGAGGAAACCCACGCAGGCACAGGGAGAACATGCAAACTCCAGGCAGGTAGTGTCATGGTTGGGATACGAACCGGTGACCCTTCTTACTGCTAGGTGAAAGTGCTAACCACTACACCACTGTGCTAACCCTCAGCACCACTGTGCTGCAGTCATTGCAAGCATATCTCAAATGGCATGATCAATGTCTGTCGGTCATTTCTCCTTTAGGTCAGTCGAGTTCAGAAAGTTTCATCCTGAATCAGGTTGGATATGGTGGTGGACCTAGGCTATAAATATGGGGGGTTTCATTTTCTGACTATCACCGTTCATTTTCAGCCAAAACGACATCCAGGCTCACGCATTTCCAAGCTGGCACAAATTAGAGTCTCATCGACACAGAGTTGTTCTGCTGCCACTTTGCCAACCTACGCTCCACCACGCTGCGCTGTCAGTCCTCTGCCCACAACGGCAGTTTGACTCCCTCTCAATTTCCCCCTCCACCTCCGGTACCAGTCAGGGCTTACTGGCCCCCGCTAAGTCACTCATTTCAGCTCATGCAACTACAGCCAATGCTGGCTGCTCCATTTATGTGCCATGTGTCACAGGGCACATCCAAAAACCGCATGCCAGTTCAAGCAGCATAACATGTCCTGACTAGGCCGAGTGAACATCCAATGGCTGGGGTTTTACCTCACCTTACACCCCACTCCCTCACTGGCCACTTTCCTCATCCCAAGGATTAACAGCAGGATTTCATACCGGCCACATCACACTAGTTGGAACAGCATATCCATGTTCATCCCGTCAGTATCAGCTCTATCTCCTCCGGTAGTAATGGATGCCGCAGCCTTCAAAGGCTTCGCTGCAATTTTTGGCCATTTTTGGCCACCATTGGTTGCAGGGGCATGGCTTCCAGAAATCCTCCTATCCTCGGTTTTATCTAGTTTTCCTCACTTTTGAACTGTACCTGATCGTGGCAGCCACTCAGGTCTGGGGCCATACCTGGACCGTACAAACGGTGGTCTTCACCACAGACAACTAGGTCCAAGTTGATCCCATTATGTCCTTCCTGTGCAGGCTGCTGCAATTTTCTCTGCAGCATCAATTCAATGTTCACTGTGCATACATTGCAGGCAAGTGCAACATCGTAGCAGATGCACTGTCCTGATTCAGAAACAGCAGCCCATAACCAACTCCAAATGCTTGCCCATTACTAGTACCATCTTCAGAGACATGTCAACTATCCTCTCTTGTTCCCGTTTGGGTTTCTTCCCAACTTGGTCATTCAAGCTGCCATCTACCTGGCCTTCTGTGGCTTTTTGCAGCCTAGCGAGTTTACCTGTAATGGCCCTGCTGGTCAGGTACTATGTAGATGTCACCTGGCTTGCGTCCAAGATCACTTTATTCTCCACTTCTCAGTATCCAAAACCCAGCAATCTGGCCCCGGGGTTGACATCCAACCTTTCCAGACCAACATTATCTGGTGCCCAGTCAACCTCCTACTGTCGCTCCTACCCAGCAGGTCGAACTCTAGTCCCCTGCTACCTTTTCTAACCAACCCTTTGAGTGGCAGCCAGTTCCTCAAGCATGTCAGGATCCTTCTGCGTAAACCTAGGCCTTGACACCAGCTGGTACTCTGGACACTCTTTCCAAATCGGAGCAGCCTCGGCCACATCTCAGCAAGGAACTTCAGACCATGTCATCAAGAAATTTGACAGATGGAAATTTGCCTGCTTCGCCCGGTACATTCCGAACCCTCAGGTAAAAATGTTGCAAGCTCAGAAAATAACAATAAACCAATAAAGAGCTTTCACCCCTACCTGAATGTTTTTGCCCCTTTTTTGCTATACCAGCCAGCAGACCAGGGCACACTTCAGGTCTATGTTATGTTGTGAGTCTTGTGGCATGTTTATGTGGTTCATATCCATCTCGGTTGAAGGGCTTTGACAATAAATAAGAAGACCAGTATGGTGGCCTGAGTTCATGGGAGGTGTCCGGGGGGTAATTAAGCAGCCCACTCATCTGTGGTCTTTGTTGGATCCTGTGCCTGATACCCTCCCTCCCATTCCCCTTTTCAGGGCATTTCTCAGCACATTTCTTTCCACAAGCATTTATTACAATTATCTTAGGTATGCCCACTTTTTTAGTATACAGGCCAGCAGATCAGGGCACACTTCAGGTCTATGTTAGGTTTTGAGTCTTGTGGCGTGTTTATGTGGTTCAAATCCATCTCGGTTGAAGGGCTTTGACGATCTATATATATATTTATATATATATATATATATATATATATATATATATATATATATATACATATAAATATATAGATATACACTAAAGATAAATATATAATATATGTATATTATCATTGGAAAAACAATAGTCCATATAAATCAGTCCTACAATGACACCACAGTGACTGCACACATTGAAAAGAGTGCCCGACCACCGTATCAAAGACCTGCTTACCAGATAGCAAGCAAAAAAGGTAGTTTGGCTGTAACCCAGCCACGGCCTTTAGCTTGCAGTGATGACCACTGGAAACACACAGGGACCGGACCTTGTAGCTGAAAACCACCCTAAGCATCTCACAAATTTGTAGCCACACTTTAATGGTGTACTCAGAATGGGCTCAGAAAGAAGAAAAACTTTCACAGATTTTTCTATTCCTTAAACTTCCGAACAGCAATATTTTTGTTTCACCACACAGCAGCTTTGGTTTAAAATGATGCCACCTGTGGCACAACAGCTGAGATGCTCATAGGACTGGAGAGCATCTGGGTTTTGGATACTGCGAGGTGGAGAATAAATATGGACTATTGTTTTACCAATGCTAATATACATATTGCTACTGGCGCAGTTCTCCTCTCTATCTTTTCTGTCTATTTTTGTGTGTATCCCACATCTGAGCTGCTGCCTGTGTTGTTTTTATAATTCTCTCATTTTAGTCTAGTGCAGATTTTTTCTTTATATATATTTATGGTTTTGAGCCCTATGGCCGATACGAATATAGATGACATACAGGGTTAACATAAAACTTACCACATGAAATGGACCTGAAAGTGTGCCTTGGTCTAACGTAGGGTATACCAAAATAAGGGGGCATACCCTAGATAAGAAATGAGAAATTAAATGAAATGGGATGAAATGAATAATCTGTGAGGAGTATGAATACTTTGAGAAATGCCCTAAAAAAGGGATGGGAGGGAGGGTATCGTTCACAGGATACGACGAAGACCACCGGGGTGGTTAAATACCACTCCTGGCTCCTCCCATAAATTCAGGCTACCATACTGGCCTTCTTATTTATGGTTTAGAGCCCTATGGTCGATACGGATATAGATGACATACAGGGTTAACATAAAACTTACCACATGAAATGGACCTGAAAGTGTGCCTTGGTTTAATGTATGGTATACCAAAATAAGGGGGCAAAAACTTTCAGGTAGGGACTAGCTCTTTATTGATTTGAGTTTAGTCATTGAGTGAGTTTGGCAAAGGCCTGGGCCATTTCCACTTGCGAACTGGCGATGTAGCGGGGGCGAAGCAGGCAGACTTCCACCTGCCTAGTCTTTTAATAAAGTGGTCCAGGACCCCGTGACGGGAGGCTCTTGAGGCTGCCCCGATACGAAATGAGTGTCCGGAGTACTGGCTAAGGTTCAGGTTGCGGAGAAGTATCCTCATGTGCTCCATGAATTGACAGGTGTTTAAGGGTTTGACAGGAAAGGGTAGAATGGGAGTAGAGTCCGGCTGTTTCGGGCAGTAGTAACAATAACCAATTCAGTGTGGCAACCGGACACCAGTCGTTATTGGTTCTATAGAAGTGGACATCTGTTCTTGAGCCTACTTGCTGGGTTTTGGAAACTGCCAGATGCAGGATGAAGTGGTCTTTGTAGCGGACCAAGTGGCGTTTGCGTAGGACTTGGCCTATAGGGTTACTTCAAGTGAATTCTCCAGGGCGTAAGAACCCGTAGAAGGCCAGGTACATGGCTGCTTGTAGGACCATACTAGGGAGGAGACCGAATGGAGATGTAGCCAGATATGTAGTTGAGATGTAGCCAGAGATGTAGTTGACATACCTCTAAAGATGTCTCCCGTTATGGGTAAGCGTTTGGCGCTGACCACTGGTTGGAGCTTCTGAATGCCATGCAGAATGGCTCATATTGCACAAGACGTAAATAAGGAGGGTTTTGCGGGGTCCCAAAGGGACAAGAAATGTTGGATACCGGCTAGGTATAGCCGAATAGTGTTGTGGGATAGAGTCAGCTGAGTATGACAGTGTGAAATGAAGGCCAGTATGTGTTTGATGCCAGATGTTTCCTTGGAGTGATGTGTCAGGAATTTGTTGAAGGCCCTCCAGACTGTCCCATAGGCCTTGAGGGTGTTGCGGGAGAGTGAGGAGTTGATAAGCCGAGTTGCTGTCTGCAGTCTGTGAGCTAATCCAGGGTCAACTGAGACCAGGCCGGGATATTGGCTGATACAGGATTGGCTCCGGGCATCTGTTCAAAAAATTATGTGTAGTTAAAACGGGAGAGTGCATCTACTGCAAGATTGTGCTTGCCCGGAACAAATGAACAATAAATATTAAACTGAAATTGTAATGACAGTTGTACCAGCCTACGCAGGAAGGACATGACTGCAAGGGATTTGGACTTGCCTTTATTTATAATTTCTGCTGTGGCTAGGTTATCGGTAGTGAAGGCCAAGGTTTGCCCGGTCCAGCTATGGCCCCAGAGCTGTGCGGCTGCCACTATAGGGTAAAGTTCAAAGAGGATAGATGTGTTGGTTAAACTGGGTATTGCTAGTATCTGTGGCGGCCAGGGTGCTGCAAACCAGAGATGGCCAAAAATTGCCCCAAAGCCTGTGGATGCCGCTGCGTCTGTCACTACCTGGGGTGACAGGGATGACACGGTGGGAGTGAATAATGATATACCGTTCCAGGTGGAAAGGAACTCCTCCCACATGGAGAGGTCCACTACTGCTATGGTGTCGAGACTGAGGACTTGATTGGGATCTTGAGTATGGGAAAGGTACACTAGTAGGTCGGGACACAAAGGAGCGACCCTGTGGGATGATGCACATGGCAAAATTGAGCATCCCAAGAAGGGATTGCAGATGTTTCTTGGTGCACCCTCTGGTGCGGGTGAAGTCTCGGAGGACCGCCCTAATGCTGGCCTGCATGGCGCAGGTGTCCAGATTGATACCAAGAAACGTGATCGTCTGTGCTGGACCATCGACTTTGTGTTCAGCGATGGGAACGTTGAGATTTCTAAACATGATCCTTAGCTTGCCGAGGTCCCCTGGGGATGAGCTGGGCGGATCTATTAGTAAAAAGTCGTCTAGATAATCGATGACCTCTTGACACTGGGCTTTGTGTAAGAGGATCCATGTAAGCGATTGCGCAAATGTGTCAAATAGCCAGGGGCTATTCTTTGACCCGAAGTAATACACCTCCCTCCATTTGATGCCATGCCAGCACCAAAGGTACGGGTGAATAGGTAGGAGTTTAAAGGCGTCCGATATGATGGCTTTGGAGATCCAGGTACCTGTGCCTGTTATGAGTATATCCTAGATCGCCATATCCACAGAGGCATATTTGAGGGAAAATTATTTGGAGGGGACAAGGGAATTAAGACTGGGGATGGAGGAAGAATGAGGGACTGACAAATCACACACAAGATGTTGTTTATTGGAGAACTTGCCCTTGACAAGCCCAATAGGACTGACTCTCCGTGTGTTGAAGGGAGGCTGAGTGAAAGGGCCTATCATGAAGTCCCAGTCTATCTCGGTCTGTAGGAGCTGGTCTATGGCCTGCTTATCGGTGGCCGCTGAACGTAGGTTCCTGCAATCATGGGTAGTGTGAGGCAGAGAAATTAGGCCAGTGTGGAAGCCTTCTGTGAAACCTTGGATAAGATAGGTGGCCAGGGAGGGAGTGGGATGTGCAGAAAGATAGAAGACGAGCCATGTGACATTGACCCAGCTTAGTCATGCCTTGTTCAGTTGCTTGACATTGCAGTGGATCCTAGGATGTGCCCTCTGGCATAGGGTGCAGATGTGAAGCAGGCGACACTGGCTGAAGTTACAGGAACCATAATTAAAATGAGGGCAGATGGCTGCTACTCCCACGGTCCGGACATGGCGTCCGAGCTTCTCTGTCTGGGGCATGGGTGCAGGGGCCTGCTGGCCCAGAACTGCACCGGAGGTAGAAGGATTTTCAAAGGGGGCGACTGGCTGCAGGGTTGGTGTGAGTAGCCGATTGGCACCGACAGGAGAGCTCCATGTCCATTACACTCCAGTTTGTGGCCGTTTGAAACTGTAGGAACCTGGCTGCTGCTTTGGCAGAGAAGGAGCGATGGTAATTGTTAAACCCAAACCCTCCATACTTGTAGCCCAGGTCTAACACAGTATGGAGGTATAGATCCAGCTCTTCCGTTCTGCCGGGAGAGGCTGAACATATCACATCATACCAAAGGCCAATGTGAACTCTGATACTGACAATTTCCTATTGAGCCTGGGGTCCTTGGCTTTAAGGACTACTGAAATGTCCCCCCAAGTGTAGGCTTTGTTCTATGCCAATCCATGCACAGAGATGAGCAAAGAGGCGAGGTTGACGTCCCTGCCTTCCAGGATGTCCTTCCTGATGTTGGTCAGAACCAAATGGGATGGTTACACAACAGAACTCCACCCTAGGGTACCTGCAGAAGGGGTTGTTGTAGCCTGGACTACGGTAAAGTCAGTGACAGCAATGGCCGGGTGGGTCTCCAGGAGTGCCACTCTGTTCTGGACCTCTGAAACTGAAGCGGTCAGAGATGACACTAAAGTGTGCAGCTGAGATATAGCCGAAGAGATAGAATCTAGGGAGGCCTGTTGGGTGCTGGGTTCTGCTGCGGCTGGCGGAGGAAAGAAAAGCTTGAAGAGCTCTGCCTTCCTAGCTGTAGCGGGAAAAGGCACCCCTCTACGCCTCACCTCTGCGGAAAATGTTGGGATGGTCTATCCCACGAGCGACTGTACACTGCCACTCTCTGAGGGACAGAGGGGCCGTGAGATCTTCACTGCCGGCCCAGGACATGGTTCTGGTATTCTAGTGGCCTAGGTGCAGTGACTTGTCCTCAGGGTTGAATATTGACTGATTGGAACCTTTTGAGGATGACATGATTACAAGTCTCGCTTGTGCACCCTAACTGTATACGTACCTAAGCGGTGTGTATATTTACTCTCTTTTTTTTATTTTTTATATTAACTGGGTGGGGGGGGGGAGGGGCACCATCCAAGCTGGTGGGCCTACTGAACTCAACTGACCTGAAGACAGACGAGAGGGGAAAACTCATGAAGAACTTGTTTACCTGTCTTGACAAAATGACTAGAACAGTGACTAAACAGGCGGCAGTGAGTCAAAAAATTTAATGAAATTAATGAAACGTTTGCCTTGAATGAAAATAAAATATCTGCCATGACAGAGGCCCGACTCGGTTGTGTCGCCGTTGCGACCGACAGTGAACCAGATTCTGGAGCATGTACTAAAATGAGACAATCAGTGAAATGAGGCCAAAAAACTGGGGCACACCGGGACGAATCGGTGCATCGTAGATGCCACTGGATTTGAATCGGAGCGCGTTACATGACAGTGAAAGGATTTGTTCTGCCATGACAGAGGCACAAATCGCCATGCCGCTATTTGCGACTGACCACTAATCGGACTCTGGAGCATGTACTGAAATGTGGCTTAGACCTGGGGCACGCCGAGACAAATCTAGTGCGAAGATGTGACTAGATTCGCGTCGGAGCGTGATATGTGACAAAGAAATGATGTGCCATGACAAAGACCAGAATCAGTGACCAAACCTATGACTGACAAGTGAATGCGTCTCTGGAGCATGTACTGAAATGAGGCCGAACAAGTGGGCACACCGGAGCGAATCGGTGCATCTTTAAATGCGGCTGGATTCATATTGGAGCGTAATAAGTGATAAGAAATTATATGCCATGGCAAAGACAAGAATCGACTGAACCCACGACTGACAAATGAATCCGTCTCTGGAGCATGTACTGAAATGACATCCACTGGGGCACACCGGAATGAATCGGTGTATCGAAGATGCGACTGGATTCAATTCGGACGCGGTATGTGACAGAAATGAATGAAATGATTTGAAATGCTTTGAAATTTTTAGAAATGATTAGAAATGCTTTGAAATGGTTATAAAGATTGAAATGATTTGAAATGATTGAAATGTTTGCGAAACTAATGCCTAATGTGGCATCGACCGATGTGCCACAAGCGAGCGCAAGCGAATCGTCTTGTGACGCATGGTAACAACGTTTGTATGGACATGCAAACACGACGGTGCGAAATAAAAATATACGTACGGATTACGTGAAATGTTGCGAGTAATTAGTTTGTTTAGATATCACAGTTTAGTGACATGGTAATTACAAAGCATGAAATAAAAAAAACGGGAGCCGAAACCCTACCTGTGGCAGCCGAACCAGAAATGTACAACTGCGACTCGACAACGACTGCTACGAAAACCTCGTAAGATGGCAACTTCCGAACGTGAAGCTCACGAACACAGAGCTCACAAAGACTTCGGACTCAGAAACAAAAACTACAAAGATGGGACTGACGCATGTGGTATCTCCCGAACGCTTGTCTCAAATAGTCGGCCTAGTGACGTAATAGGTATCGCGCACAGGAAACTGATGAAGACCACAGACGAATGGGCTGGTTAAATACCACTCCGGGCTCCTCCCACAAATTCAGGCCACCATACTGGCCTTCTTATATATATATATATATATATACTAGACTGTATGTATATATGAATACATTGCCTGAAGTGTATTATATAATGTACTGTACACCAACAAATGAACTGTGTATATATATATATATATATATATATATATATATATATATATATGCTACACTGAATGAGTAGTATATATATATATATATATATATATATATATATACACATACATACACACACACACACTAGACTGTATATATATGAATACTCCGCCTGAAGAGTATTATATACTGTAATCCCCATCACTTTCCTCATTATCCTTATTTTCATATCAAATCATGTAAAAGAACCTTTAGTTTCACAGAAGGGGTGTCAGAAACCATGAAACAGACTGAGACAGAAGTACAATCAAATCACACTTGTTTATTAATAAAAATAAAAAGGTAAATAGAAAAAAGTGTAGTCAAGCATAGCCAGAGTCCTGTAGCCAGATCGGGTGGTCAGCCAGTCCAAAGTTCATTAACCAGATCAGTAATCAGCCAGGCCGGAAGTCAGGGATCCAAGGAGAGCAACCGCAAGCAGGATAAGAAGCCAGGTGGGATGTCAGCAAGCCAGTCTTGAAACAAACAGCAGGAGATAGTTCCCTGTGATGTGACCAACGTGAAAGCAAATGAAAAAGTGAGCAGGAAGGCTTTAAATAGGCAGGTCAGACGAGCATCATCAGGAACAGCTGATAACTGTGGAAAGAGAAGAGAGCTGGCAATTAGCCGACAGCTGAGAGGCCAGCCCAGAGGAGGAAGGGCTAAGTCAGCCCTGACAGTACCCCCCCTCAATGACCCCTCTCCCTCGGAGGGCCACCGGGCATGAGGGGAAACGGTCTATGGAACTCACGGAGGAGAACAGGGGCATGTACATCAGAGGATGAAACCCAGGAGCGTTCCTCCGAGCCGTACCCCTTCCAATGCACCAGGTACTGTATGCGCCCATGGAACCTACGGGAGTCAACAATGGATTGTACCTCATACTCCTCATGGTTCTCAACCAGAATAGGGTAAGGACGTGGCACAGAGGTGGTAAATCGGTTACAGACCAACGGTATCAATAAGGAGACATGAAACACATTAGAGATGCGCATACTAGGAGGAAGGTCCAATGCGTAAGCTACTGGGTTAATCCTGCGAAGGATACAGAACGGCCCAACAAACCGAGGTGCAAACTTCAGTGAGGGAACATGAAGCCGGAGGTTGCGAGATGACAGCCAGACCCTGTCCCCAACCTGGTAGGAAGGCGCAGGCAGGCGTCTGCGGTCAGCATGGAGTCTGTACCTATTATTAGCATGACGCAAAGCCTCCTGGACTTGTACCCAAGCGGAACGAAGACCACGGAGATGCTCCTCTAATGCAGGAATACTCTGCGGAACAAACTAGTCAGGCAACATGGAAGGTTGGAAACCATAATTCGCCATAAATGGAGACAATCAGGAGGCAGAATTCAAGGCACTGTTGTGAGCAAACTCTGCCCAAGGTAATAGGTCAGACCAGTTGTTATGATGGTCAGAAATATAGCAACGTAGGAATTGCTCCAAGGAGTGATTGGCTCGTTCTGCAGCCCCATTAGACTGTGGGTGATAAGCAGAAGAGAACGCAAGCTGGGTTCCCAACTGTGCACAAAAGGTTCGCCAGAACCGGGAGACAAACTGACTGCCCCTATCCGAGACAATCACCTTGGGTAGCCCATGTAAGCGAAAGATCTCCCAAGCAAAAATGGAAGCCAGTTCCTTAGAGGTGGGCAACTTCTTAAGTGGAATACAATGACATATCTTTGAGAACCGGTCAACCACCATAAGGATAACAGTGTTGCCTTGGGAGTTGGGCAATTCCACAATGAAATCCATAGACAGGTGAGTCCAGGGCCTATCTCCATTGGGTATGGGTTGTAGGAGGCCCACTGGAAGGTGTCGTGGAGTCTTACTCTGAGCACACATGGGACAGGCAGCTACGAAGGCAGTAACATCAGCCCATAGACTAGGCCATCAAAATTGTTGGGAGATGGCCCAAATGAGTTGATTCTTCCCAGGATGGCCAGCTGCCTTGGGAGAATGGTAAGTCTGGAGCACTGCAGTACGTAGACTCTCTGAGACAAAGCAGCGGTCACAAGGTTTATCAGGAGGAGCATGGACCTGAGCAGCAAGAATTTTGTCACCCAAAGGAGAAGTAAGACTGGTGCAAACCATAGCCAAGATACGATCAGGAGGAATCATAGGAACCGGAACCAACTCCGACTTGGAAGTGGAGGAAAATTGTCGTGACAAGGCATCAGCCCTTACATTCTTAGTGCCGGGTAAGAATGAGACAGTAATTAAAGCTCGACAAGAAAAGAGCCCATCGCGCCCTTCTGGGAGAGAGTCGCTTAGCCTCAGACAAGAATGTAAGAATCTTATGGTCAGTAAGAATAAGAACGGGCACAGTGGTACCTTCAAGGAGATGTCTCCATTCTTTCAAGGCTAAAATGATCGACAACAGCTCTCTGTCACCAATCTCATCATTGTATTCAGCAGGTGACAATTTCTTGGAAAAGCAACCACATGGTTGCATAGCGCTCTTAGAGTTAGGACGTTGAGACAGAAGGGCGCCAACTCCCGTCTCAGAAGCATCAACTGCTAGGATAAAAGCCAACGTAGGATCAGGATGAGCCAACACAGGAGCAGAAACAAAGGCAGCCTTGAGAGTCTCTAAGGCCTTAATGGACTCCGGAGACCAACTCTGTGGGTTACCATCCTTTCTGGTCATATCAGTCAGAGGTATGACCAGAGACGAGAAGTTACGAATAAACTTCTGATAGTAGTTGGCAAAGCCCAGGAAACGCTGCAGAGGATGTAAACCCACGGGTCGAGGCCACTGTAGGACTGCCGACAGTTTATCTGGGTCCATCGGAAAACCAGCAGTGGAAATGACATAGCCCAGGAATGTAACCTGTTCACGATGGAACTCGCACATCTCCAGTGTACAATAGAGATTGTTCTCTCTTAGTTTCTGAAGTACACGACAGACATCTGTGTGGTGGCTCTCCAGGGACCTGGAAAATATGAGGATATAATCGAGAAAAACCACCACACACAATTGCAACAAATCTCGGAGGACATTGTTAATAAATTCCTTGAAAACTGCTGGGGCGTTACAAAGGCCAAAAGGCATTACCAGGTATTCATAATGGCCTGTTCTGGCATTAAACGCAGTTTTCCACTCGTCGCCCTCCTTAATGCGCACAAGATTGTATGCCCCTCTCAGGTCAAGCTTTGTGAAAACCGTTGCTCCCTTGAGGCGGGCAAATAACTCCGTAATCAATGGAATCGGGTAGGCATTCTTAATCGTGACACGATTGAGACCCCTATAATCTATACAAGGTCTCAGATCACCGCTGTTCTTTTTCACAAAGAAGAAACCAGCACCAGCAGGAGACGAGGACTTGCGGATGAAACCTCGAGAAAGTGCATCAGCAACATACTCCTCCATGGCCTTATCCTTCAAGACCAACAAAGGGTAAACCCGGCCACGGGGAGGTATGGCACCAGGTTGAAGGTCAATTGCGCAATCATAAGGCCGGTGTGGAGGCAAACTACCAGCTTGACCTTTATCAAAGACATCGCCAAAATCACGATACTCCTCCGGCAAGGAGGGGAGTGAAGCGGTGCACAGGACCTTGGATACCTTCAGGAAGCATGTCTCACTGCATTGTGGTGACCAGGAGAGAACCTCAGCACGGAGCCAATCAAAAGAGGGGTTGTGTCTCTGTAACCAAGGATAATCAATAACCAGCGAAAATCTGGGTGAGGAAATAACTTCGAATTGGATTACCTCATGGCGAAGAGCCCCTACGGCCATGGACAACGGAACCGTCTTATGAGTCACATGGGCAGGCTGTAAAGGTCTCCCGTCAAGAGCCTCAATGGCAAGTGTCACGCAGCTACAGCGGAATCGAGTGCTGCGAAACAAATGCAGCATCAATGAACAGGCTTGCAGCCCAGAGTCGATTAGAGCCTGCATCTCGATGGACGACTCAGCCCAAGAAAGGGTGACCAAAACCAAGGGCTTATCCTTCTGGAAAACTGGGGACGAAACAACGCCACCTAAGGTCTGTCCATGACAGGACCTCAAGGTTCAGGCATTCCCTGGACGGGTAGGACAAAAAGTGACCTGCCTGGCCAAAATAAAGGCACAATCTCTCCCTCCTCCTAAAGGCTCTCTCATCCGCAGAGAGACGCGTGAAGCCCAGGTGCATGGGTTCATCTTCACTGACCAACTCGGTACAAGGAGGCATGGGAAGTGAGGGAGGCATGGGTGGGACTACAAAGCTCAGAGGCAAACGTACAGGAGGCTTCCGCAAGCGCTCCTTAAGAGAAAGTCTTTCTCTGAGTCTGGAGTCAATGAGGATGGCAAACGAGATCAATCTCTCCAGCTCAGTGGGTATATCTCGGGCTGCTATCTCATCCTTGATGGAATCCGAGACCATGAGAAAAATCAGCCACGAGGGCCTCATTGTTCCAAGCAACCTCTGCTGCCAGAGTGCGGAATTCAATGGCGTACAGTTCTACACTCTTTGATGGACATGAGGCACTTGGCAGCAGAAGCGGAGCATGCAGGAACGTTAAAAACCCTTTTAAAGGAGGCCACAAACTGAGGGTAACTCAAGACAACAGGTTTCTGCGTCTCCCATAGAGGGTTAGCCCAGGCCAAGGCTCTCTCAGAAAGCATAGATATCACGAAACCTACTTTGCTTCTGTCCGTGGGAAACGCCTGGGCAGCATTTCGAAGTATATCTCAACCTGATTGAGAAATCCTCTGCATTGAACTGGATCGCCCCCAAATCGCTGGGGAAGTGGAGCAGAACCAGACATACCTCTTATAGAGGTAATACTCGAGGCGGGTGCCTGCATAGAGACTGGTGCAGCAGCAGGGCTGGCCTGCGACTCAGGTTGTACCGGAGCAGCCACCGTGGGGGATTCCAGGTGAGCCATGCGATTCAGGAGCATTTGTAACGCCAAGGCAAACTGATCCATGCAGAGATCTTGCTCATCCAATCTGGAAAAAATATTACCAACAAGTGGATTGACTGTATCGTCTGAATTCATGGCCTTCGCGTACTGTCAGAAACCATGAAACAGACTGAGACAGAAGTACAATCAAATCACACTTGTTTATTAATAAAAATAAAAAGGTAAATAGAAAAAAGCATAGTCAAGCATAGCCAGAGTCCTGTATCCAGATCGGGTAGTCAGCCAGTCCAAAGTTCATTAACCAGATCGGGTAATCAGCCAGGCCGCAAGTCAGGGATCCAAGGAGAGCAACCGCAAGCAGGATAAGAAGCCAGGTGGGATGTCAGCAAGCGAGTCTTGAAAGAAAACAGCAGGAGATGGTTCCCTGTGATGTAACCAACGTGAAGGCAAATGGAAAAGTGAGCAGGAAGGCTTTAAATAGGCAGGTCAGGCGAGCATCATCGGAAACAGCTGATAACTGTGGAAAGAGAAGAGAGCTGGCCATTAGCCGATAGCTGAGCGGCCAGCCAAGAGAAGGAAGGGCTAAGCCAGCCCTTCATTTTTTTATTATTACATTACCATTAGTTTCTATTTCATTTTTTCATTTCCTATTGTAGCATTTTATTATCCCATTACCAGTATTTTTTCCCATCATCTTTAACTACTTTCTGACCGCCGGCAGTCAAATGGCTGTGGCGGGAGGTGGTCATATGACAGCCTCCCGCTTAAACAGGGAATGCGCGCGATCGTGCACGCGCATCCCTGTTTCTTCGGTAGCGGCGTGTCACGGAGACACCGCTCGCCACCGAAGGGGGTGAACAGCCATTGGTTATGGCTGTTTACCATGTGATCGGCCGTGATGAAGTCACGGCCGATCACAGATGGTCACACCCCCACTGTGCATGGCGCATGCGCGCGATCGTGCTGCGCGTGCATGTTGGTGGTGGTGTGTTCCCCGGGAACACTGCTCATCACCGATGCTGGTAAACAGCAATTGGCCGGCTGTTTACCCACGTGATCGGCTGTGATCATATCACAGCCGATCACTAAAATGTAAACAAACCGCAGTAATGAGAGATTACCGGGTTCTCCTCCTCACACACCGATCGTGTGTGAGGAGGAGATTGTGGTAACATCTTGTTACCGCCTACAGTGTACACCAATCATACTGATTGCCCCCCCAATAAAGAAGACCTGTCAATCACAGTCCATCAGAGTACCTGTCACAGCCCATCAGAGTACCCGAGTATCTGTCACAGTCCATCAGAAGACCAGAGTACCTGTCACAGTCCATCAGAGTACCCAAGTATCTGTCACAGTCCATCAGAGTACCCGAGTACCTGTCACGGTCCATCAGAGTACCCGAGTACCTGTCACGGTCCATCAGAGTACCCGAGTACCTGTCACGGCCCATCAGAGTACCCGAGTGCCTGTCGCGGTCCATCAGGGTACCCGAGTACCTGTCACGGTCCATCAGGGTACCCGAGTACCTGTCACGGTCCATCAGGGTACCCGAGTACCTGTCACGGTCCATCAAAGTACCCGAGTACCTGTCACGGTTCATCTGAGTACCCGAGTAGCTGTCACAGCCCATCAAAGTACCCGAGTAGCTGTCACAGCCCATCAAAGTACCCGAGTACCTGTCACAGCCCATCAAAGTACCCGGGTACCTGTCACAGCCCATCAGAGTACCCGAGTACCTGTCACAGTTCATCTGAGTACCTCTCCCAGTCCATCTGAGTACCCGTCCCAGTCCATCTGAGTACACATCACAGTTCATCTAAGTACCTGTCACAGTTCATCTTAGTACCCAAGTACCTGTCACAGTCCATATGAGTACCCAAATACCTGTCACCAGGCCATCAGAGTACCCGAGTACCTGTCACCAGGCCATCAGAGTACCCAAGTACCTGTCACCAGGCCATCAGAGTACCCGAGCACCTGTAACCAGGCCATCAGAGTACAGAGTACCTGTCACCAGGCCATCAGAGTACCTGAGTACCTATTTGCAGCCCATGTCTCATAGAATATACGTTGGGGTGTTTGCTTTCCAAAATGGGGTCACTTTGTGGGTAATTTCACTGTCCTGGTGGTCCAGGACCTTCAAAAATGTGATGGGTAGGAATGAAATTAGATGTGTCATTTATGCTCCTAGAACGCCTGAACGTACTACTTCAATGTTAGGCCTCTCTATGTGACCAGGCTGTGTAAAAGTCCTACACATGTGGTATCGCCATACTCGGGAGGAATAGCAGAATGTGTTTTGGGGTGTAATTTTTGCTATATACATGCTATGTCTTAGAAATATCTTATAAATTGACAACTTTGTGTAAAAAAAAAAAAAAAAGCGTTTTCATTTTTTTCCACATATTCCAAAAACGTCTGGAAAAAAATAATTTTGCAAAGAATTGTGGGAAAAAATTACAACTTAAAAAAACTCACCATGCTACTTACTTAATACCTTGGAATGTCTACTTTGCAAAAAGGGGTCATTTGGGGGGTATTTGTACTTTCCTGACTTGTTAGTGTCTCAAGAAATGAGATACACCTGATGTACTGAAGGCCTGATCAGATGTGATCAATTTTCAGTGATTGGTACCATAGTTTGTAGACTCTATGACTTTCACAAAGACCAAATAATATACACTAATGTGGGTTATTTTTACCAAAGATATGTAGCAGTATAAATTTGGGCCAAAATCTATGAAGAAAAATGACTAATTAGCAAACATTTATGACAGAAACAAATAAAAAGGCATTTTTTCACAAAATTTACGTGTTATTTTATTTATAGCACAAAAAATAAAAAACCCATTAGTGATTAAATACCACTAAAAGAAATCTCTATTTGTGTGGAAAAAAGGATGCAAGTTTCATATGGGTACAGTGTTGCATGATTGAGTAATTGTCATTCAAACTGTGAGAGCGCTGAAAGCTGAAAATTGGTCTTGTCAGGAAGGGAGTGTAAGTGCACTGTATTGAGGTGGTTAAAGCAAAACAATTTTTAGCAGTCCATTTCCCCATCACCAGCGTTTTCCTCTTTACCCATATCAAATCATGTAAAAGAACCTTTAGTTTCACAGAAGGGGTTAATTTGATCTAGTCTTTTTCCCCGCCTCGCTTTTCAATCCAATGCTTTTTATTTCCCCGTTGCCATATGCCGCTCCAGCTTTGAGAAAGTGAATGCGCGCGAAACATGTAAGCTGTAACTCTAGCACGAAGCTCTCTACTTAAGGATCAGCTGCAGTGGCCGGCGGCGTCACGTGTTGAGCTTGAGCGTGGCGCTATGAGCCTCCCTCCACGCTGGGCTAATGTCACCTTGTGTCTCCCAGTCGGACTCCATCTCCCAGCGTGCACCACACCGCTCACCTGAGAGCTCAAACCACTGGATTGGCATGCATCCACAAGTAGGACACCCCCATGGGCTACAGAGCGGCAGCGATCCGTCTCCTTCTCCTCTCCACTGACAGTGAGTTATTATAGGACATCGTTCCTCCATCTGCACTTTGGGAGTTTCTTTTTCACCAAGCCCCGTCACGCCCTTTCTAGGTGAGGACATTATGTGATTATTGACCCCTTGAGCCCTAGTAGGTTGGCAGCAGTGCAAATGTGTTGCTTTACAAATACAGACTAGAGGCGAGGATTTACTGCTAAAAGTCTGCTAATTTATATTGTGACCTTTTGTTTCAACAGACTGACTCTCGCTGCTTAGATCCCAGGAGGGATCGGATGTCTTTGTTATAGTTTTTTTATATATTATTGAATAAATGACTTTTATGTTTTATCATACAAAGGTCTCTCTAGTGCGCTGTCTTCTGCTGGTTGTTTATGTAAACTTTTGATCAGAGCCATTTGAGTGATTTCTGGTATCATTATGATAAGGATCCAACTATGTGATAATAAATGGCTTCATATGATTGCTATCCTTAAATAATGGCATGATCAGTCATATTTTCAATATTAATGGCAACATTTCCCAATTTATGCAAACTTCTGAGCACCACGATGCACATATACACACAAAGTATATATATATATATATATATATATATATATATATATATATATATATATATATATAAAAATCTGTTTTCAGCTTCTCCTTCCTGTCAGTGGTGACTCATATGGGCTGGAATAGCATTCCATTTTTCTCGTATTAGTATATTATTTTTAAGGGCGTTTCTATGTTGGTACATTTTTCTCGTATTAGTATATTATTTACCAATTCTACCCATCTTTCCCTCCTTGGTACCCTCGAAGTTATCCAGAGTCTCGCGATCGCCTTGCGTGCTAGGTATAGTAGACACAAAACTGCTGTGTGGCCATTCGGTGAGAGAGATGGCATCACCAAGGTAACAAACAGCTGGGTCATGCAGAACTGGAAATTTAAATACCTGAGAAATAGTGGATAGAACATAATGCCAATACTGGAACAATTTTGGACATTTTCACATCCCTTGCAACAGGTCTCCTTCATGTCTACTGCATTTTGGACATAGTTGAGAATCCCTGAATCCCCATTTGTAGTTTGGACATTGTCCTGTAGACTCTGTGCAATAAAAATAAATGCCAAACTTATGTGATGTAGAGACTGATACCAACGGGGCAGATGTCAGACATAGTTCCCATTTTTCCCCGTCAATAGGACCCAAATATTTTCCCCACCCCTTTCTACAGGGCAATTTAGAAGCATCATGCGTTGATTGTATTAGTCTAGCATACACTCTCAAAATCATACCTTTCCTATACTCCGTCAGCAGGACATTGGTCATTGGTGCAAGAGAGGATATTCTACTTTCATTTTGTATCGCATGCCTGAGTTGAAGATACTGATAACATTTTGTTCTAGGTATTGCAAATTCATCTTGTATGTCTTTAAAATATTTAAATATAGCACCATTGAACAACTGGGACACACACCGCACACTTATTATCTCCCAGAGATGAAATTCTTTAAGTTTATACAGTTCCTTGTAATATTTATTCTTCCATATGGGTGTGAACAAACATGCTCCCCCTTATTTTCAGGATGGATCTGGTATATCTCCACAGGGTGTTCAATAGCACTATCGTAGAGAGAGTTTGTGATATATGTGTGAGGCCGGTGAGATAGGGCCCAGAATAGGGAATCCTCAGGAATCAGCAAGGACCTGATGGGGTCACTAACATCTACACCCCTACAAAATAACACAGCCACAACATAATATCTAGCATGAGAGACTGCTAGACCACCTTCATCTTTTGCTAGTTGTAACGTGTGTGCAAACTAATCCGTGCAGGCTTATTACCCCATATTAGATCTCTGAACTCTGCGTATATTTGAGTAAACCACTTGTGTGGAATCCATATGGGAGTGTTGTGAAATACATATAAAAGTTGTGGGGCCCATACCATTTTAATCAAGTTTGCCCTCCCGGTGACAGAGAAGTAACTTCACCCATGTGGAGCATTTCATCCGGAATTTATGGAGCAGAGGAGCCAAATTTAAAGTAAGGTACTGGTTAGGGTGTGGTGTCCCCTGTATACCAATGTAGCGAAGCTCACCCACTGTATGTCTCTTACACACTCAGGTAGGGGTTGTGGTAGAGGGTCTAGGGGCATAAGTACCGATTTATTCCAATTAATACTGAACCTCAATAACTCCCCAAATTCAGCAATTACACTCTCCAGTTTTAGTAAATCAACCCGTTTGTTTCATTTGCACAGTATGTTGCTTGAATGGTTGGGTTATAGATATCTTACATTTATGATCACTTTCTAATTAGTATGTGTGTAGTAACGTGTTTATGTTGATATAGCGCTGTATAAAGTAAGGATTTGAACTTCATATTATTATGATGTAAAGGTATTTATGTACAGCTGCTGTTTTTTTTTCACGCAGAGTGGGGATTCTTAACATTTTAAATGGAGTGCTCCCTATCCAGAACTCCACTCCCAGGACTCCTGCGGTGCCACTACTTGTAAATATTGTAAGACAAGCTATACCCAATACAAGATTGCCCCCTCCCCCCTCCCTATATTAGACCACTCCAATTTTGCCTCGGGCCAATAGTATCATACTTTTCATACACTTTGGGCAGGATAAATTCCTAGCCCAGCACTTTCTTTGAAACTAAAATTGGTTATTCACCAACCAAATGGTAAACACTGTGCTCCCTACACATTCTTCAACTAGCACATTTCTTACGTTCATTACCCCAGGCCCATTTATTTGACCGCTCATTCACCACGTTCGAATGAGTATGCCAAGCCTTGGGTCCCTTTCCACATGCACTGTCTTTTTCTATAAGCTCCTTATTTTGAAATTATCCTAGGCTACACCTAGGTTCTGACCTTAACACAGGACTGACATCTTAAGCCAGGTCCAAAATTCTCATCTTTATCTTTTCTCTCTTAGAATTTGAGAGTTTGGGAATTTGAAGATTTTTAAGTACCACAATTTGGCACCATTCCACGAGTGTGTGCAATTTTAAAGTGTGACATGTTAGGTATCCATTTACTTGGCGTAGCATAATTTTTCACATTATACAAAAAATCGGGCTAACTTACTTAATTTTTTATATCCACGAAACAGTTTAAAAAAAAAGTGTTTGAAAAATTGCTGCGCAAAAGTTGCAATGGCCACCATTTTATTCCCTACGGTGTCTGCTAAAAAAAATGGATTTTTAAAACAGCTTACCTGTAAAATCCTTTGCTTGGAGTACATCACAGGACACAGTGCACCATAATAATGACTATCTGGGTTTTACGCCACCTATAGGTGATTGGACACTGGCAACCAATAGACAGAAAGTTCCCCCCATATAACCCCTCCCACATAGGAAGTACATCAGTTTTTGTAGCAAGCAATGAAGATCCCTGAAAAGAGAGGAGGGACATCTGTGTCCAGTGATGTACTCCAAGAAAAGGATTTACAGGTAAGCTGTATTAAAAATCCATTTTTCTTTATCGTACATCACAGGAAACACAGAGCACCATAATAATGACTATCTGGGATATCTTAAAGTAATGCCCCTGAGGGAGGGAGACACTATTATAGAAACTGCCACCAAAGGAAACTGCCTCCATTATTTGTAATAAGCTGAGGCAAAAGACAGTATTTTCTATGTGATTGGCATCAACCTGGTAAAAACCTTGTAGATGTATAAACCAAAGACAAATTTGTGGACCGGTACACCTGGGCCACCGACATCTGATAATGGAAGGCCCAAGATACTCCCACACCTGGTAGAGAATCTCTCCCCAGAAAAAAACTGACTTAGGAGAAATATAAAAGGCAAGACACTGTCCTGATTCAAGTGAAAAACTATAAACCACTTTAAGCAAGAAAAATGGATGAGGATGCAACATCAGCTTGTGATGTGAGACAAAGAATGACCCCTTGCATGAAAGAGCCGCCAATACTGACACTTCACTTTGTGAAGTGATAGAAAGCCACCTTCTGAGGTAAAAGGACTAACAGAATCCCCTGATTGTTTCAAAAAGTGGCCTCTACAAGGACAGTCAAGACCAGTGATGGCAAACCTTGGCACCCCAGATGTTTTGGAACTACATTTCCCATGATGCTCAACTACACTGCAGAGTGCAAGAGCATCATGGGAAATGTAGTTCCAAAACATCTGGGGTGCCAAGGTTCGCCATCACTGGTCAAGACCAATTCAAGTCCCAAGAACACAACAATGGCCCAGACAGGTGGGACTGTCCAAGTTACCCGCGGTATGAGGTATGAAAAAAGAAGGAGTGAGAGACAATAACCCCTGGAAAAAAATGTATAGGGACGAACCCTGAACCTTAATGGTACTTAAGGCTAAACTCCTTTCTTCTACTGATTGGAGAAAGAAATAGAAAAACTCCCACCCACATATTTCTGCGGGTGCCACTTCCTGGTTTCGCACCAGGCAAAAAAATATTTTCAAGTCCTGTAATTGAAGTTCCCCGAAGCTGGGTTCCAGGGGCTCAACAGTGCTTGCTGAGATACAGGACTCATCAGGCTATCAGGTCCCGCTGGACTGGGAGTGTCCAAAGGAGTAACCCCTACAAAACCTGCTATGTCTGTGTACCAAGCCCCCCAGGGCTAATTCAGCCAACAATAATATCAATGTTACCACCTTATGGATTCTTTGCAACAGATGTGTCAGAATCCTAAACAGGGAAAAAAAGCTTTAAATAAGGGAGAACCAGACCTTAAGGTATTACCAGTGCATGTAACACCATTGGCAGTGGGACTCTTGTCTTGGACACACCTGTCCCAACTGTTGTAGAACTTGAAATCTAGTAGATTCCCCTGCAGAGTTCCCCTTGCCACTATCCTAACCCTGGGAAATGTATTGGCGTAGGAGACAGCACTTGTACTGTCCCGGACAGAATGTGGTACACCTCTCTGAGTCGCATGAGCTCTGGTGCCACCCTGGTGGGTGATATATATATATATATATATATATATATATGCCTGCAAAGGCATTTCCAGATTGAACCCACAACAGGTTTGTCCTAGAGAGACTGGCATCAGTGATTATCTTCCAAATTCTTGAAAAGGAACAATATCAAGCACCAATGTTTGCTCTGCAACACCCCGGAAACAGAGCCTTCTGGCAAAGCAATGCCTGGATCTTCAAGTTCCAAACAGGGAATGAACCTCTACCAAGACCTGGGGTAGGGCTGTATGTAAAGAACATGCTTTGACCCAAACACAGTTTCCTTCTGTAGAAATATATCGAAGGAACCCCTGGAATTTACTGCTTCTAAAGATTGAGGTAAAGAGTATTTAGAGTTTCTTCAGCAAGCCCAGCACTGGGACTAGAAGCTTTGAGAATCCTCCTGAGCTGTGGCCAACCCAAAGGGAAGAATCACAAAAAAAAGGATTTCCACTGCAATTACAGAAATCCTTGATGAGCCTAGAAACAAACCGCTACATTAAACCTACCTCTTGCAGAGAGATCATCACTGAACAGTTTGACCTATCTGAAAACAGAAGGATGTTCAGCAAATTGAGATCTTAAGATAGACCTCATGTTCCTACTTGACTTTGGAACTGCCACCATTTAATTGTCTCACAATAATGAGCTCATAACTTCTATTCCAAGAGCAAATCTAAGGTAACAGACCCCCACCCAAGAGGTACCCTTAACCTACAGTTTAACTGGTATAACAGGTATCCCAATAAACAGTCCTCCAAGGATGCAGGCCTAAAGAAATGTTGGATTACCTCTATACAAGTACCTAGGCATGCAAACATGCAGTTATACAAGTGCTTTTGCCATGCATGTATTCATGTATGCAGTACAGGGTCAATACGCTCATACGGCTACCTTCAGGCAAACAATGCATGTAGTTCTATATAAATAAGCATATAGGTAAATAGCCCCATAGAAATCAAGTACATATGTATACAGCTTAATGTAATAAACATGTGCAAGCAGTATAAATGAAAACATACCAGTATGTGTTTAAGCAATATGCTTCTATGGAAGCAGGTGTTCATGCAAATATGCATGTGGGCAAAATATGAACATGTGCATTGTATACATGCTTTCATGCAACACATGCCCATGGAAACAGGCATTCTCACAATAAGTAAGCATGCCTTTATGAAACTAGTTTATGCAACATGCATCTATGTAGACATGTGTAAGCATGCATCTTTATGCAACCACGTATTTTTATGTGCGATCATGTATTTTTATATGATCCAGCATTTTTAAGTGAACAACCATTTTTATATGGTTAAGCATATTTATGCGATCAAGCAGCTTTATGTGATCAAGCAGCTATAAGTGATCAAGTATTCTTATGCAACCATGGGGGTTAATTACCAAGGGAAAACCCACCCCGCACCACAAGTGCACTCAGAAGTAAAGTCGCTGGAGATCCAAGGGGGATATGCAAGAAAGATAAAAAAACAGCATTTTGGCCTGCACATGATTGGATGACAAAGTCAGCAGAGCTTCCCCTTATTTCCGATCTACCTCCAAGATTCAGAGCGACTGCACCCCCAAGTGCACCCACAGTGCAAAGTGGATTCGCCCTCCGCAAACAACTCTTATGTGAACATGTATAACCATGTATATTCAAGCAAACATGTATAATCATGATCTTTATGCAATCAAACATTTTTAAGCATTTCTAGACGACCATGTATCTTTATGTATATCTATATAAACATGTCTAATCACACATCTTTATGTGACCATGCATCTTTATGTGATCAAGAATAACCATGCATCTGTATGCGATCATGCATTCTATGAAACCATAAACATGTATCTCTATGCAAACATGTCAATTCTTGTAAATTTCTGCAAACACGAATAAACATGCATCTTTGTGCATCCACGCATAAACATGCATCTTTGTGCATCCACGCATGCTTAAGCAACCACTCATTCTGTTCAACCATGATCATGTATCTCTATGCAAACGTATAACCTTGTATATTTATGAAAAACATGCAATCATGCATTTTTAGCAACCGCGCTGTTTCAGCAGGTTTTGCAAGCACCACCTTAACTGAAGTTGGGCCCAAATAGACCTGCAGGATTTAGCCAAGCACATGTGCATCTAGATAAGCAGTAAATATGCAGCATAAAACCATGACTTGTCTTCACATAGTTCTCCCATAGGGAGTATTCACACTTTTTATCTTTAGGCTTCTGCTATGTCTCCAGAGGCTAACTCAGCGGTGCCCAACCCCTCCGATGTGGCCCGCCATGTCTTGCTCTGAGATGGCGGGTAATCAAGCCCAGATCGCGGGTTCCCCGACCCACCATCTCCGAGTATCAGTGTGAAGAACAGAGCCGCCGCTAGGGGCAGCAGAGCCGATGCTTCCTGTATAGCGTTACCTCCTTCATAGGCGGAGATATACCAAATGTACTCTGCCTGTGACAGGAAGCATCGGGTCTGCTCTCTACTGCAGCCACATTCATCTGTCACACTAATGCACAGGAACCCGTGATCTCAGACAGCAGCCAGCAGTGCCAGAGCCAGCAGTACCAGCCACCAGTACCAGTCACCAGTACCTGCCAGCAGTACCAGTACCAGCCAGCAGTATCAGTACCCACCAGCAGTGCCAGTACCAGCCAGCAGTACCAGTACCCACCAGCAGTACCCTCCAGCAGTACCAGTACCAGTCAGAAGTACCATTAACCACCAGCAGTACCAGTACCCACCAGCAGTATCACTACCAACCAGCTGTACCAGTACCAGCCAGCAGTACCCGCCAGCAGTACAAGTACCAACCAGCTGTAACCTCCAGCAGTACCAGTACCCACCAGCAGTACAAGTACCAGCACCCACCAGCAGTACCAGTAACCACCAGCAGTACCAGTACCAGCCAGCGGCATCTGCCAGCAGTACCAGCAGGCAGTACCTAACAGCAGTACCAGCACCTGTCCACAGTACCCAACAACAGTACCAACCCTGGAGGACAGCAGCAACCAGCTGCAGGAATCCTGAGGAAGAAGTGAAGATCAAGGTCACTGAGCTGTGCAACAGTGTGAAAGCAGCCTTAAGCCCCTTTCACACAACACAATCAGACCCTCCATTCACCTCTATAGAGCAGCATTTGTAAACAGACTCGTGTCTGCTTACACCCACCTATCTGCAATCGGATCTGATTAAAAAACAGAAGGGGCTCTGTCCCCTTCTGTCTGGGCAAATCAGAGGGCCCTTAGGGTACAGTGGGCTGCATCTGTGTCTGCTCTACATATGCAGAGTGGACACAGACCTGCCATCCGCCCGCTAAGCTCATTGTGGCCCGCAACCTGTTACCAAGTCAATAAAGTGGCCCTCACTCCTCAAAAGGTCGGGAAACCCTAGGCTAACTGAACCTGTTGCCACGTGGCATGGTCGCCCTTCCACTTCCTACCTATATAAAAAATAGCCCATACTGAGTGAGCCTGCAGCCTCTAGTGGCTGGAGGATAAACCGCAGTCCACGAGTAAGAGTACATAGCATGATTAAATGGCACACCGGGAGGACAGTCAGATTTTGCTCTCTTTTAGCTCTCTTTTTTTTAAAAGAGAAACTGCAAACAAAAACAAACTTACCATTTCTGCTGCAAAACTCTGAATAAAACAGGAGTCCAATCTTCACCCATCAGGGCAAGCTTTGTCATAAAAGACCTTCAGAGACTGGGTTCCCCTCAATCTTGGGTCCACTCCCTTGGACCTGTATAGTACCCTGCAGGAAAGCAACTTGGTCAGAACAAACACTGCACAGGTTTCCATTATGCAAAGTCCAGCGCAATAAGGCTGCATTACAGGCAAAACCTCTTCTCTCCTTCCCATGAGGCTCGAGTACCATCCCTTTTAGCCTTCATGCCATCCGGATGGATCTGATCATAATGCCCTTTACTGGGACATCATTAAGTTTTGAAGAGCTTCAAATAGCCATGACCATCACCTTCAAGAAACTGGCGAAAAAACTGAGGTACTTCTTGTATGGGAGGGGTTATATGGTGGGAACTTCCTGTCTATTAGTTGCCAGTGTCCAATCACCTATAGGTGGCGTATAACCCAGATAGTCAATCTTATGGTGCTCTTTGTCCTGTGATGTACGATAAAGAAAAATATAAATATAATGATTGAGGGTTCTGAGTAATTTTCTAGCAAAAAAATTATAATTTTTACATGTAGGAGAGAAGTGTCAGAATTGGCCTGGATGGCAAGTGGTTAATTACCATAAGTTCATAATACACACATAATTATTATATATTGTTTTTAAGGTAATTTACTATATTTTCAAAAACTGTACTGAAGCAGGTGGCTTAACGGACAAATTAGTGAAGTTTGAAGTAATGAATTCAAACCAGTAATTTCACAGTAAATAGAGAAATAATAAATTATTATAACATATAGCATAATAACATGATTTAGCTTGATTAAAACAGTACCTTTTCAGCAGGCAACAGATTCTCATTCTCCCTCTTAACTGAGTGAGAAAAACATGGGATTATGGGTAAATCTTATACTCATAAACTCATGATTTTTCCTTCTAGTTAAGAGGGCTGGGCTGGAAGGGAGCATTTGGCTTTTAGACACATGCTCCCATCTATGACGCTGCAGTGAGAGGAGAGTCTCCACTGCAGCATTTTTACTGGACAGCTTGTTCCAATAGTGCTTTACCATTGGTCCAAGGCTCCAAGCTGTCCATTAAGCTCAGTGCTTCTGACAAGAAGTCAGAGGCACTGTGAGCTCAGCCTTTCAGTCTGCTGCACAGTGTGCCAGCTTGTATTTAAACTGGCAGCTCTGTATGTAGCTTCTGAGAGGCTGCACAAGAAGCAGGGCCGGACTGGCCTACCGGGAGATTTCCCGGTAGGCCGCCTGCCCTGGGGCCGCTTTTAGTTGCGGCTGCATCCCCCGCTCTCTACTGCGCATCACAGCGCTGGCTGGCTCTGTGTTCGGCGGCCACTCTGTAACATGGCCCCGCCCCCTCCAGACCAGCTTGTGTGATAGTAGAGAGAATCAACGTTCCGCCTATCACACGAGCCGGTCTGAGGGAGCGGGGCCATGTTACAGAGCGGCAAACACAGAGCCAGCCAGCGCTGTGATCAAGAGGCTTAGATGCTGCAGGTACAGCCCGCCCTGTGTGCCTGGATAGGAGGATCAGCAGGGGGGCTGCATATAGAGGAAATGAGCTTTCTATATTCCTCCATGCAGTCGCTGAATGCTTGCAGGAGGGAGAGGAGGAGAATCAAGCATTCAGCGACTGCATGGAGGAATATGGAAAAATCATTTCCTCTATATGCAGCCCCCCTGCTGATCCTCCTATATGACTTATTTTACTGCACCCCCCAGTTCACATTGTGCTCCTTGCCCCCCCCCCCCCCAGTGCTCTCCTCCCCACCACACTCTCCAGCCCCCCCCCCCCACAGTTCTCTCCACCCCTGTTCTTTCTGCCCCTCCAACCAGCTCTCCAGTTCTCCCCATCCTTCTCTAGCCACCATCCCAGTGCTCCTCACCCCCGCCAGTGCTCTTCACCCCCCTGCTCTCCCCCCCTGTGCTCTCCACTCCCCCCAGTGCTCTCCCCCCGTTCTCCTCCCCCAGTGCTCTCCCCCCCCTCTCCTCCCCCAGTGCTCTCCACTCCCCCCTGTTCTTCCCCCCGTGCTCTTCACTCCCCCCTGTTCTCCCCCCCATTTCTCTCCACTCCCCCAGTGCTCCCCCCGTGCTCTCCACTCCCCCCAGTGCTCTCCCCCCGTTCTCCTCCCCCAGTGCTCTCCCCCCCATCTCCTCCCCCAGTGCTCTCCCCCCCCGTGCTCTCCACTCCCCCCTGTTCTTCCCCCCCATGCTCTTCACTCCCCCCCTGTTCTCCCCCCCATTTCTCTCCACTCCCCCAGTGCTCCCCACTCCCCCCAGTGCTCTCCCCCGTTCTTTTCCCCCAGTGCACTCCCCCCTGTTCTTTCTCACCCCCCCAGTGCTCTCCAGCTCTCCCCATCACTCTCCAGCCCTCCATTCTCCCCACCCCTGTTCTTTCTGGCCCCCTGGTGCACTCAAGCTCCACCCATCGCTTTCCAGCCCCCCCCCCCCAGTGCCCTCTATCCCCATGCTCTCCACTCCTGTTCTTTTTGGCTCCCCCAGCGCACTCTCCACTCCCCACCCCTGTACTCTCCACTCCCCCCTGCATTTTGCCCCCACCCATGTGCTCGCCAACCCTGCCAATGCTCTCCCCCTCCCATAATGCTCTCCAGTCCCCCGTGCTTTTGCCCCCTGTTCTTTCTGTCCCCCACTTGTGCTCTCAAGCTCCCCCCCATTGCTCTCCACTCTCCCCTACTCTTTGTACCCCCTCAGTACTCTCCAGCCCTGTGCTCTCCACCCCTGTTTTTCTGCCCCCCAGTGCTCTTCGCCACCCCACACTAAGCCTCCTCAGTGCTCTCAGCCTACCATGCTCTCCACCCGTTCTTTTTGGCCCCCCAAGTACTCTCAAGTTCCCTCCCCAGCGCTCTCCGCTCCCCACCCCTGTGATCTCCACTACCTCCTGCTCTTTGCCCCCACCCATGTGTTCTCCAACCCCACCAGTACTCTCTGCCCCCCTTTCTCTCCAGCTTCCACCCAGTGCTCTCCACTTCCCCAGGACCAGAGGACAGGCTGACTCGGGCCGGAAAATGAGGACGGCTGAAGGTGCAGGTGGCCAGGGACCACTTCATCTCACAGCAAACAGATCCTCTTGAAGGAGCACCATCCTTATCCAAAACGAGAACAGACCCTGCCTGCTGCTGCCCATCATGGATATCCTGCTGGCATGCAAGGTACCGTACCGAGCATCAACAACACACCTTCCCACAGACAGGGACTGCAGACTGGGACATGGGGCACAGGAGGGGCTGCATTCATGGGCACAGTGAGGCTGCATTCATTGGCAAAGTGAGACTGCATTCACAGCACAGTAAAGCTACATTTGATGGGCACAGTGAGGCTGCAATAATGGGCATAGTAAGGCTGCAATGGTGGGCATGGTGAGACTGCATTCACGGGCAGAGTAAAGCTGCATTTGGTGGGCACCCACCCCCATTACCTTAGTTTATTCTTTCTGTGGAAGGTGCCCCCCCCCCATGTTCTGAGTTCCTGGGGTTCCCCTTCATGATTGTCCACTTACCACTTTTGACTGGAATGTGCATATATATATTGTAATGTTCGGGGGACCAGGTAGATCGCAGGACACAGGCTCTTCATACAACAAAGGGTTTATTAACTTAAATAGCTTTACAGCAGCCAAAAACGAAAGGAAAAAAGGTTTGTAGTCTCACCGACTTGCAAAGTCCAGAACAGCTGTCCTTATCTAAACAGAGCTTGATCTTGATGGCAGGTAGCTTCCCCTGCCAGGAGCCTTCCAAACAGGACACTGCTGTCCACTTCAGTTGCTGCAGTCCAAAATAAACACCATCCACCATGTCTTCTCCACTCCTCCACACACCCATCTACCACTTCCTGTCTTGTTTTTTAAAGACACTTTCTTAACAGGTGGGTTAATCAATTTTTATTCCCTTAAAGAGACCACAACCCAAACAGAGGGGAAATATAGCGTCCTTCCAGGACCCAGCCACGGCGTCCTGTACAATATATATATATATATATATATATATATATATATATATATATATATATATATATATATCCCTATGTGATTTCATATCTATATATAATACACTCTTCATCAGATGTGCTTTAAAATATATGGTTTTCCTTTTCATGAACAAGAAAATAATGACGTTATGCTGTTGGGCTGGTATAATAATGCTGTGGGGCTGGTTTTTATTCTCAGTCCGGCCCTGACAAGAAGCCCTGTATCTCCGGAACTATAGATGGCAGGAGCCCCACATTTTGACCAGTGGTAGGGTAGGACTTCAGATAACCACTCTGTGACCTCAGGTCACCGAGATACGACCCTGGAAGCTATTTTTTTTTCATGGCTCTGCCTCCCTGAGGTGAGGTGTCTCTGGTACCAACCTTTACTGAGTTAGTAGGCAGCCTGTACAGCAAGTCTGGGTCAGTCTAAATAGGATATGCCCCTAGATTATCATAATTAAAAAGACATTCTATTATGATAGTTACACAAAAACAGAAAGAAAATAGTAAAAATAAAATAACGAGAACTAGGGCTCAATTGCAAATGGCTGCATTTGATACAAAATCATTTCTCTCACTGACAATATGCAAAACCATCACACTGTTAATTGCTAGTTAATGGAGTGGTTCTACACTTATAATACTGATATTGTTTTCAAATAAAAACATTTAAAGTGTAACTTTAGGCACTGGCGTAGAGGAATCAACAGCAATACCTATCTTATTCCTGGAGATCCCTCCAGCAGTGTGATCAGTCCTGCAAAGTCTTCACCCTAAGGCGCTCCCAGACACTGTCAATGCTTTCTCCACATACAATGCATAGTTATTAGCCCTGAATTGTAAGTGAAGATGCTGAGCGGGGCTGCCCATGACCTGAAGCACCAGAGGGAGATGAGGAGAGTGCCAGACCAGGATACCAATTAATAAAATACAGCCTGGTTATTACAAAATATACAGCATATTTTATTACACAAAAAGACTGGCTTTTCAGAAGTAAATCAACTTTATTAGCTCCGCAACATGCAATTAATCCCACAAAATAAAATTAACAAACCCGAATTCCCATTGTTTTCTCAAAAACGTATTCTCTTGTTTTATGGCTCATGAATGGGAAGTTCAATTGGTAATTGAACATTTTCTCAACTTGTATGATTTATATGAAAACATAAATTACCAACATATATGGTTGATAAATAATGTAACGTGGTAAATATTTAAAAGAAATCATATAAAATGTAAAATATATTGCCATACACAGACAAAACTTGAAAAACTTTAACTTCTTTTAACACTTTAAGACATTAGTGTGTCTGTGTGGTCAGGGTATTTTTTCCCCCTCATCTCCGATATGCTGAGACAATGAAAAGGTTTCAAGTTATTCCTCTTTCAGGGTTTTCCATACTCAATATGCTTGATATACATGATCTGGCCCATTAATCAGAAAATACTCCATGGACAACTATTGAAAACTGTGTCGGACATACAACATAGATAGTATGCTTACACATTAACACACTCATGTAAATGAGTAGGGAAGTACAGGAAGTAATGAAGATGTGCAACGTTCATTAGCCAAATGCAGTCAGCAAAGTACAGTCACATAAATTAGAAGATTTTCATTAATTGGTTATGGGTTACTGTTTTCCTTTTTCTACAAGTTCTTTACTGAATATGCCCAATGGTGTTACCTTGGGGTACTCCTTAAAAATAGCTAATTTTAGCTGCCTACACTGGTTAAGTGTTTAAGCTATGGAAAAAGAATTTACTATCAAAATATAGTGATCAATAAAAGTGTTTTTTACAGTTGAAAAGAATATGAAACTGCTAGAAATATTCGCCATTGACACAGTAGCATGAACACTATTTAAATAATAAGACTGAATGCGGCATTTGCACTAACAGGCCAGTAGCTCTTAAAAATGGCTGTGCATTAATATCTAGAAATGACTTTTATGTGACAGTAATAGAAAGAATCCAGGCAATTTCTACCTGTATTCCTCAGCCCAAGGAAACATCATATGTATAAGTTCTGTTTACTTGCAAGTCTCAATGATGCTGACAATATGAATTTTCAAATTACATTAAAAAATGTAAATTTGTATTATGCTGTTACAGTCTATAAACTTCTTCTACTGTGTTGCTAAGTTTAGCATTTTCATCGTTTTGTAGGTCATTGCCAGATTCCACTGAAGATTCCAAAATACAACTGAAGGTGTGAATACTGTATGGATCAACAGGAGGGACCAAAGTAAGAGATTCAATGCTGAGAGCATCAGTGTTATCGTCAGATATTAAAGAAATTGTTGGCTGCAGTGCTGGAGTCAGGCTAGGAGCCAAGTTGGTGATCTCACTGTCTGGCTTTCGAAAGGAACTCTTCCTAATATGGGTGGAAGATGGCAAACTCCCTTCGGTGGTCTCCATTTGACTCTGAACGGTCACTAGAGGTTGTTCAAGAATGGAAGAATCATCTGCAAAAGTAAAATGAAAAACTAATGAGGGAAAATTCAATAACTCTGTTCAGTTGTAAAAGAGTTTACTAGTTACACATGAACTAAATTTATTGAGGAGTTTTGAAAAGTTAAGAGAACCCTTTCCCTGCTTTAACCACCTCAATACAGGGCACTTACATCCCCTTCCTGCCCAAGCCATTTTTCAGCTTTCAGCACTGTCATAATTTGAATGACAAATGCGCGGTCATGCTACACTGTAACCAAAATAGAGCTTTCTTTTAGTGGTATTTAATCATTCCTGTTAAAAAAAAAAAAACAAACAAACAAACAAAATTTTGAAAAACCAAAAAAAAGGTTTTCTTAGTTTCTGTCAGTAAGTTTTGTAAATAAGTAATTTTTCTCCTTCACTGATGGGCGCTGATGAGGCAGCATTGATGGGCACTGATGAGGTGGCACTCATGAGCACTGATGAGGTGGCATTTTTGGGCACTGATGAGGAGGCATGAATATGCCTCACTTATAGGCACTGATAGGTGCCACAGATAGGCGGCACTGGTGGGAACAGATAGGCAGCATGGATAGGCGGCACTGATGGGCAATGATAGATGGCATTGATGGGCAGCAGTGATAAGCATTGATGGGCAGCACTGATAGCCAGCACTGACTGGCATCACTTGTGGGCACTGTGTTCTGGCACTTGAGGGCACAGATTGGTGCCAATTGTGGGCACTGGTTGGCACTGATTGCTGGCAGTGACTTGCTGGCACTGGTGGTCACTTAATTGTAATCATATTTGGCAACTCAGATGTGACATTAAATACACATTGGAGTCTTCAATGTACATTAAAGACCAACCCTTACAATCACATAACTAACCCAAAGTATGGAAGTGTTCTTGATTTTGCACAGGGTTTATTGAAGATATAGTTTATCTATTTTGTAAACAAAATACACTAAGAGCTGGTTCACACAGGGGCGACTCAGATCCGACTTCAGGTCGCCCCTAGTCGCACAACATGTAAAAATCAATGTAAGTGAATGAGAGCCATCTTAATGCACACTACTGAAGTCGTTCCAATTTCAGAAAAGGTTCCTGTACTACTTCTATCCGACTTGTACCCATTGATTTCAATGGAGGTCGCCTCCAAGTCGGATCTCCGTCTATACGGAGGCGACTCTCACAGAAGTATCAGCTCTCAAGGGGGAACTCCACGCCAAATTTATTTTAAAAAATTGGCGTGGAGTTCCCCCTCCGAGAGCATACCAAGCCCTTAGGTTTGGTATGGATTTTAAGGGGAACCCCCTACGCCAAAAAAATGGCATGGGGTGCCCCCCAGATCCATACCAGACCCTTATCCGAGCACGCTACCCGGCCGGCCAGGAAAGGGGGTGGGGACGAGCGAGCGCCCCCTCCTCCTGAGCCATACCAGGCTGCGTGCACTCAACATGGGGGGTGCCTTGGGGAAAGGGGGGCCGCGCGGCCCCCCCACCCCAAAGCACCTTGTCCCCATGTTGATGAGGACAAGGGCCTCTTCCCGACAACCCTGGCCATTGGTTGTCGGGGTCTGTGGGCAGGGGGCTTATCAGAATCCGGGAGCCCCCTTTAATAAGGGGGCCCCCAGATCCCGGCCCCCCACCCTAGGTGAATGAGTATGGGGTACAATGGACCCCTACCCATTCACCTGTGAAATTTTTTTAAAAAAAAAACACAACACACAAGGGTTAAAATAGTTTATTGCACAGCTCCGGGGGTCTTCTTCCGTCTTCGGGGTCTTCTCGATGGACTCCTCCGGTATCTTCTACTCTTTTGCTAGCTCTTTCCCTAGGGGAGGAGCCCGGCTTTCTTCTTTGCCGCCCCTCTTCGGTTCTTCTTGCCGGGCCACCGTGCCTTCTTCTAGCTCTTTTAGAAGCGGTGGCCCGGTCTTCTGTCGCCGCTGTCGCCATCTTCTGTTCTTCTCTTCAGGAGATGTTGCCTCGTCGCTGTCTCCGGTCCCAATGACAGGACACGCGGCGTGGGGCGACTTATATAGGAACATCACCAGATGATGTCCCCGCCCATTATGATGTCACAGTCCCAGCATCCTCTGGGACTGTGACATCATAATGGGCGGGGACATAATCCGGGATGTCCCTATATAAGTCGCTGCATGCCGCGTCCCTGTCATTGTGAGCAGAGACAGCGACGAGGCAACATCTCCTGAAGAGAAGAACAGAAGACGGCGGCAGCGGCGACAGAAGACCGGGCCACCGCTTGTAAAAGAGCTAGAAGAAGGCGCCGTGGCCTGGCAAGAAGAACCGAAGAGGGGGGACAAGACCCCCGAAGTCAGAAGAAGAGGGCGGCGACGAAGAAGAAAGCCAGGCTCCTCCGCTAGTAAAAGAGCTAGCAGAAGATAGTCCGGCGAGTAGACCCCCGAAGACCCCTGGAGCTGTGCAATAAACTATTTTAACCCTTGTGTGCTGTGTTTTTTTTTTTTAACTCTTTTTCACAGGTAAATGGGTAGGGATACATTGTACCCCATACTCATTCACATAGGGTGGGGGGGCTGGGATCCGGGGGCACCCTTATTAAAGGGGACTCATGGATTCCGATAAGCCCCCCCGCCCGCAGGCCCCGACAACCAACGGCCAGGGTTGTTGGGAAGAGGCCCTTGTCCTCATCAACATGGGGACAAGGTGCTTTGGGGTGGGGGGGCCCCTCAAGACACCCCCCATGTTGAGGGTACGCAGCCTGGTACGGCTCAGGGGGGGGGGGGGGGCGCTCGCTCGTCCCCACCCCCTTTCCTGGCCGGCTGGGTAGCGTGTTCGGATAAGGGTCTGATATGGACCTAGGGGGGTGCCCACACAGATTTTTCGGTGTAGGATTCCCCTTTAAGTCCACACCAGGTGACGGGACAAGCGACGCTTACTTCTCTGGTCCCGGCTAGCTGGAGCCACGCTCAAAATGAGCGGACTTTCCTTCGTGTGTGTGTGTGTGGGTGAGTCCGTTCATTTCAAAAGTACGCCGTACTTAGTCCTCCACAAAACTACCGTGTGTCGGCAGGTAGCTCGTCCCCACCCCCTTTCCTGGCCGGCCGGGTATCGTGCTCGGATAAGGGTCTGGTATGGATCTGGGGGGGACCCCACGCCATTTTTTCAGCGTAGGGGGTTCCCCTTAAAATCCATACCAGACCTAAGGGCCTGGTATGCTCTCGGAGGGGGAACTCATGCCATCATTTTTTTTTAAATTTGGCGTGGAGTTCCCCCTTGAGAGCTCATTCTCTGATTGGCCACAGCAAAAGTCGCCTGGCCTGGGGCGACTTAAAGTCGTGTTGTAAGTCGCCCCAAGTCATGCCCAAGTCGTGTTCAAGTCGTGTCCAAGTTGCCTCCAAAAGCCGTGTTGAAAGTCGTGTTGCCCCTGTGTGAACCGACCCTAAAATTGTTAATAGCACAGATAAAAATAAAATGTGTGAGCTGAATTGAAAAAATTACCTGCGTTATTTTGAAAAAACCCTGTGGGTGCAGGAAATAAAATTGCATCATCTCTGGCCTGCCGAAGGCCTCTTTCACATGAACGATCTGTTCAGGTCTGCCTGTCAGTTTTTTAGGCAGACCTGAACGGATGCTCCATAGACCTCTATGGAGTGTCGGATGTCAGCAGTGACATGTCCGCTGACATCAGACCCGCTATGATCCGAAAAAGTGTAATGGAAGAAAAACCTACTTAACCATCAGTCTACGGATCAGATGACGACAGACTCTGCGGTCTTCAGCATAAGAAATGAGGATATAAAATAAAAATATTGATATAAAAATAAAATGAATAAACAATAACTACTGGAGAACAATAACTATTACTAATAAAGCTATTGAAATCTCACTCTATATTAAAGCCATGTGGCCTAGATGTTTTGAGTTGAAAAATATAGCGAGTTCCAAGGTTGGACATACCTCTCACAAAATTACTGCCTCTCCAATGAGGAGAATAACAGTCTAACCTTACTAATTTTAAGGAGGAAGGGTGTCTGTTGTGATGGGTACGATGATATTTAGACAGACTATGGTCTTTAAATCCTTTATATATATTATTTATATATTCATTGATCCTTAGCCGCAATGTGCAAGTGGTCTTGCCCACATACAAGGGGCACTGTAAGAGATAAACCACACCCTTAGTGGTACATGAAATTAAGTGATCAATATCATATGACCTAGATGTACTATGTGAAATAAAGGATTTGGTTCTAACAGCATTTCTACCAATGGTCTTAAGCCCTTAAGACATCCAAAGAAATCTTAAAGGGGGGAGGGGTGCAATCACATTAGGGGTAATAAGATTCCTGAGGATTTGAGTTAGGGAATATAATGGGACAATCTAGTAATCCCAAAATCCTAAAATTTTTAAAAAACTTACTACATACTGTTTGTTGCCACCCCAAAAAATGTTTCCACCAGCCGCCACTGGTCCCTATTGATCTGGGAGGTGTGTGAAGAATTTTTGTTCACGCTCAATCCTCAATACTTCATTAATAACCTCATTCAATTTGTCCTCATGATAACTTTTTTCAATAAAATGTGGTTTGAGAATCTGAGTCTGACTGGGTTTTCAAATCTTCAAATATGGAACAATTACGTCTAATTCTAAAAACCTGTCCTTTTGGAAGAGCTTTAAGCCAAGATGGATGATGACAACTAGCTTGGAGGATATACCCATTTCTGTTGGTTTCCTTAAAAAAGGTACACGTCACAAAATGGTCTCCCTCTTTCCGAATGGTCAAATATAGAAAGTTAACTAGCACAATACTAAATTCAGAAGACAATAGAATGTCACAGTTATTTGTATTCAATCCGTCCATAACAATTCTCAAGGATTCAACAACTCCTTTCCATAAAAAGAGATCATGTAGCGCCTCCAAAAAGGTCAACTGAGAAGGCATCTGATCATAGACAACAATTTCTTCCCACTTCGCCATAAACAAATTATGATGCTGGAGGCAAGCTTAGCCCCTATAGCTACACCAGTTCTCTGAAGGTAAAAATGTCCCCCAAGCCAAAAATAATTGTGTTCCATGACAAAAGAAATGAGCTGGAAAATAAATGGTCTTTGTTGATCTATCAAGGAGGATTCTTGGATAAATAATATTCTGGTGCTTCTAATCCTAAATTAGATGACAGAATTACAATATTATAGGATTATAGAATATAGGGAAGCTACATCAGCTGTCACCATCAGACAATATTTCTTAATAATCAAAGCATCAAGTTAATTAATGAATTGAGTGGTATCTTTTAAAAATGCTGGCTTGCCCCCCGCCACTAGTACCTGTATCTAAAAACCTATATATTTACCAATCCTGGATATAACAGAGTTAGTACCACTAACTATGGGTTGACCCGGTGGATTCTGTGCTTCCTTATGAATTTTATGTAAACAAAATAGAATGGGCACCCTAGATGCTTTTGGGATGACAAAGTCCTTTTCTTTTTTGGTTAGAATTCCACCCCTATATCTGGATTCAACAATAGTCCCCAACTGTCTCCTAAAAGACAGAGTAAAGTGCTTCTTTATCAAGGAATATGTTCTGTCATCTGTAACAATATTTTCAAGTATCCGAACATAGTCAGTTTTGTTTAACAAAATAAAACCGCCTTCCTTATAAGCAGGACGTATTACCAAATTGTTCATCTTAAATAAGTTTGGTATACCTTCATGTATAATTATATCCCTTTTATCTGTCATTCCACCAAACATTCCTTGTGACAGCAATAGGGATGTGACAGGTAGACTTTATGGAGAGATCTTGGGTCTGTAAGACTCCAGATGCCTCCCCTGCCCTTAAAAGCATAAACTCATTTTTTAAAATAATGGCATTTACATCGGATAAACCGGAAGTGATGTAAGGTCATCGTTTCTGGGTTATTATATCATAGAGTCAAACAAAGCTGATGTATGCGTACATCGCTGGTCAGCAAGTAGTTAAAATTCGGGTCCACAGTATACACATGATGTTGGTACAGGTAAGGCTGCCCTTTCATTGCAGCACGTCACTGCATACTTCTAAAATAGTGTGCAGTAAAGCAGAACATATTTATTCCTCCTGTTACTATGGCTGCCAATAAGCTTAAGAAAATAAACTATACTAAAATTGTCAGACAGGTTTATACAACTCAAGTTCCTCCATGGGGCATGATATACTCCACAGAGACTGTCTCACATTAACCCCCAACTCAACCTGTTGTGCTCTGGGTGCACTCTCAAGACTGGCACTTTTTGGCATATGGTCTGGTCTTGTCCTAGGATATGTCTATATTAGGAAGTGGCGGCCGAAACGCTAAGAGACATAGGTACTACGGTTGTACCCTTGGACTCTTTTGTTCTAATATTATGTTACTTGGAGGTAGACAGGTACAACAAGCTCTGTCTTACTTTTACCCTGTTCTACGCAAGAAGGGAAATCCTCTTATACTGGAATTCTGTCGAACTCCCTACATGAGCCTCATTGCTGCAACCTGTTAACTCTGCGTTACTGAAGAAATTCAGCAAAATGTGGTCAAATTGGATTGATGCTTGTGGCTAGGTCTCAATGTCGAAAAAGATGATGCTGCTTCTATGTGCAAATAACCTGACCACCTGGTCCTTTGTTCTGCCACCAGGATACCCACCCACCTCCTATTCCTAATTTTCCCAAATGTCAGCTAGGTGGTATCATGTAATACTGTTTGGAAGAAATACTTCCCTCCCTGGGTAAAAGCTTTATTTTGTATGGAGTATAGCCAGGGTTAATATCTCCATTAAACTTGACTTGTGAATATTGCCATGCAATTTGACTAATGTCTTTATGATTATGTATTGTATTGTTAATTTGTTCAATAAATAAATTTCTTGTAAAAACTATTGGCAGACAGGCCTAAAGGACAATGCAATAATCATTCACTATGTGACTATATTTTTATAACAGATGCCTACCCTCAACAGTTTAATGAATGTAACACCGTTATATCTCATGTCAATGATACATTTTTGGTACTTGATGGGAGGGTATCCCTCTATTGTTACCCCATTCTTGTAATCAATTAATATATATATTTGTCTCTAAAGGACAATGCAAAGGTTCTGCACACAGAGGTGGTAGGAGGTGAGCAGGTTCTGATGAATAAAGTGGTGGTTGGGCAGCACCATGTAGAGGCAGGGCATGTCTGCCTTTTTGTCCAAGTGGCCATGCGATACAGTCACCAGCACACGCAGTAGTTGGCTGACAAATGTTTCCTATTCTTCCTCCTCCCAGGCATAAAAGCAGGCACCTCCATGCCAGCTTTTTTTTTTACGTTCAAAAGGGTTTATTGATTATAAACAAATTTTCTCAACAAAGTCATAACAAGCCAGACACTATACATGAAGCCATAGAAGGATAGCACATTACAGGGTACATAATCATAGTTGCCAACATTGTAAAAAAAAAATCCGGGACACTTTTTTGGCAGTAGGAGGAGTAGTGGTATAATTAGGGGGCGGGGCATGCGGTTATAGGTGTGGCATAGGAAGAGGTAAAAATGCGGCACGCAGTTTATGTAAAATAGTGGCCGTGGCTTACATGGGGGCGTGTCAAAGGGGTGTGGTTAGAATCTGAGATGAATGCGGGATAGAGAGGGATAGGAAGGGGGAGAGGGAAAGGAGGGACAGCAGCCCCCCGATCCTACACCACAATAGCAATATGTGTTTTCCAGAGTTTGACAATCAGCAGATAAAGATACTCTAAATACCTGGTGTTAGCGCTTCAATCATCCCGGCGCCATGATTGTTATGGTGCCAGGATGATTGAAGCACATTATTTCTATTATTACATTGTAATATGAAATTAAATCATTCAACTCACCATAATGCAAAATCAGTGGGAGCCATGAGCACGTCACTGGCCACGTTGCCTGCCACCAGATGCCATCAGGTGTCCCAAGCGGAGTCTGTCCTTACATCAGGTGCCCCATCAGAGGTACCTTCCTCAAATCTGTGTCCATCAGCAGAGCCCCCCTTACATCTGGTGCCCCCCCACATACTCCACAGACCGGCCCCCCCCACATACTCCACAGACCGGCCCCCACATACTCCACAGACCGCCCCCCCCACATACTCCACAGACCCCCCACATACTCCACAGACCGCCCCCCCCACATACTCCACAGACCGCCCCCTACATACCACTGGCCCCTGACATCCACAGACTGGCCCCCACATCTCCAGACTGGCCCCCGACATACCACTGGCCCCCGACATACGCAGACTGTCCCCCACACATCTCCAGACTGGCCCCCACACATTCACAGACTGGCCCCCACACATTCACAGACTGGCCCCCACACATTCACAGACTGGCCCCCACACATTCACAGACTGGCCCCCACACATTCACAGACTGGCCCCCACACATCCACAGACTGGCCCCCACACATCCACAGACTGGCCCCCACACATCCACAGACTGGCTCCCACATCCAAAGACTGGCCCCCACATCCACAGACTTGCACCCCCCACATCCACAGACTGGCCCCCACACATCCAGACTGGCCCCCGACATCTGACTGGCCCCCGACATCTGACTGGCCCCCACATCCACAGTGACAGACTGGCCCCCGCCCCGACATCCACAGTGACAAACTGGCCCCCGACATGGCGCCGTTGCCGCACGGAGGCTTTGAACTGTGGCACCGCCCACTGCACTAAACACACACACACACTGGCAGCGGTGGTGGGCGGCGCCACAGGTTTTCTATTGAAGACCAATTTTTGGTCTTCTTAAAAATGGCGGCCGGCGGAGACAATGTCCTCTAGCGGCCGGCGGCAAAAAAACGGGAAATTCAATTTCCCGGGACAAACCAAATTTCCCAGGACAAAATTAATTCAGGACAAATGTCCTAATCCCGGGAAATTTGGGACAGTTGGCAACTATGCATAATCTATGAGTACTGTGTATGAGAGGCAGTAACAAATCATTCCAGACCAGGACTTCAACAACTGCTTCCAGTCAGCAAAATATCCAAAGAAATCAGAGTGCAGTTGTGACTCATCCATTAAAATTCACATCAATTAACATATCAGAAGACACCCTGTATGCCCAAAGATAACAATAACATTGTGCTGCCTTTGCAGGCTAATTTATAGTTACTTATATAGAATGTGTAGTTTACCACTGCCATCTAGTGGCCAAAGTCTGTAGCAGCTTTATCTCTAGTTATGTAAATTTCTCAGACAGGAAGTAACGCTTTGTTTAGGAAGTTCTTCAGGCATTTTAGATTGCCATTCTATATGGATACAGCATGTCCGTTTCTCTCCCAAGGGGCTTGAGTCATCATCACCTGTAAGTGCCTATTGTGTCATCTGTCATTTATGCTAGACTAGTTTTTCTATGTGTACTGATATCTTGTCATTGTATTGTATTGCAGTTTCACAAAGTAGTAAAATAAAGTTGAATTACTTCAGTAGACAAATCAAGCATTGGGCTTCCGTTTACTGGAGTCTCTGACAAATGTTTAGCTGTCCGTTTAGAACCACAACATAGTCAGTGTTTTGGGAGCGAAACAGTGAAAAGGTGAAGCGCAACACTCCTGGAGATATTAGTCTCTGCACAGACAGAAAGAGTCTAAGATCAGGAAGACAGTATAAGGCCGAAGATCAGCTACCCGGGACACATCAAGGAAGGGAGAGCATGCCAAGTGTCCAGCAAGACGATACATGCTCACATTAAATTAACAAGGTCCAGTCAGATTTCATCAGTAAGTGCCCTTTTAGTCAGAGCTCGTGCCAAAGCAGAGGCAGCTCGTGTTCAGCTAGAATTTGCTAAGAAAGAGGCTGCCATTATGAAGGAAAGAGCAGAGAAAGAAAAAGAAAAATCAGAACAGGAAGCAAAGTTGAGTCTACTCTAGCGTCAGTGTGCAGCCGCCGCTGCAGCAGCAGAGACCACAGCTTATGCTGATAATGAGCGGTCTGGAAGTGGGTCTATCCACGAAGTCCCAGATGTGCCCGAGAAACCCCGTTCCTCAGTAGAACGTACAGAGTATGTCCAAGAACTTTTAAACAGTAATGCAACAAAACAGTTTCCCAATCCAGAGTCAGTTGAATTTAAACCAGAACCAGCAGAACCCCTGAGTGTACGAAAACAAACCCATGAAGTCAGCAGTGCCAGAACAATTAAAGATCAACCATTAGAGACATAAAGGAACAGGCTAAGTGAATCCTTACTACACTAACCCAAACACCAGAGTACACAAGATGTCACTAAATTTCTTATCCGTAAAGAAATGGTTAATTCAGGCTCTCTCAAGTTTGATGATTGCCCATTGAATTATTGATGAATTACTGGGCATGGAAGTCTTCTTTTCTGAATGCAGTCAAAGACTGAGGCCGCGTACACACGCGGGGACTGTTCGCTCAACTTTGTTCGTCAAACAGTTTCAGCGGACAGTCCGCTCAAAATTAGCATGGACGGACTTGCCCACACACGACGAACGAACAGTCCGCTGAAACCGTGCGCGATGACGTGAACGGCATGTACGACGGGACTAGAAAACGACATCCTATACACTGCAATGCAACCTTCGGCGTGTAAATTCTTTCTGAGCATGCGCGAGACTTAGTTTGACGAACAAGCCTACACACGGGCGGACTGTCCGCTCAAACCAAGTTTCAGCGGACAGTTTTTCGGAATTTCCGAAAAACTTTGTTCGTCAGACTGTCCGCTGAAACTTTCCGCTGAAGCCCACACACGAGCGGACTGTCCGCCGAAACACTGTTCAGCGGACAAAGTTGAGCAAACAGTCCCCGCGTGTGTACGCGGCCTTAGACTTACAAGCAGCTGAGATGCTAGACCTGATGATAAAATGGCAGTCAGCAGAGCATGGAAGAAGGATGCGCAGGATACACATATTTAACCCTTGAGCAGGATTTGATATGGCCTGGCAAAGGCTAGAGGAAAGATATGGATCACCAGAAGCAATTAAAGGTGCTCTAATGAAAAGATTGGAGCTTTTCCCTAAGCTAAACAGCAGAGACAATTTGAAACTGCAAGAGCAAGGTGATATTCTTTGGGAAGTCCAGTGTGCCAAAGAAGAAGGCTATTTAAGAGGAGTTGCACATTTGGATACCGCTAGTGGTACTAATCCTATAGTGGAGAAACTACCTCACAACCTACAAGAAAAATGGTTGAATGTTGGAGTCAAATACAAAGAAGATCATGATGTCCCCTTTCCCCCATTCTTTGTGTTTTCTAGGTTTGTGCAGCAGCAAGCTAAGATCAGGTGTGATCCAAGCTTTTCCTTCATCACCAACAGTCAACTGCCAAAAGCAGAAAAGCCACCTAGAGCCTACAATAGGACTTCAGTGATCGCCCATAAGACAACTGTAACTTCTGAGGACCCAGACTGTCTAAGCAGCTACAAGGTAAACACCTTTGAAGGCCCTGAAAGACTTTGCCCACCTGTTTTTCAGGTTTCTTCAGTAGAAAGGCCATTCACTAGAAGAGGAATTCTATCCACTGTGAACTGTCTCTAAGATCCTCTCGGGTTAGTAGCACCTGTCACCATAAAAGGTAAGGCCTTAGTTCGTGAGCTGTCAAGTGCAGAAAGTGAGTAGGATGCCTTACTTCACAAGAGAGACTCCATGAGTGGGTCCAATGGACAGAGTCTTTACAAGCCTTACTGTCACAACAATTACTTACTGAGGCCGAGATGCAGAGAGCGGTTAGCCCTTGCAACTACACACACCCCATCCTTCGGAGGTGATGCAGGGAGCGGGTGGCACGCAGAAGCACTAGCCACCAGCAGGTGTAGGTTCCTGAATAAGCTGAGTAGTGGGTTTACTGGGAGTCAGGAACTGGCTGATGATCTTGTGTGTGGTGGTAAACAGTCCTGGAGGTAACAGGGAATCAAGTAAAAGAATGGCAAGTACGTGAAACAGGCCAAAGGTCAGATCCCTGAAATCAGACGAGGAAGTCTGTGAGACAGGCCAAGGGTCAAATACGGGTAATCACAAAGTGCGTGAAGCAGTTCCGGAGAGGTCTGTTAAGCAAGCCAAAGGTCAATTGTGGATGAGAGCAGCGTAGTCAGGGGCGGTCCGGGTCAAACACAGGCAATCGGGCAAACAGCAGGTAACAGGCACAAACAGGAAGCTGACAGAAAACCAGCAACCCGTTTGGAAGCCAGAGCTGCCTAAAATAGCCATGCCATAGCGTGTGCGCCACGGCGCGCATGTCCGTGCACCATTGCGCACACACGTACCATTGAGCACACGTGCACCTTCTCTGACACTTACAATGTTTACAAATACCCAGATGTTATGTTCCTGTTTCATCGTCACAAGCCTGTAAAAGAGAACCTTTTTTTCAGATGCATCTGTTCTAGGAATAGGTGCAGTTGCTTACTTGAAGGTAAACAATGCAGGAAATGTCTGTCATGTTAGATTTGTTATGGGAAACTCCAAACTGAGTCCTAGGCCGGCACATACAATTCCACTCCTAGAGTTATGTGCAGCTGTACTAGCGGTTGAACTGTATGAGCTAGTGAGAGATGAGATTAATCTAATGCCTCATACACACAATCAAACAATCCAGTGGAAAAGTCCGGCGGACTCCGCCAGACAATCCGCCCGTGTGTAGGCTCACGCGGACTTTTTTTTACCCAACTGGCACACACACGGCCGTACTGTCCGCCGAAATGTGAGTCCGGCGGAAACATTGGAGTGCAAAACTACTTTTAGTCCGCCGGACTCACATTTCGGCGAACAGTACGGCCGTGTGTGTGCCAGTCTGCCGTACTTTTGAAATGAACAGACTTTTCCCGTCCGGAGAAAAGTCCGCTCATTTTGAGCGCGGCTCCAGGTAGCCGGGACCAGCAAAGGAGGCGTCGCTGGCCCTGTCACCTGGTATGGACTTAAAGGGGAATCCCTAAGCCGAAAAATCGGCGCAGGGTCCCCCCTAGGTCCATCCATATCAGACCCTTATCCGAGCATGCTAACCAGCCGGCCAGTTAAGGGGGTGGGGACGAGCGCCCCCCCCCTCCTGAGCCGTATCAGGCTGCGTGCCCTCAACATGGGGACAAGCACCTTGTCCCCATGTTGATGAGGACAAGGGCCTCTTTCCGACAACCCTGGCCGTTGGTTGTCGGGGTCTGCGGGTGGGGGGCTTATCGGAATCCGTGAGCCCCCTTTAATAAGGGGGCCCCCCTCCCTACGTGAATGAGTATGGGGTACAATGTACCCCTACCCATTCACCTGTGAAAAAAAAGTAAAAAAAAAAAAAACAACACACAAGGGTTAAAATAGTTTATTGCACAGCTCCGGGGGTCTTCTTCCATCTTCGGGGGTCTTCTCGCCGGACTCCTCCACTATCTTCTGCTCTTTTGCTAGCTCTTTCACTAGCGGAGGAGCCCGGCTTTCTTCTTCGCCACCGCCCTCTTCTTCCGACTTTGGGGGTCTTGTCCCATCCTCTGGGACTGTGACATCATAATGGGCAGGAACATCATCCGGTGATGTCCCTATATAAGTCGCCGCATGTCCTGAGAGAAGAGAAGAACAGAAGACGGTGACAGCGGCGACAGAAGACCGGGCCACCACTTGCAAAAGAGCTATAAGAAGGCACGGTGGCCCGGAAAGAACCGAAGAGGGGGACAAGACCCCCGAAGAGGGGGACAAGACCCCGAAGTCGGAAGAAGAGGGCGGCTGCGAAGAAGAAAGCCGGGCTCCTCCGCTAGTGAAAGAGCTAGCAAAAGAGCAGAAGATAGTGGAGGAGTCTGGCGAGAAGACCCCCAAAGACGGAAGAAGACCCGGAGCTGTGCAATAAACTATTTTAACCCTTGTGTGTTGTGGTTTTTTTTTACTCTTTTTCACAGGTGAATGGGTAGGGGTACATTGTACCGCATACTAATTCACATAGGGTGGGGGGCTGGGATCCGGGGGCCCCCTTATTAAAGGGGGCTCACGGATTCTGATAAGCCCCCCGCCCGCAGGCCCCGACAACTAACGGCCAGGGTTGTCGGGAAGAGGCCCTTGTGGCCCCCCCTTTCCCCAAGGCACCCCCCATGTTGAGGGCACGCGGCCTAGTACGGCTCGCTCGTCCCCACCCCCTTTCCTGGCCGGCCGGGTAGCGTTCTTTGATAAGGGTCTGATATGGACCTGGGGGGAACCCCACGCCGATTTTTCGGCGTAGGATTCCCCTTTAAGTCCATACCAGGCGACGCTTACTTCGCTGGTCCCGGCTATCTGGAACCGTGCTCAAAATGAGCGGACTTTCCTTCGTGTGTGTGGGTGAGTCCGTTCATTTAAAAAGTGCGGCGGACTTAGTACGCCGTACTTAGTCCTCCGTAAAAGTACCGTGTGTGGGCAGGTAGCTCGTTCAGAAAATCCGGCGGACAGTCCGCCAGACTAAGTCCGCCGGATAGTCTGCTACATGTGCATGCGGCATAAGCCTAGATGCTGTGAAGCTCTTTACAGACATTAAAACAGTCTTAGGCTATATCTGTAACACTACAAAGAGATTCTTCTTATATGTTTCCAATCGGGTGAATAGGATCAGACAGGCAACCAGTCTAGAGCAATGGTTCTATGTGCCCTCAGAACAAAATCCTGCAGATTACGCTACCAGGCCTACACAGATAGCTTGCCTTCAGAACTCTATATGGTTCTTAGGCCCACCTTTTCTGGATCAGACAGTTGTAGATAATCCTGATAACACCAGTGTTACCCTTTAGTGAAATCTGAAGCTGATCCTGAAATTAAGTCAAAAGCAGTAAGCTTCAGTACTAAAGCCTTTGACACTAGACTGCAGCTGCATTGTTTCGAAAGATTTTCCAACTGCAAGAGACTAAGCAGGGTCATAGCAAGACTAATTCACGTTGCAAAAAGCTTCCAGAAGAAAACCAATGATGATCGACCCAGAAGCTGGGGAGGTTTCCATGAAAGAGTCAGTTTAGAAGAACTTTCACAAGCCAAGACGGTCATCATTTATTCTGTACAACACATATATTTTCAGGCAAGAATATGACTGCATTGAGTCCCTTTATAGATCAAGATGGATTATTGTAGGAGGCCACTTATCCTTTGCCATGCTGTCAGATGAGGAGAAGCAGCCTGTCATCATTCCTCATGATCACCACATTGCTACTTTGATTGTAATATATTATCAAATAGTTCACCAAGGGCGCCACATGACAGAAGGTGCAATCCAAGCTGTAGGTTTCTGGATTCTTGGTGGAAAATGTCTAGTGTCTGCAATCATTCACAAATGTGTCATGTGCCGTAAGCTCAGAGGGAGATTGGAAAGCCAAAAGATGGCAGAGTTACCAAAGGATAAAGTCAATCCTGAGCCTCCAGGAGCTGCATATATGTTCAAATGATGCAGAACTTCTAGACTATCTTGAAGACAAAGGATGCACATGGATCTTTAACACTCCACACTCATCTCACATGGGAAGTGCTTGGGAAAGGTTAATAGGTGTAGCTAGGCGCATTTTAGATGCAATGTTACTCCAAGCTAAACCTACTTGTTTGACTCGTGAGACTATGGGGCTGATTTACTAAGATGAATGCGCTGCGCCGGTTCATAGCTTAATTTGTGCGCCAGATAAATTATTAAGTGAACGTATGAACCGTTGCAAGCATAAGTGCAACAGATGATAATATGCCGGCCCACGAGATAATAATATGCCATTGATTATAGCTCATGCCGTGTATCATTAAACAGTCTATTCACACAGGGGCAACACGAATTCCAGCGCAACTTTCGGAGGCAACTTGGACACGACTTGAGTGTGAATCACAGCGCGACTTGGAGCAACTTACAACGCGACTTTAAGTCGCCCCAGGCCAGGTGACTTTAATTTAAAAAAAATGGCATGGGTTAACCTCCAAGAGCATACCAGGTCCTTCAGGCCTGGTATGGATATTAAGGGGAACCCGCGCCAAAAAAATGGCGTGGGGATCCCCCTCAAAATCCATACCAGGCCCTTCATGTCTGGCATGGATTTTAAGGGGAACTCAGTGCCAAAAAAAACGGCGTGGGGGGGCCCCCTCAAAATCCATACGGGAGCCTTATCCGAGCACGCAACCTGGCAGGCCGCAGGAAAAGAGGGGGGGTGAGAAAACCCCTCCAGAACTGTACCAGGCCACATGCGCTCAACATTGGGAGGATGCCTTGGGAGTCCCCCCCCCAAAGCACCTTGTCCCCATATTGATGAGGACAAGGGCCTCATCTCCCCAAACCTGGATGGTGGTTGTGGGGGTCTGGGCAGGAGGCTTATCAGATTCTCAAAGCCCCCTTTAACAAAGGGACCCCCCTGTGTAAAATGGTAAGGCTACCATTTTCCTAAAAAAGTGATAAAAATGTTAAAAATGACAAAAGACAGTTTTTGACAAGTCCTTTATTAAAGTCTTCTTCTTTCATCTTCTTTTTTCTGGTCTTCTTCATCCTTTGGTTTCTTCCTCCATCTTCTTCTTCCTCTGATCCTCTACTTCTTGCGCCGGTGTTCTCATCCGGCATCTTCCTCCACGGCGTCTCTTCTTCCTCGCTTCCTTCTTGGGCTGCTCCGCGCAATGGGAGGCTCCGTTATATAAGAAGTGTCAGAAGGAGGGAATCATCACACAGTGTGTGCCTTCCATTGCACGGAGCGGCCCGAGAAGGAAGCGGAGAAGAAGAGACGCCATGGAGGAAGATGCCGGACGTGAACTCCGGAGCAAGAAGAAGAGGATATGAGAAAGAAGAAGATGGAGGAAGAAACCGAAGGATGAAGGAAAGAAGAAGGAAGAAGACCAGAGGAAAGAAGATGAAAGAAGATTTTAATAAAGGAATTGTCAAAAACGGTCTCTTGTAATTTTTTTTGGGTGAAATGGTAGAGGTACTTTTGTACCCCCTTACCATTTCACATGGGGGGAGGTCGGGATCTGGGGGTCCCAAATGTTGAGGGCATGTGGCCTGGTACGGTTCAGGAGGGGGAGGCGCTCTCTCGTCCCTCCCTCTTTTCCTGCGGCCTGCCAGGTTGCGTGCTCGGATAAGGGTCTGGTATGGATTTTGAGGGGACCCCCACGCCATTTTTTTTTGCGTGGGGTTCCCCTTAAAATCCATGCCAGACCTGAAGCGCCATTTTTTTTATTTTGGCACAGGGGTTCCCCTTAAGACCTGAAGGGGCGGGTATGGAATTGCAGGGGACTCCCACGCATTTTTCTTCTTAACTTTTATTTTTTCTTAATGCTAACATGACCTGTGTGCAAATAGCTTTAAAAAAAAAATAGAATTGAACCAGCGCAAAAAAAAAAAAGTCAAGTTGAGAGGTACACCTGTTCAGCTTATGTAAATGAATCTACATGGCTTGGCATTTACTAAGATTTTGCCAGCGCAGTGAACCAAAGCACTTGAACGTGCACAAATGCTGCTTAACGCATGCGCAGTGCATAAATTGACCTCACACAGTTCCAAGTGTATTTGCAGGCGCAGCAGGCTTGTTCCCAGAAAGTTACTTTTTTCCGTTCCAGTTTGGGCATATTTGCTACTTGGACAGTTATAACTATACTTTCTCACATCACCCCCATAATATTGGCACTTCCACCTTCTTTTAATTCTGAGTTGAAGAATGTTGATAGTAAATGGGGAATTGCGCTGTGTTACAGGAGCAAATACTTTGTGAATACGAAAACGGCCGTTGCGCATCGGCGTGCACCGCAACTCATGGCACAAAGCGTTTGTAAATCAGCCCCTTTGAGTACTTTCATGGCAGAAGTTATGGCCATCATTAATTCAAGACCTTTGGTACCACTATCTACAAATCCAGATAATCCAACAGTTCTTACTCCTGCTATGCTCTTGACCCAAAAGGTAGACTCTTTGTCGGCCCCTTGTGGAGACTTTAGTACAACAGAACTTCATGAAAAGCAATGGAAACAAGTCCAGTGTTTGGCTGATACGTTTTGGAAGAGATGAAGGAGAGATTACCTGTTTACCTTACAAAGTCACAGGAAATGGGCTAAGACCAGTCCCAATGTTAAAGTTGGAGATGTTGTGTTGTTGAAAGATAAGCAAGAAAGCAGAAACAACTGGCCTATGGGTATTGTCACAAATACGTTGCAAAGTAAAGATGGTATTGTCAGAAAGGTTGAAGTCAAAGTGATGAAACAAGGGACTGTTAAAGTGTACGCCAGACCAGTTTTGGATGTCATTGTTCTCCTTTGAACAGGTAATTCTGTTATGCTGTTGACACAATACATAACAGAGTGTATCACTGACGGCTTGACGGCATGAGTTAAAATTCATCCTGTGGATTACAATTGGTATTGGAGGTAGTTTAGCCTAGTGCGGCTTCTCCAATCCGAAGATGGGTCTATGGATAAAACTATTTCTTCATGTGGGCTACCAGCTTGAAGTACCATAGCCAAGAGACACTGATATTGTGGACTTATGTTTTAGGTTATGTTACCAGTTATAGACGGGAACGTATTTTCTTATTAGTGTGTTTTTCCCTGTACAGTAGATGTATAAGTAGTGACATAATGTATTATATCAGACAGGGAGTGTGCTGCCTTTACAGGCTAATTTAGTTATAGTTACGTATATAGAATGTGTAGTTTACCACTGTCATCTAGTGGCCAAAGTCAGTAGCAGCTTTATCTCTAGTTATGTAAATGTCTCAGGCAGGAAGTGACACTTGGTTTAGGAAATTCTTCAGGCATTTTAGATTGCCATTCTATATGGATGGAGAATGTCTGTTTCTCTCCCAAGGGGCTTGAGACATCATCACCTGTAAGTGCCTTTCTGTTATGTCATCTATGCTAGACTATTTATTCTATGTGTACTGATATCTTGTCATTGTATTGTATTTCAGTTTCACAAAGAAGTAAAATAAAGTTGGATTACTTCGGTAGACAAATCAAGCATTGGGCTTCCATTTACTGGAGTCTCTGACAAGAGTTTAGCTGTCCGTTTAGAACCACACATAGTCAGTGTTTTGAGAGCGGAACAAACATCAACATAAAACATACAATAAATAAAGTGAGAAAGAGAAAAAAAGAGCTCAAGGAACAGCGCAGTCGAGAGATCAAAGAGAGGAAAAGAGAAGAAAAGAACAAAAAAAAAGGGAGACCTGGGAATCTCAAAAAAAAGCACCATCTTGTATTTGTCATGGAGAGGAAAACATGGGTATCTTCACATATGCTACCCACAGTTCGTACGTTTGTTCAAATAAATGACATTTTATGCTTCAAACAATGAATGGAAACAGAGGGTGTTTTCAATGAAACTGCACTGGTGATATATATAAAATAGACCAAACGCCGCATATTCCAATAACCCCTGATCCAAGAACATTTACACCTGATGTAGAGCATGGTGCCTCTTAAGGATCATCAGGGCTCAAGTCCTGCGGGAACACAGGGTAACGCGGTTCCTGTACTTTTTCCACAACAGGAACTCAGTTCCCATTAGCAGCCGTGTCCTGCAAGACTTTTGAAGTATGCAAGCTGTGTGGCAGGTGCTACACCAGCATCTGCTGACACAGCTCGCAATAGTAAGTGCCGCACACCTGACCATTCAGGCATTGCCAGTAGTGGGCCCCATGACAGCTTCCGCTTCGATCTACCTGTCAGTTACAGCTAGCTGACGGGTAGATCAGGTCTAAGTCTAGCTGATGGGTAGATCAGCTATTCTGCTCACAGGACATGCAGGGAGAGAGGTGAGCTGAGGGAGGAACATCATTTTGGGGTGGTATGCTGAGCACAATACCTGGCAATGTTTAATGCCTGGAGGGAAGTTTATGTGGAAATATATGAAGGGTTGGAATAGCAGCGAGTATGTGTTGGAGCCCTGCAGAGTTTGCAGCCCCCCAAGCTAACATACATCTCCTAAGCAGGAACACATCACTATTTCCCCAAGCATTCTGTCCAGATAATGTGCAGTTAATTTACGACCTTTCCGTTTAACCCTGTGTTATCCAAACTCTGTTCATTGAAAAGTGTAAACTCACCACATAAACACTCTATATACAAAATAAAATTCCCTAATAAAGATCAGAACATGATGTTCACATTTGCATGGAAGCCCAATTGAATGAATTCTGATTATTCAGAGAATTACCGTATTTATGTTTATTGAGGATTTTTTTTATGTACAAACAGTTAAGCTTCATACAAACAATACAAAAATTGGATGGAAAATACCACTTATGAAGCGTTCAGGCATATGAGTGTATTTTTTATTTTTTTTCGATGGGGGAGTGGATCAAGGGTGGGAGTTCCCACACTTTTTTCCCCAGGACTTGACCCCTGAGGAACATGTTCTAAAACAATCTGCTGAGGTAGATAGGTACATCCTGGCTAGGCAAGCAGGGACCAAGTACCATCTCATCAACACTTTGATACCAGTCTCTATCAGAGAGTAGTCCAATATGCCTTTGTAAGAGACCTGAAGCCTGGAACTCCAGGTTTCTGGATCCAGTGAGAAATCAAGGTCCCTCTGCCAAGCCAGCATGTACGGATGTTTCAGATGGGAGGTGAGCAGACACATAAGCCATGGAGAAACCACCCCTGGAGCCCTAATCTTTAGAACACCATTGTTCATAAGCCAAATGGGGTCTCTTCTGAGGACCGGAAGGTCCTTAGAAAATGATCAATTTGAAAAAATCAAACCATTCGGAGGGGGGCACCTCTAAATTGTTAGTTCAATGAGACAAGGTCAAGACAAATGGTCTAAGGGAGTCCGAAACGAATGCCGGACTGTTGTGCACGCAAAGTGCAAAGGAATGAGATAACGTAGACACCATAATGGGAGGTCTAGCCTTAGGACGACGCCACAATAAAAGGTCAATGGTGTAGGATGGTATAGCTTGTCTTTCCATAGAAACCCAGTCAGGGTGTTCATGCTGCGAATAGAGCACTGACAACTGGATGAGTTGTGATGCTTTATAGTGTGTTTAGAAATCCAGGACACTTAGGCCTTCCTTGGATTTTGGTGTGTACTGGACAGCACGGGGCAGCCTTTGGCCTTAAGAGCTCTGGACAAACTTAAACATTTTTGTTTAAAGGGGGTTAAATCAGATCTATTAAGGGGAACTGGCAGGGAAGGAAACAGATAAAGCATTAATGTTAAAGGGGATGTAAAGTCAGAAGGTTTTTTCATCTTAATGCATTAAGATAAAAAGCCTTCTGTGTGCAGGAGCCCCCTCATATTTACCTGAGCCCCATCTCCATCCAGAGAATTTTCACCTATTGTTTTTACACTAATATTTATCACATTAGATAAGGCGCCATATAATCTGCCAAATATCACTGTTTTAGTAGGTGAATTTCACCAACTTCTAAAGCCTTCCACAGAGAAAAGATGTCTGAATACGTGGTTTTAGAGTTAGATCAGAGCTGTCATTAAAACATAAAACAGGCTATGTTCACTAATGTTAAAGTTTATTTTTTATATAAAAATATATCTGCACATTAACAAACTTTTCTACAAAGTTAATACTTACAGGCAATAAAGAAAAGCCTTTTAAACAAATTCTACATTAGAAGTTCTAATGTGAAAATGCAAGCTCATTAACATTCCTATGCACAACTGTAAATATGACCTAAGGATATGAAACCTTGATATTTTGATTTCAATGGAGCTTAGTGGAAAATTTTAATTTATGCACAATGATAGATTATTTTATGAAATGAGCAGAAATGTCATTTGCTATAGTTTATTAGCAAGACTCACTGAGGCAGCTGCCGTTCGAGGGTCTAAACCCAGTGTCCTCCATGACTGTCTGCCTCCGATAGACTAAACACTTGTCGTCTTCCTTTCCTGTCAGACCTTACTAGAGGGAAACACAGTGACAGACCATAAAAGGAATCAACAATCGAACAAAGAGGACAAAACACATAAGAAGAGGCACAAAGGACACAATAAAACTGTTGCACAGACAGAAACAGCTTAGCAAGAACATGACAGTAAAGCTACATAGTAAGACATGGATTATAGAGTTAGAGTGATAATAGCATAGGTAAAGTGAACAAAAAAGCTCTTATAGTTCTGGCATAAAAAGTCTGAATTCTGGCATATATCACAAAATACATAGATAATATCACAGGCCACGCGGTCATACTATGTTAGTATTACAGCATATTATCTGATTATGACATATTAAGTCCAAGTAAAAGCTGAGAATGTTTCACATCAATCATCCAATCGTGTGAAAGAAAATCCATGTTTATTTATTTCACCTGCACAAGATTTTATATTTTAAGTAAATATTCATACAATTTATTGAGTGAACATTCTTAACTCCTTTAGTAAGTCTACCTCATCACTGTACGTAATCTTGAATTCTGGGATCATGAAGCTGATGTAATAAAACGTTTTGAAAAACGGTTAGAAAAACGGTTGGGGTGGGGGGTGATGGGAGGGGGGAGAGATGGCGCAATACCCTTAACATTCTAGAATGTATTTTGAGATTTCGAGATGGATCCATGTTTACGTTTCGTTTATATTTTTATTTTATATATGTTTTTATGTGAAAAATATCTTAATAATAATATTTGAAAAGAAAAACGGTTAACGCAACTTCACTTATGCAGTAATGCGTAAATGAAAAAGTAAACCGAGAACTCACAACCTATTTTCTAGAATTAAGTGATGATATGTTAATAACATTCTTCAGATTAGGAAGAAGCTTTCAAGATAATTACCTTGTTTGTAGCTAATAAAGTTAAAGATTATTTTCAAGGGGTTGTCTGTTTTGTTTCTGAATTGTTTACTGTGGACATGTTTCAGATACTGATTTTTATCTGTAGAGCAGTTTCACTTTAGGAGTCTGTTTACAAGAATTTGAGGGGCCAATTTTGGAGTAGCAAGCCAGATAGGATATATTTTTTAAATTTAGTGGGATCACCTATATGCTAGTAGGCAAATTCAGTAAATGCTGTCTTCCATTCACTCAATCAATATTATGGCGGTAGGTGATATAGTAGCATTTTTCAATCAAGTTTTAAGTTTATATCCAACAATGAACTGATCTTGTTTGATTCCTTGTAGACCACAGACCGCTAAATATACCATTGAAAATGTTTTATTATACATTCGATATGTACAAAAGATACTTTTGTGACTCTGCCTGAAACCATGTGAACTGAGATAACTTCCTATGTGTTTGTGCACAAGGATGAAGATGGGTAAGAGGAGAGTTTTGTGTTATTTGTGTAACACTGTCACGGACACACTATAAACCTCCAGTACTAGTATAGATCAATATCTTTGTTCAGACCAGAACTATACTAGCATCCCCAATAGTATAGTGTCTTTAAAAACATATTGTTAGCAGGATAAGCCCCAACACCTGCCAGCAACTGCATTTAGCCCCTCCCCCCCAAATGAAGTGTCAGCAGATCACTGTTACTTCTGATACATACAAAACCGCAACGTCAGCAAGATGAGGCCTGATCTCTGCTAGCACTAGCAGGTAATTGTTTTTTGTAGCAGTTCAAGCAGTCCCTGGCAGCCAGGTGCTCTTTTATCCATGAGTTGCACTAGGCTCCACAAAATTCTTCCCCTCATAATTCACTTTAACCAGAAATTTGCAGACTTATATATGCCCCAACAAAACCCTTTTAAATTAGAAATTTACTCACGTTGCACCGTGTGACCTAATCGCCAGGGCTTCCCCCAATGGCTTATAAGTACCTGACTTAGAAAGGGGGAGAAAGCCTGCTTGAGGAATGATGAATTGCTTGCAGTGAAGTGGAAGGACAAATGGGATGTTTTTGTCCGGTCTTCCATTCATGCAGACACAACAGTCCAAATCACAATTGTGTCTGGTGTTGTTGAGGAGTCCCCCTGTGTCCACAACTACAACCTTAACACGGGAGGGGTGGATTTCAATGATCATATAATGAAACCATACTTATTTTCCCATAAAGCCAGATGCTGGTACAGGAATGTGTCTGTATATTTATTTCAACTGGCTCTGTTCAACGCTTTTGTGCTATACAAAATGTCAGGAAGAAGTGTATCCTATACAAATTCAGGAAGAAATCTTTTCAGCCCTTTTATATCCAGATGATGCTGTGGCTCAAACTCCCAATCCAGATGCAGTGAGTCGGCTGCATGAGAGGCATATTTGGGATGCCATCCTGGTACACAGATGCAAAAGTCTCCCCAAAAAAGATATGTCTGCAGCAGACACAGAAGCTAACCTGTCCTGGTCTCTGCCTCAAGGACCACTTCTGTCGCTACCACACTGTAGTAGAGTATTAGGCCAGGGTACAGTACAGCACAGTTTAGGGCACACATTTACACAGGGTCTCGAAAGATGTTAGGCAGGAAACTATTTATGCCATTTTGACAGACCCTAGTCTGGAAAGTTTAGCTCATAAGTTAGAATAAAAGTTTAAAAAGATAAAAAAAATATATAAAAACAATGTAAAAAAAAAAAAAAAAAAAAATCACAAAAATTGTTGTTGCTTTATCGAGTTAATGTTCTATTCTTACAGTGTTTTATTGTTTTTTTTTTTATTTCATCTTTATTTATTTTCAAAGATTATAATACAAAACAGTGCCTTTTGGGCATATCCAGACTCACCAATATATATAAAACATGAGCAACCCAAGTACCTTGTCTAATGACATTGTGAAAGTCATCTACTATACCTGATTGACCTATTTTAATAGTAGTTTGCATTTAAGAGGTGTCTCACCACAGATTTTTGATATTTACTTTTGGAGAGTGAGTTGAGATGCAGTAGACAAGCTGCTGTGTTGTGGTCTATAGGGAGACCAGTAATGTCCCTAATAAGAGTCCATACACTTTGCCAATATGGGCATATATAGGCATGTCCAAAATATATGAAAAAGGTTTCCTCTGTCTACTCCCCAACATCAGCAAGTAGGGTCTTTGTTTAGGAATATGCAGTGTAATTTCTCTGGTGATCTATACCACTTAGACAATATCTCATATCGAGATTCCTGAAAACAGAAGGATATAGATGATATATGTGCAAAATAAAAAATTAAATCTCTGTTCCGCAGAGATTGTTATATTTAGATCTTTTTCCCATGCAGCTATATAAGATGGTACGTAGGATTCCAAGGCATAATCAATTCTGCATAGGTTCTAGACAGGCCTTGCCTAATAGTTTGGGCCGATGCACATAGTTGCTCAAAAGCAGTAGGCATGTTCACAGTCATTGAATCAAATGGTAGTGACAAAAGATAGTGTCGTATACGAAACATGCTTGCCATAGCAGAAGAGGTGGCGAGAACATTAGCTGGATATCCATTGTAGATTTACATTGACCCGAATCCCTAAAATCTTGAATTCTAAATGTATTCACTGCTATAAATTGTCAAAGTTGAGGGTCATACAGCCCTGATGGAAATTCAGGATTTCATATTACTGGTGACTTATTTGACAGTGATACAGAGTTGATCATCCTTGATTTAATCAAGCAGGCAAATTTATTTGTGATACCTATAATAGGGGGGTTAGACGTAATAGATTGTTCAATGGGTATCCAACTCTTTACTCCTGTATGATTACACCAGTCTAAAATTCTAGATAAATGTGCCGCTTGGTAGTTGTGAATAACGGTTTAGTTCTCTCGATAAGTTTGGTAGTGCTATTTCTGGATTAGTAATGAAAAAGAGTAAATCATTCACAAATCCTGCTACTTTATGGGATGTCTCCTCAGCCTGTATCCCAATTATATCTGGATTGCCCCTGATATGTCTTAACAAGGACTCTAGAGTTGATATCTAGACATGTGCACACTGAAATATTTCATTTTGGAATTTCGTTTTCATCCGAAAAATACATTTATTTAGTTACTACCGAAATTCTTTTTTTATTTATTTTGTTTTTGGTTTAAAATTGCATTAGTCCGAAAATCCAAATGAATTAAGGTTGAATCTGTCATTGAAGGTTTATGGTGTCTGTGGAATGTTCAAAGAAGATTTGACGGAGCAGCTAAACTGTATGACTCTGTATAGTTTAGCTGCTCCGTCGAATCTTCTTAGACGTTTGTATGTTTTTTGCTGCTTTGTCGAATCTATATAGTTCAAACAGAAAATGGAATGGTGATACTGATCACGGATCAGACAGGTAACAAGATAGGGTATATAGAATCTATATAGAATCTCAATCTATAATATAGAATCTATAATAATAAATCCCTCCCCCCCACAACACGTGCAGCCTCTGAGGCTATCATAACACTAGCAACACTAATATCACTATCACTACACAGTGGTGTAGTGGTTAGCACTCTCACCTAGCAGCAAAGAGGGTCGCTGGTTCAAATCCCAACCACGACACTACCTGCCTGGAGATTGCATGTTCTCCCTGTGCCTCCGTGGATTTCCTCCGGGTACTCCGGCTTCCTCCCACACTCCAAAGACATGCAGGTGGGTTACTTGGCTTCTGTACAAAATTGGCCCTAGTATATGAATGGGGACCTTGGATTGTGGGCTCCTTGAGGGTAGGGACTGATGTGAGTGTGCAATGTACAGAGATAGGGACAATTGTAGACACACACTCAGGTTGAACTGGATGGACTGGTGTCTTTATTCAACCTTACTATGTAACTATGATATCAAGTTCACAACACTAACACAATAGCAGCTGATTATTATGAAAAAGATAAGTTGAACTGTAGCTTGCTTCACTATTGTTCTGCTACTGTGCTTATACTTAATTACTAAATAATTTAGGTTCTCTGACAAATGGACCAGCTAAGATTGACTGTCTTCTGAAATGATTCAGTGTGTGTGTCTCTCTCTGCTAGCAATCGTATGTGAAAGTAAGTTGGCTGTACGTGTGTGCTCCTCCTCTTTGTTTACAATCAGCCAATAACATTCATCATCATCATTTTTATTTTACTTTCCCCACCCAATTCCAGCAGCGATCTTTTCTCTCTATGTAGAATAATCCTGGATTAATAGATTTAAGGTTAGGCACATTCGACCACAGGTTCGATAGACACAGATTGTTATTGTCAGCGTCATCTAGAATCTCCTATCTATATCGAACTCTTGTTACAACGAAAATTAAAATAAAGCATTTCTTTACATCGGATCTTTCCTTTTTCGGATTCTGCACTTTCGTTATCGTTTGTTAAAACGATGACGAAAATACCTGAAATTCGGACGAAAATGAATGCACATGTCTAGAGTAGCGGAGAAAGGGAGCATCCCTGGCGTGTTCCATTTGCCAATGTGAAACTAGTGGACAGGGCTCCATTATCTTTGACTGCAGCCATTGGATGGTCATATGATGAACTATCCATTTGATTGCGTTTGTTCCTATCCCTATATAACGAAGGACACTCCCCATAAATCTCCAACTCACCCTTATCAAATGCCTTCTCAGCATCTCTGGAGAGAAGCATTGCTGGTATTTTAGTAGGCTCACACAGGAGAATAATGTTTAGTCTCATTGCCATTATCCTTGTAAACAATTTTAGGTTGGTGTATAGTAATGAGATTGGCCTGTAGCTAGCACAAAGCGAGGGGACTTTGTCCGGTTTCAACAGAACATTTATATGCGCATGGGAAGTATCCTTTGGAATAGGGTCACCATCTAATATAAAATTGAAAGCTAATGTGAATTTGGGGGCCAGGATTTGATTAAATGTTTTATAATAAAACAATGTGAATACATTGGGTACTGGGGTTTTTCCAACTGGCATACTCTTTAGGGCCTTATTAAAATCTTCTTCCAATAAAGGTTTATTAAGTACTATTTTTTCTTCACATGAGAGTTTTGGGAGAGAAGAGTCTATGAGATGCATATTTATTAGATCTTCTTTCTGGAGTGACGTCATATGGGACATTTTATCCGGAAGGTTTTATAGAGCTGAATAAAAATCTGAAATCTGATTTGAAACGGTTTGCTATTTCTACTGGTCATTTTTTGATTCTCTGTAGGCATGATAATCGGAAGGGAGGCCTATGTGGACGGAGCATGAATGGAGCGTGCATGCAGCCTTCCTGCTTTATTACCAAATTTATAATGCAGACGCCTATGGGAGTTAACCTGTGATCGTAAATTATCTAGCTATGCTAGGGGGTGTCTGGTCACAAAACCCTACAGACACTGTAGGCCAAACCATGAAGACCCACCTTTTTTTTTCTTTTTTTCCCATTACTATTAGTTAAATTAAGAATAAAGATAAGTTAAAGGAGTAAAATACATAAAACAAAAAAACAAAAATTACACACACGCCAACCCTTGGAAGGAGACAGTTAATTATTTCATGCCAATGAGAAAATTATGCTAATATTATTGATAATTGTATTTAATCCTTCTCATTCCATAGTGTTGTAGTGATAGTTTCCTCCTTTTCTTCCACCTTTCACTTCCTATAACCAGGACCACTATTATATTCAACTGGCATAACTGTATATGACCCTTAGCATATTGAGGTTGCATAGCCTCAGATATCCCACTAAAAAAAGCCCCAAAAAAATAATTTCTCCCACCTTTAGTGTTTTATAGTGTTCACCTCCTTGTCTCCCTCTTTCCACCCCTAATCTCCAATGCTCATTCCCCCTTTTAAAAACAAACACACAAAGTTAAAATTTCATCTGTGCAGTGATTATTGCATGTTCTAAAAAAGTCTAGTGGTCTATCCTTTTACAATTTGAATCCCTATGGGATATATTAACAATTATATCTATGCATAAACTATGGTGACAATCTTACACATTTTCCATCTTTCTTATTTTCTTTCCTCCCCCCTCCCTCACTTTTCCCCCAACCCACTCCCTCCTCCACCCTTAAAACAAAAAACAAAAATGTTAATTTCTCTCACCTTTAGGCTACGCAAACCCAAAGTTGCGCAACCTAGAGTGCCACTCCGATTGCGACCCCGTGTGCAGCCCTGACCCAACTTATAGTCTCAGGACCAAAGTTACATCAAAAGTCACACCAAAGTAGTGCAGGAGCCTTTTCAAAGTTGCTGCAACTCCAAGTCGCATAGATTGGAGTGAGTGCCATTGAAATCAGTGGGCTGTGACTTGGCACGCGACCCTATGTGTCCAAAGTCGCATGACAAGTCACACCAATGGAAATGGAGCCCAAGGGCTTTATTGTGTTCACCTCCTTGTCTCCCTCCTCCCATCCCTAATCGCTGATCCTCATTCTCCCTTTACAAACCAACACACAAAAAGTCCAAATTTCACCAGTGACAGTGATTATTGTATGTTCTAAAAGCAATCTAGTGGTCTACCCTTATTCAAATTAAATCTCTGTGGGATATATTAGCGATTATATTTATACATGAACTAGAATGACAATCTTACACATTTTATTTTTATTCACTCTGCCTCCATTTTCCTTTTTCCCTTCTCCTTCACTCCCCTTCCACACATTTCCCCTGGCCCCCTCCCTTCAAAAAAATAAAAAATAAATAAATACATTTTGTACAGTTTACTGTAGTCTGTAAATGGCCTTCATATCTACATTGTTGAATTCTCTGATACTATAGAGAGCATATTTAAACCTTTCACTTACTAAGATCCATTTGCCCTTCATCTCTGTAGCTGTCCTCTCTTAATCGAGAGGGTGTCGATCTTCAAGGGGGCCATCCAATTAGGTACTTCATTGGCTCCTGCACCAAGATATGTGCATAGGGCTGGCAATTATTCTGGGTTTGATAGTTGAAAATAATTACCTTCCTTTCTCACACGGATATCGAATGGCTGGCCCTAGCTGTAAGATGCCCCATGTGTCTGGTTTTGGATATACCAGGTAAAATAGTGACCTGCACCCCTGCCCACTCCACCTGTCCCATTCGCTGCCAAGCTCTTCTTAAAATATCTAGGGGGATTTTTGGGTCCCGCCACCCTGTACAATTCAATATGGTGGTCTGTGGATTATTCCAGTATTGTATTCAGGATTGCAGAAATTGTTACATATAATTCTTACATATAATTCAGGGCCTGGGACTGCCTCAGGGATACCACGCACCTTAATGTTGTTCCTTATCATGCGTTTTTTTGCGTCTTCCATTTTAAGCCATGTTGCTATTAACACTTGATTGTATTGCTCCTGGGCGTTTTCCACTTTCTCCAAATGCGCAGATAGTTTTGCTGAAGTAATAGTTTGTTTTTCTATAGCAGATGATATACCCACTAACTTCTGTTTAATCGTATCTACTTCCAAATTGAAAGCGTCTTTTATTTAGGATTGCCAGGAACACATATCAGCTTTTGTTGGTAGGGCTCTGAGCATAGACTGAAGTTCAGCTGCTGTAAGTATCCACTCTAGCTCTAGTTGTGTCCCTGTCACAGCTGATTGGAGTGCAGTGGGTGGTCATACAGGGGTGGATGCCTCAGGGAGCGACCTCTGCTCCTGGTGTTCTGTTCAGTTGGGCTTTTCAATGCAGATGTCTCCTGTTACTTTTTTTGCTGTTGCCCTTTTTGGGATGATTTTGGCAGTGGCATGTCCGTCGGGGTCGCGGTGGACACAGCCGGCATAGCAGCCACAAAATATCCCCTCAGATCTTGCTGTGAATAGACACAGGTACCTGCCTTTGATCTACTCTGTGTAGGCATAAGCCCCTCTGCTCTGCTCTGCTCCCTGTGTCTGCTCAGCTCCATGGCCAGAGCACACCCCCCTGTGTTTTATTGTTAACCATTATTTGCTTTGCAGGAACGCCATTCAGCTGCAGCACCGATATGTTTATTCTGACAGCAACAGGGTGTTGCCCTCGGAATATATATATCACTGTGGGAGGAGATATCTCATCCACAGCTAAAAATATATAAGGTGGTCAGTGGGCGCATAGCCCCTATGCTTCGGTATATATATTTAAAACAATTTTTGGCAGAGATTTCAGTAAAAAAAAGTTGTTGTTTTATTGAGCTAATGTTCGGTTCTTACTGTGTATGCCATTCAGCTGCAGCAATGATATGTTTATTTTGAAAGCAACAGGGGGTTGCCCTCAGAATATATATACTATATTACCAAAAGTATTGGGACACTTGCCTTTACACACATGAACTTTAAAGCCCTTGTATTGTCCTCATGCACATTTCTACATAATAAGGCTTACCTGTAGGTAAAATTAATATCTCCTAGACTTGTACAGTTTAAGAGATCTTCGCCTTGCATGAAGCCGCTGACATCAACGGCGCATGCGCTCTGAAGGTCTGGCAGGTCCTGCCAGAAAATCGGAGCTCCTTGCCAGAACAGAGTGACATCATTGCGGCTCTGGAAGAAACACTGAGAGAACATGTCGGCTCCCTCAGCGGTAACCGCTTTGTTCTATGGTAAGTATTTCATAATGAGCTAGTATGCGATACTAGCTCATTATGCCTTTGCCTTACAGGTGTTTTTTTGGGTCGGGCATACAACCTCTTTAATGACATCCCTGTCTTAGTCTGTAGGGTTCAATATTGAGTTGGCCCACCCTTTGCAGCTATAACAACTTCAACTCTTCTGGGAAGGCTGTCCACAAGGTTTAGGAGTGTGTCTATTGGAATGTTTGACCATTCTTCAAGAAGCGCATTTGTGAGGTCAGGCACTGATGAGGACGAGAAGGCCGGGGTTGCAGTGTCTGCTCTAATTTATCCCAAAGATGTTCTATGGGGTTAAGGTCAGGATTCTGTGCAGACCAGTCAAGTTCCTCCACCAAAAACTCACTCATCCATGTCTTTATGGACCTTGTTTGGGCACTGGTGAGCAGTTATGTTGGAGCAGGAAGGGGCAATCCCCAAACTGTTCCCACAACGTTGGGAGCATGAAATTGTCCAAAATGTCTTTGTATGCTGACGCCTTAAGAGTTCACTGAAACTAAGGGGCTAATCCCAACAACTGAAAAACAACCCCACACCATAACCCCCCTCCACCAAATGATTTGAACCAGTGCACAAAGCAAGGTCCATAAAAATGAATGAGTGAGTTTGGGGTGGAGGAACTTGACTGGCCTGCCTCAACCTGATAGAATACCTTTGGGATGAATCAGAGTGGACACTGCAAGCCAGGCCTTGTCCACATCACTGCCTGACCTCATAAATGCCCTTCTGGAGGAATGGTCAAACATTCCCATTGACACACTCCTAAACTTTGTGCACAGCCTTCCCAGAAGAGTTGAAGCTGTTATAGCTGCAAAGGGTAACTCAATTCAATACTGAACCCTACAGACTAAAAATGCACCGATTACTGTGTAAGTGGAACTGGCAGTGAAGGGGTTAAACACTAGTGGGTGATCAAGGGGTTAACTGTGTTCCCTCACTGTGTTCTGACTGTAGGGGGAATGGGTTCACTAGAACATGACACAGATCACTGCTCCTGATCACTGGGAGCAGTAGATCCCTGTCATGTTGCTAGGCAGAACAGGGAAATGCCTTATTTACATAGGCATCTGTACGTTCTGCCTCTCCGTGCCACGATCGTGGGCCCTTGGGGGACATTGAGTCCGCGGGAACTGCAGGCACGCTCACGCAGCACACGGCAATCATGTGCCCACTAGCCCGCAATTTAAAGGGGATGTACAGGTATGCCCATTTGCGCAGCCGTGTCGTTGTGCAGTTAATGGGTCTTCTATTTATTCATTTACATTTTAATAGTTCCCATTTAAAACTTTTTTTTAATTCCTTGAATAGTTAGAAATGTAATATTTTTATATCTTTTATTTGGATGTTATAAGTTGTTATAAGAGTAAATCCAGCTGGCTAAAACAAAACCTGCATCTGTCTTAATTTCAAGCTGCAAAGCAAAAAAATTTGATTATTTTAAAGGGGAGTGATTCTTTTCTTGACCCACTGCAGGTGACAAAACAACGGATTATATTAACCCGCTCTTATCAAAAATAGTAAGAAAAATTATTTTAACCTTGAAATCTCCCTTAAAGCGGGAGTCCGCCGGGACTCCGCGTTTTTTTTTTTTTTTAAAGCCAGCCGCTACAAATACTGCAGCTGCTGACTTTTAAAATAGTGACACTTACCTGTCCAGCGCGCCCGCAATGTCGGCACCCGAAGCCGATCTCTAGATCGTCTCTCAGGTCCTGCCGCCGCCATCTTGGGTATGGGAATCAGGAAATGGAGCCTTTCGGCTTCATTTCCCGGTTCCCTACTGCGCATGCGCGAGTTGCGCTGCGCAATAAGGACGGTCCCCGCTGCCTCTGGGATCTGTGTGTTTCCCAGCAGGCAGCGGGGCACTTGCAGAAAGGGGCAGGCACTTACGGAAAGGGGCGTAATCTACGCCCCTTTCCGCAGAGAGCTATCCCGGAAGTGGGTGCAGATACCTGTACTGTACAGGTATCTGCACCCCCCTCCCCCCTGAAAGGTGCCAATTGTGGCGCCAGAGGGGGGGAGGGTTCCGATGAGCGGAAGGTCCACTTTAGGGTGGACCTCCGCTTTAAATCACTTTAATTGCATATTGTACTTGTTTGTAACATAAATACTGAAATTTGCATTAAAAAAATAGGATTTTTGTACTCACCGTAAAATCCTTTTCTCTGAAGTTCATTGATGGACACCGCTCCTTTAATTCTTGACCTGAGGGTTATCAGGCCACCTTCAGGAGAGGACTAAGCAGAACATGTAAAACATGTAAAAACAGCAAAACTGCACAGCACCGCCCAGGGGGTGGCTCCTCTGGCTTTGACCCCTCACCCTGCCGCTCAGTTTGTCAAAAAGCAGTACAAACATAGGTAGGAAGGGTGGGTGCTGTGTCTGTCAATGAACTTCAGAAAAAAGGATTTTACGGCGAGTACAAAAATACTATTTTCACTTTCGTTCATTGACGGACACGGCTTCTTTAATTCTTGACCTTAGGGACGTCCCCAAGCAGTGTCAAAAATGAGGGGTGGAAACAGCAAAACATGACTTCACCCACAACAAAAGGAACACCTCAACAGAGGAGTTGCCATATTAAATGGTCACCATCAAAACCTGCGGCCAACTTATGCATCTAAAGACGCATTCACAACAAACTTGTAACTTAAAGAAAGCGTAAATTGCAACCTTACACAGCCGAGTGCAAAACCTTGCGGCCAAAGCAAGCATTTGTGAAAGTGTGAACGGATGACCAAGTCACCTGAAAGTCACACCTGGGAGACAGGCGCTTGATGGCGAAAAGCCCAGGAGGTTCCAATTGCCCTGGTGGAAAGAGCCGTGACAGGAGAAGGGGGCATCCGCCCCTTTAAGGCATAGGCCTGAACAACGATCTGTCTGATCCACTGAGAAATGGTGGTCGACGAGAACCGCCAGACCTTTCTTCAGACCAGCCACCGAGAAAAACAGACAGTCTGACTTCCGGAAAGGAGCAGTAGCAGACAGATACACGCGTAGAGCCCGGACCACATCCAGGGAATGTAAGGCAACTTCTTTTGGATGTGTCGGCTTAGGACATAAGGAAGGTAACACAATGTCTTCATTTAGATGGAATGCCAAAACCAACTTTGGAAAGAAAAGAGGCCTGCGGACGTAGCACCGCCTTATCCTTGTGGATGACTAGGTAGGGAGACTTGCATGACAAGGCTGTCAACTCAGAAACCGTCCTGACAGATGTAATAGCCACTAGAAAAAGGACTTTCTGAGAGAGTGTAAACAAGGAAATCTCCCTGTTCTCAAATGGTGGTTTCTAAAGCGCCGATAGCACCAGATTCAGATCCCATGGAGGTAGCGATGGTCAAACCAGAGGGACTACGTGTCGAACCCCTTGCACAAAGGTACTCACCAATGAGTGAGTCACCAAGGGGTGTTGGAAAAAGACAGCCAAGGCTATCTGTCCCTTGATGGTGATTAAGGCAAGTTTCTGATCCACTCCTCGCTGCAAAAACAGCAGGATCCTGGAAACAGAATAAGTGCGTGGATGCCACCCCATCTCCTCACACATGGAGATGTAAGCCTTCCATGTACAATGGTAAATCTTCAGAGAAGAAGACTTCCGTGCCCTCAGCATAGTGGAAATTACCAAGTCTGAGAGGCCTCGGTTCTTTAGCACCTGGTTTTCAACAGCCATGCCGTTAAAACCAGCAATGGTAAAGCAGGATGAAGTATCAGACCTTGCGCTAGAAGGTCCCCTTCTTGCAGCGGTAGCCGCCAAAAGCCGTTTCTGAGCGGAAAAAGAGGGCCCTTGCCTACGACGTGGCTCCTTACCCTTCCTGGACTGTGGGAGCAATGTGCTCTTCCCATTTTTAATAATGTCATCCTCTGAAGCTCCAAAAAGCCTCTAACCTTGGAAGGGCAAATCCGCCAGAGCTTTTTTTTTTTTTTTTTAGAGGCCTAGTCCACAGACCAGCATTTCAGCCAAATCATGTGCCGTAGCACCACTGCTGATACTGATGCTCTAGAGAGCAGGGAGATCATATCCAGGGCCGCATCACAGACATACTTAAGGCCATGCACCAACTGGTCTGCCAGCTCTACACAGACTGGGTGAGACTGTTGCTTCTCCAATTCACAGTGCAACAGCTTTTCCCATTCAGTAAGCATTTGCGACACCAAGGATGTGGTCAGCACAGGTTGTAACGTTGACCCCACTACCGTAAACATGGACCGGGCCACTGCTCCGGGCCCTCCTGTCGGCAGGATCCTTGAAGGCAGGAGTCCCTTTTACCGGAATCGTGGTTACTTTATTTAACCTGGATACCAGGGGGGTCAACGACCAGAGGAGATGTCCATTTTTTCAGGATAATGATCCTCTGAAGGTACTACAAAGAAAATATCTCCACAAGGATTATAAGCGTCTGAGGCTTAATATCTCATGGATAATAGAGAGAGAGATCTGATTGTAGCAGCCTCCACCAATTGATGAGCAATCCCCCTCTTCCCCTTCAATCACACAATTGTGAGGAAGCAAGGATGAAACAACGACACACACTACTAAAGGCCTCCAAGTCACAGTTATCCAAAAAAACTCAATAGTGCTCTCATACAGAATATGCCTCAATAATCGATAAATCCTCAATAATCACTGTATATAAACTCTCAAAATAAATATAGTGTTCTCATAGAAATAATCCTCAGTAATAATCTTAAAAATGAATAAATAATTAAAAATATTATACCATAGAAAATGTAAGTAAATAAATCAATAGATGTGCAAAAGCGTAATCAATTTAAAAAATATATATGACTAAAATCAATAATTATCCAGTGTAAATGTGCATAAAAAAACCACATGTGCAAAAAAAAAAAAGGGAAAGTGGAAAATCAGCAAATAGCTGACTCAATAACGTTCTTAAATTGATGGGATAAAGAATAAAAATAAAATATATAAAATTGTGAAAAAATATGGATTTGTGCAAATAACAAGTAAATACGTGCAAAACATTATTAAAAGATGTTTAATAGATCAAATACAGTTACATATAAAACCATATTCAGCAATCTCTTTAACACAGGATGGCTCCAACCTCGGCCGTGGTCAGAGCCCTAGCATCACCTGACTCTCCTCCCTCACGCGTATCGTAACAACACACGTGACTTTCTCAAAGGGGTGTCACCTGTGTTAAAGAGATTGCTGAATATCGTTTTATATGTAAGTGTATTTGATCTTTTAATATAATACTACACTATGGAGTGTCTTCATTCCTTCCCATAAACTGCTTGCCATTCCCGGTCTGAGACTGACTGTGTGACCTGGAGGTTATTACAGCAGAGGAGACAGGAAGTATTGCAAAGGTAACACAGAGGGACGTGGATTTAAACAGCCGGGAGCCAACAGTACTAAGGCTGATACTTGCCTTATATAAGGTGAGAGTTTGGGGGAAACACTCTGCATGAACACTGCAGATCGGTTCACACAAGGGCACGGAAGCTATTTGTGGTATTCCGAATAATATTGAAGAGCATTATCATGATTTAAATTGCACGATTTGAATTGCAGTGTGTATGGGACTTTAATTGCACAAGTTATCAATATAGTTTTTTTGCACTATGCAATGACATGTATTCATTAGAACTTTGTTGTTTATTATTTCATTATTGCACTTTATGCATGGTGCACATTTTTTGCTAATTTTCCACAATTTTTTGCTGTTTTGCACGTATTTAATTGCTATTTGCACAAATCCATATTTTGTCACAATTTTATATATTTTATTTTTATTCTTTATCCCATCAATTTAAGAATGTTATTAGTGAGTCAGCTATTTGCTGATTTTGCACTCTCTCTTTTTTTTGTACATGTGTTTTTTTCTGCACATTTACACTATATAATTATTGATTTTAGTCATATATATTTTTTTAAATTGATTACGCTTTTGCACATCTATTGATTTATTTACTTACATTTTCTATGGTATATTATTTTTATTTATCCATTTTTAAGATTATTTCTATGAGAACACTATATTTATTTTAAGAGTTTATTATACAGTGATTATTGAGGATTTATCGATTATTGAGGAATATTCTGTATGAGAGCACTATTGAGTTAATTTAGTTATTTGGAGAGCTTATATATAGTGACTTGGAGGCCTTTAGTAGTGTGTGTCGTTGTTTCATCCTCGCTTCCTCACAATTGTGTGATTGAAGGGGAAGAGGGGGATTGCTCATCGATTGGTGGAGGCTGTTACAATCTGATTGCTGTCTCTATTATCCATGAGATATTAAGCCTCAGACGCTTATAATCCTTGTGGAGATATTTTCTTTGTAGTACCTCCAGAGAATCATTGTACTTTATTTTTAGATTTATTTTTTAGATTGGTAAGCGCCACATTCATACCCATTATTATCAGTTTGTTATTTGGTGTGAGAACACCCTGATGTTGGTAGCTGCCTGTTGATCTTTCGCCTGTTGGATTGAGCTGCCCTTATTTACATTTTTTCAGGAGGCTCTCCTCAATGGAATAACACACCGCTATTCTTCTTGGGACTGAAAAGGCCCGCTGTGGACTTCCCCATTCCTTGTAGATGAACAAAATAAGTCAAATACGGAAACACCTTAGGTGTGCGGGCCGGTTTGCGGGACCCAAAAGGGACCACCACCTCAGCAGAGGCTCCTGCTGCATTATGTATTTTCAGGGTATCCCGCACTGCAGCGATAAGTGCTCCTACTATTGCTTTTTCCTGCTCTAACCCAGACAGAGAGTCATTCTCACTGTCCGAACGGTCCTGGATCCGCATCCTCTGACTCATCAGAACAGGGGCCGCCAGTCACCACGGGACACAAATCTGAATCAGAGTTCTCCCCAGAAGACGGGCGGGCAGGGGGCGTTTTTCACCCCCCTTGTGCCCACACGCTGCTTCCACCCTGGCAACAAAGGTCTCCAGGACCGCCGACCAAGTGTCCATAGGCACCGCATTTTTTGCAGGTGAGCCGGTTGCAATAGGCTGTCTGGGGAAGAAGCGCCATCTTCTGACGCCATGCTGATCCTCACTCGCCTGCCACAGCTTAGGGACTTAAGGCAAGGTACACAAATCCCTCTTAGCTGCTCACAGACTGAGGGGCCCCTCCGCAGGACTCGCCACCCTGATGAGTGCTGCCGATCACCACTCTGCCCTGTTTCAGTCACAAAGTGCTCAGAGTGAAATCCATGCTATTCTGAGATACACAGACCCAGCACTAGAGGTAAAAACGCACTGAGGCTACAAGAAAATGTCCGCCGGCCGTCCTTAGTACAAAAATCACCAAGAAAATGGCAGACGAACTGTCTAGAAAATGGCTAACAGCCATACACTGCATAAGACTATAGGAAAATGGCCACGGCCTTAGCAAAATGGCGGCAGCCTCTCCTGAGAAAAATTTACTCAGGCACCTTATAGCACAGTAAAAAGGGGCAGAAAAACAAAAACAGACCCCGACAGCCAGCGCAGCCCTGCCAAAGCTCAGAGTCCACCTCCTGGAGGACCCCCGGCCTAGCTACATACACCGCACCTAATGTTCAGTCAAACAGTGGCCACAGCAGGGGGAGGAGGGAAAGCGGGATAGGGAGAGAGGGAAGGGAGAGTGAGAGACCCCCTAGTCGACCACCCAGGCATGTCGTGGCCGAACCCAGCGCGTAGCTAGGGTCTGCTCACTCTCAATGGCCAGGCTGGGGAGACTACAAGGATCTATATTATCCAGCCTGTCACCCAGCCAGCTGTTGATAGTAGATCACAGGATCAAAAATTTTAGAAAAAAATGAAAAAATCCCAGGACCAATGGTCCCCTCAGGGAGCCAGGTCGTTCTCCTACACTAGGCAGACTGAGCTGCATGAAGCAGGGTGAGGGGTTATAGCCAGAGGGACCATCCTCTCCTGAAGTGGCGTGGTAACCCTAAGGTCAAGATTAAATGAATGAAAGGGAAAAGTTTATTATTAATAGTTTATAAAATAGTGAAAAAAAAAAAATCAGCAGGAAAATAATTGAGAAGGAGAATAAGGGGTTAATTAACCACTTGCCGACCGTGTCAAGCAGATATACTGCAGCACAATGGCTCTCCTGGGCTAAAATCCCATACAGGTACAGCTACCCTTTTTTGGTCACCAGAGGGCGTGCCGCCGGAGGGGTGCATGCCCGATGCACAGTGGGGGGACACGACCGCTGCCAGCCAAGCATGATCACATACACGAGTGCCAGCATGGGGATTTGTGCTGTCAGAGGAGAGGATCCATATCGTTTTTGTTCCTACTAAGTAGGAAAAATGATATGGCTCTTCTCCTAGTGAATCCTATCCCCATACAGTTAGAACACAGTGAGGGAACACACAGTTAACTTGATCACCCCCTAGTGTTAACCCCTTCCCTGTTAGTGGCCTTTACACAGCAATCAATGCATTTTTATAGCACTGATCACTGTATAAATGCCAATGGTCCCAAAAAAGCGTCGGTCTCGGATCAGTCCGTCACAATGTTGCAGCACCTCTAAAAGATCACCATCACTAATAAAAAAAATAAGAATAAAAATGCCATAAATCTTTCCCGTAGTTTGCAGACGCTATAACTTTTGCGCAAACTAATCAATATTTGCTTATTGAGTTTTTTTTTACCAAAAATATGTAGAAGAATATATATTGGCTTAAACTGAAATACACTAAAATATAGTTTTTTTTTTTCAAAATTGTCGATTTTTTGTTTATAGTGCAAAAAATAAAAACCCCGGAGGTGATCAAATACCAGCAAAAGAAAGCTTTGTGGGAAAGAAATTACGCAAATTTTGTTTTGGTACCGTGTAGAACGACCGTCCAATTGTCAGTTAAAGCGACGCAGTGCCAAATTGTAAGAAGTGTCCTGGTCAGGAAGGGGGTAAAATCTTCCGGTGCTGAAGCGGTTAAGGCTAATTAGCATAAATTAAGGGTTTAAACAGAGTAACATTTAATAAAAAAAATTAAAAAGTCTTTACTTGACAGGTTGCTTTAACAACTTTCTGCCTGCTTTATAGCCGAATGACAGCTAAGCGCAGGCTTCCAGTGCCAGGCGGGCATCTATTGATGTCCTCTCGGTAACTTGCTCCCTGTGCGCCCCCGCGGGCTAACATCGGGGAAAAAACGGTGATGGCCATGTCCCTTGGACATAGCCAATCACAGATTGTGGTGAATGGCCAATCACAGTTGCCATTTACCACGTGATCACCGCATCCAATAAGAGGTGATCTCAAATGTAAACTTATGAGATCATCTCTCATTGATGGCTCTCCTTCTCCCACACAGACCGCGTGAGAGGGAAGGAGAGCTTCTGTGATATCTGTGAGTTGAATACATTTACACTTACAGCAATCGATTTATACAGTGCCCAAACAGTGTCACAGTGCCCACCAGTGTCACAATAAGCACCAGTGTCAACAGTGCCATCAGTGCTACCGTGCCATAGTATCACCCTGCCATCAATGCCATAGTGTCACCGTGCCATCAGTGTCACTGCCATCAGGGCCTCGGTGCCGCATATCAGTGCTGCCTCATTAGTGGAACCTCATCAGTGCCCATCGGTGTAGCGGATTGGTGCTGCTTATCAGTGCCCATCTGTGCAGGCTCATCAGTACCCATCAGTGCATGCTTATCAGCATCCATTTGTGCAGCCTCATCACCACCACGTCAAAAAAAAAATATTTTCAACTGAGGTGGTATACCAAATTCTTAGTGCAGCCGACCAGAATAATGGGGAGCTCTCTTAATCGGATTCTACTTTGGATTCAGATTGGGATTCTGTCTCTGATGTCAATTACGAGCCAGTGCTAAGCAGTGGGACACTGACAGGCTCAGAGAAGGCCGTGACAAACTAAGGCATTCTGGTGAGGAGGCAGTGGCATCCACCAGCAGCGCAGTACCTCTGCAAGAAAGACCAAGTACTAGTGGGGTCTCATCTCAGCCCCAAAGGGACCCGTCAAAGCTTTCCCTATGCCCCTCAGAACCCTCGGTGGCTTCCTCCTAATTCAGGAGCAGGTAACATTCCCCCTTCCACTGCCCAGCAAGGAGTCTAGGTGAAAACTGAGAATTTTGCCCCTAAATGAAATTTTTACAGAGGACCTGTTATCATCAATTGTGGCCCAGTGCAATCTCATACACAAAAATTTATAGCGAGTAACCCAATGTCCTATTATTCTCATCCACATGAGTGAAGAAACCTAATAGTGGAGGAGTCCAGGATTTTTTGGGCCTTACATTCAATATGGGACGCACCAAAAAAAATTACCTACGTTCATACTGGTCCTCCAACCCCATCCACCACATGCCAATCTACTCAGCAGTAATGCCCATAACCAGATATTTGATAATGATGAGGTTCCTCCATTATAACGACAACACACAGTTCCCTCCCTGAAAAGGCCCAACATGACCCAACACCGAATGCAACCGTTTTTAATAATTCTGGCTGTGCGATACACTCTCACTTTCCCATTCCCAGAATGGTAAATACTTGAGATGCACCTTTAAAAATACTATGAAATTACCAATTATGTTTTGTATACTGCAGAAAATCCTTAATATAATTTTTTGATGTATCTCCTTAGAATAAAAAATCCTCCTGAAGAAGACCAGAACTGAAAAGGGTCAAAATGCATCGGGGTATTCATGTGGATAGCAATATTGTAATGTAACTGTATAACTATAATCTCCTTGGTGTATTGATTGCCATGAGTGATGGTTTTTGTTGTCGTCTGTGTCGGCAACCAGAATTTATATTCAATATTGATTGTACAAATGTAATTCATTTCATGTAATTCCCTGTCCCCATTCTGTCCTGACCGAGGCCCTACTACTGCCTGCTGCCTGTAGGACTTACTCCCATCATGCTTCTGCCTGCTGCATGAACTGACCACACCTCTGCCTGTTACCTGTATTATGGACCATGTTCTGCCTACTACCAGGACCAATATTTTGGCACTGGTGAAATATCTGCCTACGCTGACACTGGACTGTATATGACTGTATATGGACAGTATCCCTGCCTGTACTGACTATGGACAATATTCCTGCCTGCTTCCTGGACAATTCCATTTGCTGTTGCTGACCAAGTCCCTGCCTGCTGCCTGGACCAATACTCTCCTCCTGTGGACAACTGCACTACTAAAACCACAGGTGATCTTTTGTCTCCCTTTGCTCAGCAGAATGTATTTTGGGGTGTAATTCTTGGTATGTGCATGCTATGTGTCCCTAGAACACCTGACTGTGTTCCTTGAATGTTGGGCCTCTATGTGTGGTCAGGCTATGTAAAAGTCTTACACATGTGGTATCACCATACTCAGGAGTAGCAGAATGTATTTTAGGATTTCATTTTTGGTATGTACATGCTGTGCGTTGGAAATATCTTATACATGAACAACTTTGTGTAACAAAAAAAAAAAGTTTTTTAATATTTTTTCCCCACATTTTCCAAAAACTTCTGGAAAAAATTACTTGTTCAAAAGACTCAATCTATGCATCATAGACTATACGTTGGAATATTTGCTTTCCAAAATGGGGTAAATTTGAGGGCATTTCCAGTGTCCTGGTGCTCCATTAAGTGCTGATTAAGGTCAATAATAAATAAATAGTGACTAGTAAATGATAGATATGATATATAGTGAATGGTGATAAATGAATACATGTGCAGGCAGTCTAGTAAAGTGCTCTTGTGTTCTGTGCTCCAACTGTGACTTTCCTCTTGTGAGGCTATATGGTGCCTGCTACTTTTGACTACGTCGCACTTTGATGTCGAATAAGGATCTTACACCATGAGGAGCCTTTTCTTTGTATCTTATATGCCTGCATACCTTCGCCCAGGAGCACTGCCATAGGAGGTAAGTCACCACAGCGGGAGTACCCAGCGGACACCAAGGTGGGATAGGCCCCCCCAAGAGACCTAAAAGCACAGCTGACTCTCTTTGCCATAAGGTAGAGGAGTCCATCCTATCTAATGAGTGTGGAACCATATAGCCTCACAAGAGGAAAGTCACTGTTGGAGCACAGAGAACGAGAGCACTTTAATAGACTCTGCACATTTATCACAAGTCACAATATTATTGTATTTATTATTTATCACAAGTGACTATATATCATATATAAACAAGATGTAACTGCGCTATCTAACTACTCCCACCCAGCTATATTAAGTGACTAATATTACAGCAATGTATTAAATATCACTAAAAGGATCAATGCTTTACCATATAATCCCTATGTTTATGAAATTATTATATGAGCAAATATATACTAATCAAATGAATAAATACATTTCATGTGCAACTCAAATAAAAAAACTATAAAAATAAATATCCAAAATATAAATAAAAATAAAAAATAAAAATATAACAATTGTGTTACTCCCTAAATGAAAAGAAAAATAGACCAAAATATCACAGTGTTGAATAAATATATACCAATCAAATAAAATCGTGACAGTGATAAAAATTTTAAATTAATAAATATCCAAATAATTAATCAAATAATAAATAGTTTTAAAATCTGACAGTGATTTTAGGAATAATAAACCACAATAAAAGAAACATTAATATAACCAAAAAAGTGGCCAAAGCCAAAAGTCCAACAGTCCGTTTAAAGTTATGTTGAATGAGAAGAGTGACTCCTTCAGTGAATATCGGTACACCGTGCAATCCTTCACCACCAATGTGCTGATGAACAGCATAAATGCACGCTTACCAGAAAGCAGCATGTACAAGCTCACAATATATGCCACTTATTCTGCCGGATATATCATATCTATCACTGGTTTATTAGTCACTATTTATTTATTAATTTATTATTGATCTTAATCGACATATTGATTTTTTTTTATGAACTTTTTTATGGATTCTATATTGGTTTAGCAGTCAATTATGGATTACAATAGCACAGAATGGTCCACTTAAAGTCACTTGTCTTAACACAGATATAGAGTTTTCACATATAGATTTACCAATCTGACCATCAGGTGTGGTAAGGCATGTATATTTGTTTATTATTAGTTCTATTAGAATAGAATTATCTATTCTATTCCATGCTACCAAGGCGCAAATGTCACACACTTTCATATCTGAAACTAAGAATGTCATTCAGGCCTTGAGTCCATCTGGATTCTTTTTGTAAAATGTGTTTATTCCAGCCTTCACTTCTGTTATCGGGGGAAAACAGTATTTAACATCCAGAAGTGGAGCCAGGGCATATGATAATTACACCGTAATTATGAATAGGGAGGATTATGTGAAAATGTGTTTTGACAGCCTAAATAATAGAGAATGGTATTCTCCTATTTCTCTGCACCAGGTTGACCAAGTCAATAAGAAGTTTTGGTCATTGGTCACCCACACTTTGAATGTGGCGCAGGGTATGACAGGAAAAATTTTGCAATCTGGGCAGGAACCAGCGCTCAAGAACTTTATAGTTAGTTTCTATGGCAACAACATTTTGGGAGGAAGACCTTGTGGCAGACCATATATTGGGGCACTCTATCCCTTCCAAGTGGCTCGTTCCCATTTGACCCATTTGGCTAACAGCTGTGCATAAAAAGTGGAGATCAAACTTCTGGCATGGGGTCACCTTTACATTTGCGTTCAAAACTAGTTATGTCTGGGAGGGAGGTGTCAGTGTGTAAAAGAGGGGAAAAAATTGTTTGATCTGAAGATATCGGAAAATTTCTGACCCAGGGATATCATGGAAGTTGCAAAAGGCTGGGTAAGGTATAAAAGAAACAGGTGTCAAAGTTGTGGGTTCGAATTACATTAGCCTGAGACCAAGTATAAAATTAAGCTTGAGATGTCCATGCAGGATAGGCGTCATAGATGGATAGCAAGATAGATGATAAGCGTTAAAGAGGTAGGAAAAACTCTGGGGTTTATTGGCCTTTATATAGATTTTGTGCCTTGACCTGCACAGAAGTTTTTCATCTGATTCAGTCAAAAACACTTCAAATTCTAATCTGGCTTTGTCAAAGTTTAGTCTGTGGGAGGGTGAGGGGTCTAATTGAAAGGCAACGTTAGCTCACTTACATTACTTGCACCCCACATTGCTTTTTTATAATCGATTTCGTTTTTTGGGATCACTTTTTATATTTGTCAAATACGTATAATTTTAATAAAACCAACTGGTTTATTTTGACCTACACTATCCGGAGCCCCCCTTCTTTTTCTTTTTTTCGGTTTTCATGCCATCTGTTTGAGTTCCTATCCGAAACGAAAGTTTGGATACATCTGGCCCTGGAAATATTATCGCCTTTGATTGTGGAAAACATCGGCCGGCGACCACTTGGATCATCTACCTTTACTTGGGATTGAGGACGTCTATGGGAGGATTAGATGCTGGGACCCATTCCATCAGGAGCACAATCCCTTTGGGACTACACGCATTTTAGACTCACTGCCGAACGGCAGGTGGGTCCAACATTTCTGGTAAGAGTGTCCATCTTATTTTTATTGAGTGCGGTGTCTTCAGATATCACTACAGACAAGCAGATCTCTGTCGTTGACTTTTTGGCCACCTTAATCCAAGGTTTCCAAGAGAAAATTGGCTGACTTTGCCTAAATATTACATAAGGACTTCTGTATAGACTGATACACTGATTATTGCCCAATTTTTGGGATTTATATCACGTTACTTTATTGCTATCACATTTTTCACATAAAAGTTGTATGTATACTCCACTGAGGACTATATAGTACACATAGTGTTGCCTACACTGATCTCACAACAAGTGTGAGACTCGCGCTACACTTTTTTGTTTCACAACGTTAGCTTATTGAAACTGGGTTTCCAAGTAATGGTGTATTACTTGTCCTTCTTTTTTGAGGGGAGAAGCTTGGCTAATGCAGGCTCCCCAAATCACAAGTTTATGGACTTCCGGTAAGGTCAGGGGGAAGATGTCATCACTTGTGTTATGAGCTAGATATTCCTTAATTGCTAGTTAAATAACAAGTCTGTGAGTCTGAATCTGTGTGGGTGGGCCAAAAGGGAATCATTAAGATTTCAGGAAGAGTCACCTTGTTGGGGTGCTAAGGAGGATAGGGTAGAGAGAACAGCCTTATAGGCGGTCCAGGAGTAGGGTGTGACTACTGAGAACAGGAGAGCCGGTGAAGTACCTACAGTCAGAATGATGTAGTAAATGCGTGAACCTGTTTTACGAGGGTATGAGTAGTACGTGTATTGTCTTTTAGCTGGATTAGCTTCTCCCCATGAGTCTGAGAGGAAGCGTTGGTAAAGTAATTGCTGAAAGGAGGATTTGGATTGGGTAGAAGATGCAGGAATGGGAGACTTGTCAAGAAAGGATAAATTATCTGATTGGAGTCACCACAAATTAATAATGTACTATGCTTATGAAATTCTATGACTTGCAGTAAATAGGAGGGAAAGGAGTTAGGGTTACCATTTGGAACGTATTATGAAGCTGTAGTGACCTCTGAATCGAGGCGGTGACCAATTAAAATAATATAGCAACCATCTGGGTCTCGGGTCTCTGCCTGGGGTCAGGTGTGAATGGGGTAGAAAGATAGAAGGCTGTGAGGACTCCCCTATGTTTTAATTGTTGCAGAATCAGTAAAGACCTGGGGGTATGAGGAGCTGTAATACTTAGGAGAATGGCTCACACTGAAGTGGGTCTCCTGCAGGCAGACCACATGTGCTTTGGCAGAGGCAAAAGATTTGAAGGTCTTAACTCTTTTGTGAGCAGAATTTAGTCCCTGAACATTTAACGTGAGTATACTTAGTGGGGCCATGGTGAAGGATATAGATAAAGTTGGTTACATCTGCCACTTTGGAGCAGCTTCAATCTCCTAGGAAAAGGAAAGGAAAGGGGGAAAAAAAAGAAAAGAGGGAGTAGTTAGAGTATCAAAGAGAAGATTTTACCTGACAAAAAGGGTCATGAGGCCAAAGGGCTAAATTGAAAAAACATGCAAGTTGCCCATCTGCCTGTGTTGTAAAAGCATAGGTGGTGGGCAAGAACCAGTCCTGGGTAAACCCAACAAAGGGCTACTTAGGAAAAACCGAGCGGGAAGCAGTGAACAACTATGGAAATCACAGAGTTCAAAAACAAGATAATACTCATAAATAGTATAAACGGGGCCTAGCCAAGAATAGACTTTTGGAACTGGTATGTAAGCCTGCAATGTAAATGGTCAGCAAAATAAGTGTGCTTGGTAAAAATTGAGGCAAAGGCAGTTGTCAGCTGAATGGACATGACCCCATGTGGAGGGTTACAACATTAACGTGGGGGTTATGGTAGTAATAGTTATGGTAATTGTGAAGTATTCCAAGGGGCTATGCTTGGCAGGGTGATTCAAACGCAGGATACTTTAATGTCCCAACTGGATGAAGGGATTATCATTAATTGTCATAGGACACTATTATCCAAACGTGGTCTAAAATATTATCAATCTTCAATTTACTTTCAGCTTACAAAAATCATACAACAAAAATTCACTTTTTCTGACATGGTCCTTACCCCTAGTTGAGCAAGAGGACTAGCCAAAAAAAAAAACATTAAGACATTTGTAAAACTTGGATGAGAAATTACTACAGATTATGCCGGATTATACATGGGTTTTTTGGAGATGGAATAAGAGAATGTCGTAATAAGGAAAGTGGTAGCCAGCAAGCATAATTTGGAGAGGCTGGTTAACTGAATTTCAAGGTAATATGGAGGATCTCTGAAAGACCATGAGACATATTAAGAAACATGGAGGTGAACATGAACCATAAAAAAAATTAACAGACAATATTTGGGTAGGGAAGAGGGGGTATGCGAAAGGGGAAGAGAGGAGGTCTTTAAGGTGAAGGAGTAGAGTAGGGTAAGGGTAGGAAAGGGGTAAGGGTAGGAAAAGGGCAAGGGTAGGAAAAGGGCAAGGGTAGGAAAAGGGCAAGGGAAGGAAAAGGGCAAGGGAAGGAAAAGGGCAAGGGAAGGAAAAGGGCAAGGGAAGGAAAAGGGCAAGGGAAGAAGCAGGAAGAATAGGAAGCCGTGAAACGATAGTAGTTTAAGGCGAGACCAATGCTGAAAAAAAAGAAAAGAAAAAAAGACAAATGCTGGGGTCTCATCACGTCAATGGTATAGATTAATTGGCTCTACGGCTACATCTCAGGTGATGAGAGGTCGAAAATCAGCTATCTAAAAAAAAAAAAAAAATAGCAAGGGCTACTAGAGTTTAGTCAGTCCATCAAATCCACAGCTACCAGGGCTGGAGATACAAAACGCCTCATTTGTGGGATCCTCTGTGGCGGTTTTCTTATGTTTAAGTGGGTGCCTTCTGGGTAGAGTAAGAAGCCAAATGGTGACGTTGGCATTGATCACCCAGAGGAGAAGAGATCAAGTACAGTTCTTGTAGGACAGCTTGTAGATCTTCAAAGGTTTTACAGGCGTGCTTAGTTCCTTGGTGAGTGAATCTAAGGTAGAAGGGAAATCCCCACATATAGGTTTGATGATGGCACTGCAGTACCTGAAGATAGAGCTTCAGAGACCAACGTTTGGAGATTGTGAGCTGGGAAAGGTCAGCGAACAACTGATAAGTATGGCCTGAAAGACCAGAGATTCTTTCTGTCAGCCTGCAGTAAGTAGTTGCTCGGTAAAAATTTAGCTTTACAACTATGTCTCGTGGAGGGCCTTCTGGTTTGCGTGGTGCCAGAGCTCTATGGATCCTATCTATCTTGAGACATCCTATGGGAATTGAAGGAGACATTCCTGGAAGAGGGCTGTCAATGTGGGTTGAAGGTCTAGAACGGACTCCAGTATACTACGTATGTGTAAATTAGAATGGTGTGCCCTATTCTCATAATCCTCTATGCGCGTCTGTAGGGTCAGGTTCTCATCACAGAGGGCTTAGCATGGTTATCAAGAGTAGCCTCAAAGTCATTGGTTCTGTGGCTTCTGCTTAGAGTGTGGCATGTTCATATGTGAAGATGGCTGAACTGCCACCTTGGTAGAAGCCAGGTAGCATTTGGTGGATGGATTTAGGCTTGGGTTTCTCAGCAGACCATGGTGCCAATGGTCAGGTCTCGCCTTAAAGTAACGCTTTTGGATGTGGAGATTACCTCTGATCTATCCAGCAATCATTTTACAAAATCCACTGCAGGAAGCTTCTAATGGTTAATGCCACGTACACACAACCGGACTTTCCAGCGAAAAAGGTGCAACAGTCTTCCCGACTGACTTTTGGCGGAGTTCCGAAGGACTTCCAACAAACGGACTTGGCCAAACACGGCTAAGTCCGTTCGAAAGTCCGTTTGTTTTGAACGTGATGATGTAAGATGGGACTAAAAAAGTAAGTTCAATAGCCAGTAGCTTCCCTTGCGTTGTATTTGGTCCAGCGGACCAGCATACAGACAAATGGTTTTCCCAACAGGAATTGAGTCCGTGGACAGATTTGAAACATGTTTTATTTCTAGATCCATCTGATTTTTTTTATGAAAAACTATTGGATTAGCCCACACATGATCGGATTGTCCGACGGAATGATTCCGTTGGACCTAGTCTGACGGAAAGTTCAGTTGTGTGTAAGCGGCATTACAGTTTTCATTCCAAACCTCTCATTAATTCCATTCCCTAGTCACAATATTTGCGACTTAGTCACAGTTATAATAGAGAAGATACGTTTAAGTCTGCGGATAATGATCTAAGAGATTGTCTATAAGAATGGGGATACTCTACAACATGCCTTCGCAAGGCCTACAACAAAACTATTGACCATTCTCGGACCGATCTATTTAGAGCCCTTTCACACTGGGGCCACCGCGTGTTAGTGGTAAAGGGGTGCTCGTTAAAGCAGTGCTTTTCCGCTGGTTAAGCTGTGTTTTTTGGCTGCTAGCTTTTAACCCCCGTTAGCGGCAAAGGGGTTAAAAGCGCCATGTTGCGGTGCTTCCAAATCGATTTTCAGGCACTTTGGAAGTGCTGGCCATTCATTCAAAGATGCTTATTGCAGGAATTTTCCTAACGTCCTGCAAGCGCACCACCCCAGTGTTCACTGAAATGAATGGGAGGTGGTTTTCAGGTGCTTTACAGGCACTATTTCTAGCACTAAACCTCCTGAAAACTGCCTCAGTGTGAAAGGGGTCTTAAGAAGGTAAAGAGATCAGCAAGGGAATAATCAGCATTTAGCAGTGAGTGTCAGAAACCATGAATCAGACTGAGACAGAAGTACAGTTAAATCTCACTTGTTTAATAATAATTAAAAAAGGTAAACAAAGTAAACATAGTCTAAACATAGCCAGCATTCAGGAATCGGAACGTATAGTCAGACAAGCCAAAACGTCAGGGAGCCAGAGATGAGCATAATAGAACAGCAAGTGGGATTTGGAGCCAGAATGCCAGCCAAGAAAGTATTTAACAGGAACATAGGAGAGCGTCTCTAAAGATGTGACCAAGTCAAAGGCTGAGATCATCTGGGCTGGACGGCGGATGGCTTAAGTAGGCAGGACTGACGAGCAGGATATCATCAGGGGAGTCACTGTGGACAGATAGCAGCTAGCAATTAGCCAACAGCTGAGAGGCCAGCTCAGAGAAGGAAGAGCTGAGCCCAGCCCTGACAGTGAGGAAATATATTAAATATTTGCATCCCCTCACATCTGATTCCAAGATTTGTAAAATCATTCCCTTCAAACCACATATTACATACAAATAAGCACCTTCACTCAAAGACAAACTAGTCTCTAGTGAGTTTGGTTCATCCAAACGTCAAAAGCAGGGACAGTTTAGCTTCAGTGTGGGGCCTTTAATTATTGTCAATTAATCTGAATTGACAAAAACCCCATTCTGACAACTAATCAAGTTTTCATTTTGAGAAATGTTGTCAATTGTCAAACTAGGGGTGCCGTTTACAATATGACCTGCCCCTATGAGGCCTTTTACATTGGCAAAACCCAGAGAGAATTTTGGAGAAGAATATACAAACACATATCCGGAGCTATGATAGGTAACATCTATTCCTCTATTGGACATCAGATAGTGCAAGCGAATAATTATTATATGTCCTGTCTCCTCCTCTGGATGTTAGAGGTTTTTTTTTTTCCGAAACCGGGGGTGATGACGGGAATAAACGAATTTTACAAAGAGAATCCAGATGGATTTACAAACTCTTACAAAGAGGGGTCTATAGGACTTTATACTTGTAAGATATCTCTGTAATGATATATTATGCATTTCTAGTTGGTCTAAAATTATTATTATTATGTAGGATTTATATAGTGCCAACAGTTTGCACAGCGCTTTACAACATGAGGGCAGACAGTATACTTACAATACAAATCAATACAGGAGGGATCAGAGGGCCTTGCTCGTTAGAGCTTACAATCTAGAAGGAAGGGTCAAGTGGAAACTAAAAGGTAATAACTGTGGGGGATGAGCTGATGGAGAAAATGAAAAAACTGTTCTTAGGTGTGGGTAGGGTAGGCTTCTCTGAAGAGAAGTGTTTTCAGGGATCGTCTAAAAGCTAATAGAGTAGGAGATAAGCGGACAGATTGGGGTAGGGCATTCCATAGGATTGGAGAGGCTTTGGAAAAGTCCTGGAGGCGAGCATGAGAGGAGGGGACGAGTAGAACAGCAAGCAGGATCAGGAGCCAGGAGGTGTGTCAGCCAAGCAAGTCTTTAACAGGAACACAGGAGAGCCTCTCTAAAGATGTGACCAAGGCAAAGGCAGAGATCATCTGGGCTGGAGGGCTTAAGTAAGCAGGATATCATCAACAGGTGAGTCACTGTGGAGAGATAGGAGCTGGCAATTAGCCGACAGCTGAACGGCCAGTTCAGAGAAGGAAGGGCTGAGCCCAGCCCTGACAGTGAGGAAATATATTATAAATATATAATATAGTCACAAGTGTGAAAAATATAAGAAAAACAAAGAAATAGAGATAGAGGTAAATCACCCTATAAAATACTTACAGGGTATCCATGTGAAATTGATAAGGTACTGAGGGTCATTGGTATCCCCACATGGGGAATATCTTTTCCGAGAGCTGAGATGGTATGTTACGTGACAGACAGCCCAACAGGCAACCCTCCAAAGGACAGTCATGCATCAGGCTGTAATATATGGGTGAGCATGTGTGATCACAAAAACCAAATGAGCTGTAAAGATTAAACTAAAATTAAAAAAATTTGTGATATGTGTATTAAATAGTGCGTGAGATCCCTAGTAGGGAAAAAGGGAAAATGATGCATGAAAGTGTATGAAGTAGACCATATACCAGGAATCCAACACCCAATATTGCCTAAAATAGTGAAAAGCTTAGTAGATACAAATTGAAGGGAATAATATATCCCATAAAGGAAAAAAAAAGTGAAAAAAACGCATGCAAATCACGCAATACTCCAAAGGGGGAAAGGGTGAAAGAAAACAGAGGTGTGCAGGCTGGATGATAGAGAGAAAATCACAGGGATAGTTTCCTAGTAACATCGCAAAGAGACATGCTCTGAGATATGATGTACATGTGTGAGGAGAAAAGCCACAATGTGAACAAGACTCCCGGTGGGGGTATAAGTAACACCCAACACTACCTGGGCTCGTTCCATATATAATCATGGATAGGAAACCAGCACCAATTGTTGTCCGGAAAAGTAAAGGATATAGTGGATATAACATGACAGAAAACATTCCACAACAGAGACAATAGAATAGAAAGGTGAAAAATCGCATGAAGATTGCATGAAGATCATGCAGTTTCCCAAAAAGGGGGAAGGGCGAGGAAAAACAAAAGGATGTGGCAAATTGTGAAAGAGCCCCCACAAAAGTTGACTGACAGGACCAAAATAGTAAAGAGTAGGATGATGAGAAGCAGAAGGAATGATATGGGGGATGTGTTGCTTGCTAACCAAAAGGGGGGTAGGCTGTGTATGGTGTCCAAAGGATGGAGCAGAAGCCAAATTCTAAAACCATCCAAAGATGGTGCCTATATTTCTTATGTTTCACTATATATGATTTATTTTCTTTTCCCTGGTTGGTTTTAGTAGATGCCGACACATCCAGCAAAGGCCTTATTCAAAACATAGACATGAGGGCCCACTCACGCCCATCAGCTACGCAGCAGAGATTCCTAGCTTGAGATCCACCTGCGGTGAAGGGGGGGGGGGGGGGGGGGGGGGGTGACGTGCACAGACACAATATCACTCCTTATTGGCTCACGGGTGGAGCTCATGAGGTTATGCGAGAGTTGCCTGTTCACAGTAGTGTTAATGTGTTGTGTCACCTCTAAAATAAATTAACGCTTCAAGTAAGCTGTTCAGTCACCATGGTGCCCGCCTAAATGAGACAGGGCTCTTAATTCTGCCTGAGCACAGCAGTGTTTAGGTCCCCTGTCCCTCCAAACTGGAGTAATGTGTGTAGCACTACCCCGAAATGCTTGGTAATTTTGGGCTCCCTGTTCTGTGCCTCAACTCCAAGAACACCCTCAGCCCCTCTGACACACCTGGTTGATTAAATCACTACAGACACACGTTGCAACTCCAGCATATAGTACCTTTCATCTTACTGTAAGATCTAGGCAATAAAGGAACACACACCTGCTTATTAGTAGACACTATTTGACTATAATTAAGAACTTGCATAAATTACAAAATGCAGTTCTCTGAGCAGAGCAGAACTGCCCTCAGGTAATAAAGATAAACAAATATCTCTATAAGCAGCTCTACATCAATAGCAGAACATTCTTTACAAGAAAAGGTAAATCAATATTTAGCAACATAACTGTACTCTAAACATGTCTAAAGGATTAGAAGTTTCCTAGTGGTTTCTCAGTGCACTCGAAGAAATGAGAGAAGGTGGGGCACTCCTTTAAATGGCAACAAACTGGGCCCTGCAAGGATTTTTGTATATTTAGGGGAAGGTACATTTTTCAGCCCAGCCCCAATTGGTTGCCAGAGGTTACAGCCGATCATTACTACTCACTGACTAGTTGCTAGTGGTTACAGCACATAATTTCTGCTTGCCGATTGGTTGCCAGGGGTTACAGCACATTATTACTGCTCACTGGTTGTTAGAGATTACAGCACATCATTACCGCTCACTGGTGGCTAGGGGTTACAGCACATTATTACCACTCGCTGATTGTTTGCTACAGATTACAGTAGATCACTACTGTTCACAAATTGGTTGCTACAGGTTACTGCTCATCATTATCACTTACTGAGCAATGGAGCAATCCCAAATAATTGAGCAAGTAAAGTGCCACGTTAATACACATACTACAGGAGAGGGTCAGAGACTGCAGACATACTACAGGAGAGGGTCAGAGACTGCAGACATACTACAAGAGATGGTCAGAAACTGCAGACACGATACAGGGGAGGGTCAGAAACTGCAGACATACTACATGAGAGGGTCAGAAATTGCAGATATACCACAGGAGATGATTAGAGACTGCGGGCATACAACCGGAGATGGTCAGAGACTGCCGACATACTACAGGAGATGGTCAGACACTGCGGACATACTACAGGAGTTGGTCATAGGCTGTGGACATACTACAGTAGACGGTCAGAGACTGCAGTTCCTTAAGATGTTCCTATGGATGGCAGTAGATATGGCTAACTGGCCCTCTCACCAGACTCGGCGATACAGCAACAACAGTTCCTCTGAGGAGTCAGCTCACTCTGGGTTGCCCATGGTGACTCCGCTGGGTAGCACCCAGATTTGTATTCTGGAAATTACTTAATTCCTTTCTCCACAAGGGATGGCACTAGGCTATGTGGCTTTCCATCTGGCGGCACAGGGCAGCAGGGTTTTCCTTCTCTCTGATGGTGTTCCCTCTGCACTGTCCTCTCCTTCTGGAGTCCTGGGTGCAGTTACCTGAAAGTTTTTCCAGGCTCCTGGCTCTCTCCTTTCCATTCAGCTGGGCATGCTGTGAACTGCAGATTTCTCCCCTAGGGTTGCAATGGGGCTGCCAATCCGTTAGACTACATGTCCCACAATCCTCTTCTCTGCTACTTTTTTACTTTATTTCTTCCCTAACCAATACAAAAGAGGGAAAGAAACATAGCAGGGCAGCTGTCCTGGCAAGCACCGCTCCCGAGAACAGCAGCGTGGGGAGGAGAGGGAGGGGGAAAGAGCGGCTCTCTGTCCACTCAGTAACACAGCCGCTCAGATTTCATGCTGTTCTGCTCTTCTCCTCTGACAGGAAGAAGGAGGGTGGAATGGGCAGGAAACAGAGAGCCCTTTTTTCGTTGCTGGCAACGGTGACAGTGGCACAGTCTATCCTCCTCTGACCTGCTCCTGTCATTTGCCAGCGGAGAGAGCGACCAGGATGTGGATCCGTGGCACTCGCTACATTTGATAGACAAATTAGGTGGCTGCGAGGCTCCTGTGAGTCTAAGGCCCTTAGTGACCATTTCTAATTCTCTGACATCCAGCTCCTGCAATGGAGTATAGCTGGCGAGTAGGACACTATTTTAGCCACCTGCTTTCCCTCTCTCTGAGGAGTTATATGTAACTTTTGTCTTTAATCATACTTTGATGCAAATACAGGACGGCTTTTGGATGTGCTTGTGCTCTTCCCCTTTCTGTAATGGCTGTGGATTCCCCGCTCTGTGCTTCCAGGATTCCCCGCTCTGTGCTTCCAGAAGTGACATTGGGCCTACCGGAATTGGTTGCGGGCTTCACCCAGCATCCTGGAAGTGATGTCAGCCACAAAAGGAATGATCAGCCTGGATGCACACTATTGCAGCTAGAAGGAGTGGGGGGGATGCATTTGGGAGGACCCTTCTATCTTCCATTTACCCAGCTGCTACACATTTGGCCATTATCTAGGTCAGATGGTGGGTATTTTTGGCACTCGCAATTGGTACACTGAATCAGCTGACCCCTCAGGCTGCCCTATCAGATATCTGGGCCTCTTTTTGGTCATTGCGGTGTTTGCTCTGTTTCTCAATTTTTCCCTCACACTTGGTTTTCAGGTAGATTATTTTGCTTGTATCCTTTTATAGGTGTATGTGTACATGTAGTAAATATATGGATTCTTATTTTTGCAAATTTTAATGAGCCCTTGATTATTCAAGAGGCTCTTTTTTATAGACATTTGATGAAGTTTCTTTTTTTTTTATAGACATTTGATTTGTTTTGAAAAAGTGATTACCAGCAATACGCTTTCATTGCCTTACTGTGATATCAACTTTGCTAAGTGATTATTCCCTTTTTGTGTTGAGTGTGACTGGGTTTGGCATCTTTTGCATCACACCAAATTTACATCTCAGGGTTCTCCTTGGACATACACTCATTCTTTTAAAATGCATCATTGGGTTTTTGTAAGTAATTTCCAATCTTTATGTTGATTGGTTTGCGTTTTCCTTTTTTATGTGAATGTTGCTGAAATCTATGTATACTTATATTCCAGACATTATTGTTAACTCCTGATGAAGACTATTTATGAGTTGAAACGCGTCAAGGTTCAATATAATTGACAGATTGTCACTGAAGAGATATCCACATGATGGAGATTAGATGTCATATTTACCCTTGATGTATTGGATTGCAATCATTTTCTATGTGTCATAGATTTTTATCTGTATTAAAGAATGAAACTTAACTAAATTCGTATTGTTATGGGTGCCTATAGAAAATCCCATTCCATGTTTTGGATACTAATTTCAATAGGGATGAGGTACCTAGACATGTAATATGGTTAGGTGCAGGCAATAAGATTAAGTGCTCCAAAGTTATTTTCAGTGCAACACAAAGTCCTTAAAATCATTCCATAGCTAAAAACAGGATTTTTAAAACAGATTACCTCCTTTTATTTGATGTACATCAGGGGACACAAAGCCGTAGAACTTACTATGTGGGTTATAGGGCCACTGATAAGTGATGGACACTGGCATGCCCTAAGGAAAGAAGTGTACTATATATAACCCCTCCCACCACTGGGAGTCCTCAGTTTTGTAGCCAAGCAATACAAGTGTATAAAAAAGGGAGGAACCTCTGTGTCCCCTGATGTACATCAAAGAAAAGGATTTTACAGGTAAGCCGTTTTAAAAATCACATTTTCATTTCTTACATCAGGGAACACAGAGCCATTGTACTTACTGTGGGATGTTCCATAGCAATGGCAACTGAAGGGAGGGAGACACAACAAAAACAGGAGGCTGGAGGACTCATACAGCAGCCTGCAGTATACTGCACCCAAAGGCAATATCCTCATGACCTTTAATATTGATTTGATAAAATCTGATAAACGTATGAACCGAAGACGTAGTCGCGGCCTTACAGATCTGAGCCATAGAGGCCTGATGATGCACTACCCAAGAGGCACCAATCGCCCTGGATGAGTGTACTCTAACATGAGAAGGAAGAATTTTCTTCTTTAAGCTGATGAATCCATTAGGAAAATAGTGGATTTTGACGCTGTCTGTCCACATTTTGGACCCTCTGGCAGTACAAACAAAACATGTGTTTTGCGAACCTGAGCGGTTGCCTTTAACCGCTTCCCGACCGCCGCACGACGATGTACGTCGACAGCATGGCACGGGCAGGCATACGGGCGTACATGTACGTCCCTGCCTTCCCGCAGGTCGGGGGCCCGATCGGGCCCCCGCCCGGTGCCTGCGGCGGTCGGTATCCGTGCAGGAGCGATCGGTGATGAGGAGGCGGCCATTCATTCATGGCCACCCCCTCGCGATCGCTCCTGACGAATGGGAGTGAAGCATTGCATCACTTCCTCTCCTGTAATGTAAACACAGGAGAGGAAGTGATGTAATCTCTCCTCCGTGTCGGTATTTTTCGTTCCGGCACCGAGGAGAGAGCATCGGTGAGTTGCACAAGCACTACACTACACAGTAGAACATGCCAGGCACACTCACACCCCCCCTTTACCCCCCGATCACCCCCCCAATTACCCCTGCCCCCCCAGTCACAGTGACACCAATGCATTTTTTTTTTTGCATTGGTGTCATTTGTGACTGTAATAACTGTTAGGGCAGTTAGGGTTAGCCCCCTTTAGTTCTAAGGTACCCCCCTAACCCCCCCAATAAAGGTTTAACCCCGTGATCACCCCCCATCGCCAGTGTCACTAAGGCTGGGTTCACATTGCAGCGGTTTATGAGAACGGATGTGATTCGCACCGCACTGCAGTGCAAATCACATCCGATCTCTGTGCGATTCGAGTTCAGCCATACAGATAGTATGGCTGAATTCGCGTTGCACCCGCCGCACCTGCCGCAAACTCGCACGGGACCCTTTTTTTGGTCCGCAGCAGAGTCGGATCACATGGGTGTTCACACCATGAGATCCGAGTTTGCAGATCGCACTGCGATATGCGAACTGATCTGGGGGTGTCATTAACATTTCACTGACACTCCCAGCAGTTCGCATAGGGCAGTGTGAACTGCCGCCGGGAGGCATGCGATGCGGGAACCCGCCGCGGATTCATGGCGTTCCCGCATCGCTCCAGTGTGAACCCAGCCTAATAAGCGATCGTTTTTCTGATCGCTGTATTAGTGTCACAGGTGACGCTAGTTAGGCAGGTAGGTATTTAGGTTCGCCGCAGCTTTTTATAGCGCCAGGGACCCCCATATACTACTGCATAAAGCCCCCTGATTGCCCCCTAGTTAACCCTTTCACCAGTGATCACCATATAACTGTTACAGGTGACGCTGGTTGGTTAGTTATTTTTTTATAGTTTCAGGGCACCCGCCATTTATTACCTAGTCTCACTAGTGTACCCGTAAATTTAGGGGTGTCTACTTTCCAAAATGGGGTCATTTGGGGGGGGTTTGTGCCATCTTGGCATTTTATGGCCTTCAAAACTGTAACGCCCTTAGAAAGCCTGAAGGCGGTGCTTGGTTCTCGGGGCCCCGTACGCGGCTAGGCTCCCAAAAAGTCCCACATATGTGGTATCCCCATACTCAGGAGAAGCAGCAGAATTTATTTTGGGGTGTCATTTCACATATGCCCATGGCATGCGTGAGCAATATATCATTTAGTGACAACTTTGTGTAAAAAAAAAAAAAAAAAAAAAAAAAAAGTTTGTAATTTTCCCGCAACTTGTGGCAAAATATAAAATATTCCATGGACTCAACATGCCTCTCAGCAAATAGCTTGGGGTGTCTACTTTCTAAAATGGGGTCATTTGTGGGGGTTTTGTGCCATCTTGCCATTTTATGGCCTTCAAAACTGTAATAGGTAGTGAGAAGTGAAATCAAAAAATTACGCCCTTAGAAAGCCTGATGGCGGTGCTTGGTTTTCGGGGCCCCGTACGCGGCTAGGCTCCCAAAAAGTCCCACATATGTGGTATCCCCGTACTCAGGAGAAGCAGCAGAATTTATTTTGGGGTGTCATTTCACATATGCCCATAGCATGTGTGAGCAATATATCATTTAGTGACAACTTTGTGTAAAAAAAAAAAAAAAAGTTTGTAATTTTCCCGCAACTTGTGGCAAAATATAAAATATTCCATGGACTCAAAATGCCTCTCAGCAAATAGCTTGGGGTGTCTACTTTCTAAAATGGGGCCATTTGTGGGGGTTTTGTGCCATCTAGGCATTTTATGGCCTTCAAAACTGTAATAGGTAGTGAGAAGTGAAATCAAAAATTTACGCCCTTAGAAAGCCTGAAGGCGGTGCTTGGTTTTCGGGGCCCCGTACGTGACTAGGCTCCCAAAAAGTACCACATATGTGGTATCCCCGTACTCAGGAGAAGCAGCAGAATTTATTTTGGGGAGTCATTTCACATATGCCCATAGCATGTGTGAGCAATATATCATTTAATGACAACTTTGTGTAAAAAAAAAAAAAATTTTGTCATTATTCAATCGCTTGAGGCAAAAAAATAAAATATTCAATGGGCTCAACATGCCACTTATCAATTTCCTTAGGGGGTCTACTTTCCAAAATGGGGTCATTTGGGGGGGGTTTGTACTGCCCTGCCATTTTAGCACCTCAAGAAATGAGATAGGCAGTCGTAAACTAAAAGCTGCGTAAATTCCAGAAAACGTACCTTAGTTTGTAGATGTGACAACTTTTGCGCAAACCAATAAATATACAGTTATTGACTTTTTTTTTACCAAAGACATGTGGCTGAATACATTTTGGCCTAAATGTATGACTAAAATTGAGTTTATTGGATTTTTCTAATAACAAAAAGTAGAAAATATCATTTTTTTTCAAAATTTGCGGTCTTTTTACGTTTATATCACAAAAAATAAAAATCGCAGAGTCAGTCAAATACCTTTAAAAGAAAGCTCTATTTGTGGGAAGAAAAGGACGCAAATTTCGTTTGGGTACAACATTGCATGACCGCGCAATTACCAGTTAAAGCAGCGCAGTGCCAAAGTGTAAAAAGACCTCTGGTCATTTACCAGCAAAATGGTCCGGTCTGAAAGTGGTTAAATAGATTTTGATCGCTCCTACTACATCAAGGGAATGTAGTGCCTTCTCTACCCTAGATTGAGGCTCTGGGGAGAAATAAGGAAGACTAATATCTTGGTTTAAATGAAAACCTGTTGCCACTTTTGGTTGGAATTGAATGAATGAAATACTTGTATAGCGCACAATGCGAACGGAATCGCCTCTAGGCTTCTAGGCTAGGAATTCAGGATGAGAACATAAAACCACCTCATCCTTATGCATGATCAAATATGGCTCTTTACAAGACAGAGCTGCTAGTTCCGATACTCTTCTAGCAGAAAAAATGGCAATCAGAGAGATTATCTTTCTTGTCAAAAAAGGACCAAGGGAATTTCTCGTAAAGGCTCAACGGCTGACTCAGCAAAGCCGATAAGACCAAATTCAAATCCCAAGCATTAGAGGTGCCTTGATAGGGGGATTAATCCGTGTTACCCCCCTGAATAAGCTACGCATCAAGATTGGGAAGCAAAAGACCATTTAAAGGAAACACTGACAAGGCCTGGATCTGGCCCTTGATGGAAGTCAAGGCCAACTTCATTTCAGATCCCACTTACAGGAAATCAAGGATCCTGCCTATGACATAATTCTTGGGGTGCCAACCCCTGGATCCACACCAAGAGACATATGCCTTCCGGACTCTATAGTAAATTATTCTGGAAGCTGGCTTCCTGTCATTAATCAAAGTAGACACTACCTGAAGGACATCACCCACTATCCTTTATAAAGTGTAAGTCAACAATCAAACCTGTTAAATCTTTCGTTCACAAGGTGGTCGAATGGAATACCGGACCTTGTGCGAGAAGGTCTGGCTATAATGGCAGAGTCCAAACGACTCCTACTGCCATCTCTTGATCTCGGTAAATCAAGATCTTCTGGGGCCCGCTGTGGAATCCTTTCGTTCCTGCTTGATCCTGTGGAGAAGGCGCGCAAGTAGCAGAACTGGAGAAAATGCATAGATCAGTAAAAACCTGATCCCATGGGAGGACTAATGCGTCTGTTCCCGATACAAAGTTGTTGACTTTGTTGTTGAATCTGGATGTAAATAGGTCCATGTCCGGAACACCCCATCTCTGACATACCACTAGGAAGATGTCGGGGCGAAGAGACCATTCTCCCAGAAATAATTTTTGGCAACTCAAGTAGTCCATCTGCCAGCTCTCTATTCCTGGAATGAAAGTTGCCGATAGGCAAGGAATGTTGTGTTCTGCCCAAGCTAGAACATTATTCACCTCTTTTTGGGCTGCACGACTTCTCGTGACGTAAGCCACAGACGTGGCCTTGTCAGGCTGAATCCTGACAGGACAGTCCTGTAGTCTGACCATCCCAGATTCTAAGGCCAGACGTACTGCCTGAATTTTCCAAACTGTTGATAGGCAAGGTCCTCTAACCTGGACCATCTCCCCTGGACAGACTCTTCTTCCCGGGCTGCTCCCCAGCCTAGAAGGCTGCCATCTGTTGTTAACACTTTCCAGGATACAGGTAGAAAAGATTTTCCCTTTTGCTGGATAACAACCATCAATTTAGGTTTTGACTTACTTCGGGAACCAAGCATATTTGGGAAACAGGATGGTGTTTTGAAGCAGTCCTGAGTGAAAACTGCACGTAAGGGACAAAGTTTAATTAGTTCTACAATGGAACTGATTCTCGTCTGGGGTAAGGATACCTTCTTCTGTACAGTATCCATAACCAGCCCCAAGTACTGTAATCTCCTTGATGGTTTTAAGGAGGATTTTTCTAGGTTGAGTATCCAACCCAGAGATTCTGCGATCGGACTCTGGTTTAGACCTGAGACTGAATGATCTATTGAAGGTAGATTGTCTTAAATAGGCTGGGACTGTTATGCCTTGAGCCCTTAATCTGGCTAACGGAGGTGCCATAATCTTTCACAACCGTGGTGCTGTGGCTAAACCGAATGGCAGGGCCACAACTGAAATTATGATTTTATATTTCAAAGCACAGAAATTTCTGGTGAGCAGGAAAATTTGGCACATGGAGATATGCATCTTTGATATTGATTAAAGCCAAAAACTTGGATGGACACAACCGATCGGATTGTGCGAAAGGATCGGATGTTTATGTGCCGATTCAGATCTTTGAGATCTAAAATGGGTCCTACCTCTCCATTTGGTTCTGGAACCGTGAAAGGTTTGAATCAAATCCTGTGCCCTGTTCCACTAAGGGAACCTCTGATATCACCGACTGGAATAATAGATGATCCAGAGCCAGAAAGAGAGACTTCTTTTTCTCTGGATCCTTGGGAACATTTTCCCTTACAAAAAAGGAGGAGACAGAAACTCTCGGAACTCTAGTCGTAACCTAGAGAAAAAATGCAGAAGCCACCCATCTGTCTTGACATTGTTCCGGACAGATCTTGAGAATTGCAGGAGCCTTCCCCCCCACCCGAGCGAGCGGTGGTGCCCCTTCATGAGGAGGCTTTAGCATTCTGCTTTGTAGGCTTTCTGCCCAAAGATCTCTTCTGACCCTGGTGCTGCCCTTGGGGACTTCCCCTTGAACCTGATGGTTGAGGCCATCGAGACTGCCTAGAGGCTGATGCCCCTGGCACAGGAGAGGCAGCACGATTAAAAGAGAAATATTTGAACTTCTTCTTTACTAGTAAAATAGAGTTTTTCCCATTAGAGATCCTTTGGATGTACTTATCCAGATCGTCTCTAAATAGCCGTTCAACATTAAAGGGAAAACTGGCTAAGAGGTTTTTACACGGTGCTTTGGCTGACCAATTTTTCCGCCTCAGAACTCTGCGAGAATGCACTAGTCCAAGCATTAGCCATGAGGCTTAAATTATAGAGTCTTTCATAGCATCTACTGTGAAACATGGTGCGTCTGATACACCAGCCCATTGCTGGGCCTGCGCATCAGGCAGAATTTTAAGGATCTCCACAAACTGTTCCTTAATGGACAGAGATACACCAATTGCAGCACGAAGCAGCTGCGCTACTGAACTTGCTACAGACATATTGTTTTTAGAAAGAAATGCCAACTTTTTCTGTTGGATCCTTTAACGGTTTATTATCCACCAGACATGTGGGATTCTTGCTCACTGAGGCAATTTCAGCATCAATTGCTGGAACCCCCCATTTTCTTTCATAGAAATCCTCTTCCATAGGATAAAAAGTGTGAAGAATTTCTTCGGAGGATAATATCGTTTATCCGGATGTTCCCATTCAGAATACATAAGCATTTTTAGCCATGCGTGAATAGGAAAAAACATCCCCAGATGGGGGAGGTTCTAATGAACTCAATTAGAAGTGGGTTCCTCAAGAGCCTGCGCTGCAGGCAGCAAAATGGTTGAGTAAGGGAGTACACAAGCAACCTGTCTTATGATGCTCAGAAGAGGATAAATAAGTATCTTCCAAATATTTGGGAAGATCTACCTGATCCCCAGCCTCCCGTGCCTCAATAAGAGGGTCTTGAGCACTAGATGGGAATCTGCTATGTTTAGCCCCACTATGGAGAGACATCATAGCATCAATCTTCTTTCCAAATTACAAATGGTAGAAGAAAAAACCTCTTGTAAGATATATACAGGGACTGAAGTGTTTGTGCAACAACAGTTTCCCCTGATGGCTCAATCTGACCAGGTGCATCTCTCTGAGAGGAGGATGACATTCTTTTGGAAATGGATTTAGTTTATAGTGAAAACCATTGACCCCTTTAGAACACTTAGAGGAGTTCCTGGTCCCATTACCACTCATAGCCTGAAGCATAAAGCAGAGGCACTACCAGAAAAAGAATGTACACTGCTAGGCTATAGTTAAGCGCTGTAAGCTGCTATGAATCCTAGCCTGGTAAAGTACAATGTGTCAAAGGGAAATGCCTGTGTCACTAACCTGAACAAGCCATCCTCCTGTTTGTGTCCCTCCACAGCCAGCAGCAGCTACACATACACAGCGATTTAACACATCATCCACGTGTAGCCGGTGTCTGACGCCGTTAGCCACGCCCCCTGCATGAATTACGGCTCTCTGTAAAGGAAAGTGTTTTCCCGTGCGAGCGGCGGCTCAGACATCCTGTAAAACAGCAGACATGGTGGGGGGGGGGGGGGATAAATCCTCCGCTGAGCGGCCGCTCGTTCTGTCACCCCCTTTTTTTTTTCAAAAAAGGAAACTGCTTTTGGTATATCAATCCCCCAAAGGGGAAAAGGACCAATATTGGGAGTGCAGGAGGAAAACCAGATCCCCTTTCTTACAGGAAGATCTGTTGTGGCTGGAGCAGAGGAGAAATGAAAGGCTTCGGCACTGTTTCAGCATCAGGTCGCAGAGTGCTCAATACAGTCCCCAGTGGTGACACATAGGCATGACAACATTATACATAGAAGGAAAAAATCTCCCTTACCTTTTCCTCGCAGCAGGGTTATCTGAGATAAAAACCCAATCTTCACCCTTCTTGGTGGGCTCCGAGACTTAAAGAAAACCTTCAGGAACAGTGGAACTTCAGGTTACCCACATTCCTGGACCTGCGACAGCACCCAGCCAGTAAAAACGTAATGGCCTTACTACCAAAAAGTACTGGATCCCAGGGTCCAGCTCTCTAAAGAGAAGCATTCGCACACAAAACCTTGTTTCTTTGGACACGAGGCCCGGGTACCATCCATTTAGCATATGAAAGGACATCAGAGCAGATCTGGTCAGCATTGCTAGCCCCACCAGGGAAGCTTCCAGTGGAGCTCAGCAAAGCACATCTTTACTCGTGACCAATACCTTAGACACTGGCGAAAAAACTGAGGACTCCAAGTAGTGGGAGGGGTTATATAGGGAGTACACTTCTTTCCTGAGGGTGTGCCAGTGTCAATCACCTATCAGTGGCCCTATAACCCACATAGTAAGTACTATGGCTCTGTGTCCCCTGATGTAAGAAAATAAACATTTTTACCTTAATGCATTCCCTGCCCTATGTAAAAATAGGATTTTTTGTACTCACTGTAAAATCCTTTTCTCTGTAATTCACCGACCGACACAGCTCCTCTCTGTAACTAAATGGGTTGTATAGCCTGCCATTAGGAGAAACTAGGCAAAATTGTTACACAATACACAGAACTTTAATCCCGCCCCAGGGGCCCGTGCCATCAACCCTTCCTACTGCTCCTCGCAGCTTTAGTCCGTCAACCAGCAGTATAACGTAGAAAAAAGGAGGGGTGAGTGCTGTGTCGGTCGGTGAATTACAGAGAAAAGGATTTTACAGTACAAAAAAAGTACAAAAAAATCCTATTTTCTCTTATATTCACCGACCGACACAGCTCCTCTCTGTAACTAAATTGGACGTCCCCAAGCAGTGCCAAACGAGGGGTGGGAAAAACAGCATAAAAACTTCATCCACCACAGCAAATGGGAACTAGTGAAACTAAACCCACAAAAAAACAGCAGTGTGTGGAAAAACACCACTATATAACCAGGTATCCTCAAGGAGTGATCCCCAAAACCGCAACATTGCGTAAAGTAATGCAACAGCGCATTAACCAAAACAGTACTGCGTTTTTATCGAAAAACCAGGAAAAAATTCCATTGCAACTACACGGCCGCCTGCAACACTCCAAAAAAGGCATCAGCCGATGCACTGAAGTCTACCTTGTAGAACTTGGTAAACGTATGGACATATGACCAGGTCGCCACCTTACACACCTGAGCGACAGACGCTTGGTGTTGGAAGGCCCAAGACGTTCCGGTTGCTCTTGTAGAGTGGGCCGTGACTGGAAAGGGGGGAACCTGCCCCTTCAAGGCGTAGGCTTGGACTACAATCTGTCTGATCCACCTGGAAATGGTGGCCAACGAGACCGCCATGCCCTTTTTAGGACCAGCCACCGAAACAAATGTCCTTATTGATATGAAAGGCCGAAACCACCTTCGGTAGAAAGGACGGTTGCGGACAACACCACCTTATCCCTGTGGATGACCAGATAAGGCGACTTGCAGGACAAGGACGCTAGTTCCGAAACCCTCCTGGCCGATGTTATGGCCACTAGAAAGACCACCTTCTGTGAAAGGGTCAACAAAGGAATCTCCCTGATATTCTCAAACAGCTGCTTCAGATGCGCCGACACCACCAGCTTCAAATCCCACGGAGGCCCCCCCAGAGGGACTACATGTCGCACCCCCTGCACAAAGGTACTCACTAATGAGTGAGACGCCAGGGGTCTTTGAGAAAATCTTCCCTCTGATGGGCTCAACGCCAACCTCTGGTCTACACCTTGCTGCAGAAACAGCAGGATCCTGGATTTCTCCTCACACATAGAGATGTAGGCCTTCCAAGTACGATGGTATATCTTCTGTGAAGATTTCCGCGGCCTCAGCATAGTTGGAATCACAGAGTCCGACAGATCCCAGTTCCTCAATACCTGGCTTTCAATAGCCAGGCCCCTAAAGCCAGTGATGGTAAAGCAGGGTGAAGGATTGGACCTTGAAATAGGAGGTCCTCTCTCAACAGCAGTCACCAGGGAGTGTCTGCCACCAGGAGCACCAGGTCTGCGTACCAGGCCTGCTGAGGCCAATTTGGGGCAATCAGGATTACTGGAATCCCCTCGGCTTCCACTCTGTGAAGCAGATGTGGCAACAGTTTCAGCGGAGGAAAGGTGCAGATCAGCTGGTACTGATCCCACAGAGTCACCAGCGCGCCTGACCACGGATCCCTTGTCCTGGACACGAATCTCGGCACCTTCCGATTGAGCCGGGGGGCCAATAGATCCACCTCTGGTGTGCCCCATTTCAGGCACAGCAGCCTGAATATCTCCGGACGCAATGCCCATTCTCCTGGGTCCAGCATCTGTCGACTCAGATAGTCTGCCTGCCAATTTTCCACCCCCGGGATGTAAATGGCCGACAGGGCCGAAATGTGTAGCTCTGCCCACCGAAGTATGTGAGCGACCTCCCGAGCAGCAGCTGAGCTTCTTGTTCCCCCTTGGTGATTTATGTATGCCACAGCCGTGGCGTTGTCTGACTGTATCCTGATCGGACGCCCTTGAAGACACGTCGACCACGTGTGGAGGCACAGCCTGATCGCTCTCAATTTGAGCAGATTGATCGGCAACTTGGATTCTTCCGTCGACCAGAGGCCCTGAGCCGACTGAATCCCCATCACTCCACCCCAGCTGGACAGACTGAAATGGACGGTGGTCCTCAACCACCAGATCAGGGAGTCCCTGAATGGCTGGCTCATCTGGATCTGCCGATCCAGGGACAACAGAGATTTGTCCCATTGTGTCAAGATCTCCTTCTGCAGGACTCTGGTGTGGAACTGGGCATAAGGTACTGCCTCGAAGGAGGCTACCATGAGCCCCAGCATCCGCATGCAAAAGCGGAGTGATGACCACTTGCGGTTCATCAGTAGCTTGACTGCAGATCTGAGAGTCAGCAATTTGTCTGAGGGGAGAAAAACCCTCGCTTCCTTGAAGTCCAATAGTAACCCCAGGTACTCCAGACGTTGAGACGGTACCACCGCCGACTTATTCAGCCACCCAAACACTTGCAGGGACTGTAAGTTGATCACCACATCCTCCTCTAATTCTGAGGTGGAAGAAGCTCTGAGGAGAAGATCGTCTAGGTAACCACGATCGCGATCCCCTGTTGTCTCAACAACACCAATACTGGAGCCAGTACTTTGGTAAAGACTCGGGGGGCTGATGCCAGGCCAAAGGGAAGAGCCACAAACTGGTAGTGGGCTTCCCGACTACCAAACGCAGAAACTTTTGATGCCGAAGGCATATGGGTATGTGCTGGTAGGCATCCTGAATGTCCAAGGACGCCAGGAAGTCCCCTTGATGGAGTGCAGCGACTACTGAGCGAACTGATTGAATGAATGAGTGACTTGTATAGCGCTACCTATGCGAACTGAATAGCCTGAGGGCACTTTCTTGCCATCTGCGGCTTTGCATGGTCCTTTACCCCGCAAGGTCCTGACACGCTTACAAACACATACAACATTGACATACACACACATTAAGGCCAATTTTTTTTTAGACAAGGTCTAATTAACCTACCAGCATGTTTTTGGAGTGTGGGAGGAAACCAGAGTACCCGTAGGAAACCCAGGGCACAGGGAGAACATGCAAACTCCAGGCAGATGGTGTTGTGGTTGGGATTTGAACCAGCGACCCTATTGCTGCTAGGTGAAAGTGCTAACCACTACACCACTGTGCTGCCCCATTCTGAACCTCTGCACTTTTACAAAGTGATTTAGGGCTTTTAGGTCCAATATTGGACGTACCCCTTCCTTCTTGGGAACCACAAACAGATTTGAGTAGAACCCCTGGAAGCGTTCCGATTCCAGAACCGATACAATCACCCCCTGATTCAGCAAGTCCCTCACCGCCCCTAACAGGGCCTCCCGGCGAACCGGGGACATGGGTATGCTGGAGGGAAAGAATCTGTTAGGCGGCCAAGAGAGAAACTCTATCTTGTAACCTGCGGAAATCAGATCGCAGACCCATGGGTCTGATAATTGGGAGGTCCAACGGGCTGCAAACTCTGGAAGACGACCCCCCACCCGAGACTTGGGTGGGGGCAAACCTTCATGTGGTAGCACTTTTGTTCGCAGGCTTGTGGTTCCAGGGACACTTCTGACCGTCCGTGGGCGTCCTGTCGGGCTGGGGTTGTTTTGCCAAACCACCGGGCAGACGAAAAAGCCGCTTGTGGGCAGAAAAGGAGGGCCCTTGCCTGCGGCGTGGCTCCTTAGCCTTCCTGGCCTGTGGGAGTAGTGTATTCTTACCACCCGTGGCATTTTTAATAATGTCATCCAACAAGGCTCCAAAGAGCCGTTCGCCAAGGAAGGGAAGATCCGTCAGGGCTTTCTTGGATGCCTGGTCAGCAGACCAGCATTTCAGCCAAATGAGGCACCCCAGCACCACAGCTGACACTGAGGCCCTGGATAGAAGAGGGAGAGTATCCAGGGCTGTGTCACAAACCTACTTAAGGCCATACACTAGTTGGTCTGCTAGTTCCACGCAGACAGGGGAGGCATTCTGCTCTCCCAATTCGCGGTGCAAACGTTTTTCCCACTCATTCAGTGTCTGCAACACCAGTGCGGATGCCAGTACAGGTTGCACGGCTGACCCCACAACCGTAAACAAGGAACGAGCCACTGCTTCGACCTTCCTGTCCATGGGATCCTTGAATGCAGGAGTCCCCTCAACCGGGATCATGGGGGGTCCACGACCGGAGGAGCCGACCACTTTTTGAGAAGGCTTTCCTCAAAGGGGTAGTGCACCGCCAAATTTTTGGGGACCGAAAAGGTCCACTGCGGGCGACCCCATTCCTTGTAGATAAATTTGTCAAAATAAGTCAAATACGGGAACACCTTAGGTGAACGTGCTGGCTTGCGGGACCCAAAAGGGACCGGTACATCAGCAGAGGAATCCACTGGCTCCTGAATCTTCAGGGTATCACGCACAGCTGTGATAAGTGCTCCAACAAGTGCCTTGTTGCGCCCGGACCCAGATGGGGAATCATTCTCACTGTCCGAATGGTCCTGGCCAGCCACATCTGATAGGTCAGAGCAGGGGTCTCCAGCCGCAGCAGGGCCCGAGTCTGCATCAGAGCTCTCCCCAGGACAGGGGGCAGGGGCCTCTTACGTGCACCTTTCCTGCCACGTGCCGCCTCTATCTTAGCAACATAGGAGTCAAGGACCACCGTCAGGGTGTCCATTGGTACCGCGCTAACTGCAGGTGACCCGGTTGCTATAGCCTGGATTTCGGGGGAAGAAACACCAGTTTCTGAAGCCATACTGACCCGCGTGGGGGGGTGGGGGGTTACTTAGCACTAGACTCACCACCCTGGGGTGTTCTTTGATAGCCACAGAAGTGCCTGTAGTCCCTAGGAGGTTCCCAGTTGCAGAGAGGAGAAAACTGTGTCAGAAGCAGCAGCTCCCACCAGCGGTGCAACGATCTGCAGAGCAGCTTCAGAGTTCAGCAAGAGCCATCCAGCATTCTGCACACACACAATGGCTACAGGAAGCAGCTAGAGAAAACACATGTAATGCTGCTACAAGAGGCCAGCGGTGGAAAAAGCGCTCAGGCTTTAAGAAAATGGCTGCCAATCTAATCAATACGAATCCTAAGGAAAATGGCTGCTGAAGCTCACCAGGGGAATTTATAGCTTTCCCAAATCCAAGATGGCCACAGGAATTGCGCCATGCGGTGACAGAGCAAAAAATAAAAACATGCTGCCTGCTAACAGTCAGAACAACCTCCAAAAACATGGTTTTTGGGACCCCCAGACCTGGACCAGGACCAAAGCCAGCCGCACAGAACCCCACAGGTGAGAAACAGCGACACACACACCGCCCGCAGCACATGCAGCCACCCCCCTCAGAGGGGGAAAGGAGGGGTGATAGGGACTTGGGAGAGAAGATAGGGAGGTGAGGTGGCCCCGAATCGACCCCCCAGGTAATGCCCAGCTGCTCACCCCACCAAAGCAGGGAGAGCCGTACTTACCAGTCCTGAAGAGCTGGGAGACATTCCATCACAGACCCACTCCTGCGCAGTTACAGGGTGGCTGCTGGCCTCAGTATACTGTGATCCAGACATCAGTAGCCCGGTCATATGTATATCCCGGAGCATTGAAGCTCACGACCACCTCTGGAGTGGAGGCATGTCATGGCCTGCCTAGCCTTAGCTGTGGCCTGCTCACGCTCAATGGCCGGACTGGGGAGATTACAAGGATATCATTAACCAGCCTGTCACCCAGCCGGCAGGTAATAGAAGATCTCAGGATCTTTCATCTTGTGCAAAAAGTAGCAAACCTGCAGCAAAAGTATGGACCGAGAGGCCCGCAGGGTTTCCTAGGTCATTCTCCTTACTACGCAAAATAAAATTGAAGCTGCTGAGAGCAGTGGGGAGGGTTGATGGCACGGGGGCGGGATTAAAGTTCTGTGTATTGTGTAACAATTTTGCCTAGTTTCTCCTAATTTCAGGCTGTACAACCCATTTAGTTACAGAGAGGAGCTGTGTCGGTCGTAGAATATAAGAGAAAAACATTTTACAACTTGCTATGCCCCCACTCTCCTTAAACACTTACTGGCATCCTCTATCGATCCAGTGCTGTGCCTACCTGAACCTTTTCTCTTTTCACTTCCTGTTCTCACAAGAGCCATTGGCTCCTCCTGCTCTCAGTCAAATCCTGTGAGGCAGGAGCAGAGCCGTGTCATGCTGTGTGTGTCTGTGGCTTGGAAGCACATCCACATGTGTGCCCCCATGTTACACAACATGCTATGGGGGCACACACAGAGCAGGAAGAGCAGACAGCACTGGCGGAGGACCCCAGAAGAGGGGGTAAAGGACTGCTTGGTGCAATACTATTGCACAGAGTAGGTAAGTATAACATGTTTATCATTTAAATTTAAAAAAAAAGCAAGAACCATTCTTTCTATACACTTCACATGTTTCCACCTCCAATTATACAAGAATTCTCTCATATATGCTAAGTGGGTTAAATGCACTAGATATATAAATATACAAAATAAAAAAAATCAAATTTTCATATCATAAGATATGTATTGATAAAATATAGATAAAACTAGTTGTTTTATACTGGGCAAAGTGCACCTGTATACAGTGGACAGACTCCTTAGGAGCTTGGAGATATAATTGTGTCACTGTCTCTGTCACAGAGTGTGCACAAAAGTGCAGCCATGCTTTAAAAAAAAAAAAAAGAAGAGTCTGGGTCTTCTTTCTCTGCCTTTCTTGCAGGTACAGCAGACAATTCAAATTAAAGGGCTGCTGTGCTTGTGCAAGCGCCCACATACCACTCGCACAAGTGTGAACCCGCTCTCAAGGTTCAACTATAGATATCAAAATAGGGAAACAATGACTATGCGACCCCATTGCCTTGCAATGCTGATGGGTCCAAGCTCAGTTCCTATAAACACTATCTATATTAAATGTGTGTGTAAATGTACCAGTAGGTTAACTAGCTCGCTGTGATTAAATTACAGTGATGTAAAGCAGCCCCTTTTGGGTGTACCAGACTTCACTTCTGGGTATAGTATTCGTGATGGGGACCAGGAAGGAGCTAGAGAGAGTGGCAATACATGATTCAATCTAAATTTAATGCACCGAGGATTACACAGTGGATTTTAAAGTGTTTGCATTGTTCTTACCCCTTGGTGCAAGGTGTAGCATAGCTACACGTGAGTAGGAGTCTTGAATTTCTATTATAAACTTTTAAGACTTTATACTATGTCGGCCCCCTTTGCTCTTTCATGCGATGTCTGAATGGGCTATGTGAGAGGATTGCTGGCTAAACAACATAAAGGAGAAACACTAAAACCATTGTGAACCCCGTTATAACAACATGCTATACATGACCTACCTGTAGTGGGTGGTTGTGGAAATCTGGTGAGTTCTCAAGTATGGAAAAAGTGGTGGAACACTGGAGCAAATTGTTGGATGTTTGGGAACACATTGCATATTGTTTGCACAGCATGGTGGCACTTTTTAAAGTTTGGAAGAACGTTTAGACACTGTTTATGAACTCTTTGACACAGGATTATAGCACTTTTTTGTATGTTGTATGTGCACAATACAGCACTGTGGCACTTTTCTAAGCTTTTTAAAGATTTACTGGAAACCATTTAAAGCAAATGTAATACCTTACAAATAACAAAAACAAGAAATATTGTAAGGTAAACTGTAACATGATATGAATAGGAAATTACTGTACATTAACCACATGTAGTTATAACACTTATTGGTTTTGAGGAGTGATGCTACAGTAATAATACAGTACCTGATGGGCTCTGAACTGTTGAGGGAGTTGATGTGAGACTGGTGGTAACTGAATCACAAGGTCCAGTGCTTCCGCTGGAGCTGCTGCTTGAAGAAGGTGATGGGGAAGATGCTGGTGATGCACTGTGCTGGTTTATGCACTGAGCTACAGCAAACCCTGTAGGAAATAAAGTGCATATTTCTTTTGTTTTGCTAGATGATGTTCAATGCCATAAATTAGAAGTCAATTGATTTTACAGTATGTTATAACACAGAAATTGACCACTGGAAATGATCTTAGACATGGCTGCAGGTAGAATGAACATAAGTTACAATGAATGTTTTATGTTAAAGTGGTTATAAATCCTAAACATTTTTTTACCTTCATACATTCTTTGCATTAAGGTAAAATAAATGTAGGCATCAGTATCCCCCCTCACCCTTCCTTTTTCTTAACTGAGCCCCCATTCGATCTAGCACTGCGCCCACCTACAGCTTCTTCCTTCTCCCCTCACTTCCTGGTCTCACTTCTTTTGGTGAGGCGGGGGGGGGGGGGGCATTGGTTTCTGCTGCTGTCAATCAAAGCTACTGACAAGGTAGCACAGGGCAGACACGAGTTCCCTGCACAAGTGCCCCCAATGAAAGTGGCTTTCTATGGGGGTACTCACCAGAGGGGAGGAGCCAGGAGAGCTGGTGGGGGACCCGAGAAGAGTAGGCCTATAATTTTTGTAACCCACAAGCATGAGAACGAATAATGCATATACTTTACACTGTGGAAGCAGCATTTCTAAACCTCAATAAAATACACTCCCTTTATTTGGAATATACATCAAAATCAATACTCATAAAATTAGGACAGGATAAGATGGCATCTGAACTGCTTTTGGAATGCTTCTTGGAACAATCTCTGTTGGAGAAAAAGGATTTTACTACACAGGAATTTTTCAACCTATAGCCATACTGTTGTGAAATAAAATAGCCTTGCTGGGGATGTCTGCCATTAACTCTTTCACTGCCAGGTCCATGTGGACACGGTACGGACCTACATTTCTGCTCTGTTATAAGCTCATGGTCACTTCAGTGACCATAAACTTATATCAAATGTTCAGCAGACTCTGCTGAACAAAAAAAATGGCTTTGATTTTCGGCTAACAAGCTGTTGGATCAGAGTCATTCAGCTAAAATGACACCCCCCCCCTCCGCCTTTCTACTTGTCACCTGCTGCACTGCCTAAAATGCCTGCTCGGTCTCCCCCACACTGTCCTCTGCCCACTACATCTGTTCCGCAGCACGTTCTTCGTGGATCCATTGCAACTGCCGGCTCCCTCCGCTGCCACTCCTGCCGGCAATTGCAGAGTTGAACTTTTATTTTTTCTTAAATAACATCTTCCCTGCTGGCACCCCTTCAGTGCCGCTTACCGATCCCCAGCGGCCTCTCTATGCAGCTCTGCAAACCAGCATTCTCGGTATCTGCTGCCTGGGAGATCAGCAAGTGCAGTGTCAGGATGAAGAGCGGGGGGGGCATTCGGTACCGATCACTATGTTCAGCTGTCATGGTGGCATAGTAAACAGTGTTAACTATGCCACTGTTTATGAATGAGAGACACTTTTCAGAGGCTTCCATCCATTCAGACGTATTGCAGCTGAGCCTGCAGGGAAAGGGACTGAACTCTTCAGTCCCTTTCTCGGTCTAAAAAAAGAGACATTAGAGCTTAATAGGTTGGTTTGGCAAAAGTGACTATTCATAAAGCCATGCCGATTACTAATAATGACATTTTCATCAGCAAATTCTTGGATATGGTCCCTTATCTCCTCAAATAGTTTACATACTACTGACATTAGACTCACAGGCCAATAATTCCCAGAAATAGATCTGTGCCCTTTTTTGAATATTGGTACCACGTGGGCTTTTCGCCAATCAGCTGGTACCAATCCTGTCAGTATGCTTTTCATGAAGATTAGCAATAGTGGTCTGGCTATAACCTGAGTTATTTAAGGACTCTCGAATGTAAGCCTTTTTGATTCATGGTAAGCTTGTGATTTATGTTCAGCGCCTCTAATCCTTTCTGGATGCCGGCCTGTTAGCCACTATAGTAGATCCTGTGGCGTGTTGCTAACAATACTGTCGTGATTGGTTTACCCCTCCTTTTCCTCTGTGAAGACTGAGGAGAAGAAAGCATTTAGCACAGCTGCCTTCTCGTTGTCATCTGTAACCACCTTCCTTTCCTCGTCCTTAATGGGGCCTATGTGTTCTGTCCTCGCCTTTATAGTGTTAATATATTTAAAAAAACTTCTTGGGATTATTGTTACTCCCCTCTGATACGTGTCTCTCATAGGCTTTTTAGCTGCCCTGATTGTGTTCTTACACCTCACATTGCATTCCTTGTACTGAATGCTGACCCCTCTGCTTTGTACTTTTTAAAGGCCATTTTTTTGTCCTTCATATGACATTTTACTTTTTGGCTCAGCCACTCAGGTTTAACATGTGTTCTATATTTATTACCCCTTGGCATGCACTCAGTGATACATTTATTTATTATATTCCTAAAGCAGTCCCATTTTTCTTCTGTTCATTGTTTCAAGGATTTGGTCCCACTTAAAATCCTGCAGCATTGAGTTTAGTAAAATTGTCTCCTTTGAAATTTACTGTTCTTGTACTCCCCTCATACCTCCCTTTTGTATGATTTATGCGGGTTGTAATAATCCCGTTGTCACTAGTTCCCAAGTTGTCCCATATTTCCATATCTGCAATCAGATCTGTATCATTTGTAATTAAAAGATCTAGCAATGCATTACTCCTAGTCAGGGAATCCCCCAATTGGGACATGAAGCTGTCCTATAGAACATTTAAAAAATGGCAGGCTTTTAATGAGCGGACTGTCCCAGTCAATAGCGGGATCGTTTAAGTCCCTCATTATGATGACATTTCCCTGTCTAAGCTGCCATTTCTAATTGTGAAAGGAGATACAATTCTACCTCTCCACCTATCATTGGTAGGGGCCAGGACATGCCCCCCAGTTCCCATTATTTTAATTGTGCAGTACAGGACACATGAGCTGTAGTCCTAGACCTTGGAACATCCCTGAGCAATACACTGAGGGATGGGCAACAATATGGAAAACTGGCCCACAAGAAAACAATTGTCAACAGACTCACTCAGAAGACAAAGCCATTCCCCATTGACAACGTCATCTGTGACGAAATGCGTCTGGAAGGCACGCAGTGACGCTACCATGCTATACGAGGGGAGGACGGGCTTCTGAACGCCAGCCGGCTTTTCAAAATTTTCTGTGCTGTTTTTTATGGATGTTAAATGTAAGTGCAATTGTCTATATAGTTTAATAATTTGCCTGAGCGGTTTTACACTATGAGAGCATCCTCTTCTTTTTTGAGCCATTGATAGTGGTATTTTGGATTGCTGACCATGAGAGTTATTTGTGTGGTGATTTGTGTGGTGATTTGTAGCTGATCCATCTAGTAAGCGCATCCACTTCTCGGTGACGGGCACTGGTTTGCTGTTTCGTGTGGATCCACCGTGGTGTCCTTATAGGAACATATATAGAGGACTGTATATATTTTTTTTTTTAGCTCTGGCTTTCTTCAAGCTGATGAATTGTGATTTATGATTTTCTGCTTAATCAATTTATGTGGGACTAATGTAATTCAGCTATTCAGGTATCATATATTTATGTGCATATTAAGCATTCACTTATTAATTTATTAATTTATATTGGTTTGGTTAGCTAACAGGGGTTGTGGTGCAGCTTTTTAAATCTTTCTCTAGTCTATTTTAGTGTGTGCATCCCACTTAGAGTCTCTCTGCCTTTATTTTAGGTTTTTTATTTTGTTCCCACCTGAGCGCAGTTTATTTTCTATTTTCACTCAGAAGAAAGCTTGAAGCACCTTGTGACCGAAGCTCATATTAGCAGAGACCTGGAAGTCCAACCAGTAATTTGAGAAAATATGAACAGAAGACACACGCGGGGACTGTTCGCTCAACTTTGTCCGCTGAACAGTGTTTCGGCGGACAGTCCGCTCGTGTGTGGGCTTTCAGCGGACAGTTTCAGCGAACAGTCTGCTGAACAAAGTTTTTCGGAATTTCCGAAAAACTGTCCGTTGAAACTTTGTTTGAGCGGACAGTCCGCTCGTGTGTAGGCTTGTTCGTCAAACTAAGTTCCGCGCATACTCAGAAAGAATTTACAGGGCGGAAGCGCTCGGTCTTGTAAAACTAGTGTTCGCATTGAAGCTAGCATATTCGTCATGCTGCTAATTTTGTGGTTTTTTAATATAGCCCGTTCTTTTCTTCTTCGTAATGCAAGAAAAGTGAAGTAGCTTTGCTGCTTATATTCACACAGAGTTATACTACATGTTTTTATTCATCCTCATCCTATGATTAATCTTCCAATTATAGAAAAAATATATTCCAAATTAAAAAACAAAACAAAAAAAAACCCTCTAAAAAAAAAAGAAAAAAAATTATATATATATATATATGTGTGTCTATCTTAAAAAAAAAATATATAAAATAAAAAAAAAACCCAAAAATGTATATATATATTTTTATTTCTGAAAAAAAATATATAGAATTTATCTATTACTGTATATTTTTGGAACTACTATTGTCATTTTTTTTTTTTTTTTTTTTTTTGTGGGGGGTTTGAAACATAGTCCTGGCCAAGCAGGACTATGCAAGTAGAGATAGATAGATAGATAGATAGATAGATAGATACCCAAACCAGCATTTTAGCTTACACATGATTGCATGTTCAAAATCAGCAGAGCTTCCCCTCATTTCAAATGTTAAGCCTCAAATTTACAGCGACTGCACTTCCAAGTGCACTTGCAGTGCTTTAAAAATTGCACTTGAAGTTAGCATATTTACATGAACGTGTGTTTTGTAAATAACCCCCAGAGTCTTTTGACATGTATCTGCCTACTCACAAATAAAGTTTGTTTTTTAAGCCAAAATTATACAAAAATATTGAAAAAAAAATAAAATAAAAAAAAAACATACAAGATTTTTTGTAAATAATAAATTTTTATTTTTCCTCAGAACCAAAATAAATCAAGAGGGAGGCAACACTGGAGACAATTTTGACGTTTGTGAAGCCTTTTGTCCCCCCCCGGCACACATCAAGTGAGTGGACACCAAAATTCCGAACCTGCGTAGCATGTACATAGGGAGCAAAACCAGGTCCTAGAATCCCAAAGACCAGGAACAGCAGCAGATGAGATCTATGTCCCCAGACTGTGGTACTACAACAGCCTGCGTCTTCTTTCAGAGCAGACTGAAGCCAGGCAGTCACTTCCGACTCTTCCGTCTAGCCTTCCCTCCACGCGTCGCTGGAGGCTGTGCCTCTGGTGGTGGAGTTGTGGTAGGAGGAGGAGGAGGAGGAGGAGGAGGAGCAGTAGGGTCTGTGTTGTAAAGCTTAGTGGTGGGTGTGAGCTCACCCTTCAGACCCCGTTGGATGGCATCAAAAAAGATTGCCTCACACAAGTTTCGCTGTGGTTTGTCCATTTCTTGTAGCTTGCTAGCCAGATAAGTGGCATAGGCCTCCTCCGGATTGGGGGGTTTTGACAAAATTTGTGTGGCTTGCCGTATCAGCACCAAGGACTCCTCCTCTGTACGGCCCATCCTCCTGGGCCTTTTGCTGGCTAGGCGGAGGGGAGGGACCTGGCTTTCAGTCCGACTCCTGCTGGGCCCAGCTAGCTCTTGTGTGTGGCTGGTCCCGGCCTCCTCCTCCATACCACTGGTCCCGGCCTCCTCCTGGGTGAGCTCATCCTGTGTAAAAAAACAAAGCAATCAATAACTAAAATATGTCTATATTTAGAAATCATCAATCACTAACAATTTTACAGTTCTCACTTGCAAATACATTTGTCTTGAAATACAAAAGGCTATCATTTTGACACCATCATTTTTCCATCAGTTCACCAAGATTTGAGCCACATTTGTGTAAACTACTGTATCCTTCTATCTAATTTAATTTGTGATGAAATCCTAGATTTGGAAGCAATTCAAACATTGAACTTGACATCATTAATATTTGAGCAATCCAAACTTTAGAAAATAAAATATACCTGGCTCCAGCTGGGCGCATCAACTTTGTCCAGCAAGGAAGGGTCTGGATCTTCCAGGGATGGCTCACCTGAGGCGGAGGGAAGGGTGGAGGGACGGGTAGACGGAAGAGTCGAAAGTGACGGCCTGGCTTCTGACGTGTCATCCAGAAAACGCAGCCTGTCATAATACCACAGCTTAGGTACATAGACCTGACCTGCTGCTGCTCCTGATGTTTGGGACTGTAGGATCTTTCTTTGCTCCCGCCTATACACGCTACGCAGGTTCTTAATTTTGGTGTTCACAAAGTCAGTGTCTGCCTGGGGGACTCGGGTTTTCACAAACGCCAAAACTGTCTCCAGTGTCTTCTTCCGGGCAGCACGGTTTGGATATTGGGGGTGTTTTGTATCCCACAGATTGCTGTGCGACTCCACTAAATCGAGAAATGTTGAGAGGAAGGCCTCCTCCTTAAAGGGGTCTGCAGTATACCTTTGCATTTTCTGAAAAACAACCAAAAAAAACAAAACAAAACAAAAAAAAAGTCAGACCAAATGCACACTATATTGTGACAATGTAGGCGACACACACACTACTACACACGCTACCCCCCACACACACACTACCCCCCCCCCACATACACACACACACACTACCCCCCCCCCCACATACACACACACACACACACACTGCCCCCCCCCCACACACACACACACACACACACACTACCCCTCCCACACACACACACAAACACTCCCCCCCCCCCACACACACACACTCTACACACACTACTGCCCCATACACATACACTACCCCTCCCACACACACACAAACACCCCCCCCCCCCCACACACACACACTCTACACACACTACTGCCCCATACACATACACACACACACTACCCCCCCCCCCCCCCACACACACACACTCTACACACACTACTGCCCCATACACACACACACACTACCCCTCCCACACACACACACTACCCCTCCCACACACACACACACTCTACACACACTACTGCCACATACACACACACACACACACACACACACTACCCCCCCCCCCCCACACACACACACACACACTACACACACACACACTACTGCCCCATACACAAACACACACACTACCCCCACCCCCCTATACACCCACCTTCACCCCCACACTACCACACAAAACACCAAGCCCACTCAACCACCAACCCACATAAAAATCAATTAAACATCAATAAGATTAAATTTCAATATACACATTCCTAACGCAGGCTTAAAATCAAAATAAAATAAAACGATAACTATCTTACCGTCGCGTGTAGCACTCGCTGCTTCCGTTCGGACAAGCGTACGGCCTCGTGGTAACGCTTTATATACAGCGCATGCGCTCAGGCTCCGCCTGCTTCGCCCGCCCCTGACGTTCCTTGTGACCGTGTTTCCCCGCCCCTTTTACCCTCGTTCCGCTGTGGGTGAATGAGAGGAGAAAATGGCGGACGCAAATTCTAGGAGCAGCGTGAGCAGCGCGGAGGAAAGCCATGGGCCCCATGCTTCAGGAGCAAGGAGGAGATATAAGGCCACCAATATGGCCTTTGAAGAGATGGTGGAGATGGTGGCTATCTTAAAAAGGGAGGATTATGATGGGGAACATGGCCCTTACCCAAAACCTAATGTCCGGAAAAGCGCCATCTTGGATGAGGTAGTCACAGCCTTGGAGACGAAATTTGGGGTACGAAGAGGCAAGGACCAGCTCTGGAAACGATGGTCGGACATCAAGTCCAGGGAGCCGGACCAATATTACCGCATCAAAAAGGTCCTGAAAAAAAGTGAGTAAACTCCGCGTTTCTCGTGACTGTCGGACATAATCGTTCGTGTAGGCATTGAAAATCTGGCGGATTTGATCGTAATCGCTCGTGTAGATAGTGTATGTAAATCTGGCGGATTTTAACGTAATCGTTCGTGTAGGTAGTGTATGAAAACTGGCGGATTTGAGCGTAATCGTTCGTGTAGGCGGTGTATGTAAATCTGGCGGATTAGATCGTTCGTGTAGTTAATAGTTCTTGTAATGAGCGCATATGGTTGTTCGTATATGTGGGCGTAAATAGCATGAATTTGTGTATGGTGTAAATTTATCTGGTGTTGGATTAGATTTTAATTAGTTATTATTTTTTTGGTATTGTTCATGATAAACTGAATTGTCACGCTCAGTTTATAGGATATAAATTTTTACTAAAGTTTCATAAATTTATTCAGTGCAATGTAGACTCAATTAAAAAAATGAGATAGATAGATAAAATGCTGGTTCAACATCTGGACTAGGAAACTTTTATAAGTGTAGTTTGGGCCATCATAGAACATTTTTGACATAATCACACACAGGTACTCCAGGCGATGATTCGAGTGTGTCCGTCTGTGAAACTTGGACAAAAGATATACAGTATCACAGTTTGGTTAAAGGCTAGGTTCACATTGCTGCAATGTACGAGATCAAATGTGATTTGCACCGCACTGCAGTGCAAATCACATGTGATCTCTGTGTGATCCGATTTCAGCCATGCATATAGTATGGCTGAATTTGCATCGCATCTGGCCCAAACTTGTACATGGCCCTTTTTTTAGTCCACAGCCGAATCGGATCACATGGGTGTTCACACCATGTGGTCCGATTCCTGTCCCAGTTTAAAGATTGCACTGTGAAATGAGAACTAATTTGGAGGTGTCAATAAAACTTTACACTGATACTCCCAGCAGGTCACATAGGGCAGTGCGAACTGCGCATGCGATGCGTGAAACCACAGTAGATTTGCAGCGTTCACACATCGCAGCAGTCTGAACACAGCCTAACTAAAAAAAAGTCATTTTAAGGATGTATTAAACTAGGATCTTGTAATAACCAGCTAATAATTTTACAACACTTCAAACCAATGTTTCATATTCAAATTTCTGAACTCAAATATCACTATGCTTAAAAGTATTATTTTTTTTTTTTCATTCTCATAGGGGAACAAAGACTCAGACAAGAGGCGGAGCAGCCCAGGACCCCCCGACCTCTCCAGCCTGATTGGGCACTTAGCCCCAGCCCCGCTTCAGTATTGGAGCTGCCCAGCCCAGTGTCCTCGAGGGAGCAGCCAAGCTCGGTATCCTCCGCTGGACCAAGCTCTGTAGCTCCACTGGATGAGCCCAGCCCAGGGCTAGATGTGGAGGAGGAAGAGCAGGTGGAGTTACACACCCCACAAAGTGAAAGTGAGTGTCTGACAACCCAGCTTAAGGTAAACAATTAATGGCTGTATATTTTAACCAATTTTTTATCTACACATGTTTTTAGGTGATGATCTGGTTGTGGTTGGAGAAGCCGCGGAGCCATTTTCCACGGACAGTGCCCAGAGGCTAATTGGTGACATCATGGCCTGGAATGGGCAGATTGACCGTATGGAGAACCAGATTCTCAACATACAAAGAGAACTGATTACTATGAGGCAGGGAATGAAGAACATGATCGATGTTTTAGGGAGAATCTAAGCCCCTTTTCCCTAAAACCCAATCGATCATGTTCTTCATTCCCTTGGAACAACGTTTTTAATGTTTTAAAAACATAGTTTTTAGAGGCCAAATTTTGAAGATGCACACGGTGTGTCAACATGTGCTATGTGCCATTAGAGGATCGCAATGGACGCATTTGGTGTTTGCAAACCCTTCCTCATTCTAGTATGTGAGAGGAAGGGATTGCACACACCAAACACGTCCATTCATCACTCATGATGGTACATAGCACATGTTGACATTACCAATTTTTGGTGTGCATCTTCAAAATTTGGCTTTACCCCTTGTTTTATGTAAATAGTTAAAAATCGGATTTTATTTGTTTAGTTTTGTGATAATTGTATTTTTGATATATCTATATATTTCTATGTTTACCAAAAAAGAAAAAACAAAAAAAAAGAATTTCTAAAAAAAAAAAAAAAAAAAAAAAAAACACAAAAAAAAAAAAAAAGATCTAAATAAGAGGTACTGGTTGGAATGTGCACTATTAAAAAATCAAAAAAAAAAAAAAAAATGTGTGTGTCTACTTCTTTCAATACTCAATACCAGTTTTTGGAAGTCATTTTGTGTTTTCTGTCACAAAGGGCCTTATTTCCTATTGTCAAAAACCACTTTGCTATACAAATGCACTAGGACAGGAATATGCAATTAGTGGAAATCCAGCTGTTGCAGAACTACAAGTCCCATGAAGCATAGCAAGACTGACAGCCACAAGCATGAGACCCAGAGGCATGATTGACTTGTAGTTTTGCACCAGCCGGAGGTTGGCCAATTGCATATCCCTGAATTAGGACAATGTAGGATACAAGCAACGTGAAAAGCAAACAAGAACCAAACTTCAAAATTTGAACAGACAAGACATATTTCAAGAAAAATAATTTTTTATTGGTTAGCTGGCATTGGAATAGCCCCCCTACCATTAAAATAGCTGACATAGCGGTCACGCACCTCACGTGCTGCTTGGGGGGCTAAGCCAGGAAGGGCATGATCCAGCCCTGTCAGTTCTGGAAGCCTGAGTCCGGCCTCAGGCCCAATAGGCTGCAGGTACTGGTTACCTGAAAATTTCCTTAGAAAATTGTGCAGAATGCAGCAGCACAGAATAACATAGTTCAGTTTATATTCTGCCAGGTTGATGGCTGTCAGTAACAGACGGAACCGGCTGGCCATAATGCCAAAGGCACTCTCCACAACCCTTCTTGCTCTGGCCAGCCAGTAATTAAAAATCCTCCTCTCCGGGGTGAGGGTCCTTTGGGGGAAGGGTCTCATGAGATGTTCACTCAGACCGAACGCTTCATCAGCCAGAAAAACAAACGGGAGCCCCTCCACATTCTCGGCATCTGGTGGCAAGTCCAGGCCACCAGTGGCAAGACGGTGGCAGAACTCGGTCTGCCTAAAGACTCCTCCATCAGACATCCGGCCGTTCTTCCCCACATCCACATAAAGAAAGTCACATTGTGCCGACACCACCGCCATTAGCACCACACTATGGAACCCCTTATAGTTCCAATAGTAGGACCCCGAATGGGGTGGGGGCACAATCCTCACATGTTTCCCGTCGATGGCCCCTCCACAGTTGGGGAAGTCCCAACGGGCAGCGAACTGGGAAGCCACAGTCTGCCATTCCTGTGGCGTTGAAGGAAGCTGGGGAGTCAAACACATGAAACAAAAAAAAATTAGTCATTAAATAAAAACAATTCATAACAAATAAAATTCAAAAACATTTTGGAACAACAGTTAAACAGAAATATTGCAAATTTGTTTTCTGCCAAAAAAAAAAAAAAAGTAGGCGGACCAATTCACAGATTAATCAGCCCTCTGATGGACCAGGGGACATAAATTAGGTGGGTAAGTGGGGTGGGGGGGTTAATTACTAAGTATACAACACCTGCAACCAATTTGAGTGGGGTGGGGGGGGACTAATTACTAAGTATACAACACCTGCAACCAATTTGAGTGGGGTGGGGGGGACTAATTACTAAGTATACAACACCTGCAACCAATTTGAGTGGGGTGGGGGGGACTAATTACTAAGTATACAACACCTGCAACCAATTTGAGTGGGGGGAATAATTAATGAGTTGACAATCCATATCTATAGCTCTATATATCTCTATGTATCTCTATATCTATCTATATATCTCTATATATCTCTATATATCTCTAGATATGTCTCTATCTATATATCTATATATCTCTATATATCTATATATCTATCTCTCTCTCTCTCTCTCTCTCTCTCTCTCTCTCTCCACACACAGGGTGTATACACAAAAAAGGTAAAAAGCTAAAAAAAATGACACAAAAAAAAAAATAAAAAAATTTAAAGAAAAAAAAAAATAAATAAAAAAAAAAAATGCATGCATTCATATAAAGGGGACATTCACATCATATTCCTGTCATGGATATTAAAAGTCATGATGAAATGAATACAAACATACAATGCATATAATGCAATATTAAAAGAACAAACTTACCTTCATATATTCCTTCTGCAGGACCCGAATAATGGCAGAACAGGTCTCTGGAATAATGATCCCCAGAGCCTGGGGGGAGATGCCTGTCGAGAACTTGAGGTCCTGAAGGCTTCTCCCTGTCGCCAAGTAGCGCAACGTGGCGACGAGCCTCTGCTCCGGAGTGATGGCTTGCCGCATGCAGGTATCCTGCCTGCTGATATAAGGGGTCAGCAAAGCCAGCAGACGGTGAAAAACGGGGTCCGTCATCCTGAGATAATTCCTGAAATCATCAGGATTATTCTCACGGATCTCACGGAGTAAAGACATATGCGAGAATTGGTCACGCTGGCGCAACCAATTCTTTGTCCATGAACTCCTCCTCACCCTGTTCACAGACTGGGCTCGGGTCAAAGTATTAACCCCAACACCAAGCCCCCATATAGCACGAACTCGTTCCCGAGTACGTCCACACTCCATGGCTTTGAAACGGTCGGCTGGACAGACAAGCTCAACTGAACGCACTGAAGAACAGCCAGACCTATGAAGAACGACCTGAAACCCAGAAACCAGCGGACCAGAAGCGCCTAATAACAGGTACAACTGATCCACGCATACCGAAAGACAGATACAAACCTCACAGGTAGACTGCGCCGCAGCGAACGGACAAATTAAGCTGAAGTCTGAAAAGCGCGAATCGTCTCTAACCAAACTTCTACTAACGCAAAGTCAGCAGAAGGAGCCCAAAGGGTGCTTTGCTGTGTCTTGGACCTCCTATTTCTAGTCCCGTCGTACGTGGCGTACGTCATCGCGCACAGTTTCAGCGGACTGTTCGTTCGTCGTGTGTGGCCAAGTCCGTCCATGCTAATTTTGAGCGGACTGTCCGCTGAAACTGTTTGACGAACAAAGTTGAGCAAACAGTCCCCGCGTGTGTACGCGGCCTAATTCTGCACTATGGAATGAATTAGTGGCTGCTGCATGCACCGGAACTTCTACCAAAACGTACTGTATAAATATAATGGTAATTGGTGCGGTGCTGCCAAGAACTGTGATATTGCGGCAGAGAAATTGGACACTGACAACTGGGAAGGGGTTAACTGTGTGCCTAGCTGATGTTTATGAATCACGTTTCTGCCTTCCACCTGAACTGACCCTGGCCTGTTTACAGATGATGCCTCTTGCCTGCCGTATGGACTGCTCATCAACCATGTTTCTGCCTTCCACCTAAACTGACCTCGGCCTGTTTATGGACTATGTTTTGCCTGCTGCTTGGACTGATTGTTTGCCCTGCTAATGTAGTGGTGGGATTCAAGATAACACAGGGGTCTTACATATGTGAGGAGCTTTAGAGTAGTGTTCTGAATAGAGAAAAAATGTTTTGGGTTTTCTCTGGGTTTTGTAATTCCAGGATCAGGGTCTGGAGTCTTCAAAGAGATTTTAGTGGAAAAAAGACTCTACCCCTGTGCCCAGGTCCTTCCTGAGGCCCTAAACCTGATGTTCCTGCCTGCTGCCTGTAAAGACCCAGGTCTTTTTATGGACAATGTTGCTGCCTGGACCAATACTTTGGCTGTTCTGACTCTGCCTGCTACAGACCCTGGACTTTTTATGGACAATGTTTCTGCCTGCTGCCTGGACGAATATTTTGACTGTGCTGACCAAAAATGTGCCTGCTGTTTGTACTGACCCAGGACTTTTTATGGACCATGCTCCTGCCTGTTGCCTGGACCAATACTTTGGCTGTGCTGACTCTGCCTGCCTCTTGTACTGACCCAGGTCTTTTTATGGACCATGTTTCTGCCTGCTGCCTGGATGTCAGCCTGCTGCCTGTACCTACACTGGCTTATTTATGGACCATATTCCTGCTTGCTTCCTGGACAATTTCTTTGATTGTGGCTGACCACATCTCTGCCTGCTTCCTGGACCAATGCTATCCTCTGTGGACAACTGCTCTACTAACCACAGGTAACCTTTTGATTACTCTTTGTTAAGCTGGGCTGTGAAAAAGTTACACAAATGTGTTGTTGCCATAGTCAGGAGGAGTAGAAGAATGTATTTTGGATTCTAAATCTTGGTATGCACATTCTATTTGTTAGAAATATCATATAAATTGACAATTTTGTGTTCATTTTCTTTTCACACTTATCAAAAACGTGTGGAAAAAAATGACATGTTCAAAAGACTCATTATGCCCCATAGTATATACATTGGGGTTCTTGATTTCCAAAATGTCCTGGTGCTCCAGGGCTTACAAAAATATGATAGGTAGTCAAGAAATTAGGTGTTCCTTGGATGTTGGGTCTCTCTATGTGGCTAGGCTGTGAAAGTCACACACGTGGTATTACTAAGTAGCAGAATGTGTTTTGGGGTGCAATTGCAAGTATGCCTATGCTGTGTGAGAGAGAAATAACTTGTTAATTTGACAATTTAGGTAAAAAAACGTAATTCTTTAATTTTCCAAACAATTGTGGCAAAAAATTACAACTTAAAAAAACTCACCATGCATCTTACTAAATACCTCAGACTGTCTACTTTCCAAAAAGTGGTTGTTTGTACTGTCCTAGCATTTTAGGGTCTCAAGAAATGAGACAGGCAGTCAGTACACCAGGATTAATACATTTTCAATGAGAAATACTTTCACACAGACCAAATATAATACACTGGATTTGGGTTATTTTTACCAAGGATATGTAGCAGTTTAAGAGCCCTTTCACACCGCCTAGGCATCAATGGTAAAGTGGCACTAATTTTAGCGCAGGTTTACAGTCGTTTTAGCGGCACTATTCTGTTTTAACCCCCTGCTAGCGGCCGAAAAGGGGTTAAATCCGCTCTCAAAATGCCACCGCAGCGGCGTTTTGCCGACAGTATAGCAGCGCTGCCCCATTGATTTCAATGGGGAGGAGCGGTGAGTTCACGGCTCCAAAGAAGCTGCTGGCAGGACTTTTTCTGACACCCTGCCAGCGCATGATCCAATGTGAAATTCCCACTGGGGTGAATGGAGCTGCTTTTTTCAGGCGCTATACAGGTGCTATTTTTAGCGCTGTAGCGCCTAAAAACACCTCCAGTTTGAAAGGGGTCTTAATGTTGGCCAAAATTTCTGAAAAAAAAAAAAAAAAAGATTTTATAACAGCTTACCTGTAAAATCCTTTTCTTGGAGTACATCATGGGACACAGAGCCAATAACAACTATATTGCTATAGAGGCCACCTTTAGGTGATGGACACTGGTACGCTCTAAGAAAGGAAGTTCATTCCATATATAACCCCTCCCATTACTGGGAGTACCTCAATTTTGTAGCCAAGCAATACACGTGTAACCAAAGAAGGGAGGGACTTTTGTGTCCCGTGATATACTTCAAGAAAAGGATTTTACAGGTAAGCTGTATTTTCTTTATCGTACATCACGGGACACAGAGCCATAATAATAACTATATGAGATGTCCCAGAACAATGCTATCTGAGGGGAGGGAGATGCAAACAAAAAAACAGGGCGCCATCAGACTTGAGGACCTGAGCTCAAAAGCTATATCCTCATGCCTTTTTACATCCACCTGATAGAATCTAGTGAATGTATGGACTGTAGACCATGTTGCAGCCTTGCAGATTTGAGCCATTTAGGCATGGTGATGCACTGCCCACGAAGCACTAACAGCCCTGGTAGAGTGTGATGTGATTTGAAAAGGTGGAATCTTCCTCTTCAAACCATGAGCTTGAACAATTACTTGCCAAATCCACTTAGAAATAGTAGAGTTCGCTGCTGACTGTCCTTTCCTAGGACCTTCAGGCAACACGAACAAAACATTTTTTTTTAGAATCTGAGCAGTCGCTTTCAAGTAGACTTTGACTGCTATCACTACATCCAGCGAATGCAGTGACCTTTCCTCCATAGAACAGGGTTCTGAAAAAAATGAAATTAGAACAATATCCTGGTTTAGATGAAAAGCTGATGCTACCTTCGGTAGAAAGTTAGGATGAGGACGCAATACTTCCCTTTCCTTGTGAATAATTAAATATGGCTCTTTACAAGAAAGAGCAGCCAACTCGATACCCTTCTTGCAGAAGATATGGCTACCAGAAAAACTAGCTTCCTCATGAAAACGACCAAGGGAATATGTCGTATCGGCTCAAAAAGCTGTTTCTGTGATACTAACAGAACTAAATTCAAGTCCCAAGGGTTTAGGGATGGCTTAACTGGTGGATTAAACAGTGTTACCCCTTGTAAAAAGCTATGGACCAAAGAATGCAAAGCAAGTGATCATTGAAACAATATCGATATTGTCTTTCTTTGATAGCTTCATCATCAAAGCTACAAACTGAAAATTGAGTTTTTCTACCTTGAAACTAAGAAATTTCTGATGAGCGTGAAAAATGGGCACATGCAGGTATGCATCCTTGATGTCTAAAGTTTGAAAGAGAGACTTTTTTCTCTGGATCTTCGGGGACATTTGACCTTAGAAAACGAGGAGATGGAAACTCCCATAACTCTAGTTTGTAACCCAGTGATACAGTGGAGAGCACCCATCTGTCCTGAAATTCTTCCTGCCAGACCCTAAAGAACTGCATAAGTCTTCCCCCCACTCGTGCTAGCAGGTTGCCCCTTCATAAAGAGGCCTTAGCATTCTGCTTTGTAGGTTTCCTTCCCCAGGACTTTTTCTGTCCCTGGGGTTGACCCTGAGGTTTACCCCTTGAACCTGATGGCAGAGGCCGTCGTGACTGCCTAGAGGCTGACGCCCCTGACCCTGGAGAAGGAGCCTGTTTAAATTAAGGATATTTATTCCTTTTCTTAAATGGCAAAAGGGTACTTTTCCCACTTGAAATTTTCTGGATGTATTTATCCAAATCCTCTCCAAACAGCCATTCACTGTGAAAAGGAAAACCAGACAGGAGTTTTTTGCATGGCGCTTTGACCATAAAATCCTACGTATATGCAGAAGTACAAGTGTCAGGCATGAAGTCTGAACGATAAAATCTCTAATAGCGTCAATAGCAAAACATAATGCCCCTGGTAGCTTGGCTAAATCCCGTGCCTGTTGATCAGGGATGACCTTGAGCACCTGTCTCAACTGGTCCAGGGATTGACATACACCTATTTCGGGGGCGTGGCCAGCGCACAAGCTGAATGGAAGCTCTGTGAGAGAGCTCCGTGACACGAACGGGCATATTAGCGACAATTCACAGCGAATATCGGTAAAAAAGATACGAACAGACAACGGAAGAGTTCCTGAATCCGAAGGTGATGTCGAAAAAGCGGAAAGACAAACAGAAAATGAAAAAACTAATGACATTCTCCTCTCAGTCAGCGGGAGGGAGAAAAAAAGATGGCACAGATCCTCTCACAGCTGCTGTACCAGCAACGGCCTCCTCAGGGAGAGCGCACTACACTGACATGCCTGATGCTGCTCTAGAAGAATCACCTCACAAAACACATCTGGAATCTCCTCATGAGGAAGATTACCTCAGCCCTACATGTCGCAGCCCGTCTAAAACTCGTATCCAACTGGATTTCACAGGCCAGGAGGTAAGCTATAAAATACCTCATATTAGTCAAGATAACACAGTCATAACTCCTATAGCTTCGCCTATAGCTGCATTCCCCACTAATAACCAGCCTATTCTGGACACCCAATTAAAAGAAATGCTATTAACTTTACATACTTCGCTTCATACGGATATTTTACAACTCACAAATCAATTCTCCAAAGCAGTGAACTCCTTAGGTGAAAGAGTACACACTATTGAGAACTCTATGGGAGACATGACCAATACTATTAATGACTTAATAGATGCTCATGAAGAAAATAAAGCTGAAAAAGAGTGGCTTAAATTTAAAATCGCAGATTTAGAAGACCGCTCAAGGAAGAACAATCTCAAAATCAGGGGTATCCCTGAAAATATACAGCAGTCTGATCTTAAAAAATATGCCACTGACTTATTCTCCAACTTGCTGCCAGCTATACCAGCCTTAGAGCTCACAATTGATCGTATCCATCGGATTCCGAAACCGTCATTTCTCCCTCCACAGATACCACGTGATGTACTACTTGGAGTACACTTCTACCATGTTAAAGAACAAATCCTATATAAAGTGCGACATCTAGGACAACTTCCACAACCATATAATACAATCCAGATTTATGCTGACTTGTCTAAACATACTCTAGATATGAGAAGACAACTTTCCACGATTACAAAAGCTCTGCATAATCATAAAATTGAATACCGTTGGAAACAACCATCTAAACTACTGATACAAAAGAACGACACCTACCATACAATCACTTCTGTGGAACAAGGCATTAAGTTACTTCACGCATGGGGTATTATCCCTGAACCAACTCCACCTATCGGAGCTAAGAAGAATCTGGAGAAACTTACGCCACAATGGCATTAGCTTTCATTGACTAGATCCGGTCAAAATACAATCCTATCTATAGGAAACTGATTATCAGCTTGCCCGCCGTGCCGTGCGATACTAAATCTTTGGAACAGCTGACCTTTAAACTAATTCCCCATTCTAATGTTGCAGTATACATTGAAATGTTTACCACTGCAAGTTAAGTTTAATGTTTGGTTATATTTTTGTTTGTGCTTTTACTTTTATTTTTTTCTTCACAGTATCCTATACACAACTCATAGCATTCAAAGGGATAGGTATGTTGTGAACCTACAAAATTTGAATCAAAACTTTTCAGTCACTACATTTTTGGACATTCATAGTCATTTCAGACTACAGATTGTTCACATGGAAGTAGAATTTAAAGCTATTATCAGGCTAGTATGTACTTACTTTTTCCATCTTATTAATATCCTTTTATGAGTATAAAGTTAATATCTTTAAATACTAATGGTCTTAACCATCCAGCAAAAAGAGCGTCGATGTGGCAAATGGCTAACACCCAGCGATGTCAAATATTGTGTATACAAGAAACCCATTTCAAAACAGGCGCTATTCCCACTTGCACCCATAAGAACTTTCCTCACATATTTACAGCATCAGGCCAACAGAAAAAAAGAGGAGTACTTATTGCCATACATCATTCAGTTAATTTTCAATTACATGAACCTATTGTAGATACCAATGGACGATACCTCATATTAATATGTACCATTGATAATACACTTACTACATTGGTAAATGTGTATGCGCCTAATAAAAGGCAATCCCATTTTCTGAATGGCCTGATGAGAAAAATAGGTAAATGCCGAAAAGGTGCCTTAATAATTTGTGGAGACTTCTACACAATACATGAACAAGAACTAGACACTTCTAATCCCAAAACCAGAACCAATTGTGCACTTTTTTTTGAATAAAAGCGATCTCTATGATGTATGGAGATGCCATCATCCTAGAGATCGTGAATACACATATCATTCCCTGGTACATAATACCTATACTCGTATCGATTATATTTTTACGGATAAGTGGTTATTGCAGCGGGTGAGGGAGTCTGACATTGCACCCATCACTTGGACTGATCATGCCCCAATTAGTATGACTATTCTACCTAAACACTCTCAAACGACCCATTTTCTATGGAGAACAAATGCATATCTTATCAAAATGCCTACCTATGCTACAGCTATACAAAACCAGATAACTGAATTCTTTAAATATAATGTGGGATCGGTGTCAGACTCTGCCACCCTATGGGGTGCTCATAAAGCATTTAGTAGGGGAATCCTAATGCAACTGAATGCTCAATTCAGGAAAAATAAAACGAAACTCATGGAGAAACTTACTGCTGACATTAAAACATTAGATTCCCAAAACCAATGTCCCCCATCACAACAACTGAAAACTAAACTACAAATATTACGACAGGAACTCAGAACGACTTTATTGGATACATTTGAAAAACATACTAGAAAACTTAAAGCTAAATATTACCATACTAGCAACAAAGCAGGAAAAAAACATGGCACTTCGGATCAAAGGCAGATATTCCAAATCAAAGATTCCATATCTATTCCACCCTATTACTAGAGAAAAATTGCAAGACCCCCAAGACATAGCAAATGCATTTAGCTGTTGTTATAGCTCCCTTTACAATCTTAAAGATGATTCTCAAACTCCCACACCTACCCCAAAGATAATAAGTGATTTCTTAGATACTATTAGTCTCCCATCATTAACTACTGATCAAATCTCTGATCTTAACATCCCATTTTCAGTGGAAGAAATTGCTAGAACTATAGACTCCCTGCCCAACAATAAATCTCCGGGCCCAGATGGAATGATAGGAGAATACTATAAATTACTTCGAGATACACTGGCTCCCCACTTATGCTCACTTTTTAACGAAGCGGCATCCAAATCAGAATTTCCGGCTGAGATGCTTCAGGCCTTGATCATAACACTGCCGAAACCAGGCAAAGATCCCAACGCTCCCCAAAATTTCAGACCGATTTCATTATTGAACATTGACATCAAAATATACGCCAAAGCAATAGCGAATCGACTGATGAACTACATACCAGACCTCATTCACAAAGATCAATCTGGCTTTACTAAAGGTCGACAATCTTCAGATGCAACAAGATGTCTGATTGATATTATACACTTCACTGAGAGACATCAAACGCCTTCTCTGCTCCTTTCTTTGGATGCAGAGAAGGAGTTTGATAGGGTCCATTGGGGCTATTTACAGTCAGTGCTTTTAAAATTCGGCTTTCATGGAAATATTTTATCGGCAATTTTTGCACTGTATAAGGGCCCCTCAGCGAGAGTATACACAAATTATATGGCCTTTGCCATCTCGAATGGAACACGACAAGGTTGCCCCTTATCTCCTTTAATCTTTAATTTAGCCATCGAACCTCTAGCAGAACGTATACGATCTGACACAAAACTATCTGGTATAAAAATTGGGCAAATAGATAATAAAATAAGTCTGTTCGCAGATGACATAGTGCTTATAGTGTCCGATCCTATTTCATCTCTCCCGAATCTCCAAAATATACTAATGACATTTGGAGCAGCATCATATTATAAAATCAATGAAACCAAGTCCCATATTTTAGACCTAGGATTAGATAACACAACCAGGCAGTTATTGTCTAATAAATACCCCTACCACTGGAAAGACAAGTGGATTTCTTACTTAGGAATCACTCTCACTAACAAAACAAAACAGTTATTTAAAACAAACTTTTTACCATTTAAGAAACATTTTGAAACAGATCTGACAACACTTAGTAAATTCGAATTTACATGGGCTGGTCACCTGGCAGCTTTCAAAATGATGACCTTACCAAAATTATTATATCAACTCAGGTCCCTTCCAATATGTATCCCTAAATACTACTTTAAATCCTTACAAAGCAGTTTGGGAAAATATCGTATGGAATGGCAAAAAATCCCGTTGCGCATACCATATACCAATTAAACATAGAAATATAGGTGGTGCGACCGTACCTGATCTACAGGATTATTATGACGCAACTCTTTTGACCCAATTGCAAGAATGGTTCTTGCCTACTCCTAAAACTTTATGGGGACAAATTGAGAAAGACATCACACGACAGCCTAATATGCAATTCTGGTTACTTAGTAGGAAAATTAAGTCCACAATTACAGCTCAATACCCACCAACGGTGAAAGCGACGCTACACTCTTGGCAGAGAATCATCACATACAAATGGGATAAAACTCCAATCACGGTGTTAAACCCTCCTCTAACAATCATACCAACATTAATTCCTGGCGTACAAATACACGACTGGAATATGGGTCGGGATATCAAACTTGGTTCCTTCTTCCAACAGGGCTCATTAAAGTCTTTTTCTCAGTTAAAGCGGGATTCCACCCTAAAGTGGAACCTCCGCTGATCGGAACCCCCCCCCCCCCCCTCCGGTGTCACAATTGACACCTTTCAGGGGGGAGGAGGTTGGAGATACCTGTCAAAGACAGGTATTTTCACCCACTTCCGGGCATAGACTCCCACGGGAGTCTACGCCATTTCCTGCCCTGCCGCACTGTCTGCTGGGACACACACGGGTCCCAGTGACAGCGCAGAGATTTCCTATTGCGCGCCGCGGCTCGCGCATGCGCAGTAGGGAACCGGGAAGTGAAGCCGATTCGCTTCACTTCCTGATTCCCTCACCTAGAATGGCGGCGGCAGCAGCCGAGGCCCGAGCGGTCGATCGGCCTCGGCTGCCGGCATCGCTGGAACCCGGGACAGGTGAGTGTCCATTTCTTAAAAGTCAGCAGCTGTAGTATTTATAGCTGCTGGCTTTTAATATTTTTTTTTTGGGCGGAATCCCTCTTTAAGTAATGAATTACAGCTTCCGAATTCTGAGCGATCTACATATATTCAAATAGAAAAGTGTCTGCTACACAATCCATAACTCAGAGCTTCAATCCCGGTTAAAATATGGTCTTTCCTCAATAACCATGCCACCTCACAGAAAGGAGTAGCTACAATATACCAAATTCTAGGGGAAAAAAACATACCCAGCAAACTACCTTCCTTCCTTAAATGGGAACAAGATTTGGGGCAAGACTTTTCAATTAAACAATGGATGGCTTCCCTACGAAGCATATATAGGGCCGCTGCATGTGTTACACTATGGGAATTGGCACAAAAAATTGTTCAAAGACAATACCTGACTCCACATATCCTAGCAAAATTCAAGGGGAACTCGTCACCTAATTGCTGGAGAAATTGTACCCAATTGGGGACCCTATTTCATATTATGTGGGACTGCCCAAGCTTACATAACTACTGGCAGGCAATCTCCCATTTACTCACTTCCGTAACAGGTATTGTCCTTCAACTTTCACCAGAACTAGCCATTCTGAATATGAATTTACATACGATTCCCAAACAATATCGTAAAGTAGTAACACATATACTATTAGCTGCGAGACTATCCATAACTAGAAAATGGAAAACTGACTCTCTTCCTACTATGACAGAAGTTATAGAATTAACCCAACTTCACCACTCCTATGAATTGTTATTTCCTAATGACAAATCCCTATATATTAAGGAACAACAACTATGGGAACCTTGGAGTACATGGTACAAAAATGATACTTCCACAATTTAGATAATGCTGATTCTTTAATCATATAGAAGAAAGAACTCCTGTGCGTTTTAATATTTTTTGGATGGCTTTAAAAATAATTTAATAACAAAGTGACAAATATATCACATGTCTGTTTATCTGAATTGAGCTGCGGAGTAAGAATAGATCTTTATTTTCCTTCATAAAAGATAACTACTGTGTTTGAATTTCCTTTAGGATGTTGGCCTAGGTACTCCAAGACACAGATAGATCCCTGTGAGGAGTGTCTTGGGGTCCAGAAGTGGCCATTATCCATATCGCTATTTATAAATCTTACAATAATTATATTACGGACTTTATTATACAAGTTCTAAGAGACTCACTCTTGTTCGAGTCCCTTTATGACTATGAATATTAGATACTTGGGAATACTACTTTATTCTTTATTGTGGACTATTTGTTTCTATTCTATATTGTGCTGAGAAAACCCTGTCACTACATTATACTGTGTTATGTTACTTTTATTACTATATATATTATTATTTTTTGTTTTGTAACCCTTGTTGTAACTAACTCTGCTAAAAATCTCAATAAAAACATTTTAAAAGACATACACCTATTTCGCCACTGCAGGTTGAGTTACGGTTCCTGAACCATCAGAAGAACAGCGCATCAGAGAGACTCATAGTCTGATGTAAAAAGCATAAAGACAATTTATTAAATGAAAAAGAAAAAAACTCAATAAAAGACGTCTGATCCTCCTGGGATCTTAAAACCTTTACATCAGTCAATCACGACAATAAAACAACAGTTGCTTGATGATAAATTAACCCTGGGATCTTCTATCCGTGACTTTGAGATGTTGGTAAAAACAGGGCTGTGTTGCCAGTGTAGTCTATTGTGCACGTAGATTTAATGATTGTGGGTGATTATCTCACAGAGGCAGGGGGAACCAGTAGAGTTCATATACAAGTGTAAAAAAAAAAAAAAATGGTTGGAACTGAGTTCCAAAAGTCACCCACTTTTGTTAATGGCTGGACTGTAGGGCTGGGGCGCCGTCATGCTGAGCTGGAGGAGTGGAAGAGAAAGGGTCAATCCTGCTCCCTGTGCTCCGGGACGGAGGTGCAGTAAACGCCGAAGGATGTTAATCCAAGTTGGACACAAGGTGGCGTCCACCTTGTGTGTTGGAGAGGCTTGGAGCGCAGCGCTCCGCTTGCCCGAGCGGTTGCGGGTCACTATTGGTCACGTGGAAGGCTCCGTAGCGAGGGGAGTTGCCATGCCGACCGGCCTGCTAACATGTTTCGCGCGCATGCGCTTTATCAAAGCTGAGGCGGCATGTGGCACACATAGGGATATATGGCATCGGGTTGTATGGAGGGGCGGGGAGTACCTGAGTAAGCTAAATTAACCCCTCATGTGTCAATACGTATGTTTAGCTTGAGACTTGTGGAGCAATAATATCTATTGATGTGTAGACTTAAGGGACACCGATAACAATGGATTCGGTTTCGATTGAGATATTGAGTGGGTGAAAAGGGATATGAAAATTTAAGGAGAAGTGTGGGGTGGGGAAAAAGAGAGATAATTATGTGAAAAAAGGGGAAGGGGGGGGAGGGGGGTGGGGAATGTATATGAAAGATGTATATTGGATGTAGCGACATATGTTTGAATAATAATTGTAAATATATGGAACATAAAAAATTTAAAAAATGTAAAAATAAAAAGAAAGATAAAAAGTAAAAATGAAAATAAAAAAGGGGGGGGAAAGGAAGGGGGTCGTGCTCTAGGTGCTGCCCTGTTGAGGCCTTGCTCCACAAGTCTCAAGCTAAACATACGTATTGACACGAGGGGTTAATTTAGCTTACTCCGGTACTCCCCGCCCCTCCATACAACCCGATGTCATATATCCCTGTGTGCCACATGCCGCCTCAGCTTTGATAAAGCGCATGCGCGCGAAACATGTTAGCAGGCCGGTCGGCATGGCAACTCCCCTCGCTACGGAGCCTTCCACGTGACCAATAGTGACCCGCAACCGCTCGGGCAAGCGGAGCGCTGCGCTCCAAGCCTCTCCAACACACAAGGTGGAAGCCACCTTGTGTCCAACTTGGATCAACATCCTTCAGCGTTTACTGCACCTCCGTCCCGGAGCACAGGGAGCAGGATTGACCCTTTCTCTTCCACTCCTCCAGCTCAGCATGACAGCGTCCCAGCCCTACAGTCCAGCCATTAACAAAAGTGAGTGACTTTTGGAACTCAGTTCCAACCATTTTTTTTTTTTTTTTCTACACTTGTATATGAACTCTACTGGTTCCCCCTGCCTCTGGGAGATAATCACCCACAATCATTAAATCTACGTGCACAATAGACTACACTGGCAACACAGCCCTGTTTTTACCAACATCTCAAAGTCATGGATAGAAGATCCCAGGGTTAATTTATCATCAAGCAACTGTTGTTTTATTGTCGTGATTGACTGATGTAAAGGTTTTAAGATCCCAGGAGGATCAGACGTCTTTTATTGAGTTTTTTTCTTTTTCATTTAATAAATTGTCTTTATGCTTTTTACATCAGACTATGAGTCTCTCTGATGCGCTGTTCTTCTGATGGTTCAATTTCTGCTTTCTTCCACCAAGTCCAAAGTGGTCTAGCAGCTGCACATTAAGACTAATTACAGGCCCTCTTTGAGACAACAATTAACCTAATATTTGGATAAAGCGTTCTCTACAAAAGGTTTTTTTTCATTTGTGCGCCAATAACTTTTGTTTTTAATACTGTGAGTTACGGTTCCTGCCAAAGAAAACAAGCTTTTTAAGGGCCGGTTCACACAGCAGGCGAGGCGAGGCGACTCCGACTTGCCTCGCCGCGACCTGCCGCGGCGACTTGCAAATGACTTCTGTATAGAAGTCAATGCAAGTCGCCCCGAGGTCGCCCAAAAGTAGTACAGGAACCTTTTTTCTGAGTCGGAGCGACTCGAGTCGCTCCTCTCAGAACGGTTCCATTGTACAGAACGGGGGCGACTTGCGAGAGCGAGGCGAGGCGAGTCGTGTCGCCTCGCATCGCCCGCTGTGTGAACCGGCTCCAACAGGAATTCCAATCTTTTATAGGTTGGATCCTTAAGCATTTGTGCATTGTCAACCGGACAAGTTACATTTTTATTCATAGGGGAAATGCATCAATTGCCGGTATATTCCATTTTTAGTGAATTTTTCCTCCATAGGATAAAGTGTTTTTTAGGAGAGAGAAAATGCTTACCTGGGTGATCCCACTCAGAATACATAAGCTGTTCCAACAATGGATGGACAGGAAAAGCATGCATAGCTTGGGGAGGCTTTAGGGAACCTGAAGAAGAGGTGGGTTTTTCAGCTGACTCATTTAAAAGGTACCTTAAATGTGTAGCGAACCATTTCTGTCAGGGATTGCACCAGCAATTTTTCAGATTGAGATCTGAAAAAGGCACTTCCATAATTGATTCCTCAGAAGAGTCACCCTCCTCACGGACTCATCCTCCCCTGCCCACTGATCCTCTGCTTGAGGGTCCTTGGTGGCAGCAGGGAACCTATCACGCTTTCTCACATGATGGAAAGATGCAATTAGAGCAGTCAATCTTTCCTCCAGCCCCACCAAAGCTGAGGAGAAAACATCATCAGTAATGTAGACAATGGCTGAAGTGTTGGAAACAGTTGCAACAAACCCGATGGCTCACCCTGATCAGCTACCTCTGGATCTTCGGGGGGGGGGGGGGGGGGGTTGCATTGCCGTGGTGAGACTAGGGTCCTCAGAGCCTGAAGGTGATACTTTTGCTCCCCCTTTTTATTTATTTTTATATTTTTCTGGTTCAATAGGTTTTATTGCAGAAGAAGAATTAAACATACAACAATGTCAAAGGCACCTAGATTGCCCATGCAGGGGCTGGAACTGGCGCATAAGAAACAAAAACAACAAAAGAGAATACAGGGCAGTGTATTAGTGGAAATTTGGCCACTTTATGGACATTTAAATGGAAAAGAGAAAACAGACCAAACACTCTGGACCAGAACCGCACTATTCACGGGCAGGCCCACCAGGTGTGAATTACATCCCCACGATGGCCACATCCTGGAAGCAGCGATCGCTAGAGGTGGAGTTGGCATGGGCAATACGTGCTGGAACCCAATACCACTTTGTATGCTGCCTCCAAGGTGGCAGTATTAAAGGAACATTTGGCTACGGAAGACCGGGCCTTGCTCCAGTCCGCCGGATCGATCCCATGACCTAGATCCTGCTCCCACTGGGACCTTTGGTCCCCTTTTTGAGCAATCTGTACGTTCCCTTCTGGAATTCATAGTCCTAAGCACAAATGCAGGGGTACTTTACTAGGAAAAAATGCACCCACTGCTGAGCAATAGTTCAGTAATTGTTACTGCTATTTACGCTCGGCCTGATGCGGAGTAAATGTGTCTTGGGGAATAACTGTGTCCCACACTCACATGCCCAGGTCTGCTTCTGTGTCCCTCTGTTAGTCCAAATGAGACTGACAATGGAGCTTTTTTATATACTAATCCGTCCTGCGCTGTGACGTCCACACCAATGCCGCTCTAAGCCACGTCCCCTTACTTCCAATCAGATCGGCATGTGGGGTGGGAGTGCGGGTGAATGAGGAGAGCATGGGGAAGGGGAGAGCCGCTGCTGCTGAGGGCGGCGGGGGAGCGGAGTGGCAAACCCCTGGACCCTACAGCCCCCCCTGCTCCTGGAGAGGAGGAGAGAAAACATTCCCAGATGGAGTAATCCCAGTAAAATCCCCCCTCCAATCTCTTAACCGGTGGCCAGGACGGATAGCTGGAGGAACCGTGCAGCTTCAGCTGACACAGAGTGAGATCTGAAAGCATGGAAACAGGCACATGCTCTTTACAGCCCCCAGTGATGATTTTAGGCAAGACAACATTTTTTTTTTAACAAAAACAGTTTATTTAACCACTAGAGATCTGCGCTATAGCCGAATGACGGCTACAGTGCCGACCTGCTTTGCCAGGACTACGTCTATTGAGTCTATGAGACTCGTCTGATCACAGATCGGAGCAAGGGGGTCGATCTCGACCCCTTACCACGTGATCAACTGTCAGCCAATGACAGCTGATCATGTGATCACAACAGAGCCGGTAATCGGCTATTTTTCCTAACGATTACCGGCGGCCGTGAGAGGGACTTCAGTCCCGATCACGGCGAGCTGGAGTCAGCTCATCAGTGCCCACCTGCCCCCTGCCAGTGCCACCTATGTGTAGGAAAAAGTGCCAATCAGTGCCACCCATTAGTGCCCGTAGTGACACCCATTCATGCCCATAGTGCCACCCATTAGTGCCCATAGTGCCACCTATTAGTGCCCACAGCGCCAGCTATCAGTGCTCACAATCTGCCGCAACAACAGTGCTGCACCTCAGTGCTACATATCCGTGCCCATCAGTGTCATCTACCAGTGCCCATCAGTGCCCATCAGTCCCATCTATCAGTGGTACCTATCAGTGCCCATCCGTGCCACCCATCAGTGCCATCTTATCTGTGCCCATCTTATCTGTGCCCATCTTTGCCCATCAGTGCCGCCTTATCTGTGCCCATCAGTACTGCCTTATCTGTGCCCATCAGTGCCCACCAGTGCCGCCTCATCAGTGCATTTCAATGAAGGAGAAAAATGACCTGTTTGCAAAATTTTATAACAAACTATTAAACATGATTTATTTATTTTTTTGCATCTTTTTTTGTTTGTTTAGCAAAAAATAAAACTCCCAGCTGTAATTAAATACCACCAAAAGAAAGCTCTATTTGTAGGAAAAAATGATAAAAATGTAATTTGGGTACAGTGTTGTATGGCCGCGCAATTGTCATTCAAACTGCATGAAGCTGAAAATTGGTCTGGGCAGGAGGGGGGTTTAAGTGCCCAGTAAGCAAGTGGTTAAGTTTCAAACATAACAATAGAAAAAACAAAATGCAGTGATACATTCTCATCAATCGCACAGCAGATAACAGTTAACATTGTCTGTCCTGTGTAGCAAGGCAGTAGCTTGGCTATTGAACTAGAGGTGAAAAGGAGACCATGTCCTGGGGTATAGTGCATCGAACAAGGGCCTTTGTGAGGAGGAGGGTGTAACGGCACCCCTAATATAAAGGGGGTTTACGCCGTTTACGATGTTCCCTCTCCTAGACACACATCCACTCGCTACCAATATCCACAGCTAAACGACCCTTTCCTATAGGAGCCGACCCCTCTGGCAAAAAGACGAGACACACTCTGTCTCTTCTGTAGTAGGAATGACTTTATTAATGAGAAACATTGTAACTTTATACACAATTCAAGGCACATGCTTTAACATGAACAAGGGCCCAGCTCCACCCACACATCCCAAGACTCAACACCTCATGCTGACGTCTGCTAGGCTTCAAACGATCCCACCCAATACGCATCTTTTCACAAAGGGTTGGCAGCCAGTCTGTCTGGCACTTTACAATACACACAAGGACAGACTTAAATGAACAATAGAAATGCAAAACAACTTAATTCCTCACAGCAATGATACTTAACCCCCATATACAGTATACATCCAATCTATATACAATGTATATACAGCCTTGAATATGGCTATCACAGACCATATCGGGGGGTTTCTTTTATTCACCCTGTGTCCAAAGTGACCCCACTGTCACAGAGGGGTTACATATCATTGAGAGGGATGGGGGGAGGAAGTGGGTGGGAAATCGGGGCAGCGGAGGGGAGGTCGGGGGAGAGGAGGGGTTGGGAGGATCGGGGGGGTTGGGAGGATCGGGGGGGTTGGGGAGGGTTCCAATACCATCTCATCCAGGAGTAGTCAACAATATGGATATACATTGTATACAGTATTTCCGACTGTATCTTGCCTGCTGCATTGCTCACTGGCTACAAACTATGCTACTGTGTTCCGAGTCCTGTCCCAGAGGCAACCGTCTCTCACGGACCCGGCATGCCCATAATTTATCACATTTTTTGGGGCAATTGCATCCCAAGTACGTCAGTTTATACAGCGGCAGTGTCTGATCAATTAGCAACTGCCACTGTTGGACCGTAGGGGAGTAGGCCTGTTCCAATTTATTAGGATTGCCTTCCTGGCATAGAAGGCTGCGTAGAATACAAATAGTTTTTTTAGACTGCAGGGCCTCCAGTGTGTCGCATATACCTAACAGTAGATAAATTGTGTCCCATGGGACTGTCAATTTACCTATCTTGTTTATCACGTCCACTACCCCCATCCACAATGGCTTTATATGCGGGCAAGATCACACCACATGGAAAAAGGTGCAAATCTCAGCAGTACATCTGTGGCATGTCCGTTGTCTATCAGGGTATATCCTAGCAATTCTTTCAGGGGAGTAGTAGACCCGATTAATGAATTTCAGTTGTGTAAGGCGATCCCTAGCCGAGATCATTAATGGGATAAATTGCTGAATGCCCTCCTCCCAGTCATCATCAGCTAGCTCCGGTATATCCAATTGACATAATGAGAACAGCTGGGAGACCTTTGAGGTGTCAAGGCCTACTAGAGTAGAATATAAGGTTGACAGAGTTCCCCCCCGTCTCCGAGTTCCCTAGTAAGGCTTCCACAGCATTTACTTCTAGCTGCAAAGGTCCTGGGAACTGAGCCTGATACGCGTGCCGTAGCTGTAGATACCTGAATAGAAGACATTTACTGTATAGGAGAAATCCAAAGGAAATTTTTTTGAAATTCCTTAGAAATCTCCACTTACCTTGTCCTGCTGCAGGGTTCTGTAGTACAACCAAACAGACCCAATCTTCGCCCACCACGGCAGGCTCCGTTAAAAAAGCCTTCAAGGACCGGGGTCCCTTTTTATTGGGGTTCCACTGCCCTGGACCCGTATAGCACCCTGTCAGTAAGCTTTATGGCACTGCAATCTGACCAAAGCACTGAAGCCCAGGGTCCAGCTCTCAAAGAGAAGCGTTACAGGCAAAACCTTTTTTCTTACAGCACGAGACCCGGGTACCAACCACCTTGGCCTCAATGGCACTTTGGATGGATCTGGTTGCAAAGGGTTGCTTCAGCAAGGTATACTCCAGTAGAGCCTCTGCATAGCACATCTTTACTCCTGACCAACACCTAAGACATGGGCGAAAAAACTGAGGTAACTCCCAGTAATGGGAGTCGTTATATAGGGAGTGACCTTCCCGTCTTAGAGCATGCTAGTGTTCATTACCTAAAGGTAGCCTATATACCCATATAGGTGAATCTTACTGCTAGGTTTGAGTGCTAACCACTACACCACTGTGCCGCCCATATAGGGTGACACAGTGGTGTAGTGGTTAGCACTCTCACCTAGCAGTAAGAAGGGTCATTGGTTCGAATCCCAACCACGACACTACCTGCCTGGAGTTTACATGTTCTCCCTGTGCCTGCGTGGGTTTCCTCCGGGTACTCTGGTTTCCTCCCACAATCCAAAGACATGCAGGTAGGTTAATTGGCTTCTGCCCAAAAAAATAAAAATAAAATTGGCCCTAATATATGAATGGGGACCTTGGAATGTGGGCTTCTTGAGGGTAGGGACTGATGTGAGCGTGCAATGTACAGGGATAGGGACAGTTGTAGACACTCACTCAGGTTGAACTGGATGGACTGGTGTCTTTATTCAACCTTACTATGTAACTATATATGTAACTTTATAGTTATTATTATGGCTCTGTGTCCTGTGATGTGCGATAAATAATTATTTTTTTTTCAAAACGTTCAGTCTTTTTCAATTATACCGCAAGAAATAAAGTGAATACCATCAAAAGAAAGCTCTGTCTAAAAAAATGCTAAAAAATGTTGTTCGGGTACAGTGTGGCATGACTGAATAATTGTCAAAGTGTGAGAGCACTGAAAGCTGAAAATTGGCCTGGGCAAGAAGTGGGTAAAAGTGCGTGTGTGTGTGTGTGTGTAGGGTGTGACATCGATTGGTACGTGCAGGAAAGAAGTGCAGAGGGTATGATGATGGAGCAGTATTGTGCAGAACAGGAGTGAAAAGTGAAAAATGTATGAAAGTGGGAAGCATGCACAAAGGTGGATTGATGGAGGGTATGATTGTAGACAGTATGTCCCGAAGAAGAGAGGCAGAGAATATGAAGGTGTGCAGTATGAGCAAGAGTAGCATGGCAGAGGGTATGATGGTGGGCAGTTTGTACAGGAGAGGAGTGCAGATGTATGATGGCAGGCAGAATGTACAGGAGAAGAGTGCATTTATTATACAAAGGCAAAAATTAAAAACAAGAGCTTAACGGGACTTTATATGAAGTACGGGGTTAAAAAAGAAACAAAATGGCTATTGAAAAAGATTTATTATATATTGTCCATCAAAGCATGATTACATATATTTAAAGAGGTGCGCAGACATACATATCATTAATATCAAAATTTTCTTTATGCACTTATGGAGACCGATACAAAACAAGCCACAAAAGCGCACCTCAATTGTATACATAGAAACAACCAATGGTAATGATGAATTAGACAATTGATAAAATATTGCAGCTACATGAACCTATGAATTATGCTCGTTTTATCTAATTTAATGTATTAATCATGAAGTCATAGGTTCGTGTAGCTGCATAAAGAAAATTTTGATATTAATGATATGCATGTCTGCGCACCTCTTTAAATATATGTAATCATGCTTTGATAGACAATAAATAATAAATCTTTTTCAATAGCCATTTTGTTTAAAGTCCCGTTAAGCTCTTGGTTTTAATTTTTGCCTCATATTGATAGGGATGGAGGCTATGACCTCATTTAATCCCTTCCCACCGAGCGTACGCAGATGTGTGTACTTGGCTTCCGGGGGTTATACCGGGATGATGCCCGCACCTGCAGGCATCTTCCGGGTACTGTTTTTTTTACAGCAGGGGATCGGCTATCCAGCCATAACAACCGATGTGCTGTTACCGGTGCTCCACGATCCGATGCCTCCGGCTGCTGAGCAGGGACTGGAATGAAGCCGTAAGCAGCTTCATTCCAGTCTCCTAATAGTAAACACGGAAGCGATGTCAATTTATTCATTTAAAAAAAAAAAAAAATTTAAAGCGCCCGCCGTCCCCGCGAGCTTGCGAAGCAAAGAAAACGCATACGGAAGTCGCGCCCGCATATGTAAACGGTGTTCAAATCACACATGTGAGGTATCGCCACAATCGGCAGAGTGAGAGCAATAATTCCAGCACTAAACCTTCTCTGTAACGTTAACCTGGTAACCGCAAAAAAAAAAAAATTCAAAGCGTCGCCTTTAGAAATTTTTAGGTACCGTACTTTGTCGTCATTCCACGAGTGTGTGTGCAATTATAAAGTGTGACATATTTGGTATCTATTTACTCGGCGTAACATTATCTTTCACATTTACTGTTTCGTTTCTTTTTAATTCATGAAAGTGTCCCTTTTCCCAAAAAGTTGCGTTTAAAACACCACTGCGCAAATACCGTCTGACATAAAATATTGCAACAATCGCCATTTTATTCTCTAGCATCTCTGCTAAAAAAATATATATAATGTTTGGGGGTTCCAAGTAATTTTCTAGCAAAAAATATGGATTTTAACTTGTAAAACACCAAATGCCAAAAATAGGCTTTGTCATGAAAGGGTTAAAGTCCCAATTTTTCCCTTTCCCCATTATTTGATGTTTGCACAGCGCTTAACAAAATAAAGGCAGAGATTACAGTTACATTACAATTTGGTACAAGAGCAATCAGGGGTCCCTGCTCATTAGAGCTTACAATCTAAAAAGGAAGGGTGAATTGATACAAAAGGTAATAGCTGTGGGGGATGAGTTGATGGAGGAAGTAGAACAGTGTTAATCAGAAGCAGGATAGGCTTCTTTAACCACTTACCCCCCACTAACAAGAACACTTTTCAGCTTTCGGTGCTCTCACATTTTGAATGACAATTACTCAGTCATGCAACACTGTACCTATATGAATTTGTTGTCCTTTTTTCCCCACAAATAGAGCTTTCTTTTGGTGGTATTTAATCACCACTGGGTTTTTTATTTTTTGCATTATAAAAGAAATACTGAAAATTCTGTAAAAAAAATGCCCTTTTCTTTGTTTCTGTTATAAAATTTAGCAAATTAATTTTTCTTCATAAATTTTGGCCAAAATGTATACTGCTACATATCATTGGTAAAAATAACCCAAATTGGTGTATATTATTTGGTCTTCGTGAAAGGCTCCAGAAGCTATAGTGCCAATCTCTGAAAATTGATCACACCTGAAGTACTGACAGCCTATCTCATTTCTTGAGACCCTTATGCCGCGTACACACGACTAGACTTTCCGGCAGAAAAGGTCAGACGGTTTTCCCGACGGACTTCCGAACAAACAGACTTGCCCACACACGAACAGACCAAAATCTGTTAGTTTTGAACGCGATGATGTACGACGGGACTAGAAAAGGAAGATCAATAGCCAGTAGCCAATAGCTGCCCTTGCGTCATATTTGGCCCGTCAGGCCTGCATACAGACGAACGGTTTTCCTGATAGAAATGGATTCCGTCAAAAAGATTTAAAGCGTGTTCAATTTCTAGGTCTGTCTGAATTTTTTTGAAGAAAAATGATCAGAATGATTTAGTCATCATGTGTACGTGGCATAACATGCCAGGAAAGTAGACATCCCAAGGTGTTTAAAAAGGGGCATGGTGAGTTTTTTTGAAGTCGTCATTTTTTCACACAATTCTTTGCAAAATCAAGATTTTTTTTTCCACAAAATTGTCACATTAGCAGGTAAATTTCTCACACACAGCAAATGCATTTTACAAATTACACCCCAAAACCCATTCTGCTATTCTTCCCGATTATGGCAATACCACATGTGTGAGAATTTTACACAGCGTAGCCACATAGAGGCCCAACATGCAGGTGTTCTGGAGCATAACACATATAATTTCCTGACTACCTACGAACAATTTTGAAGGCCCTGGAGCAGCAGGAAAATGGAAATACCCCAAAAATGTCCCCATTTTGGAAAGTAAACACCCCAACATATAATCTATGAGGCATAATGAGTCTTTTGAACATGTAATTTTTTTCTACAAATTATTGGAAAATGTGGAAAGAAAATAAAAACGCATTTTTTTTTTTAACACAAAGTTGTCCATTTATACAATATTTCTAACGCATAGCATGTACATACCAAAAATGACACCCCAAAAAAGATTCTCCTACTCCTCCTAAATACGGCAATACCACATGTGGGAGACATCCACAGCCTGGCCACATATAGAGGCCGAGTATGGCTGGGTATGGCTGAGTACGGCTGAGTACAGATGAGTATGGCTGGGTACGGATGGGCATGGATGAATATTGCTGATTATGGATGGCTGAGCATGGATGGGTGGATAAGTATGACAGAGGGATGTCTGGATGAGTGTGACTGGCGGGATGGCTGAGCGTGAATGGCGGGGTGGCTGAGCGTGAATGGCGGGGTGGCTGAGCGTGAATGGCGGGGTGGCTGAGCGTGAAAGGCGGGGTGGCTGAGCGTGAATGGCGGGGTGGCTGAGCGTGAATGGCGGGGTGGCTGAGCGTGAATGGCGGGGTGGCTGAGCGTGAATGGCGGGGTGGCTGAGCGTAAATGGCGGGGTGGCTGAGCGTAAATGGCGGGGTGGCTGAGCGTGAATGGATGGATGAGTGCTGAATTTGTCACTAAGCAGCGCTCTGGGCACTACACATCCAGCCCACAGCGCTGCTGCATCCGTTCTCTCCCCTCATACTGTACGGGGAGGTGAGAGAAGAACCGGACATGATGCCGGTTTGTTTACATGTGTTCGCTCTGTCATTTGACGGAGCGATCACGTGGTAAACATCCGCTGTCAGCGGCCATTTACTATGATCCGTGGTGCGCCATGTCCCCCGTGTGCGCGCCCCAGGGGCACACGGGAGCGGGATTCTGGGATGACGTCATAGTACGCCCTTCCAGATTTATCGAACTGCCCTGTAGCCATCATTTGGCTATGGGCCGGTTAAGTGGTTAAAGTGAAGGGTTTTCGGGGGGCGTGGCCTGGCCAGAGATGGAGTGAGACGCGTGTGAGCTGAGCTCCGTACCTTCCAACATCCTTCATGTCCATCCTGTGTGCCCGCAGGTCCCCCTGTATTGCCTTACCGTACCAGTCGGTCTCCGGATAGTGTGTGGACATGTCCCCGCCGAAAAGGAGCGTTGCAGCGGCCGCCGCACTTGACAAATTCCGGAGGCAAGAACGGGACCACGAGGACCAACATGGCGGCCCGGCCGCTCCGCCAGTGGAGCCTGCTGTGGCGGAGACGGCGAAGGTGCTAGAGGCGATATCCTCATGCCAGTCTGTCCTCACCTGCAAGATCGAGGAAGTCAAGGTGGACATTTCCCTGATCCGCCAGGATCTCTCCAAGCTGCGGGACAGGGTTACCAAAACGGAGACCAGGATCAGTCAGGCCGAGGATGTCCTATTCCCGCTACAGAACGCGCAGGAGGACATCCAACGGAGACTACAGCAACTAGCCCAGAAGCAGGACGACCTAGAAAATAGAGCCCGCCGGTCCAATCTACGGTTCGTGGGCCTGCCTGAGGGCTCGGAGGGTGCTGACCCGGCTACGTTCCTGGAGACTCTCCTCATCAAGTCCTACGGCAGGGAGGCCTTTTCTACCTCTTTTGTGGTGGAGAGGGCGCACAGGATGCCGGCGCGCTCGCCGCCTGACGGTGCCCCACCGCGTACCTTCATCGCCAAACTCCTGAACTACCGGGACAGAGACACCATCCTGCGACTTACCCGGGAGCGGGGAAACATCCCCTTCCAGAATGGTCACATCTCGGTCTTCCCGGATTTCTCAGCGGAGGTCCAACGGCAACGTTCACGTTTTGTGGAGATCAAGCGGCGCCTCCGGGCCCACCACGTTAAGTATGCTATGCTCTTTCCAGCCAGGCTTCGTGTGGTGGGGGAAGACCGTGCTCACTTTTTTGAGGACCCAGCGGCGGCGGTGGCCTGGCTGGATCAGAGGGACGCGGCCCGTAACCGGCCGCCGCGGGATTGATCGCTCCACGAGCCTGTGAGTACATAACTTACCTTAAACTTACCTCTTTCACCCCCTGGCGCCCCGGTTGTCGGGGTATCGTGGATCGGGCCCTACTGCTACGGATGCATTGATGGCTTACCTGGACCCCTGCATTCCCCCCGTTCTCTTTATTTTGTTTGCCCAATTCCACACGTGGATATAGGGAGGGCATGTGTATGTCTTTTCCCCTTCTGATGCCTTCTCTGCCACATGGAGGATATTTGACTGTGGTTGACTATTTCACTGTAGTGGCTGGACTTTCCTCGATGTCGCCGGAATCTACATTAGGCTCCTGGCTCAACGGTACTCCTCCACTCCTGCATCGGCCATGTTTCCCCTCTTCCCCTTCCTTTCCTTCTGTGTATCTGGTCCCTCAGCTACTTCATTTTTCACTTCTTCCTCTCTTCTCCTTTCCCGCTCTACTCCATTCTCTCCCTCCTTGGTGTTTCCCTTTTCTTCTCTTCTTCCTTTCCTTCCCCTCCTTCTTTCCTCTCCACCCCCTCTGTTTATCTCTAAACCTGCTTTCTCTCCCTTTGTCTCCCCCAAGGCCAGAATCCTGTTGTAATGGGTTCATCATTTGTATAATGTTTGGCAGTTACTCTGTTGGCGTATAGACCTGGGGCATGGAACCTGGCCGGTGCTGGACTCTTTCTAAGACCCTTGAAGCATGGGCCTTGTTCTCGCACCTAAAAGACTTTAAGGTTTGCACGCATGATGGCAGGATAATATGGGCACTATATGACTATGGTATTGCGGGTTCGGCTCAACCATATGTTCAGCTGCTGGTTGTTGTGCCAGTGAGTGGTGTGCGTGCGTCGCGCTCCATCGCTGGAACTACACCCAGCGGATTTTCCGCCCCCATAGTTTACCAGGGTTAAACCTGGTTGGGTTTTGTTCAGGGATATATGCTCCGGCTTGGTTGGGGAGGCTGAGAGCTGGGAGGGGGGGGGGTTGGGATGTTTAAGTGTTAGTTTTAGATTTGGTTGCAGGTTTTATTTGTGTGTCATTGCTTCCACGTTGCACGTAGCTGCAGGACATGTACATATGCCAGTTATAACACGATTGATTATCTATATGCTGTATGACCGTGATGGGCTGGGGAGAGTCACTGCTCTGGGGATCGTCCACCCCCCTCCTTTCCCTGCGTTTATGGGATATTACTTATGGGTGAGTTAAAATTTCTGTCCTGGAATGTCCGGGGGTTGCGTGACAAATTAAAGCGCACGGCGGTATTTGACCGTCTTAAATTATACAGGGCTAATGTTATTGTATTGGTGGAAACGCATATTACCGGACAATTGCAGTTGGCGCTGAAGCGCCCCTGGATTGGCTGGGCATATCATGCCACCTATGCCCCCTATTCCCGTGGGGTCACTGTCCTAGTGACTAAATCTACCCAATTTGAGTTGATATCTTTGCGGACGGATCCCCAGGGCAGGTACTTATTCTTGCATTGTGTTCTTTATGGGGTTCAATATCTTGTGCTGGCGTTTTATATTCCACCGCCATATAACTCTACGATTATCAATGAGGGGCTATCCTACATGGCCATGCACCCCACCACCCCTGCCATTTGGCTTGGGGACTTTAACATGGTTCTAGACAGGGACATAGACAGGATGCGTCTGGTTGGGGGTGATCATGTCCATGGTGAGACCAGATTGGGTCGTACATTAAGGGAGTTCTCCCTTATTGACCCGTGGCGTCACAGATATCCTGAGAAGCGGGAGTACTCGTGTTTCTCTGCAACCCACTCCTCTATGTCCCGCATCGACTACATTTTGACTACAAGGAGCCTACTGCCCAGACTGTTGGACGCTGGGTACTGCGCCCGGTCGCTTTCGGACCACGCTCCCTGCTGGGCTACTTTTGAGCTGGCACGTCAAGCGGGTCCGAGGCAGTGGAGGCTACACCCCTTTTGGCTGTCGACACTGAGCGAATGCGAAGACATAGAAGAGGAATGGCGGTTCTACTTTGACACTAGCCCGGACGGATCACGTTTGGGAGGCCTTTAAGTTACATGTTCGCTCCACCCTTTCGCGGTGGATAGGCCGGTTGAAGAAAGCATCCCTGACCCAGCTGACGCAAACTGCAGAGGCGCTGGATGCGGTTACAGCTGACTTCAGCGCTAACCCCACCCAGGCCAAGGCACAGTTGCTTAGGCATCACACTCGAGCGTTAGAACATTTACAATACGAACAAGCCAAGCGGAAGCTCTTTTTTACTAGACAACGTGTATTCGAGCAGGGAGAGCGTGCGGGGAGGCTTCTGGCCTATTTGGCGCATCAGGACTCCAGACCTCCGGTGGTGGTCTCCTTGACCAATCACCAGGGAGTAAAGGTGTCTGATCCACCGGCGGTGGCGGAGATGTTTCGGGAGTTCTACATGGCGACCTATACCTCCCAGGTGACTACTCCGAGAATAGAGACCAGGACTTATCTGGAGGGAATATCTCTCCCTAGACTGTCCCCGACACAGGTTGCGGATCTTGATGCCCCCCTAACCAACGATGAGGTCGCATTGGCGATATCATCTCTGGCTTCGGCTAAGGCCCCTGGACAGGACGGTATACCCTTGGATTTTTATGCCCAGTACTCCAACGTACTAGTTCCGGAACTGTTTAAATTGTATAACTATCTGTTTGACTCAGAAACGCTTCCCGAGACACTGCGGCAGGCCACCATTATTGTGTTACCCAAGCCGGGCAAGGACCCTCACCTTCCTGAATCATACCGCCCCATTTCCCTACTTCAGACCGATATTAAAGTTTTAGCGAAAATTTTAGCCCTCAGACTAAACAAGATTATAATGTCCCTTGTGCATCCGGACCAAACAGGCTTCATGCCGGGGAAAAACACGGCTATGAATATTCGTCGCGTATTTATGAATGTACAGGAGGGGCATGGCTCGGTGGGGTCGAGGGCGGTGGTGTCCTTGGACGCGGCCAAGGCCTTTGACTCCATCGAGTGGGGTTATTTATGGGAGTGCTTAGGGCGCTTTGGTTTCGGCCCCAACTTTGTGAAATGGGTCACCTTGCTTTACTATCGGCCGATGGCTAGGGTCGCGGTGAACGGCTGGGTGTCGGATCCCTTCCCCCGTTGGGCAGGGCACGCGTCAAGGGTGCCCACTCTCCCCTCTTTTATATGCCCTCGCGGCGGAACCCCTAGCGGCCAGGCTCCGGCATCATCCGGGGATGGTCGGCCTCCGCAGTGGCACCCTGGTGGAATCCGTGAGTATGTATGCGGATGATACCCTTTTGTACTTGGAGGATGAGGGTCCATCGCTACGGAGTGCTTTGGAGGTGTTGGGGGAGTTCGGCAGACACTCGGGCTTGGCCATAAATTGGTCCAAGTCCCAGATTTTACCTTTGGACATGTCGGTGCCGGACCGCTGCGCGGCCTCCCTCCCACTCTCCAGGGTCTCCGAAATTCAGTATCTGGGGGTGCATATTACCAGAGAACCGCGAGATTACCTACTACTTAATGTTGAGCCCCTATTTTTATTTCTCAAAACGCGTACCCAGGCCTGGTCCCGTCTCCCTCTTGGGGTGATGGGCAGGGTTAACTTGACGAAAATGATTTTGCTCCCCAAAATTCTCTATGCGCTCTGGCACTCCCTGGTCCTGATCCCTCTCCGCTTTTTCAAAACGATAGATAATATTTTGAGTACGTTTATTTGGGGCTCCTCTAGGCACAAGCTAGCGTGGAATACTCTCAAGAACCCGTCGTGTTCGGGGGGGGGGGGGGTGGCCCTTCCGGACTTTCGGGCGTACTATTTGGCGGCACAACTGTCGCATTTCTACCACCTGCACAGGTCAGACGGGGCAAGATACCAGACGCTGGTGGGTGGCGGAGAGGGCCTACACACTCACACTCCTCTACAGCTGCTCTTCCGGGCCAGGAGGGCGGGGGTTGCCCAGACCCCTTTGCTGTCCTACCATAGGAAGATCTGGAGGCTAGCGTTGGGGGTTGTTGGTGCTGACTTTTACCACTCGCACACCCCACTGTGGTGTAACCCCGCTTTGAAGGAATTACTAGCTGTCCCTGGGGCTGCCCTATGGGCCGCTAGGGGCGTTATTTTTCTATACCAGGTCATATCCCCCCTCGGCGTTTGCGATTTTTCTACGTTACGGGCGGAGTTTGACCTGCCTCAATCTATGCATTTCCGGTACTTACAACTGCGGCACGCACTTAGATCCCAATTTGCTGAGGGCCTCCCTGACGTCCAGACTCTGTCCTTAGTTGAGCTGCTGCTGGGTGACAACTCGGCTCAATTGATTTCCACATTCTACAACTTATTGAGGGCGAGGGAAATAACTCAGATCTCGGAGAGGGCTAGGATTAGATGGGAGGGGGACGTGGGTCCGCTGGATGGGTCGGACTGGGATGAGTTGCTTGAAAACGTTAAGCTGGTATCATTGAAAATTCCAGACCGCCTTACACAACTGTATATAATTCATAGATCGTATCTAACCCCTGTCAGGCTGGCGAAATTCCAACCTGGCCATGTGCCCCATGTGCTTATGTTCTTCTGGAATTTTCTACCACTTAATGTGGTTATGTCCTAAGATTCAAACGTAGTGGGTGCAAATAATTAACTTTCTGCATGACCACATGGGGTCACCCTTGCAACTAGACCCGAAAGTATGCATATTGGGTATGTTCCCAGACGTCGCTGTGGATACGTACCTTACCACGTTTCTATAGTTCACACTGTTTACCGCGAGAAAGCTGATAGCGAAACATTGGATGCGTTCAGCTCCTCCTGTGGCACGTGACTGGATCATAGAAATTAATAGTAAACTGCCATATATAAAGTTAGTGTATAGTCATCGTGGATGCCCTGCCAAATATAATAAGGTGTGGGATAGATGGTTAAACGCAGTGGAAACTTGTGTAGTTTAATGTGGGAACGCATAGTGGTTGTGTCATGGGGATGTGGGGGGGGGGGGTGGACGGGAAGCTCCTATGGTAGTCCTATTCTGTTATTTAGGATGTCTCTCCCCACTGTGTTGGGGGTGAGCCCATACTGGCATTTGTATACTGTATAAGATATGTGTGGTTGCACCCACTACTTTTTTTGTAACCTTTTTACATGATTAATAAACCTGAGTTTGTTTAAAAAAAAAAAAAAAAGAGAAGGGTTTTCGAAGGGGGTGTGACCGGTAGCAGATGAGGCAGCAGGTGTGTATGTTGATGTGAGAGGTGTGAGTGAGAGTGACATGATGGACAGATGAACGCTGGAGCCGCCTGTGAGATACAGCCTATGGTAGGCACACAGTGGGAGGACATGCTGAGAGCGGTGGTGGAGATCAGCCTATCCTCTTTTCCCTCTGCTATCAATTGAGGAGCGGACGATGGGGGTGGCTGGGTGAGTCAGCGGCGGTGAGAGCGGCTTTGACTGGAGTGGATGGCGGGGATGTGAGAGGTCCCCCCCCTGTTTCATTCTGAAATTCCAAGTACAGCTCTGTATCCTGGATGGGAGACAAAGTGTGGAGAGCTCACTCCCCTACTCACTAGAATCCCTCTGACTGCAGCTCAGCAGCTTAGTGAGATAAGATTAATCTACTTTCTTGGTGTCTCCATGGCAGCATACCAGTGATAACTCCGCCCCGGAGTCCCGTATGTGGTCTTACCGCTGCCTGGCTCAGCTTCCGTCTGGGTTCCGGCCTAATTTCCTTTGCTTCCCCTTTCTCCTCCCCCCTCTCCATTTAAGCTCAAACAAGCTAAAAGTGGCAGGCTCTGATAAAATTGTCCTGCCTGGGAGTGCTCCTGCAACTCTACCATTTCAACTTAGTAAGTGGTCTATTCCTTACCTTACTCAGGGATGTATGTGGGTAGGTGTGTATATATATATATATATACATATGTTAAATGTATTTAATTTAGATGAGTGATTAAACCTTTGTGTAGTTTGTATACTTGTATGCGGTAAGGATTAGTCAATATGCTTATGAATGTGTATATATATATATATATATATATATATATATATATATATATATATATATATATATATAAATTCTAGGGAATATGGGGTCTTGGGGGTATATTTCCTTTTTTCGCTTGCAGTTAGTTAAAAATATATATATATATCATCTGTAAATAAGGAAAAATAATATATAAAAACAAAAAAAAAATTCGTAGAATTAGTTAACCACTTCAATACAGGGCACTTAAACACCTTCCTGCCCAGACCAATTTTGAGCTTTCAGCACTGTCGCACTTTGAATGACAATTACGCGGTCATGCTACACTGTACCCAAATGAAATTTTTATCATTTTTTTCCCACAAATAGAGCTTTCTTTTGGTGGTATTTGATCACCTCTACGGTTTTTATTTTTTGCGCTACAAATAAAAAAATACCGAAAATTTTGAAAAAAAAATGTTTTTTTTGTTTCAGTTTCAAAACTTTGTAAATAAGTACGTTTTCTCCTTCACTGATGGGCACTGATGGGGCTACACTGATGGGCACTGATAAGGCGGCACTGATGGGCACCAATGAAGTGGCACTGATAGGCGGCACTGATGGGCGACACGGATGGGCAACACGGACGGACACTGATAGGTGGCACAAATTGGCACTGATAGCTGGCACGGATGGGCGGCACGGATGGGCGGCACAGGTGGGCATGGATAGGCGGCACAGGTGGGCATGGATAGGCGGCACAGGTGGGCATGGATAGGCGGCACAGGTGGGCACTCATAGGCGGCATCGGTATTATAGTAATGGATGCCAATCAGTGCCAAACAATAATGCATGCCAATCAGTGATGCCCATTGTGGGCACTGATCGGCATCCATTATGGGCACTGATTGGCACCCATTGTGCTGACTGGCATCCCTGGTGGTCTAGGGAGGATTATGGCCTTTATTACCTTTTCCCTGGTGGTCTAGTGGCGTCCCTGGTGGTCCAGTGTGGGCATCCTCGGGGGGGCTGTGCTGATAATCGATCAGCACAGACCCCCCCGTCAGAGGAGCAGCCGATCGGCTCTCCTCTACTCGCGTCTGACAGAGTGAGGGAAAGCCGATCACCGGCTCTTCCCATTTACACTGTGATCAGCCGTGATTGGACATGGCTGATCACATGGTAAAGAGTCTTCGTCGGAGACTCTTTACCGAGATCGTAGTTGCCGGGTGTCAGACTGACACCCCGCAACAACGATCGCCGCGATGCACGCCCCCGCGGGGCGCGCAGCGGCTCATAATTCTGATCACGTCATATGACGTCCGGTCAGGATTATGAAACCACTTTGCCACCGTCAATTCCCTATAGGGCAGGCGGCAAGTGGTTAATGACAATTTTTTTTGGAGACTTTATTTCTTTCCTGTCCATTCTTTTAGCTTCTATTTCAGTCGTCTTTTCCGCCCTTACTTGCCTTCACAATTATGAGCCAACCCCCCGTTTGACCAAGACCCTCACTTTCTTAGGTAAGGGCACATACATACTTTATAAAAAAAAAAAAAGGAATTAGACTAAAAAAGAGTGCCTTGTGCTGTTACTCTCGTTTCAGCCCTATACATCAGAACACATCTAACCAGACTTCTGGCCACCAAAGTGGACGCTCCCGTCCAAGTTCAAGACACAGCCGTTCGTCTAGCTCCCATCAGTCTAAAAAGTCATCCTCCAAAAGGCAGTGTGGAGTGACGCCTTTACCAGATAAACATATCTGCCAAAATTGCTTGCAGGGTTATGAGATTCAGGGGAGCGAAGTTGAGCAGGTCACAGACCTTATTAAAAGAGTATTCAAAGACTCCTTAACTGAACTAATGCAGGCAAACCCCTCTCCGCAGGGTTCCTCTGGCGGCCAGGTTCAGTCTCCCGAGTTATCCGCTCCTGACCCATCTTTTGCAGCCCCTGCAAACGCTACATCAAGCCCACCTATCCGAGCTGGAGACAAAAGTGACTCGGAGGACTCCATAGATGAAACGGATTCGTCGGGATTCCATTTTTGTCTAGTGCAACCATTTGTATTGGCCGTTAAACAAGCCATCGGTTGGGAAGAAGCAGTAGAGCCTCCAAAAAAAGCAAAGACTTTCTTTCCTTTCCTAAAGAAAAAACTAAATTTTTTCCCCTTCCTGGAGGAATTGAAAGATCTAGTGGAAGGTGAATGGAAAAAAACTGACAAACGTTTTTCCTTGAATAGGCTACAGAAGTTATATCCTCTGGCGGGTTCGGATGCAGCTTTCCTGGACACTCCTCCGGTAGTTGACGCGGCAGCAGTGCGGCTAGCAAAGAATATTACCCTTCCTATGGAAGATTCGGCTTCCTTTAAGGACCCATTGGATAGACGAATAGACACGAACCTGAAGAAGGCCTACCAGTTGGCAGGTGGAGCCTGCAGACCAGCGGTGGCCCTGGTTTCAGTCTCTAATGTGGTCAAAGTGTGGACGGAGAATATCAAGGAGGCTATTCGAGAAGATGTCCCCAAAGATGATATTATTAAAGCTTTGGATGAGCTTAAAATATCGGCAAATTTTATTGGAGAGGCTGCAATAGACACCATGAGATATTCAGCCAGGGCAATGTTACATGCTGTCATGGCCAAAAGAGCATTGTGGCTAAAGCCGTGGGCAGCTGATGCGGCATCCAAACAAAATTGGTGCAAAATCCTGTTTGATGGAAAGGCCCTCTTAGGAGAGAGGCTGGAAAAGGCAATCTCGAGATTGACTGGAGGAAAATCAGGGTTGCTCCCCCAGGATAGAAGGGTTAGGCGTTCGAGTGGTGTTGTCTGAATATCAGTGGTCTAGAAATGGAAATTCCAGCAACTTCCGGCAAAGTAGGGACTCCAAAAGGACTTGAAAACAAATAAGCAAAGAAGTCTCCCCAGCACCCAGGAGGGTGTGAAGTCCTTTTGACAAGAGGCCATCCCCACCAGTAGGGGCTAAATTGAAGGAGTTCGCAGAAGCCTGGCTGCACATATGCAGGAACCCATGGGTGGTATCTACGGTCAGGTTCGGACATTTTTGGCCGTTCCAAGAACAGCTCCCACAAGACTCATTCATTCTTTCAAAGATCCCAACTTCACCTCCAAAAGGCAGAAGCTCTGCAAATTTACCTTCAACTCCAGCTGGCGCAACAAGCGGTGACACCTGTCCCTCCCTCCGAAAGATTCACAGGGTTCTACTCTCCTCTCTTTCTTACCCCCTAAAAGGGTGGAGAGTGGAGGCCGGTAGTGGATCGGAAAAGGTTAAATTGATTTATTCAGTTGGAATCCTTCAAGATGGAATCATTACAGACGATCATACAGGCAGTTCAACCAGGAGACTGGATGATCTCGGTGGATTTGCAAGATGCCTATTTCCATGTGCCCGTGCTGCCAGCCTTCCAAAGGTTTTTGAGGGTGGCAATAGGATCAACGCGCATTCAATTTCAGTGCCTTCCTTTTGGTCTGTGCACATCGCCAAGAATATTCTCAAAGGTGTTGATTGCAGTTCTAGCACCCCTAAGAGAGAAGGGACTTTGAGTTTTCCATTTTCTGGACGACATCCTATTGCTAGCATACAGTCCAGATCAATTGGGAGAGCACAGGCAAAATCTTCTGTCCACTCTGAAAGAGTTCGGGTGGCTAATAAACACAGGTAAGGGTGTCCTGATCCCAACGCAAGCAATGGTTTGCCCTCTTCGACACCAAGGCAGGCAGTGCGCCTTCCCCCCCAGAAAGTGACAGCGATCGCTCAGAAATTGTGCCATGTAAGAACGCTATCTCACCTGTCGGTGTCAAATTGCCTAAGTCTGATAGGGACCATGCCAGCTTGTATAGCGATGGTGCCCTGGTCCCATTGGCACCTGAGGACTTTTCAATGGGGCTTTTTGACACAATGGAAGAGTAAGTCACTATATCAAAGATAGCGATATCGACATCCATGAAGAGGGGTCTGCTATGGTGAACAAAAGAAGACAACATCTCGAGGCCTCGCCTCCTATGGGGCCCCTCTTGGACCATCCTTACCACTGATGCGAGCACGAAGGGGTGGGGGGCAGACTGTGGTAACCTGGAGGTACAGGGGAGATGGGATATCCCCACGGAGGGAATAGTATCCAATATCCTGGAGCTGCGAGCAGTATATTTGACACTGATAAATTTGGAGGACCAAGTACGTCAGAAACAGGTGCTGGTCCATCGGGACAACAAAGCAGCGGTAGCATATATACAACGTCAAGGGTAAACTCACAGCCTCATGCTGTTGAGAGAAGTAGAGCCTATTATGTTGTGGGCAGAGAGAAATTTGGTGGATTTGAAGGCAATCTATCTCCTGGGCCGTTTGAAGCAACAGGCGGATCTCCAATCTCGCTGTTTCCCAGACAGCAACGGATGGTGGCTCCATCCGGCGGTGTTCACGTGGATTGCAAAGTTACAGAAACCTCCGGAAATAGACCTATTCGCCTCTCCAACGAACGCAGAGTTGCCAAGGTTCCTATCTCGCCTACCTCATCCTGGAGCAGAGGCGGTAGATGCCTTATCGAGCCCGTTGCACTGCAAGACAGCATATGCATTTCCTCCCAGACCATTGATTGCAAAATTTCTGCTCAGATTATCAAGGGAGTCGGTCCGAGTTGTGACAGTTCTACCCTATTGGCCGAAGAGGCCATGGTTCTCATGGGCAATAAGCCTCAGTGTACGTCCTCCAGTCAAGATCCCAGTATTCCCGCAACTGCTCTCACAGGAAAAGTTTTTTGAACGGAAAAGATTCCAATCCCTAGGATGTTTGGCGTAATTTCAACCCTATTAAAGGCAAGGAAGCCCTCTGCTAATTACATTTGCTCAAAGATATGGGATAACTTCAAACAGTTTGCGGGAAGACAGACAGTTGAACCCAGCTGTGCCGTCCACCTCAGTAATCTTAGAATTCTTACAATCAGGCTTGGACTTGGGACTCAGCCTAAGCTCCCTAAAGGTCCAAGTGGCAGCTATTTCAGCGAGTACCCAGAAAAGATGGGCAGAAGATGCACTCATCGTACAGTTCTTTAAGGCAATCAAGAAGATTCGCCCACCGCTAAAACGTTCCTTTTCAGCCTGGGATCTACCGCTGGTTCTAGAAAGTCTAATGGCTCAAATGTTCATCCCATTGGATTCTGCTTCACTTTGGAACCTAACCCTGAAAATGGTTTTCTTGGTGGCTATTACTTCAGGAAGAAGAGCTTCAGAGTTGCAAGCGTTGGGGCAGAAAAAGAGCACATAACCTTTTTTCCAGACAGGGTAGAACTATGGACAGTGCATGGTTTTGGCCCGAAAGTTTCTTCCCGTGCCACACTCTCTGAAGCCTGGGCACTACCAACCTTTACAGACCCACACTCTGGGGCCGTACAAGAACTGGACATTTCAAACAGATGAGAGTACTCATGGATTTGCAGGAATTAAAGTTGGATGAACTTGAAAATAGGGCATGTCAGAGCAATGTAAGGGTTGTGGGATTTCCTGAAATGTGTGAAGACCCTCACCCGGTTGAATGCTTTGAAAAGTGGATCAGGGAAACGTTTGGGGAAAATATTTTTTCTGCCTAATTTTCAATAGAAAAAGCCCATCAGGTACCTGCTAGAGCACCCCCATCTGGTGGACATCCCCGGTCATTTCTTTTGAAACTATTAAACTATAAGGATAAACAAACCTTACTTCGAAAAGCCAGAGAGATGGGGAACATACTATTTAATGGTACTAGGATATCATTTTACCCAGACTACTCTCCAATAGTGCAGAAGCACAGAGCAGAATTTCTTGGGATTAAACACACCCTTCAGAAACACAACATTAAATATGGCCTACTATATTCAGCAAGCCTGCGAGTAACTGTAGCTGGGGGTGCGCATTTTTTTGATACATCAACCGACGCGGCAAGATGGTTCAAAGAATTCCAAAAGAACTCATAGAACTGCCATTCCATTAGCATAAAGAGGAATGAACATGTGGGTGGCGGGGGTGAGGGGGGTATTGAAAGTTTATTGAAGAGATGTATGCTGCAAGCGGTAGTTGTGGGGGGATGTTTTTGATGGGTTTGTTGGTGTTGGGAGAGGGAGGGAGGGGGTGGATTAATGATAAAATGAAATTTCATACAACACATGGTAAAATGGGGAGGAGAAAGAGGATTGGTCATGCATAAAACCCCTGGGGGTAGCTAAGATAGGCAGGTATTAGAGGGGGGGGGGAGTGGAGAAGGATGGGGAGGGAGATGGGAGAAGATGGGGGGAAGGGGATGGGAATTGAGGGGGGGAGCACATGTTTTACGTGGTTTATATAAAAAGTCACATGCAAGAGAATGAAGTGGATATAAGGATAACTCACAAAGACACAGAAAAAATTTGGAATGGGCTAACATAAAATAGTTTATGATAATACATTATCTCAAAAAAACAAGCATTGGTAAAGGACACAAAAATGAATATAGAAAAGGGGCAAAAGTATAAAATATCATGGTGTGTCTTCCTACTAAGGAAAGGGCATAGTCATCCCAGCCCAGCTTATTGCTCTCCAGCCTCCCAGGTACAATATAGAAACACCTTTGATGCACCTTAACCACTACAGCCCCGGACCATTTTGCTGGTCAAAGACCACTTTTTGCGATTCGGCACTGTGTCGCTTTAACTGACAATTGCTCCATCATGCAACGTGGCTCCCAAACAAAATTGACGTTTTTTTCCCCCCCAAATAGAGCTTTCTTTTGGTGGTATTTGATCACCTCTGCGGTTTTTATTTTTTGTGCTATAAACAAAAATAGAGCGACAATTTTGAAAAAAAAAACACATTATTTTTTACTTTTTGTAAAGAAGCCCCAAAAATATATATATAAAAAAATGTTTCCCTCAGTTTAGGCCGATACGTATTCTTCTACATATTTTTGGTTTGCGCAAAAGTTATAGCGTTTACAAAATAGGGGACAGTTTTATGGCATTTTTATTAATAATATTTTTTTTTACTAGTAATGGCGGCTATCAGTGATTTTTATTGTGACTTCGACATTAAGGCATGGGCGGCACAGTGGTGTAGTGGTTAGCACTCTCGCCTAGCAGTAAGAAGGGTCACTGGTTCAAATCCCAACCACGACTCTACCTGCCTGGAGTTTGCATGTTCTCCCTGTGCCTGTGTGGGTTTCTGCCGGGCACTCCGGTTTCCTCCCACAAACCAAAGACATGCAGGTAGGTTAATTGGCTTCTGTCCAAAATTGTCCCTAGTATATGAATGGGGACCTTGGATTGTGGGCTCCTTGAGGGTAGGGACCAATGTGAGTGTGTAATGTACATCAGACATTTTTGACACATTTTTGGGACCATTGTCATTTATACAGCATTTACTGCTATATAAATGCAGTGATTCCTGTGTAAATGACACTGACAGTGAAGGGGTTAACCAGTGGGTGGCAGTGTAGGGGTTAAGTGTTCCTAGGGGTGTGTTACTAACTGTGGGGGGCTGGGCTTTAATTTAGTGAACACTGATCTCTGCTCACATGGAGCAGAGATCAGCATCACTGGTTGCTAGGCAGAATGGGGATATGATGTTTACAATGGCATTTCCTCCTTCAGCCGCCCCGTGAGACAATCGCGGGTATGCCCGCAGCGATCATGTCCGCGGGACCCAAAGCCGGACTCACGGGGGGGTCCCGACCAGCACGTGAACGCGCCGCCGCACTCCCGATGGCAGGGCGGCATTAAAGATTGGACGTACCTGTACACCAATATGCCTGCCCGTGCCATTCTGCCCACGTACATCGGTGTGCGCTGGTCGGGAACCGGTTAATATTCTAACTATAGCCTTTTGGAATGTCAGGGGGCTTAGCAATCCAGTTAAAAAAATGGCAGTACTCTCTATACTTGAGAAAGGGAGGGTGAATATTGCCTGTCTACAGGAGACCCATTTAACTAGAGATACCAATACAGGTCTTTATGGGAATAGATATTGGTCTCAATATCATGCGCATTATTGCTCATACTCCCGAGGGGTGAGCATATTGGAAAGAACAGCGGTGCGTTTTGGTTGTCGGGACAGCAAAGTAGACACTGATGGGCGAAACCTGTTTTTACACTGTCAGATAGAAAATCAACCTTATATAATTGCCAATCTGTATATTCCTCCTCTTTTTAAAATGGAGGGTTTATACAGACTGGCAGAATTTTTGCAAGACAAGGAAGGTATAACTGTTAGCGTCATTGGGGACTTCAATGAGGTGCTTGATAAAAGCAAAGATAGATTTCCACCTGGGAAACAACTGGATGGGGTGAGAGAGGGACGGTTCACTCAATTCATGGAAGAGATGGGAATGTGTGACATTTGGAGAACCCGAAATCCAGATCGGTACCAGTATTCCTGTTTTTCCAGCACACATTTGGAAATGGGGAAATGTTACAGTTGATCAGAAGTATAGAGTATGCAACCAGGTGAGTATCGGACCATTCACCTTTAATAGTTAGGACCCAGGTCGCGGGCCAAAAACCCATGACAGAATGGAGTACAAGTCCATTCTGGCTGGAACTAATGGGGGAACCAAGAGAGTTGACATTGAAATTAAAGGCATTTGTAACAATAAATGAGGGCTCTACTACTGCCAGGATATGGGATACTCTTAAGGCGGATTAATAATACAGCAGGTTGCAAAGACCAAAAGGAACTCCAGGGAATGGGAGGATAAGGCTGGGAAGGAAGTTCTAGAATTTGAAAAACAATATGTAGAAGATCCAATTCCAGAGAAACAAGATAGGTGGCTGAAAAGTCAACAAATGTATAAAAACATTGTTACTAGGAAAGCTGAAAATAAACGGATTTTCCAGAGCCAATCTGCTTTCGCCGAGGGTGAGGGTGAGGGTGCAGGGCGCATGCTCTCCTGGCTGGTGAAGACAAATAACACCTCTTCAGTGATTGCAGCAATTAGGACTCCTGAGGGGATGATTACCTCTCGGACTACTGAAATTCTGGATGTTTTTACACAGTACTATACAAAGTTATATAAAGCCAGAGCAAGAGAAAGGACGAGAGAGATGGCTCTTTTCTTTGAAGGAATCAAGGTACCTGCTCTCTCTGAACAGGAAAAAAATTAGTTAGATTCCCCTATAACCCTAGAGGAACTAAATTCTGCTGTTGCTGGGATGGCAAATCAGAAGTCCCCCGGTCCTGATGGTCTACCCACTGACATCTATAGGCAATACAGTGAGGTAATGCTTCCGGAAATGCTTATGATGTTAGAAGAAATGGCTGCAGGGGGGAAGTTGCCTACTTCAATGTTAGAGGCTACATGTATAGTCCTGCCAAAAGAGGGGAAAGACCCACTAGAGACCTCTTCCTACAGACCAATATCATTAATATGCACGGGCGCTAAAATACTAGCAAGAGTATTGGCGGCCAGATTGAACAAGTATATACAAAATATTATACACCCAGATCAATCAGGGTTCATCCCTAACAGAGCTACCAGCATTAATATAAGGAGAGTATATATTAACCTCCAGACCCCGATGCAAGGTGGGGGAATGCGAGCTGTGGTGGTCTTGGATGCTGCTAAGGCATTCGACAGCCTTGAGTGGAGCTACCTGTGGTGGGCTCTGGAGGTTTTTGGGTGTGGAACTAATTTTGTGAGGTGGATAAAGGCCCTCTATACTGCTCCAAGGGCGAGGATAAGGGTTAATAACAGCTATTCTGACCTGATACCACTTGAGAGGGGAACAAGACAGGGATGCCCCTATCACCCCTGCTGTTTGCATTGGCAATAGAACCATTAGCAATTGTGCTTAGAGCAGCAGGGGGATAGAGGGATTTAAGAGAGTCGGATGATGAAAGGATCGCACTTTATGCGGACGACATTTTGTTATTTCTAGGAGATATGGATTTGTCTCTTGCTACAGCTATGGGTATTGTAGAAGATTTCGGACAATTCTCAGGCTTATTAATTAATTGGGAGAAATCTTCCTTGATGCTGGTCGACACAATACAGACCGTACCACCTCTGGAGGGACAATTAAAGGTGGTGGACAGGGTAAAATATTTGGGGATATGGCTAACAAAGGACGCCAACCAATATATAGAGGATAATCTCGCCCCCTTGGTGCTTAGGTTTAGACATAAGTGCGATATCTGGAGCTGCCTTCCCTTGCCATCCGCTGGTAGAATCAACTTGATTAAGATGATCTGGATGCCGCAATTGCTGTACCAGTTACACAATTCCCCGGCCTGGCTTAAGATGGACTGGTTTAAGAAAATTGAAACCTTGTTTAGGGAATTGATCTGGAAGAAGAGACAGGCGCAAATAGGCTTACAGATATTGCAGTTACCTATAAAAGAAGGGGGAGTGGCGGTTCCACACCCACGCAGCTATTTTTTGGCTGCCCAGTTGCAACATTTGAGGGGAGGTAGTATTGCAGGGGACAGGAATGCAAATATACAATTGATGCTGCAAGGAGCCTTGCACAGTGATTTGGTAGAGACTTTGGAGGCAGACTCCTTTTCTACTGGACTTCCTACGTAAAAATTGATGGTTAAGGTATGGCAGGTAGCTAAAACAATCATGGGGTATCAGAGGATATCTGAAGATGCCCCTATCTGTGATAATAAATTTCTCCCAGAGTTGATCCCCATGGGTAAGATAAAAGAATGGGAGGTTTGCAGCATCAAAAAACTCGCTCAACTGTATAGGCGGAGTACCCTCAAATCATTTGCTGAGCTGAGAGAGGAGTACGGTGTCCCAAACCACTAATTTTATCGGTACCTCCAAGTCAGACATGCCCTGAGCGCTCAATTTACAACACTAATAGAATGGTGTAGAACCCCCCCCCCCCCTCATACAAAAAATAGTTAAGGCCGGTCTGTATAAAGGTTTGATATCCGAGATATATGAACAAATAAGTGGGAACATTGTTAATAGTGAAAGACGGGCTAAAAATTAAAAACAGATGGGAGGTAGATCTGGGAGTAAAGATTACTGAAGAACAATGGAAAAGGATAATGGAAATGAGTTCCCAAGTGTCAGTATCTCCCTCACAAAAAATGTCACAATTATTTATGTTACATAGGGCTTATTACACCCCAAAGAAACTTTTTCAGTATGAATATAGAGCTGATGATGATGTGGAGGTATCCAATCTATTTAGGTATTGGAATGATATACTCGAGGAAATTTAATAGTATCTTTGGGACCAAGCTGGAGATGGATGCCACATTATGTCTGCTGGGTAAAATAGAAGATAATAGTATATCTAAAAATATCAAGACCGCTGTAATAAGAGGCTTATTTCAAAAATGAATTGTTCAAAATTGGCAATCTGTAAACCCCCCACAGTGGGGGAATGGGGGAGGGTGATGGATGCTAATGTATGGAGGGAAAAAGTGGTATTTACAAGATGGAAGACATTGGATAAATTCTTAAAAATGTGGACGCCATGGCTGGATAAAATGGGGAGGCCATTATAGAGGTGAAGGAAGATTATAAAGAAAGTGGAAGGAGAGAGATTTAAAGTGGGATATAGCGAGGTCTGGGATGGGAAGATAGGTGGTAAAGAGTGGGTAATTAATGAACATTACCTTTTTGTCTCTGAAAATTCAAACAACTAATAATGTGATAGATGGGGAAGGCTAGTTTAAGTTACACGGGAAGGTGGGAGGGGGTAACAGGGAGGGTGGTTTAAAAGAGGGAATTTGTATTAAATGCAGGAAGGGAAATATGCAGGAAGGGAAATATGATAGGTGCAGCACATAAATTTGTTCTAGGGACTATTTCCTGATATGCTCCATAATGATTTGCTTCCAGCATCAGTCAAGGGAGGATGGGCAAAGAGTGGAGGGGCTACTATAAGCTATAGAGGGTCTGCCCGGCTCCGTCGACTGATGAGGGGAGGCAAAAATGGCATGGTTAAATGTTCCTTTTTCTGTATGTATTTGATGAAATTTTATGAGCCTCTGGAGAGGCATTGTATATGTATTATATGTATGAAAGAAAGAAAAATATAATAAAAAGAAAGTAGTAAAAAAAAAAAGGGTTTTCAGGGATCGTCTAAAGATGATTAGATTAGGGGACAGTTGGACAGATTGGGGTAGGGAGTTCCAAAGGATGGCAGAAGCTCTGGGGGCAAGCATGGGAGGAGGTGACAAGGTGTGAAGGAATGTAATGTAACTAACTGATAATCAGAAAATGTCTATTTGCTTATGTGTATACATGTTTCTATGCAACTCCTTACTTATTATGTAGTATACAGATTGGATCTCTGTTTGGACCTAAAGATGATCTGAACCCTACATCCCACGAGTTAGAAGAATGCATATGAGATAACAGAACCAGCTTCAACCAAACTTCAAGCATCAAGTTTCTCCATTTCTCTTGTATTTAACCAATGAGATGTACCAATTAGACTGACATAGCAATGACGTATCTTTCTGTATAAAATATTAACACCGCCCAGAAATAAACCAGAAGTTAGAAGTAACCGAGCTAAACCATTCTCAGAGAGTGTTTACTTCTAATGTGCATGCACATTTATACTTTTTAATTAGAAACCGCAGCAGATAACCTTGAACTAGATTGTAGTTCTCATCTATTTCAATTGGCGCCCAGAACGTGGGGGCTCCTGGCTTCAATCGAAGGGCGACCAGATTCCAGGACCGAACAGCTGGCCAAATCAGAGAAGGGGGTTAAGCGTGCAGCCCTAACAGTACAGTAAGCATATTTATTCTTACCACTGTACGACTTCTCTGATTGGGCCGGTTGATTTTGTCTCATTGGCTCCTTGTCCAAAGAGGCAGGTAACTTATTTCTCGCCTAGGTCTGTTTTAACGAACCTGCCAATGCTTTTCTGCTGACTGTATTATCTGTTCAGTGTCTGTCATTCTGAAGGACTGCAAAGCAGCAGACTGACAGTGCAGCTGCACCCCTAGATTAGTTGTCTGCCTCTAGCGGTGGGATGGAATTCTGCAGTCGTTTATAGACGGGTTACTCAAGGTTGACTGTGTAGGACCTCTGAGGGGTTTCTCAGCTGCTGGAATTTGGCAGTCTGAATGAAGGCTTGCTGGAATTTGGCAGTCTTGCAACTCAGGTGAGCTGCTACTGAGGGTTTTCTCAGCTGCTGGAGCTTTGCAGTTTCAAAGAGCGGCAGGTGTAATGTCTTGTCCTGAGTGTATTTGTGGATTACTGTTTGCCATATACGAGGAGGGTTGGGGATTGGTGAACGTGAGAGAAGGTGGCTACCTGAAGGATCAGTTGGGCCATAAACCACTGCTCCTCACCACCCCTGACGTGCTAGTTTTGAGATTAAATGTACATTATCCGGTGAAATGGGGGTTTGGGCAGACCCTTGAGACAAAACAGAGGAGCCTGTTGTTTTTTTTCCTCGCAGGGTTGCGAGCCCACACCCTAGGAATTCTTTGATAAGACAGCAGTCAGAGGAGTATTAACCCATTAGTTGTTTGTATTCTCCTCTGAAGCCGTCCGCTGAGAGAGAGAGAGAAGGGAATGCTAGCATGTGATATTGTGAAGAGGAGAGAAGATGTTGAAATAGTTAACAAAGTTGTGTTATGTTGCTAAAGAAACTGAGAGGAATCCTATGTGATAAAGAAAATTGGATAAAGGAAGTTAAGAAAGCTGACAATTGCATCACAGAGTTGATGATATGCTGGAACCACCGCACTATGCAAAAACCTGAAACAGAGGAGGGGAGGGGCAACCCTAATACCCACTCCCTTCTCACCACTCCAGCCCAAGCACAACCCACTGTGACAACTCCACCCGGCAGCCATCTTAGTGCACCCAGGCCTTCACTTTCTGCCCAGCCCAGTGCAGTTCCTGCCGGCGGCCATCTTGGTACACCTGGTAGGCCCAACCACAGCATATACCCAGTCCTTCCTGTTTTAAACCAGGATGGTTCCTACCATACACCTGTCTTCCCCAATACGGAAGCACTACCTTCACAGGCCGCATATGTTAATGATGAAGAAGCGTCCGAGTGGGAAGACCAACAACAGGCAGCAAAGGCCATCCGCTGATTTAACCCTCAATCCGGCTCCGGACTCACAGTTCCGAGAGGATCTCAAACGTATGCTGACAATGGTAAGGAACAGTGGCCCTTCCCTGCCCCAACACCAGTCTCGGTTACCAGAAGGGGCACCGGTGATGTATGTCACTTTTACCCCATCACAAGCAGCAACCTTAGTGACAAGTCTGCCTGACCCAGAGAAACAGCCAATGCCTTTCTACCGCAGAATAATGCAGATACAAGAGACTTGATCAGCCTATGCCAAATTAAAGTAGGACATGTCTTTTGGCCGGTCATGCAGGCGGCCTTCTATGTCTGCCTGACAAGTACCACTTCCTACACCTCAGGCGTGGAGTTCTGTGCACAACTCCGTGACTGGGCAAAGGAGAAATTGGCAGATCAGACGATCACAACCCAAGATAAAGGGGAGTCTGTGGAGAAGTATCATGCTAGACTCATAAAGACCTTTGACGATCTGGGCTTCTCCCACTATGGAAAGGCCCACACACACGTTATCAACTGCTTTTGTCTCAGGGCTCAAAGAGGATATCAGAAAAAGCCTGCTCCCCTATCCTTAGAAGACTCATATGCTTTGTATTCTCTGCCTCTCCTGATGACACTTCATGAAGCAATAACTCGGAAGTACTTGACAGAATCCCTGCGTGCCTATGATCCACAGGACTGGAAGATAACTGTCACTTAAAGGTGCCACCAGTTTCAGTCAAGTTCAAAGAGGGCGCATCATTGCCCCGGAAACCACAATACCCCCCCCCCCCTAAAGTTAGCCCAATCTGCAGCTATTTCGAAGCATGTCAAGGCCCTCTTTACAAATGGAGCCCTGATACCCTGCGCATCTCCATGCAACACACTTCTGTTCTCTAGGAAGAAGAGAACCAGCTACTTGCGGGGGTGTCCCTGACTGCAAAGTATCTCACAGTGGTGGACCATGCAAACGCTCTCTTCAGTGTCCACCTTCACCCCTCCTGCTGGTACCTTTTGCATTCACCCACGAAAAAAACAGCAACATACCTAAAAAGTTATGCACAAGGGGCACAGAACTCTACAAGCCAGTTTGCAAAGGTATGGCTATCATCCTTGACACATAACAAGAGGATCACCTGGAAGTGATTCTCCTCTGTACAGCTGACTTACCCACTGTTGAAGTCACCTCAGAAATCCTGTTGTGCTACAGTGCCTTGCGAAAGTATTCGGCCCCCTTGAACTTTTCAACCTTTTGCCACATTTCAGGCTTCAAACATAAAGAGATAAAATTTAATTTTTTTGTGAAGAATCCCCAACAAGTGGGAAACAATTGTGAAGTGGAACGAAATCTATTGAATATTTTAAACTTTTTTAGCAAATAAAAAGCTGAAAAGTGGCGCGTGCAAAATTATTCGGCCCCTTTACTTTCGGTGCAGCAAACTCACTCCAAAAGTTAAGCGAGGATCTCTGAATGATCCAATGTTGTCCTAAATGACTGATGGTGATAAATAGAATCCACCTGTGTGTAATTAAGTCTCTGTATAAATGCACCTGCTCTGTGATAGTCAGGGTTCTGTTGAAAGCGCAGAGAGCATCATGAAGACCAAGGAACACACCAGGCAGGTCCGTAATACTGTTGTGGAGAAGTTTAAAGCCGGATTTGGATACAAAAAGATTTCCCAAGCTTTAAACATCCCAAGGAGCACTGTGCAAGCGATCATTTTGAAATGGAAGGAGTATCAGACCACTGCAAATCTACCAAGACCTGGCCGTCCCTCTAAACTTTCAGCTCAGACAAGAAGAAGACTGATCAGAGATGCAGCCAAGAGGCCCATGATCACTCTGGATGAACTGCAGAGAACTACAGCTGAGGTGGGAGAGTCTGTCCATAGGACAACAATCAGTCGTACACTGCACAAATCTTGCCTTTATGGAAGAGTGGCAAGAAGAAAGCCATTTCTCAAAGATATCCATAAAAAGTCTCATCTAAAGTGTGCCACAAGCCACCTGGGAGACACACCAAACATGTGGAAGAAGGTGCTCTGGTCAGATGAAAGCAAAATCAAACTTTTTGCCCACAATGCAAAACGATATGTTTGGCGTAAAAAGCAACACAGCTCATCACCCTCAACACACCATCCCCACTGTCAAACATGGTGGTGGCAGCATCATGGTTTGGGCCTGCTTTTCTTCAGCAGGGACAGGGAAGATGGTTAAAATTGAGGGGAAGATGGATGCAGCCAAATACAGGACCATTCTGGATGAAAACCTGTTGGAGTCTGCAAAAAACCTGAAACTGGGACGGAGATTTATCTTCCAACAAGACAATGATCCCAAACATACAGCAAAATCTACAAAGGAATGGTTCACAAATAAAGGTATCCAGGTGTTAGAATGGCCAAGTCAAAGTCCAGACCTAAATCCAATCGAGAATCTGTGGAAAGAGCTGAAAACTGCTGTTCACAAACGCTCTCCATCCAACCTCACTGAGCTCGAGCTGTTTTGCAAGGAAGAATGGGCAAGAATTTCAGTCTCTCGATGTGCAAAACTGATAGAGACATACCCCAAGCGACTTGCAGCTGTAATCGCAGCAAAAGGTGGCTCTACAAAGTATTAACGCAAGGGGGCCGAATAATTTTGCACGCCCCACTTTTCATTTTTTTTATTCGTTAAAAAAGTTTCAAAAATCCAATAGATTTCGTTCCACTTCACAATTGTGTCCCACTTGTTGGTGATTCTTCGCAAAAAATAAAATTTTTATATCTTTATGTTTGACGCCTGAAATGTGGCAAAAGGTTGAAAAGTTCAAGGGGGCCGAATACTTTCACAAGGCACTGTATCTTGCCAAACAGGGTTGCAGAGCCTCAAAGCCCAGATTGCAGTGGTGCTCAACATCTGTCATTTTTCTTGGACACTGTCTTGTCCTTGGTCGAGACTTCAGGCCACACTGACACACACACCACTGCTCTAATTAAGACCCACTGCCTGTTTGAAACACCAGACGTGCTGCGACCTGAGCGTTGTGTCCGTCATTTACCACCACCAGCTTTTTCTCCGCAATACAATCCTACAAATTTTCAGTGGCTCTCCAGATTACCCCCTGCGGGTTATGTGAGGGACCTCCATTGATGCCCTCTGTTGGGTGAACCATTTTCTCACTCAAGGTTGTGAGCCTCCCATCAAGGGCGGGAGCAATTCTCTCCACCTCCTGGTTCCTTCATCAGATGCGAGGAGACACAAGGCAGCACAACCCCCCCCCCCCCCCCCTCTTTCCTGTTCTCCTAAGGTCCATCATTGTTTTTAACTATGTATAATTATGGATGCATTTATGACGTATCAAGCTTCTGATACAGGATTGATATTATAGGTTTGCTGATCCATTTCCCTGAGGAAGAGTTTTAAACACTCAAAAACGCGTCGGAATAGGTATATTCACCTGTATTTTGCTCTTTGTGTTTATTGTATTTTGCATCCTGTTTTTGCATCCACACATTCATTCATATCCCTTCTACCATTTGGGCTTCTGTTTGCCCATATGACTACTACCCCTTTGATTTTACTTGAAGTAAAATAAAAATATTTGTTTTAACGTAAAATATTGCCTACTAAATACTTGTCCTGCCCCTTTAAAGTCCCGCTGAGGCACCCTTTTCGCATCTACTGTCTTGTACCTCACTGACGACAGGGTGAAAGCAATCTCCGACATCCCACTGCCACAAGCCCCTTCATTCCTTCCTTGGACTAATTTCCTATTGCAGAGCATGGATTCCAGAAGCCTCCCTACTTATGCAACCTTTGTATGATGCTCTGAAATCAGACCCCTTCCAGATGTCTCCTGAAGCAATATCCAACTTTGAGGTCCTCAAGAGTGCCATCTCTGGCGCTAGGGCTCCCAGACTACGACAAAACATTCAAGCCCTTTGTATCCGAATGTCTGGGACATGCTGCTGGTGTACTCATCCAATTACACAGCATCTGCCTACGCCCCATAGGATATTATTCCTGTCGGCTGGATGCGATAGCAAGAGGAGGCCCATCGTGTCTGCGAGCTGTCTTTGCTGCCAAAGCCTTTTTTGACAAAACTTCGGACTTGGTCCTCGGACACTGCCTCATTCTGCTTGCTCCCCATGACATTGCTCCCATACTCAACCAAGATCCAGCCGAAACATCTGTCCACTGCCAGACACTTGAGACTCCAGTGTTCCCTCCTAATGGATTGCATTACTCTATTATGTTGTCACACACTGAACCCTACCACCCTTCTTCCACTTCTCGAGGGGGGAGAGGAGGAGGAGTAGAGTCTTGACTTGTCACCCCATGACTGCATCAAACTAATGTCACGCATCTCCCCACTGTGAGTGAAATACCCCTGCAGGATCCAGGTCACCACTGAAAACTCGGTTCTCCAAACTGAAACCTTACCACCGGTGATGTCTGCACAGGTGGCAGAGCTGCAAGCACTTACTACAGCATGTAAATTGGCAGAGGGAAAAAGAACCAACATTCATACAGACTCAAGATATGCTTTCAGCATTGCCCATGATTTTGGTGTTATCTGGAAGGACAGAGGGTTCCTGATGGCTGCAGGAACACCTGTGAAACACAGCTCACCCATCAAGGACTTGATGGACGCCCTGCTTCTCCCAACCCAAGTGACTATTCTAGAAGTAAAGCACGCGATAAACTCAACTCGAAGGAGGCTTGAGGCCGATCTAGCCGATTCAGCTGCCAAACAGACAGCCAGTGGTCCACGGGAAGTGGACAGCAGGGTGGTAGAAGAAGACCACCCTGTGCTTATCCTACAGACTCTCCCAGTGGACAGAGTTTATCTGGAAGAATTACAGGAAGCAGAAAGTTCGGATGAGAAGGAAATCTGGAAAATGGAGAGGAGGAACTCTCAGAGATGGACTGTTTGAGTGCAACAAGAAGCCTTATCTACCCAGGAGTATGTACCCAGCCGTGGTGCAATGGGCAAATGGAGCTGCCCACTTGACAAAGACTCTGATCAACTCTTATCAAGTACTATGAAGCACCAGGAGTTGCTCCATTGACCAACAACTTCTGCAGATCATGCACTATCTGTGACAAATGTAACCCAGAACGTACAGAAGAAGCACCTGGAAAAAGCCCTATACCCCTTCCAGAGGATACAAATTGATCACTCCCAAATGCCAAAGGAGTGGCAGATTCGAATACACCCTAGTGGAGGTGGACATGACTGCCAGGGCCACAGCTAAGAAACTACTGAGTGAGATAGTATGTAGATTTGAGGTCCCAGAGGTGATAGAGAGCGATCAAGGCCCAGCCTTCGCAGCAACCCTTACAAAAGAGATTTGGGCAGCACGGTGGGTTCAGTTGGCTCTGCACACCCCTTACCACGCTCAAAGTAGTGGGAAGGTAGAAAGGATGAATGGGACATTTAAAAAACAGGATGTTAAAGATAACCCAAAAGACTAACATGAGTTTGCCAGTTTTCCCATTGCCTTATTCAGTGTCAGACACACTCCCCGGGGGAAACATGCCCTATCCCCTTATAAAATTTTGTTTGGTTCAGCCCCCAGACTTGGCTGTTACTTTCCACAACAGTTACAGTTGCAATCTGATGTGTTGACTAATTATGTAACCGCATTATCATGAGAATTAACCCAAATGCATGTCCAGGTGTTTTCTTCCATTCCTGATCCTGAATTAGATACAGGAACACACCAACTACTGCCTGGAGATTGGGGGTTGGTAAAGAAATTTGTGAGAAAACATTCTCTTGAACCCAGATATGATGGTCCATTCCAAGTTTTGCTGACCACAACCACCTCAGTGGAATTGGCCGGGCAGAACACCTGAATACACGCTTCCCATTGCAAGAAAGCTCCAACCCCTGAGGACAAGATCCTGCCTACTTCATGACGACCATGCTGCATATCCTTTTTCTGTTTGGTCTAGGGGGGAGGCCCAGGAGATGGTCATCACAAAAAATGATAACAATTACATTTTGGTCTAACTCTTCAGGTACACGTGACCACCTTTACCTTTGATTACTGTGACATAGTACCTTGTCCGTTTGACTCTTTCATGGCAATGCCATTGGTACAGTGACATCCCTGATGGTAAGGATATATAAGTGTGTTTTACGGACAGTTACTGGGGACAGAAGTGTGGTTCCTGGGAGGGACAGTGGGTTGAAACATAGGACCAAATTAGAGGGAATCTGGACCGGTGAATGTGCCCTTGAAAAGGTCATTATGTCCCTCCATATCCTAGCAGAAGATACTTCTGATACATGCACTGACCCAGCACACAGTCAGAGGAGGAAACGAGCAGCTCTCCAGAAGCTTTGACCCTCATGTGTACATAGATGCTATAGGAGTTCCAAGGGGGGTTTCTTGATGAATTCAAAGCCAGGGATCAGGAAAAAGCTGGTTTTGAGTCTTTGATCAGGGCCCAGCCCATAATAACTGTCAACAAGAATGTAGATTGGATCAATTACATATACTATAACCAACAAAGATATCTGAATTACACTAAAGATGTCCTCCAGGGAATTGCTGACCAGTTAGCCCCCACTTCCTACATGACATTCCAGAACCGGATGGCCTTAGACATTGTGTTAGCTGAGAAAGGAGGTGTCTGTAAAATGATACAAAAATGGGAACCTGTTACACCTACATTCCTGATAATACTGACCCAAATGGTAAAGTAACTCTAGCTATAAAGAAATTAGAAGATTTGTCATTGGAGTTGAAGAAGAACTCAGGTATTACAGACCCACGGGATCAATATTTTAGCTAGATGAGTGGGTGGCAAAAAGTGCTCGCCCAGATAGGGGTAACAGTACTAATAATCCTAGTTCTTTTAGCCCTGATTGTATGCTGTATTCTACCTTTCGTAAAGAAGATAATGAGCAAGGCTGTAGACACCATCACACCTACATTTCTCCACCAAGAAGAGGACCCTCTTACGATGGAGGATAACAAACCCTTCACTCCTCTACAGTCACTCCCTGTCCACAATCTCACAATCCTATAGGGTTATATGGATAGATAGCTCCTGATTGCCCTTCTCCAGCTGTATCGAGGGGGGTAGCGAACTAGTTGCTGCCTAACTCTATATACAGCCTAAAAGAGTTGCTGAGGAGAATGGGCCAGGTGAGTAGGACCTTTAGATGAGGGACAGAAGAAAATAGCCATTTTAGGAGGGACTGTGAAGGAATGTAATGTACACACTGATAATCAGAAAATGTCTATTTGCTTATGTGTATACATGTTTCCATGTTTCTATGCAACTCCTTACTTATTATGTAGTATACAGATTGGCTCTCTGTTTGGACCTAAAGATGGCGTCTCAACCCTACACCCCATGCCTTAGAAGAATGCATATGAGATAACAGAACCAGCTTCAACCAAACTTCAAGCATCAAGTTTCTCCATTTCTCTTGTATTTAACCAATGAGATGTACCAATTAGACTGACATAGCAATGACGTATCTTTCTGTATAAAATATTAACACCGCTCAGAAATAAACCAGAAGTTAGAAGTAAGTGAGCTGAACGCGTCTCAGAGAGTGTTTACTTCTAATGTGCATGCACATTTATACTTTTTAATTAGAAACCGCAGCAGATAACCTTGAACTAGATTGTAGTTCTTATCTATTTCAAAGGGAGCTAGAGAGCAGGAGGTCTTGGGAGGACCGAAGTGAGTGGCTTGGTTGCTATTTTGGGACTAGGTTAGTGATGTAGCTGGGGGAGAGTTATAGATGGGTTTGTAAATTATTGTTAGTACTTTGAATTTTATTTGTTGCGTGAGTGGAAGCCAGTGCAGGGAGTGGGGTGGCGGACACAGAATGGTTGGTAAGGTGGGTGAGTCTTGCAGCAGCATTCATTATGGACCGAATAGGGGATAGTTTATGTAAAGGTAATCCAATGAGGAGGGAGTTGCAGTAGTCGAGGAGAGAGATAACCAGGGAGTGAATTAGAAGCTTGGTGGTGTCATTAATTAAAAAGGGGCATATTCTGGAAATGTGGAGGTGGCATGATTTCCACAGGATTGTATGTGGGCCTGAAAGGACAGTTCAGAGTCTAAGGTTACCCCTAGCACCCTGGCATGTGGGGACGAACTGATAGATGTGCCATTGATTTTGGCAGAGAAGTCAGGGGAAGGGGTACGTGAGGAAGGAAATATTAAGAGCTCAGTTTTAGACAGATTCAGTTTGAGGAAGTGGTTTGACATCCAGGCTGATATGTCTGTTAGTAAATTGTTATTGCGTGACAAGATTGATGGGGGGGGGGACTGAGGGGCAGAGAGATATATTTGGGTGTCATCAGCATATAAATGGTAGTGGAAGCCATGGGATGCTATCAGCTGACCCAGGGAGGATGTGTAGATTGAGAATAGTAGAGGTCCAAGGAGAGAACCTTGGGGGACCCCAAAGGTAAGAGGAGTTGGAGAGATGGAAGTGGAGTTGTAAATGACACTGAAGGTGCGATGAGATAGGTAAGATTCGAACCAACAGAGTGCAGCCATGGAGACCAAGCAAATTGAGTTTTTTGAGGAGGAGAGGGTGGGCAACTGTATCAAAGGCAGTGGAAAGGTCCAAGAGTAAGAGTATGGAATAATGACCATTGGTTTTGGCTGTAAGTTGTTTGTGAGTTTTGGGAGTGCAGTTTCTGTGGAGTGCTGTGGGTGAAATCCAGACTGAAGGGGATCAAAAAGGTTATTCTCAATGAGGTGGTCGCTCGGTCGGTTGTAGATTAACGTTCAAGGAGTTTGGAGACAAAAGGAAGTAAAGAGATGGGTCTTAGGTTGTTAAGATTGGTGGGGTCTAGTGAGGCTTTTTTTGTTGTGGGAGTGACTAGCACATATTTTAGAGGGTTGGGGAAGATGCCAGTAGAGAGAGGTTGAAGATATGAGTTAAAGAGTGTAGGATAGAGTCAGATGGTGACCGTAGTATTGGGGAAGGAACAGCGTCCAGGGGGCAGGTGGTTAGGTGGGCTTTAGAAAAAAGTTTAGTCACTTCCTCTATATTGGCTGAGTTAAAAGAGAGAAGTGTTGATTGTGCAGGAGGACATGGAGTATAAAGTGAGGGAGATATCTGTAGAGTGGAGATCTTGAGGCGAATTGTCTCAGTCTTATTTTTGAAGTGATTAACAATCTCTTGAGCAGTGAGTAAGTTAGTGGGTGGAGGTAATGGAGGACGAAGGAGAGTGGTAAAGGTAGAAAAGAGTTGACGGGGACTGCGTGAGAGGGTTTTGATGAGTGATAAAGTAGGTCTATTTGGCAGTGTGGAGGCATGAATTGTATTTTTGGAGGGCAGATTTATATTGTCTGGAATTGTGCTGTGACTTATGCCGCGTACACACGGGCGGACTGTATGGCCTACTTAGTCCGCCGAAACACATTTCAGCGGACAGTCCGCTCGTATGTGGGCTTCAGCGGACTTTTTCAGCGCGCAGTACGGCGGACTAAGTATTTCGGATTTTTCAAAATTCTGTCCGTCGTACTCGCATTTCTGGCGGACAGTATGGCCGTGTGTGTGCCAGTCCACCGTACTTTTGAAATGAACGGACTTTTCCCGCCCGGAGAAAAGTCCGCTCATTTCGAGCGCGTCTCCAGGTAGGCGGGGCCCGCGAAGGAGACGTCGCTGGCCCCGCCGCCTGGTATGGACTTAAAGGGGACCCCCAACGCCGAAAAAAATCGGCGTGGGGGTCCCCCCAAGTCCACAACAGACCCTTGTCCGAGCACGCTACCCGGCCGGCCAGGAAAGGGGGGCGAGTGAGCGCCCCCCCTCCTGAGCCGTACCAGGCCGCGTGCCCTCAACATAGGGGGGTGCCTTGGGGAAGGGGGGGCCGCGCCACCCCAAAGCACCTTGTCCCCATGTTGATGAGGACAAGGGCCTCTTCCCGACAACCCTGGCCGTTGGTTGTCGGGGTCTGCGGGCGGGGAGCTTATCAGAATCCGGGAGCCCCCTTTAATAAGGGGGCCCCCGGATACCGGCCCCCCACCCTATGTGAATGAGTATGGGGTACAATGTACCCCTACCCATTCACCTGTAAAATAAAAGTACAAAAAAAAACACAACACACGAGATAAAATACTTTATTGCACAGCTCCGGGGGTCTTCTCGCCGGACTCCGCTATCTTCTTGTAGCTCTTTTGCTAGCGGAGGAGTCCGGCTTTCTTCCTCGCCGCCGGCCTCTTCTCCCGACTTCGGGCCTTCTTATAGCTCTTTTACAGGCGGTGGCCCGGTCTCCTGTCGCCGCCGTCGCCTTCCGTTCTTCTTCTCCAGGAGATGTTGCCTCGACGATCTCTCTGGCCGGAATGCCAGGGACGCACTGCGCGCCCACTTATATAGGGACAAGGGGCGGTGTCACATGGCTTTATGTCACATGGGTTGGTGTCACATGGTGACCCCGCCCCCTTACGATGTCATAGTCCCCATGTGACATCAACCCATGTGACCAAGCCATGTGACACCGCCCCTTGTCCCTATATAAGTGGCCGCGCAGTGCGTCCTTGGCATTCCGGCCGGAGAGATCGTCGAGGCAACATCTCCTGGAGAAGAAGAACGGAAGGCGACAGAAGACCGGGCCACCGCCTGTAAAAGAGCTATAAGAAGGCGCGGTGGCCCGGCAGAAGACCCGAAGAGGGGGACAAGACCCCCGAAGTCGGGAGAAGAGGCCGGCGGCGGGGAGGAAGAAAGCCGGACTCCTCCGCTAGCAAAAGAGCTACAAGAAGATAGCGGAGGAGTCCGGCGAGAAGACCCCCGAAGACAGAAGACCCCCGGAGCTGTGCAATAAAATATTTTATCTCGTGTGTTGTGTTTTTTTTTGGTACTTTTATTCTAAAGGTGAATGGGTAGGGGTACATTGTACCCCATACTCATTCACATAGGGTGGGGGGCCGGTATCCGGGGGCCCCCTTATTAAAGGGGGCTCCCGGATTCCGATAAGCCCCCCGCCCGCAGACCCCGACAACCAACGACCAGGGTTGTCGGGAAGAGGCCCTTGTCCTCATCAACATGGGGACAAGGTGCTTTGGGGTGGGGGGGCCCCTTCCCCAAGGCACCCCCCATGTTGAGGGCACGCGGCCCCCCTTTTCTGGCCGGCCGGGTAGCGTGTTAGGAGAAGGGTCTGTTGTGGACTTGGGGGGCACCCCCACGCCGATTTTTTTCGGCGTTGGGGTTCCCCTTTAAGTCCATTCCAGGCGGCGGGGCCAGCGACGTCTCCTTCGCGGGCCCCGCCTACCTGGAGACGCGCTCGAAATGAGCGGACTTTTCTCCGCGTGTGTGGGCGAGTCCGTTCATTTCAAAAGTAGAGCGGATTGTATGGCGGACTTAGTCCGCCGTATTAGTCCGCTCAAAAAGTGCCGTGTGTGGGCAAGTCCGTTCATTCAAAAGTTTGGACGGACTGTCTGTCGGATTGTCTGACGAACTTAGTTGGCCAGACAATCCGCCCGTGTGTACGCGGCCTAATGCTGTGTTTTTAGGAACCCTAAATTACTGGGGACGCTAGTATAGATCTGATCAGGTTAAAGCAAAGATATTGATCCGTTCAGACGCTATACTAGTAAGAGAGGTGTATGCTGCATGCGTGGGTGTTAGCGCTACTGGCACTAATCTGACACTGCCTGGCACTGACGCTGACCCTGATGCTAAAACCTAACTGATGTCACCTGGCGGGTGATCAGGGGGTAAAACCTTTATTCGGTAATATACAGCGGGTACCTTAACGCTATAAAAACAAATTTACCAACCAGCGTCACCTGTGACACTAATACGGTGATCAGGGGGTTAAAACCTTTATTAGGTAATATATGGGGGTACCCGGACGCTATAAAAACCTGATGTTGAAACTAACCAACTAACGGGCTAACTATAGTCACCTGTGACATTAATACGGCAATCAGAAAACAGATCTACTAGTGACGGGGTGAAAAGGTTAACTGGGGGGTTATCAAGGGGTTAAACCTTTATTAGGGGGTTAATGGGGGGTACCCTAAAGCTACCTGCGTCTACTACTAGCTGCCCTAACGCTGATTCCTGTCACAAGTGACACCAATGCAGTGATCAGTGAAAAAACTGCAATTGTTGACAGGGAGTGAAGAGGCTAACTGGGGGGGGGGGGGGGGGGCGATCAGGGGGTGAAATGTGTGCCTACGTGTACTGTGTCAGTGTAGTGTTGGTGCAACTCACGTTTGGATGTCCTCTCTGGAACTGAAAAGGATTCCACGAGGGGATATGACATCACTCTCTCTGCCTGTGTTTACAATTCACAGGCAGAGGAGGCATTTCATTGGTCAGAAAAATCATTGGGGGGTCGTGGCTTGGACATGGCAGAGTGCCCGAAAGACTCGGTGTACTACCTTGGGGGGGATGAATGGAAAGATTGCTGTGGAAAATGTGGGGGGGTGGTGCTCGCTGGGGGGTCCGGGCTGGCTGCCGTTCCGCCAGGTACCCGGGTCCCTCCAAAAATGTTATTTGCAATTTTAGTAGGCACCATAAAAAGGATTATTCATCCTAGTCGGACGGGCCCGGGGGGATTCCTCCCGATGTACTAGACTGCCCCCTATGAAGAGGGGAGGGCGCTGGGCGGGGTGGCGGTGGGCTGGAAAAGGGATGGCTGGGGGTGGTGGCAGGGTTGATGTGTTGGGAGTTGTGTTAATATTGATATTGCTCATTCTCCGTAGCGCAGAGTCACCTGACATTAGGCTTCAGCCGACCCTTTGGTTGGTCGTTAGGATTTAGGACTGAGGTCCCGCGGTAGGCGGCCCTTTAGTCCGCTGTGGGTCCTGAGCAGGGGGTGCAGTGGTATCCCCACATTTATTCTGTGTTGGTATTCTTCTCTCTCTCTCTACTTTTCTCCCCCCCTTTTGTTTTTTTTGTTGTTTTTTTGTTGTTGTTTGTTTTGTTTTTTCCCCATTCCTGTCCTTCAGACCAGAGGCGGGACCATGAGTTCCCTGGATACTATCAGATTAATGTCCTTTAATGTTAAGGGATTCAACACCCCGGTGTTATCCAATCTGAGACACTCTAAAGCCAACATATGCTTCCTCCAGGAGACTCATTTTAGAGCCGATAGGATACCGGGATTCCAGGACCGCCGCTTCCCAGTTGCCTACCACGGGTGCTCCTCTGAGTCGAAGGGGGTCAGCATATTAATTTGAGCCACGATGCCGTGGACGCTGCGGGACCAGTGGAGTCACAAGGAGGGATGGGCACTGTTTGCGAAGGGGACCCTGGGCAGCTCCTTGGTGACGCTGGTGAACCTATATCTGCCCAACTTGGGTCAGGTCATTGCATAGAGTCTTCCCTAACAAAATTACAAGACTTTTCTGAGGGACTGGTTATCATGGCGGGAGATATGAATTTTGTCATGGATCCCGCTTTGGATACATCCAGGCAGACCTCTCAGCTCTCCTACGTGGCGCTCAAATGCCTGAAAAAAATCTCTACTCTTTCCACTTGGTTGACGTTTGGCGGGTCCTGCACCCGACCCAGAGGGACTATACATTCTACTCTCACCCTCATGATTCATATTCCATAATTGATCTTCTTATGTTGCCCCAATCCTTACTTTCAAGGGTGAGATCGGCCTCTATTGGATCTATCACTTTCTCAGACCATGCTCCGGTCTTTGTGGACATAGAAATTCTGCCCCCTAGGCCCAAACAGTGGCAGTGGAAGCTAAATGATACACTGCTCCAAACCCCTGAGGTGGTGGCAGAAGTATCGAGGGAGCTGAGAAATTATTTTTCTTCTAACGCTGGTGCTGAGAGCACCCCCCTAATGGTGCGGGAGGCGCATAAGTGTTCGATTAGGGGTCTCTTGATAAAACTTGGCTCCCAATTCAAAAGGACACGGGCCCAGCAAACCCTCGAAATTCTAGATAAAATTAGGGTCCTGGAATCTACTCAAACAATCCCTGGCTATCCGAGCTCTGGTGGAACTCACAGTCTTGAGAAATCAACTGAGGACCCTGGTTCTGGATAAGGCTAGGGCAGTTATTGCAAAGTGCAAACGTACATTTTACGAACACAGTAATAAATGCGGTAAATTGTTGGAGAGGGCACTGAGGGCCCAACGGGCCCAAGCCTTCATTCCGGAAATTAAGGGAGAAGGGAACACCAGGTTGCATACCACAGAGGAGATTGCGGACCAGTTCCGCAAGTATTACATGGCTCTGTACAACCTGCCGCTTCCTTCCTTGGAGAGAGAGATTTCCAAGGAACGGAAAGACATCATTCAGTATATTCAAAAGTCAGGGCTTCCCCGATTGCCCAATGAAGCTCTAGCAGCCCTGGAGGCACCGCTGACTGGTGAGGAGGTGACGAAAGCCATAGCCAGAATGCAGAGGGGAAAGGCCCCGGGCCCAGACGGCTACACGCTGACTTACTATAAAACCTTCGGGGATCTTCTGATGCCACATTTCTTAGCAGCATACAACGATGTGGGAGAAGGGGTCACACCCCCAGAGGGCTCCTTGAGAGCCTTTATCACAGTGATTCCCAAGGAGGATAAGGACCCCTCTTTATGCCAAAATTACAGGCCTATATCCCTCCTCAATGTTGAACTAAAGATCTTCACTAAGATCCTTTCAATACGGTTGTCGGAATGGATCCCTTCGCTCGTTCACTGGGACCAGGTTGGTTTTGTGCCCTCGAGAGAGGCGAGAGGCAATTAGTCTTATCCATGTGGCTAGGGAGGGGAAAGTTCCCTTGCTACTTCGCTCTACCGATGGCGAGAAGGCGTTTGATAGGGTGCACTGGCCCTTTCTGTTTGAAACCCTCCGACATGTGGGATTGGGCCAGTGGATGATGAATTGGATTCAAGGTTTACTCCTGACCCTCAGCTCAAGTAAAAGTCAATGGCCAGCTCTCCCTCCCCTTCAGGATTACTAATGGGATGAGGCAAATCTCCTTTGATATTCATTCTGTCCCTTGAACCCCTCCTCCGCACGGTAAGGGACAACCCTAACATAACAGGACTGCGTCTGAGCGACAACTTGACCCCAAAGAAAGCAGCCTTTGCGGACGATCTGCTTTTTTTCATATCCAACCCGCTGGTCTCAATCCCTAACTTGATGGCAGAACTGAAGACATATGGAGCATTGTCCTTCTTTAAAGTCAATTATCATAAATCATAGTCCTTAAATGTCTCCATGCCGACTTCAACGCGCAACCTGCTTCGTGCGGACTTCCCTTTTAAATGGGAAAATTTGTATATATAATACTTGGGCATTTGCCTGCCGAGCAAGCTAGTGGATATATTCCCCTTAAATTTCCCCCCTCTTTTGGCAGAGATTAGAAAAGATCTATGAAAATGGCAGACGGGCATGTTCTCATGTTTTAGGCCCTGCAGCATAATAAAAATGAATATCATGCCCCGAATACTCTACCTACTGCAGACCCTCCCCGTCCAGATCCCGACTACATTCATTAAAGCAATAAACCTAACATTGGTCACGTTCATATGGACACAGAGAGCTCCGTGCTTAACACAGTCAATTTTACGCCTTCCTAAAAATTGGGAGGAATGGCCCTCCTGGATGCGAGTATGTATCAGGTGGCATGCCACCTGGCAAGAATCATTGATAGGTGTCGCCATGGGATGCTAAAGCAATGGATCCACGTAGAACAACTCATGGCGGGAATGGAGCTAGACGGGTTGCCCTGGTGCTAGAAGTCCATACCTGACCGGGTACTCAAACACCCCACGTTTGGGGAGACATGGAGGATAGCCCAGAAAACCTTCCGAGATCACTCAATCGCGCCATGCCCTTCTCCTCTAACACCAGTGGTTGGGAAGCCCCGATTTCAGCCCGGGATTGGGAGACCTTAGATTCCGAACCCTAAAGGGCGGTGAAAGATGCCAACTCCATCATTTCACCAGTAACGGTGAGTGGATGTCCAGGCAGAACATTATGGAGGACCCTCTGCTGGCAAATCTCTCCTTTTGCCAAAAGCTCCAACTGGCTCACTTTATCAAAGCACAGCCTCCCTCTGCACCTTTTGAAAGGGCCTTGACATCTTTCAAGCTCCTGTGCCTGGAGCAAGAACCAGTACGCCATACGATCTCTTTGATATATCAACTTCTTATTTCACCCCCCCGGGTTACAGACCTCCCTATATAGGTAGATGGGAAAAGGACCTAGGAATGCAATTGACCGAGAGAGAGGTAGAAAGGATAATTCCCTCAGTGCTCGGAAGTTTGCTGGAGGTATGGGGAGGAGGCAGGCAATATGCTGCATATTTTCTGGAACTGCAAGTTCCTGACACCCTTCTGGACAGAGGTAGACCGGATTATGCAGAAATTCATGGACCGAGAGCTGCCCAGGACTCCCGAGTTCTTTTTACTGCATCTTCGCGACACACCGAGCAGAACCTACCGGAAATCCATTCTGCCACTGGTGGTCACAGTGGCGAAAAGCTGCATCCCCCTGTTCTGAAAGCAGAGAGAGCCCCCAGGGGTGGCAACCTGGCTGAGGAAAGTGGCAGACACAAAATGGAGGACCTGGTGGCTACCAACAGAGGCCTTAGAGAACAGTTCCTCAAACGGTGGTTCTACTGGCTTGAGTTCTTCTACTCGGAGGAGTATGCAGGGCTAACAGTGTAGATACCTGGGATGGAAGGACGGGAAAGAGGAGAGGAGAAAACGGAAAGAAAAACATCCTGGTTGGGGCAGTGGGGGGTCTGGAGAATGGACCCCCCAATCCGGCCCTATCTCATTACGTGTATTTGTATCCCACCCACCCCCCACACTTTTTTGGTCGAAGCATTAGGGTCGTCCATAACACATAAGCAAAGCTAGGGGGATTTAGGTCCCAAAGTATGTTAATTAGTGGGACCACTGTCTTTGGAGGATGCAGACGGATGGATGGAGTACTGGGTAGTTTGAGACTGGCTATAACTTTGATCTGCTTGTAAGGAGGGTATAGCCCCTGCGAGGGCTGGTGGGGACTACTTTATGTTATGTTTTGTTATGTTATGTATTTCTATGCAAAAATAATAAAAACCTAGAAATTAAAAAAATAAATAAAAATCATTGTCCTGGGGATTGATCGGTTCTGCAACTAATCCAATCGCCGCAGGCACAAAATGGGGGCGAGTGACGTACGGGTACATCATTTTGGGCAACGTACCATACTGCCGACGTATATCGGCGTGAGCCAGTCAGCAACTGGTTAAAGTGTGTTTCCACTTTTGCAGTCAAATGTAGGAAAACCCTACTATAAGTTTGCTATGTTCTGCTATTCACACAGCATACTTAACCCATTCCCGCCGAGAGTATGCGGTTATATTGGGATGATGCCCGCAGCTGCACTACCATTGTTTAGAGCAGGTAATCGGCTTTCCAGGTATAACAACCGATGTGGCTAAAAGCCTTCCCGTTCCATCAGAAGGCCCGATCAAACATCCGCCAATTCCGCCGGCTAGTGACAGACTGAAATTAAGCCAGAAACGGCTTTGTTCCAATCTCTTGGATGTAAACCCGGAAGCGATGTCACAAAGCCACTTCCGGTTTACTCGGCTGCCAATGGCACCGGATTTTAAAAAATATACAGTATTCAGATAAAAGTATTCAGATCACTGAAAATGGTGTAAGTGCAAAGGAGGGATTGGAGGTCTTTTAGACCCGCGATTCCCTCCATAAAGAGTACCCGACACCACCTATTACTGTCACAAGGGAAGTTTACATTCCTTGTGGCAGCAATAAAAGTGATCTATTTAAAAAAAAAAAAAAAAAAAAAACACGATTTAATAATACAAAAATAAATAAAATAAATCAGAAAAAAAAAATTCAAAGCACCCCTGTCACCGCAAGCTCACGCAGCAAAGACAACACATACGGAAGTCGTGCCTGCATATGTAAACGGTGTTCAAATCACACATGTGAGGTATCATCGTCAGAGCGAGAGCAATAATTCTAGCACAAGCCCTCCTCTGCAACTCCAACCTGGTAACCGTAAAAAAATGTAAAGCGCTGCATATGGATATTTTTAGGTATCAACGTTTTTGTGGCCATTCCACGAGTGCGTGCAATTATAAAGCGTGACATGTTTGGTATCTATTTACTTGGCGTATCATCATATTTATACAAAAAAACTGGGATAACTCTACTGTTTTGTTTTTCAAAATTCATGAACGTGTCCCATTGCGCATTTGAAACACTGCTGCACAAATACCGTGTGACATAAAATATTGCAACAATCGCCATTTTATTCTCTAGATTCTCCGCAAAAATAAATGATATATATATATATATATATATATATATATATATATATATATATATATATATAATGTTTGGGAGGTTCTAAGTAATTTTCTAGCAAAAAAATATGGATTTTAACTTGTAAACACCAAAAGTCAGAAATAGGCTTAGTCATGAAAGGGTTAAAATACATATATATTGTTTTAAACATATATATTATTATAAAAAATGGGGGGAGGGGGGAAGAAGGGAAGAGGGTGGGACTTTAAATGAAGCACACAGCAAGTAAAAAAGTTGGTCAAGCGACTAGAAAATGACATTTATTCATATTTCATAATCCATAATCCACCATAAATCATTTTGGGCATCAAGCCTCTAACAAACATTTTGAGCATCAAACCTCTATAAGGTGGATCTTAACCACTTGCCGACCGCCGCACGACGATGTACGTCCATTTTTTGAAGAGGGATATCTCGGTAACGGCAGCAGCTGCTGCCACAACCGAGATATCCATCTCTTCAGGCGGCGGTCGGCTGTACGATAACGGTGGTCTCCGCGGCGAATTCGCCGCGAGATCACCGCTATCGGCGGCGGGAGAGGTGCCACCCCCCCTCCCGCCGCCCTCCCACACCTTCCGCCGCTTACCGGAGCCGTCGGTAGCGGCGGAGGCGATCGGGTCCTTCAGTCTGCTGGGCATAGAGACAAGTGAGGCTAAGATGGCCCCCACTCGTCTCTATACCATAGGAGGGCGGAAGCGACGTCAAAACGTCACTTCCGCCCATACCTCTTAAAGGTATATTTTTTTTTTAAATGTCAGATTTTTTATTTATTTATTTTTTTTGCATTTTAGCCCAAATATGAGATCTGAGGACCTTTTGACCCCAGATCTCATATTTAAGAGGACCTGTCATGCTTTTTTCTATTACAAGGGATGTTTACATTCCTTGTAATAGGAATAAAAGTGATCCATTTTTTTTTTTTTTTTTTCAAAGTGTAAAAATAAATAAAATAAATTAAAATAAATAAGAAAAAAAAAATATTTTTTTAAAACACCCCGTTACGACGAGCTTGCGCACAGAAGCGAGCGCATACGTGAGTAGCGCCCGCATATGAAAACGGTGGTCAAACCACATATGTGAGGTATCGCCGCGATCGGTAGAGCGAGCGCAATAATTCTAGCCCTAGACCCCCTCTGTAATGCAAAAAATGCAACCTGTAGAATTTTTTAAATGTCGCTTATGGAGATTTTTGAGGCTAAAAGTTTGACGCCATTTCACGAGCGGGCACAATTTTGAAGCGTGACATGTTGGGTATCGGCATACCATTATCTTTTACAGTATAAAAAAAAAATGGGCTAATTTTACTGTTGTCTTATTTTTTTATTCAAAAAAGTGAATTTTTTCCAAAAAAAGTGCGCTTCTAAGACCGCTGCGCAAATACGGTGTGAAAAAAAGTATTTCAATGACCGCCATTTTATTCTCTAGGGTGTTAGAAAAAAAACAATATAAAATGTTTGGGGGTTCTAAGTAATTTTCTAGCAAAAAAAACTGTTTTAAACATGGAAACACCAAGTCCGAAAAAGAGGCCTGGTCCTTAAGTGGTTAAATAAACATACAAGGTATAAAAATGTATCACAATCCGATGGAGGTGCCTGCGGTGGGTGTTATCGCCCATGCTGGCCTTTGTGGTGACCGGGAGTTTTGCTCTGCGATGTTGTGGCGATCCTCGATGCTAATCTTCTGGTGTGTGGGTGCAGACGTGAGTTGGATGCATAGCTCTCATTAATTATAAAACTATACTTCTCTTCCCTTTATATTTCTTATTCAATCTTTATTTTATTTTTTTATCTTTTGTTAATTTTTTATTTTTATTTTATTAAATTTTTTTAGATTTACTCCATGATTTTGCTCCTGATGAGCGGATGTCGTGCCGCGAAACGCGTCGAGCCTTTATCATTTTTTATTTCTACATTAATCATGGAACAATAAGACATCATTTGATTTTATGTGTATTCAATATAATTTATTATTACTCTGTGTACTATATGCATTAATTGTCATTGCTGCTTTTTTCAAATGTTAAGATCTATCGGATTGTGATACATTTTTATACCTTGTATGTTTATTTAAGATCCACCTTATAGAGGTTTGATGCCCAAAATGTTTTATGGTGGATTATGAAATATGAATAAATGTCATTTTCTAGTCGCTTGACCAACTTTTTTACTAGCTGTGTGCTTCATTTAAAGTCCCACCCTCTTCCCTTCCCCCCCCCCTCCCCCCATTTTTAATATTTTGACAGGGATGGAGGCGGGCACCTCTTTGATGCTCTCTTCATTTAAAGTCCCAAAATTGTGCTCTGTTTATATATATTCTTATGTTTGAGGAGAAGTTGCCATGGGTGATTGCAAGAATTACTCAACTACAGGCAGTCCCTGAGTTACAAACATCCGACTTACAAACGACTCCTACTTACAAACGGAAGGAGACAACAGGAAGTGAGAGGAAATCTACCCCAAGGAAGGGAAATTCTCTCCTGTAAGAGTTATTATGGGTAAAAAGGTGTCTCTACTGATGCTTTATCACCAAGGCTTATTTCCACAACACCACAAAATTTTCAAAATCCAATTGTTATTGGGACAGAAAGGGAGATGAAATCTTCTGAACAGCGGCACAGACAGCAAAACAAACGTTACAGGGGTGTTAACCCTTCCCTATGCTATCCAAAAAGATTAAAACATTTTTATTTGGCTGGAGATACACTTAAAACGTACCTGTTCCGACTTACAAACAGATTCAACTTAAGAACAAACCTATAGACCCGATCTTGTTTGTAACCCGGGGGCCGCCTGCACTTCAGTTTGATCTGTCCCTATAGAATGGTTGGTCTCTGGCTTAATCCAGTTCTCATTAACAATATAGAAAAGTCCAGTTTTGAAACCTTAAACTCATATTAAATCTAGTACAACTGATAAGTATGTGTGGGAGCTGTGTTTTCTATAAATAATCCTCTGTGCCTGCACAATACAGACAGGGGTATTAATGGCAAACACAGCTCTCCAGTCCCATCATAACAAGAAGAACTAAGCAAAATGTTTTCTTGCTGAAAGACCTATAAATAGCATCTAAAAAAAAGGTATTTTTATTATATGTATACTAGGTGAACTGGTACATGTAAAAGTAGATGTTATCTCAATTTGGCTGCAAAGGTGGAAAACAAGATTTTTATGTCATACTTAGCTGTAAAATCCATTTCTTTGAGTACATCATGGGACACAGAGTCAGGCTAATATTCATTACCTGCTGGGACTTCCCAGAGCAATAGCCTTGAGGGGAAGGAGACACCCTGCCAAACAATAGCCATTATAATTTTTACAGCAGCCCGCAGTACACTGCGGCCGAAAGCTGAATCCTTGGCTGCTTGAACATCCACTTGCTAATATTTTGTGACTAAAGACCAGATGGCAGCCTTAAAAATCTGAGCCACAGATACCTGATGGGGAAAAGCCCAGGAGGTCCCCTACAGCCCTTGTAGAATGAGTTCTCATCCTAAAAGGAGGAAATTTATGTTTCAGACCGTCGGCCCCGAATGACCAATTGACGGACTCAATTGGTAATGGAAGTTTTGGAAGCTGCCTGCCCCTTCTTAAGTCCTTTTATTAAAACAAAATAAGAGTCTTATTCTCTAGATAGATAAACCTTGACTGCCCAGACAACGTCCAAAGAATGCCTTCTGCCAAACGAGGCTGAGAGAAAAAAAGGCTAAATAAAATCTTGATTGAAATGAAAGCCGACACCACTTTTGGCAAAAAGGATGGAACAGGTCATAACACGACCTCCATGGTGAAGGATCAAGTACGGTTCCCTGCATGAAAGGGCCGCCAACTCTGACACCCTTCTATCCGAGGTGATAGCCATCAGGAGCTGTGAGCCCATCTAGGGTTTCTCCCCAGCCTGAGAGACTGCCATCTGTAGTCTGTATTCTCCAAGTTAATGGGAGAAAGTATTTTCCCTTTAGCAGGTTCTGATCCTGCAACCATCAGTTCAGGCTTAAGCATGCCTGAGGAGATAAGCACACTGGATAATCCAGGGCTTTTCTTCCTCTGTTCCAAGCCGACAAGATGTCTCGTTGTAAAGGCCTGGAATGGAACTGGGCATAGGGCACTGCCTCGAAGGAGGATACCATCCTCCCTACAAGACTAATACAGAGCCAAATAGAGGGTTGTCTGGTGCCCCTTATCTGATGCACCTGATCCTTCAGGGCACAGTTCTTTTTGGGTGGCAAGAATACTCTTGCTTGGACCGTTTTTAGAATCAGACCTAAATATCCTAGACTTTAAGCTGGTCTCAAGGCTGGCTTTTTGGTATTTATGATCCAGCCCAAGCTTTTGAAATACCTCACTGTGTATATTATGCTCTGTTCTAGAGTCTGTACCGAGTGATCTCTGAACAGGAGGTCATCCAGATACCCGAGCACCAGGATCCCTTGGGCCCTTAAAAGATCCAGTACTGGTGCTAGGACCTTTGTGAACACCTGGGGAGCTGTAGCAAGCCCGAAGGGTAGAGCCACAAACTGAAAGTGATGTTCCTACCGCAAAATCTGGAATCTCTGATGAGGCTGAAAGATTGGTATGTGTAAGTATGCGTCCTTTAAATAGATGGAGGCTAAACAGTCTCCCCCCTTGAGTGAGGTTACTACTAAGCGGACAGACTCCATCCGAAAGGACTGTATCAATAGATACTTGTTCAGGGACCTTAGGTCCAAAATGGACTTGGTGCTCCTGTCTGGTTTCTGAACTGTAAACAGGTTTGAGTAAAACCCTGTACCCTTTCGAATATAGGAACCTCTACAATCACTCATTGATGCAATAGATGATGTAGTGTCTGAAACAATAAGTTTCTTTTTGGAGGATCCGAGGGAATGCTGTATCTTAGAAACCTCCACTCATCCTGAATTGTTTTGCAAATGTTTGCAAAGTGCAGCAGCCTTCCCCCCCACCCAATGGAGTGGGGCGTCCCGTCAAAAGGAGGGCTTGGTGCTGGGTTTACAGTTGCAAAAAAAAGTATGTCAACACTTTTGGAATGATATGGATTTCTGCACAAATTGGTTATAAAATGTGATTTGATCTTGATCTAAGTCACAACAATAGACAATCACAGTCTGCTTAAACTAATAACACAAATAATTAAATGTTACCATGTTTTTATTGAACACACCATGTAAACATTCACAGTGCAGATGGAAAAAGTATGTGAACCTCTAGACTAATGAGATCTCCAAGAGCTAATTGGAGTGAGGTGTCAGCCAACTGGATGATTCCAATCAATGAGATGAGATTGGGGGTGTTGGTTACAGATGCCCTTCCCTATAAAAAACACACACCAATTCTGGGTTTGCTTTTCACAAGAAGCATTGCCTGATGTGAATGATGCCTCACACAAAACAGCTCTCAGAAGACCTATGATTAAGAATTGTTGACTTGCATAAAGCTGTAAAGTGTTATAAAAGTATCACCAAAATCAGTCCACAGCAAGACAAATTGTCTATAAATGGAGAAAGTTCAGCACTGCTGCTACTCTCCCTAGGAGTGGGCGTTCTGTAAATATGACTGCAAGAGCACAGCACAGACTGCTTAATGAGGTGAAGAAGAATCCTAGAGTGTCAGCTAAAGATTTGCAAAAGTCTCTGGCATATTCTAACATCCCTGTTAGTGACTCTACGATACGTAAAAAACACTAAACAAGAATGGATTTCATGGGAGGATACCACGGAGGAATCCACTGCTGTCCAAAAAAACATTGCTGCACGTTTACAGTTTGCACAAGAGCATCTGGATGTTCCACATCAGTACTGGCAAAATATTCTGTGGACAGATGAAACCAAAGTTGAGTTGTTTTCGAAGAAACACACAACACTATGTGTGGAGAAAAAGAGGCACAGCACATCAACATCAAAACCTCATCCCAACTGTGAAGTATGGTGGTGGGGGCATCATGGTTTGGGGCTGCTTTGCTGCGTCAGGGCCTGGACGGATTGCTATCATCGAAGGAAAAATTAATTCCCAAGTTTATCAAGACATTTTACAGGAGAACTTAAGGCCATCTGTCCACCAGCTGAAGCTCAACAAAAGATGGGTGTTGTAACAGGACAACGACCCAAAGCATAGAAGTAAATCAACAGAATGGCTTAAACAGAAGAAAATATGCCTTCTGGAGTGGACCAGGGTCCTGACCTCAACCCAATTGAGATGCTGTGGCATGACCTCAAGAAAACTATTCACACCAGACATCCCAAGAATATTGCTGAACTGAAACAGTTCTGTAAAGAGGAATGGTCAAGAATCACTCCTGACCATTGTGCACGTCTGATCTGCAACTACAGGAAATGTTTGGTTGAAGTTATTGCTGCAAAGGAGGTTCAACCAGTTATTAAACCCAAGAGTTCACATACTTTTTCCACCTGCACTGTGAATGTTTACATGGTGTGTTCAATAAAAACATGGTAACATTTAATTCTTTGTGTGTTATTCGTTTAAGCAGACTGTGATTGTCTATTGTTGTGACTTAGATGAAGATCAGACCACATTTTATGACCAATTTGTGCAGAAGTCCATATCATTCCAAAAGGGTTCACATACATTTTTTCAACTGTAGAAAATTTTTGGACCTAGGGCCTTTTCTGGCCCTGGCCTTGTGGCTTGCCCCTGGCCCTAGCACCCTGTTGGTGGCGGAACCGCACTGAGGCTGAGATATTGGAGGAAGCAGTCCCTGGGTTTTTCAACAAGGGACCTTTGTTGCTTTTTTTCACAGGAAGTATAGAACTCCCTCCAGAAATCTTTTGGATATATTTGTCCAAGTGATCATCGAATAAACGCACCCCATGAAACGGGAAACCAGCCAATAACTTTTTACAAGGAAGCTCAGCTGACCAATTCTTAAGCGCTAGAAGTCTGCACATATGCACAGACAAGAGAGCCACACACGAAACCTGCTGCATTTAACCACTTCCTTACCCACCCATAGTCACGCCTGCAGATGGGATCTCCCATCCTGGGTGGGCGTCATATGACGTCCTCCCATTCCCCGCCGCCTAGGGGGTGCGCATGCTGCCAGCACTGCTCGGGACCCGGTGCGATTGCCCGGGGACACAGCAGGATAGTGGATGTGTGTATGTAAACACACAGATCCACGTCCTGTCAGAGGAGAGAAGACCGATGGTGTGTTCCCAGTACAGAGGAACATTGATCATCGGTGTCCTCACCTTGTGAGTCCCCTCCCCCCACAGTTAGAATCAGTCCCATAGGGAACATATTAACCCCTGCATCGCCCCTTGGTGTTAACCCCTATCCCTGACAGTCACATGTACACAGTAATCAGTGCAATTTTATAGCACTGATCGCTGTGTAAATGTGAATGGTCCCAAAAATGTGTCAAAAGTGTCCGATACGTCCGTCACAATGTTGCAGTCACAGATCGCCGCCATTACTAGTAAAAAATAAAAAAAATGCCATAAATATATCCCCTATTTTGTAGATGCTATAACTTTTGCGCAAACCAATCAATATACGCTTATTGCGTTTTTTTTTTTAAAAAACATATGTAGAATACGTATCGGCCTAAACTGAGGGAAATTATTATTATTTTTTTTAAAAAGGATATTTATTATAGCAAAAAGTAAAAAAAAAAATGTTTTTTTCAAAATCGTCGCTCTTCTTTTGTTTATAGCGCAAAAAATAAAAAACGCAGAGGTGATCAAATACCACAAAAACAAAGCTCTATTTGTGGGGAAAAAAATCCGTAAATTTTGTTTGGTTGCAATGTCGCACAACCGCGCAATTGTCAGTTAAAGCGAGGCAGTGCCGAATCGCAAAAAGTGTTCTGGTAAGGAAGGGGGGAAATCGTCCGGGGCTGAAGGGGTTAAAGCATCAAAAGCAAAACACAGCACTCGAGGAATATCCGTCTTACTTTCAGGCAGATCATTTTCCTGGTTAATCCCATCAGGCCATCTGACCTGATCCTTTACGGCAGGGGTGCTCAACCTGTGGCTCTCCAGCTGTTGCAAAACTACAAGTCCCATCATGCCTCTGCCTCTGGGTGTCATGCTTATGGCTATCGGAGTCTTTTTATGCCTCATGGGACTTGTAGTTCCACAACAGCTGGAGAGCCACAGGTTGAGCATCCCTGCTTTACAGGCTGGCAAATACCAATTGCTGCAACAGCTGGCTGTATAGCTGAACTGACCAAAGAAAAGGAAGATTTTAATAACAATTCCAATTTCTTGTCAACAGGGTCTTTAACGCCCTGTGTGTTATCTACTGAACAAGTAAATTTCTTGTGTAAGGAAGAGACTGCTGCGCCTGGCATGCTCCATTTTTTAACAAACTTTTCATCCATGGGATATAAAAGGAAAATCTTTTGGGAGGCAAAAATGTTTTGTCAGGATGTTCCCAATCAGCATACATTACCTGTTCCAACAAGGGGTGTAAGCAGGAAAGTCTGTGCGACCTGAAAAGGTCCCAAAGAGGACCTGGGGGGCTCAGTCACCTCTAGAAGAGGCAACTTAAAGGCAGAACCAACCATTTCGGTCAGAGTCAGGATCAAAAGCCTCTGCGACTGAAAGGCAGACAAACTGCATATCTTCTTGTCCAGATTGCTCGGAAGCAGACTCATCTGCCGGGCACTCCACCGAATACTAAGCTTTCAGCTCTTCCTCATCCTCAACACATTCCTGCTCAAGACTAGGAGACTCTGGGGAGGGGGATCTGTCACACTTCCTGCCACCCTGCAGGATGGAGGCAATCATGCCGGCAATCCTGTGCTCTAACCCGGCTAGGGCTGAGGACAGTTCACCCTTCGTTATAAAGGGTGAAGCAGACTGTAGGCACAATACCAGATAGACGCAGCAGGTCAGATTGCCCAGGAGTCTCTGGTCCTTCAGGGGATACAACAATATGGATACAACAAAGTTCCTCAGGAGCCACTGATGAATATAGGTGTGCCCTTCCCTATGATGTTAGTCCCACTCCTCTTTTTAGAAGACATTTAATGCCGCAAACAAAGAGTACTTGGGTGCAGTTAAAAGATCTCAGAAGGGAGACCATTTAATAGGGCTCACCAAGCCTCTATGCAACAATCCTGCTAAGCACCTTTAGCCTGCCAAGCAACACCTGGTGACTCACGTGACCCAAGTAAGGAAAAATTAACCACTGCAAGTGTCTGTACAGAGCCTGCTCTGTGTCCCACAGCTGCCTCCTGGAAGCAACACATGCTTGACCTGCTCAGCTTAAATAAGTTGGGTGTGCGCCGGAATGTTCTATGCGTTCTAAATGCATATGCGCGGTCCCGGCGAATGGGCGTGACTGTATTAGTGTACAATGCAAATCTTTGTGCACCCAGACAAAGACTATGGCGCATGTGTGGTGAAGCCGCGTACGCCATGGCTGCCAAACAAACTGCTGAGCCCAGCGGCACTCTTGCGAACACACGTGCACCAAGGCAAAACGTCGCACTGCCGTATGCCATCATAGAGGTAAAAAACAGCCAGACACAAGCAGAAAAGGTACACTTTGCAAACACCCACAGCTAGCCCAGAACTCCCCCGTATGGTCACCGCACACAAGTGTCCAGCCTTTAGCTAGCTTGACTGATTGTTACAATCACTGGGACACGCCACAATAAAAAAATAAAGGGAGCTTCACTTACCCATCCAGGCGCAGGGCCTATCTTCACTCTTCACGGCGGTTCCTGTCACTTGGCCCTTCAAGGACAGGGTACCCTTTCATGTTTAGGGTCCACTCCCTTGGACCTTTACAGCACCCTGCAGGAAATGCCCTAGCACTGTAATGTCCAGGATTTCCACACTGCAGGGTCCAGCACCTGAGGGCCAGCAGGTAATGAATATTAGCCTGACTCTGTGTCCCATGATGTATGAAAAAGAAATACACTAAGTCCACAATAAGCTTGAAGGCAATGACGTCCTCTTTTACAAAAAGACCGTACTCACCTGGTACTTTGTCAACTGATGCAAAGACAGAGCGCTGTACTGTAGGGTCACTTCCAACACGACGAGACTGTTCATAAAATCTAAAGGGCAAATGCTGAGCTGATGATGTAGAGGTGTGACTAAAACCCACCACTTCCTTTGATGGCTGAATAGGCAGATCTAAAAGAGCTGAAGAGAGAAGAAAGGGAAAGGAAAAAGTCTCAGACGAAGTATATAAAGATTTATTCTGCTACTTTGCTCGAACTGTATCACCAATTAACCAATTTAAATTATTGAAACACAAAGGCTCAAGAAAAGTGTTATAACACAAATATGCATGTCAGAATTAAAATAAAAGAAACCAAACACTTGGTAAATTAGCAACTTCACACTCTGTGGACAGTCAACCTAGGACAGGGGACTAATTTTAGAGGGCAGGTACTTCCCCTACAGCCCTGACTAATCAGGTGAGCCTAGAGAGAGGGTGGTGGTTGGTGTCTACAGAGAGGAGACCTGTGTGCAGCCTGGAATATTACTGAAAGCCCTTGTACACACGGTCGGAGAATCCGTCGGAATGTGTTGTCGGATAATCCAACTGTGTGTGGTATGCATCGGACTGTTTCCGTCGGACCAAATTTTCCAACTTGCTGGAAATATTTTCCGACAAATTGGTCCGATAGGACATACTCCGATCATGTGTAGCCTACTCCGGACAAGGTGCCACGCATGCTCACATTCAAATTCCGACACGGAAGCGCTCGTTCAGGTAAAACTACTGCTCGTAAGCGATATAGCACATTCGTCACGCTGCAATGTTAAAAATTCTTTCATGAAGCGCATTCTCTTGTTCTTTACAATGCTGCAAGAAGGAACTTCTTTTGATGCTCATAGTCACACACACTTCTCCCGAATGTAGTTCATTACTCTTTTTTAAACATTTCGGAAATACAATTTTATTTTGCGTCACATCTACACAATTTTAGATTTTGTTTATTCTTTTTTGGATGTTTTTTTTTTTTTTGAATTACTAAAAATCTCCTTTAAAGACAGTTTGCTAATTTCTCCTTTTTTTGGGGTGTATTTGTGTGTAAACTTACCACAACAACATTATTGTATTTTTGATATTTTGTTTTTCCTTTTTAATCTACAGGAGGTTGTTTATTGTTGGTACCCCTTGTTATTCATTTCACTTTGTTTTTTTGAAATGTACCTGCCTGCTCACAAATAAACTGGCCTTTTGGAAGTAAAACACATACGCAAGTATTTCTTCAAACAAAAAATACCTTTATTTAGGTGTCAGTAACAGATAAAGAGGGAGGCAGCGATGTTGAAACTGGGGAGATTAGCGAAGCCTTTGGCCCCCAGGGCACACATCAACTATTTAAACGCAAAAATTGGTGGCCTGAGGAATACATGTCTGAGGGAGAGAAGTCTGGTCCTGAAGTCCATGAAACCCAGAACAGCAGCAGATGACATCTATGTTCCCAGGCTGTGGTACTACAACAGGCTGCATCTTCTGTCAGACCAGACTGAACCCAGGTCATCACTCTCTGGTCTTCCTTCCAGGCTGTGGCTGTGGTGCCGAAGGTGTGGCAGAAGGAGGAGGAGGAGGAGCAGGGGCATGGGTCAAACCACACAAGTGTGTTTCTTGTGTCATTTGGCCCAACAGACCCTTGTTGAGGGTGTGTATTATAACCTCCTCACACAAAAGCTGTTGCCCCTGCTCCATGTTATCAAGCTTGCACGCAACCAAGGCGGCAAAGGCCTCTTGGTAGGTGGGTTTTGCTTGGAGTGCCGCAGAAGCCTCACCAATCAGCCTCAGGGCCGACTCCTCAACATTCCCCCCCTTTCTCGCCCTTTTGCGTGGAAGGCGGAGGGGAGGGACCTGGCATTCAGTGAGGCTCCTTTGGCTGCCCACCGCCTGCCTGCCGCTTACCCCCGCCTCCTCCTGGCTGCCACTTTTGACAGCCACCTCCTGGCTGCTGCATTCCACACCCTCCTGTTCCTGGCTGAGTTCTTCCTGTGTATGAAAAAGGGACATAGTTTTATTTTTTGGTTCATCAAACACACACAATTTTCACATCAACACTGTTGCAAATTGTTAAACAAAAGAAAAGACTATCATTCTGAGCCCAGCATTTTTCTTTCTTGTCCTCCAGGTTTTGGCCACTACTGTCTATTGATATGTGAAACACTTTCCAAACTCAGCAAATAGTGAGCAAAAATCAAGTTAACATCATTCATTTTTACTCCACAAATATGTACAACAATACTATACCTGGCTCAAGCTGGGCTCCTCCAGTTCTTCCTGAGTGGAAGGCCCAGGTTGGGCGTCGGAAGACTCATCGGGTGGGGAATGGAGCATAGAAGGACGCGTGGAAGGAAGAGTAGAGAGGGATTCTCTGAGCTCAGCCTGGTCTGACAGAAAATGCATCCTGTCATAATACCACAGGATGGGGACATAAACGTCATTTACTGCAGCTCCAGATTGCATGGACTTCAGCACCTTGGTCCTCTCCCTCATATATATATACTCCTGAGGCTACCAATTTTCTTTTTTAAATAGTTGATGTCTGCCCTGGGGACCACCGGCTTCACAAACTCAACCAGTTGCAACATTGCTGCCTATCTCTTTTGTCTGTTACTATATTGAGGGTGTTTTGGTTGCCACAGGAAGGGCATGTCTCTGTATTTATCGATGAACAGAGGGAGGAAGCTATGGTCGTTGAAGCCGTCCATAATGTCTGCAAGACACAACACAAGACAAACCCTAATGTCAGTCTAAGCTCCACTAATGCAGGCCTCAATCTAGAAGCAGTGTAGCCTAGTGATGTACCAAGTTCAAAATTTTACCTTTGTTTGCTGTTCGTCGCATCAGCTTCTCCCTCTGTTCACCGTTCGTACGGACGACACACGCGTGTTGCGTTTTATATACAGTGCGCATGCGGGAAACTCCGCCCGCCCGACATTCTTTCTAGACTATTCCCCACCCCTTCGCTTTCGGCGCAGTGGGGAGAGCACATGGCAGAGAGAACGCAGGTGCGCACTAATAATAGTTCCACTAACGAAGAGGAGCGTGAGGAGAGCCCGGAGCCTGAAACGTCCCGATCCAGGAAGACAAGATTTAAGGCCTCAAATATGTCTTTTGGAGAGATGTTGGAGATGGTGGACATATTGAACAGGACCGACTATGATGGGAAGTATGGACCTTACCCAAACTCAAATATCAGAAAGACCAAGATCATGAATAAAGTTGTGAAGAGACTTCATAAGAATTTTGGGGTACACCGATCCAAGGATCAACTGAGAAAACGCTGGTCAGACCTGAAACTGAGGGAGCACGAGCAGTACATAAGGATCAAGCGTGTTCTTGACCAAAGTAAGTAGTTGTTGTGTGTTCATGTGATTATTATTGCTTGCATCCTGCTCCATGTGCTTTGATTTCATGTTGTGCAGTTTAAAATGGCCACTTTCAAGTTCATGGTTTCATTTGTTCGTAGGAAACATTGTTCTGCAGATAAGTATTCCAGCTGAACACAGTGTCCCCAATAATGTTATGACCTTGAAGCTCGGCCAAAATAAACAATTGTACAACACTTCCAAACAATGTTTCATATTCCTAATTCTGCCCTCTGTGTGCCAATTCTTTCTTTCTTTCCATTCTCATAGGGGAGAGAAGACGCGGCAAGTATGAGGACACCAGGGACCACACCCCTCCCAAAGAAGGGCAACTTCCAAAAGCAGAAACAGAGGAGCAGGAGGAGGAAGGAGAGATCGTGGAGGTTGGGCAAATTGTCACCACAACAGGTGAGTGTCCGTGAACACAGCTTCCGGTAAGCTCATCAATGTATGTCACCATATTTTTATTACATGGTGTGCTTTTTTTGCTTTGTTTTGTAGGTGATGTGGAAGAAGATTCCCATTTTACCAGTGAAAGTGCCCAGATCCTGATTGGGGAGATAATGGGGTGCAATCGGGATTTGGAAAATATACAGCAAAACATCAATGATGTTAAAAATAAAATGAAGAACATCATTGATGTTTTGGGGAGAGTGTGAAACACAAAAAACTAGACAGGGTGTTATTTTTGCTATTTTAAACAAAAAATTTTGTATTTATTGAAATTACAAATTTGGAAGATGCACAGAGTGTGTAAACATGCGCTCCCATCATGGGGGATCAATGTATGTGTTTTGTGGAAAGTGGCTGAGATGAAGGGGTTGCAGCCCCAAAGCATGTACATTGATCCCCCATGATGGGAGATAGCACATGTTGACACACTGTGTGCATCTTCCAAATTTGGATTTTTCAGGGTTCACACCCCATGTGATGAAGGCAATATCAGCCCAGTTTGTACATACTCATGTCTGATATTGTCTTCACTTTTCAAAGTTGAACTTTGTAAGTTCCTGTTTTCTTTATTTTACGGTTTGATAAATGCCTGTTTACACAAAAACACCAAGTAAATCAAATTTTGATTAAACTCTGTTTTTGATACACACAATTTCTTGGTTTATTGTAAAAATCTTTTATAAACGCACATGTGAATGTGCTTGTATTAAAAAGTTTACTTATCAACAATGTGTGGCTTCCTTTTTCATTGTGCCAAAAATGTATTTGTAGTAAAATTTTAGTTTGTGCTGAGAAGGAGTGTGATTTACTAAAGGCAACTCCACTTTGCATTACAAGTGCAGTTTCAGGTGTACGTTTGCAGTGTACTTGTAGTGCATAGTGGATAGTGGATGTGCCTTTAGTAAACACCCACAGTGAGGTGTAAATTTGGACAATCATGCCATTTTCCTGCCATGGTGCTGAAAATGAGCACGATTTTGGTCGGTAATGCACTACATACATTATTTCCAAAAACAAGGTGTGTGTGTAGCAGACCCACAACAAAATAAGATTATCTGAAGAAGAGACTGACCCCTCACCTCGCTCTGAACTTGGGTTTGCACTGTTGTTGAAAAAGGCACAACTTGAAAAAACATAAATATACCTAGGAGACACCTAAAACCAAGCCAAGCAGTAAATGAAGGAGTTTCAGATAAAAATGTATTCTTAAAATGCCGCTCAGACATTGTCTGGCATATCAATGGCCCCCCTGCCCACAAAGTAGTCCATGTATTGGGTTATAACATCACGGGCGCTTTGGGGGGGCAAGCCAGGATGAGCAGGTTCAAGGCCCGTGAGGTTATCTTCATTTTCCATCAAGTCTGCTTCTTGTTGGCCAACTGAGACCGCATAGTTCACAGAAACTTTTTTCATAAAATTGTGCATAACACAGCACACCAGCACTATGTGATTCAGTTTGTATTCGCCATGTGAATAGGCGTAAGAAAAAGGCGGAACCGGCTGGCCAGCATACCAAAAGTGTTCTCCACCACTCTTCGGGCTCTGGACAGGCGGAAATGAAAAATCCTCTGCTCTGGGGTGAGGGTCCTCATCGGGAAAGTCCGCATCAGATGGTTCGCCAGGGCAAACGCCTCATCCGCGACAAAGGCGAACGGGAGTCCTTCCTGATTCTCCTCTGGGGGTGGCAAGCCCAGACTGCCACTCTGTAGACGCCAGTAGAACTTCATACGTGCGAAGATTCCACCATCCGACATTTTGCCCCACGTCCACATACATCCCATCTATTGCTCCTCCACAATTTTGAAAGTCCCAACGACTGGCAAAGTGGGAGGCCAGTCTGCCATTCCTGTGGCGTTGAAGGACACTGCGGAGTGAAACAAGATCATCCCCCACCCCCCCCCCCATCTGATGGGCCCTTGCTGAAAAATGAGGGGGGATGTTTAGGACAGGTAACCCTATCCACTTGATTGAGAGCTGAATGGCTAAATAATGTGTGCTACTTTGGGAAGCCCCTCCTTAGTTACACTATTGGCAGCCCACCGGACAGGTAAAAAGTGTCATAATACCAAAAAGAAACCAAAATGGAAGCACATTTAGACATTATGCTATTACATATCAAGATAATTAATAGGTAAAAAAATAAAATAAAAAAAAAGCATTTGAAAGTATTGAGGCAGGCCCTTGCACTACATGCTTAGGTGAATTCATCCATAAATGTGAGCATCAAAAAGGTAGGTATAGTGTGTATTGGGTTTGGCAAAGTCATCAGATAGAGGATTGCTATCAGCTGAGATAGCAGTTGGGGGGGAGGGGGTTCTTAATGAGTTTGGCACAACCCCCAAAACTAAAAAAATTTCACTATGCATGAATTGAAGCACACAGATCACATTTGAAGACATTAAAGGGGGTGTTTAGGGGAAAGCAATACTATGGAGCTGACAAAAGACATTGGTATGTGACGAGACTATAGTTTTATGGGCCAAGAAGAGCATGGTGGGGAAGTTAGTGAGGCAAATATGCATGAGGACAAAGGGGCAGAGCATATGAATTAGAGCATATTGCAATGATGGTAATTAGGGAATGAGGAAAGAAATGCAAGACATTAGGAATCATGAACTACATAGAACGTTATGTTAAAGGATAAAACGTACCTTCATATAGTCCTTCTGCAGGACCTGAATGATGGCAGAACAGGTCTCTGGAATAATGATCCCCAGAGCCTGGGGGGAGATGCCTGTAGAGAACTTGAGGTCCTGAAGGCTTCTCCCAGTCGCCAAGTAGCGCAACGTGGCAATGAGCCTCTGCTCCGGAGTGATGGCTTGCCACATGCAGGTATCCTAAGGGGTATAAGGGGTCAGCAAAGCCAGCAGACGGTGAAAAATGGGGTCCGTCACCTGGAGATAATTACTGAAATAATCAGGAATATTCTCGCGGATCTCACGGAGCAAAGGCATGTGCGAGAACTGGTCACGCTGGCGCAACCAATTCTTGGTCCACAAACGCCTCCCCTCCCTGTTCATGGACCGGGCTTGTGTTAAAGTAACAACCCCAACACGAAGCCCCTGCACAGCAAAAACTCTACGACGAGTACGTAGACGAAACATGGTTTCAGAACGGACAACAGAAAGCACAGATAAACAGCAAGGCCCGAAAGAACGACCTGAATAGCAGAAGCAAGCAGACAATAAAAAATGCCTTTCAAAGCATACTATACCAAGATATAGTCCACAATGATCAACAAATACTTACTGACTGCACGCACTGATTATCGATACGCAAAGACAAGCACAAACTGAAGAGCAGTAGCGATCTGAATCACTAATTTGAAAAGCGCGAATCGTCTCTCCCCAAACTTCTACTAACACGAGATCAGCAGAAGGAGCCCAAAGGGTGCCGAACATGGTGCTGAACTTCCCTTTTCTAGTCCCGCCGTACATGGCTTACGTCACCGCGTTCTTGGCAACCGCAAAATCCGACAACTTGGTCCGACCGTGTGTATGCAACAGTTTCGGACTAAATCCGTAGGACAAAATCCAACGGATTTGGTTGTCAGAATGTCCGACCGTGTGTACAAGGGCAAAGACTTGCTTGACTGAAACGTACCTGGTTGGTGAACCTGCCTGTTGTTGGAACCAGCACCTATCTTGTCTGAGCCGAAGCAGAAGACATAGCCTGTTGGATGTCTTACATACTTTAAGTCAGTCTCTCTGAGGACCTTATGGTCTGGCGCTGAGCTGACATTTCTTCTCTTAGACCCCTTTCACACTGGGGCGTTTTTCAGGCGCTTTAGCGTTAAAAAAAAGCGCCTGTAAAGCGTTTGAAAGAAGCCTCATCTGCAGTCCCAATGTGAAAGCCCAAGTGCTTTAAGAGCCCTTTCACAATGTCAGCACCCGAAAAACGCTCGTAAAGCACCGCTTAAACTAGCAGCGCTTTAGCAGCATTTTTCGAGCATTATTGGGGTGCTTTTAACCCCTGCTAGTGGCCAAATAAAGCGCTTTTCAGGTGTTTTACAGGCGCTTCCCATTGATTTCAATGGGAAGGGGTGCTTTAGGAGCCTTGAATTCACCGGTCCAAAAGCGCTGCAAAGAAGCAGCTTGCAGGACTTTTTTTGATGCCCTGCCAGCGCAGTGCCTCAGTGTGAAAGCACTCGGGCTTTTACATTGGGATTGCAGTTGCGGCTTGTTTCAAGCGTTTTACAGGCGCTTTTTTTAAAGCTAAAGCGCCTGAAAAACGCCCCAGTGAGAAAGATCTCAGTGTGAAAGCACTCTGGCTTTTACATTGGGATTGCAGTTGCAGTTTCTTTCAAGAGCTTTACAGGTGCTTTTTTTTTAAAGCTAAAGTGCCTGAAAAACGCCCGAAAAACACCCCGTATGAAAGGGGTCTTATAGGGAGATAATACCACAAACAGCAGCACACACATTTTCGAATCTTACATGCCCATTGATGACTGGTTCTCTTTATAGCAGGCTCATATTTAAAATGTGCAATCATTTAAACAACCCAGCAGTATTATACAATAAAATTATAAATGTATATCTTAAAAATATGAATGCTGCTGGGAAAATCAAACTAGGCTCCCACATGGAGCTGGTCGGAAAAAAAAAAAAATAAAATAAAAAAAAAAGGAGATGTCGTTTTTGACAAAGCCCCTTGGAGCATTGACATTCTGGCAGAGATTATTTATCATTGGTCCCATCTTATGTGATTGGCCTAATCATGAACTAATTAGGATTCCACCTTGCCAGATACAAAATTACAATTCTTCAGCACTGGCCACATGGGTAGATGCTGAAAAGAGGCAGTATGTTCATTTCTTTTTTTAGCAACAGATATTTTGTCAGTCCCTCAGTCAGCAATATCTATAGCAATTCCCTGAATCTCGGAAGCAGTGCAAATTTCAGGGCTGGCAGGTATAGCAGTAAACCTACTGTTATAGAAATATGTTTGGTTATAGAGCTAGCAGCATTGCTTTGGGGGTTTGGAAAGGTTAGCTTCCTGTACTAAATGTGATGTTGTATTTAACAGATGACAGCAGCTCTTTTCCTTTTAATCAACAAGTGCTTGTAAGGCTGGATTCACACCTATGCAGTTTTAGCGCATTTTGCGGATTTTCACTACAGAACGTGTTCCATAGGAAACCATGTTAAATGGACTGTACTGAAAATCTGTAAAATGTAAAAAGGAGGAAAACTGCATAGGTGTGAATCCAGACAGAGGAACTGCAGTCTGCCCACATAATTTGTAATAAAAACATCTTTGCCATTCTGAAGCTTCCCTCCAACCACTTTGCATATTATTTTATATATACTGTGATTATGTAGTTGCCAAATATGCTGCAGAAATCTCCTACTAACTAGTCTTGTTGCAACCATTTTTTTTTGTAAATAGTTTTTATTAAGGGAATTTCTCAATATAATCAGAATACAATCACAATGTAATCACAATATAATTTCCACATCTCCCCAACCGTTGTATCATATCAAAAATAAAGAGGGGAACCAGGAGCAAAGGGGACACGAACAGCCCATAGCGAAGAACAAACGTATGCATTATATATGTCATTGTCGTCAATTAGGCTATACGTCAATATACAGATAAGCATATACTCCCAGTCCCTCCCCTCAGCCCCCAAATTCCGCCCACCCACCACACCGAAAAAGGATCAGCGCGTATGGGGGGGGGGGCAGGGGGGCTACCGAGCCTCCCCCCCGCCATCCAAGTACTCCAATATTCATTATTAGAATAATAAGCAGACAGGGGGGAGGAACGGACAATGATAGGGAGGTGGATAAAGTTTTCGGTGAACAAACTAGGAATTAAACTGAAACATAACAGGTGACAACAAAAAAAAACAAAGAAAAGAAGAAAGAAACCGCCAAAGACTGGTCTGTCTTATGTCCAAGGTTGAGAATTAGTAGGAGTGAGAGTAGTCCCGTGCGGTCTCCGCATTCTATTAGGGGTAGTTAGCTCTCAGGTCATGGATTCACGTAACTGGGGTTTTCCTATGCCATGTTTCCCATGTTTGCCAATTGTTATCAAACTTTATTTTTTTCCCAAGCCTAAGGGCTAGGATCGATTCATAGGTGTAATGTAGATGGGTGGTCGACCATACTTCTGAGGCATTGGGTGCTTGATTATTTTTCCAGAACCTAGCTATCAGTGTTCTAGCTACCAGAAGAATATGGGATACTACAACTCTAAAATTAGGTGGGCATTTTTCAATGCCGAGGTTGAGAATTGCCAGCCCCGGTTCAGGGGCGGAGAGGAAACCAGTGATACTGGAAATACCACAAAATATGGTATTCCAGAAGCTTGTAAGGTGCTTGCAAGACCAAAACATGTGGAAGAGGTTACCTACCTCCCCACAGCTTCTCCAGCACAGGGGGGAGGACTCAGCGAGGCCAAACTTCGAGATTCTGTATGGTGTAAGGTACCACCGTAAAGCAATTTTTTGGGCTATCTCCCAGTGCCCTACGCATTTTGAGGCTTTATACTTAGCTCTGAACGCGTGGCACCATTGTACCTCTGAGAAGGTCCTCCTCCCAGCGCAGGTAGGGACGGGATTTAATAAAGGTAAGCTTTTGCTGGAAGAAGTTGTAGAATAGAGATATTCCTTTGGGTAGGGTAGGATTGGCGGCATAGAAGTGCCAAAGAGAATCTGCTAGTAGGACATGAGTAATCTTACTATCCTTCAGTAGGTGAGAAATTTGACAGTATTTGTATATATCAGTAGGCTTTAGATGGAAGCGTGACCGTAAGGAGTGGAATGGCATCATTGAGGGTCCCTGGAAAAGATCCCGCAGCCACCGTATTCCCTTCTCAGCCCACTCCTTTACTGTGAAGTTAGGAATGATGAAGTCTAGGGCCTGTAAAAGAATAGGGAGGTCAGCCAATTTAGTGTTCTGTGGAGTGGATTTAAGAAGTTCTCTCCAAGCCTTCAGGGAGGCTCGAAGAGTATCAGGAAGCCGATGGAGGGGCCATGGTCTAATTGAGTCTATGAGAAGAAGGAGCTTTAAGTCTCGAGTAGGACAAAGGGCTTTTTCGATACAGCACCATTTAGATTCCTGGGCAGGGTTAAACCAATGTTTTAATTGGACAAGCCTGGAAGCTAGATAGTAGTCCTTAAGGTCCACCATGCCCATACCTCCTGCCAACCTGTGTTTTATCAACAATATTTTGGAACACCTAGGTCTTCTGGAACACCAAACGAATTTGTGCATTAGAGAGTTAAGTCCGGAGAAATGTTTCCCGGAGGGGGTGATAGGCAATGCTCTAAAGATGTACAAAATTTGGGGGAGCATCAGCATCTTAAAGGATGCAAGGCGCCCTGACCACGAAAGCTCAGATCTGGCCAGTCTGCCTGCCTCCTTGGTTAGTTTATCGATAAGTGGGGGAAAGTTGGCATCCGCCAGATTCTGAGCTGACCTGGTAAGTTGAAGTCCTAGATAGGCGATAGTGGATTTGCTCCAAGTATATGGAAGTGTGGTCATCAAGTCAGTACGGAGGGAGGGTTCAATGCTTAGGTCCAGGATAACCGATTTTGAGAAGTTCACCTTGTAGTAGGAGATCAGGCTAAACTCCTGAAGTACCTTGTGGGCCTGTGGTAAGGATGAAGCTGGGAGGGTTAGAAAGGATATCATCATCTGCAAATAAGTTGATTTTGTGGGGGCCATCTTGCATTGGGATGCCTATGATCTGAGGGTGAGATCTAATTTTTTCTGCTAGTGGTTCAATCAAAAGGTTAAAAATTGTAGGGGAGAGGGGGCACCCTTGCCTGGTACCGTTCAAGATAGAGAAGGGAGACGACAACATATTAGAGGTGAAGACCTTGCTGAAGGGGCGGAATAAAGGGCGAGAATAGCTGAGAGGATCGGTCCCCTGAAGCCAAACTTCCGTAGGACCCGATCCATGTATCCCCAATGGATCCTGTCGAACGCCTTCTCCGCATCCAAAGAGAGGAGCAGAGAAGGCTTCCGACAGGTCCCTGCGTATTGGATAACACCAATAACCCTCCTGGTGGCGTCCGAAGCCTGCCGACCAGGTGTGAAACCTGTCTGATCCGGATGGATCAACGCAGGGATAAAGGGAAGAAGTCCCTGGGCAAGAATTGTGGCGTTATATCTTAACGTCCGTATTTAATAAGGAAATTGGTCTAAAATTGGAGGGGGAATCGTCACCACATAAGCCCTAAGCATCTCAGGGGGGAAGGAAGCTGAGGCAAATGCCTCAGCATATATCTCTGAAAGCCGTGGGGAAAGTAGGTCGGAAAAGGTGCGGTAAAAATCATTAGTTAGGCCATCAGGTCCTGGAGATTTGCCCAGGGGGAGAGATTTGATGCATTTCCCTATTTCCTCCGGTGAGATAGGTTGGTTAAGAAATTCCAATTGGTCCTTAGTGAGAGAGGGGAGATTAATACTAGATAGAAAAGATTGTATGCTATCATCTGTGGGCTGGGGAGTGTCTGCATCCAACTTTAAGTTGTACAAGGAAGAGTAATAATCGGCAAAGGTGTTGTGGATTCATTTTCTTTTCGTTATTTATGGGGTGGTAAATGAAAGGAATTTTGGCCTTAATCCTAGCTGCCCTCACCCTGTTGGCTAGATATTTGCCAGCACGATTGCGGTAGGAATAATGCGACAGCTTGAGAGAATACACAAATTTATCGTACTTTGCAAGCAATAAGCGCCGGAGGTCAACACGGAGCTGAGTAAGCTTATGGGCCGTGTTGAGATCCGGCTTAAGCTTGTTGGAGGATTCTAAGGTCCGAATGTCTACCAAGATGGAGTCCAGTTGCTGAGTCCTGGTTCTCTTCTCCCTAGAGCAGATTTGAAGCATAATTCCCCTTATGAAAGCCTTATGGGCACACCAAAGGGTAGTAAGACTTTGTACCGAGCGGGCATTCATCTCAAAGAATTTGGTCAGTCAGCAACATGCGAGGAGTTCTGGAATAGCTGAGAGTTTGCTCTCCAAACATAGGCTGAGCACGGAGCGTGCCCCTCCACCACCTTAATAGATACGGGCACGTGATCTGACCATGAGATGTCATGGATGGTGGAGGAGGACACTGCCTGCAGTAACAGCCCATCTACCAGAATCAAATCGATCCTGGAGTAGGTGTTGTGTCTAGCGGAGTGGAACGTGTAGTCTTTCTCGCTCGCATGTTGGCATCTCCAGGCATCATATAAATCTTCAGCAACCAAGAGAGGTTGGAGTCTTGGCAAGGATCGACTGGATCTGGATGTAGTATCCAGTGTGTAGTCGACCGTCATATTGTAATCTCTACAGACAACCAATGACCCCTTACGACACTTATTGACCTTACAAAAAAGTCTATTCAGAAACCGTAACTGATGCACATTGGGAGCATAAAGATTCACAATAGTATATGCCCTTTTCTTCAATTCAGCTAGCAGAATTAAATACCTCCCCTCGGGATCAATCAGTACCTCAGAAAGGGAAAAGGCCACTGTGTCTTTTATGGCAATAGCCACTCCCCTCTTTTTTTCTGAGGCGGAGGCCTGAAATATGCGAGGGAAGCTCTTGTGCTGGAACCTAGGAGCGGCTGAGTTTAAAAAATGAGTCTCCTGAATACATAACACATCCGCCCCTAGATTTAAGGCCTCCTTCCACACAGAGTTCCGCTTAACCGGATGGTTTAGGCCGTGTACATTAAAGGAGACAAAATTAAGCGTCATTGAAAATGGTAGTCAAATGCAAATTAGGTGGGATGGAATTCCATTTAAGGTAAGTTCCGGAGTTACCTGAGGATTCGGGTTTCCCGGGGTGCATGAAAAGGAAGGACCAGAATGAATTTGAACAATTCGGACACAGCCAGACCAGAACAGTGCTGTAACACAGCTGTAAAAAAAAAATAAAAACATTAAGAAACAAAAGTTCAGAACAGAGAGTAATAAAAAAGATGATCTCCAAGGAGATCTGAAGGCACTACGAATGCCCATTGATGTGGGGGGAATTGAGGGTGAGCACCAGAGTGCATCCAGCGACTGGGAAACATCAGTCGATAAGAGTGTTGCAGCAGTCTACATCAGGGAACCCTTTTTTTATTTTTCTTCTTTCTTCTCCGCTGTACTGTCTGCCAGTCCCCCTGAGTATCCAACTTTGTAGGCGGGGACGAAGCCAGAGGTGCAGTATGTTCCTCAGGGAGAATGTCTAAATTGCGTAGCAAATCCAGCCCTTCTTGGAGGGTAGTAACCACGGAAGATTTGCCCTCGTAGGTGATCAGCAGTTTCAGGGGGTACCCCCACCAATATGGGACTCCATGATTCCGAAGGGCTTTAGTGACAGGCAGGAGTGCTTTGCGCCTCTGCATGGTAAATTGGGAGAGGTCTGCGTACATTTGTATGTGAGAGAATCTATCTGTGAGCTGGGCCTCCCTCCTGAACGCTGACAGTAGTTGCTCCTTTACATGAAAAAAATGGATCCACATCAGAACATCGCACGGGATATTGTCTGGCAAATGCGGAGGTTTAGGGAGCCGATGAATGCGATCAATAAGCAGTTCTTGATCTGATGGAGAGGGCAGCAAGGTTTTCATGAGATGTTGGGCAAGCTGGGCAGGTAAGACAGTCTCAGAGATTCCTCTCACTTTAACGTTATTGCGTCTGGATCTGTCTTCCAGGTCCGCCATTTTGCATTTGAGCCACTCAATGTCCTCAGATTGATCATTGTGTGCAACCACTAGTGTATTATGGGCTACAGCAAAATCCCCCATTTTCTGTTCCACATGATCCACTCTCCCAGTAAGCACTCCTACTTCAGTTTTAAAATTGCTAATACACTGCATAAAGTCTGTGTGTAGGGAGGCACGCAGGGAGACAAGCATGTCCTTGAGAGTGGATTCAGATACAGGCTGGTTGGTGGCAGGGAAGGCAGAGATGCACTCAGTGAGTTCTCTGGTATCAGCAGAGGAGTTGTGTTCAGCACTAACATGCAATGCTGCTTCCGACAGCCTCGGCCTAGATTTTGCAGGGCTGCTGCTCATCGGTGTGGATGTCCCTGGCGACCTTCTCCCCTGTCCGATGCTGGGTGCTGGGCTCCCGGAGGAGGCCGTAGAGGATCCAGGGGAGGAGTGCATGCCGCCGGCGCCATGTTGGCTCGATTCGCGGGCCGCTGGTGGGAAGAAACCCGGCAGTTTTTTGGGCTGCGCGGGACCTCTCCGCTTCGGCGACATCTCCGGAGGGTGGGGAGACTCTCCGGTGTGTTTCTCCGTCGTTTCGCCGGCTCGGGGGACCCCTAGGGTGGTAAGATTCCCGTCACTGGAGCGGAGCTCTTCTCCTATGCGGTCATCCACCAGCGCGCGGTAGCCATGCCCCCTTGTTGCAACCATTTTAACTGTAGGCAGCTGAAGCTGATGCCTGTTCATTTCCTGGATTTAAACACACACAGGCACACCTCCAGCTTTGCAGCCCTGCAGCTCTGATTGGCCCTCTTATGGCTCATCCCCGCTTCCTTCTTGGCAAACTCTTACAAGCGTTAGAGGGAGCTGGGCATGATGTCATAAGCTTAGGCTTTTTAGCAGACAAGAAACAGGAAGTGGTCTGTATAAGGTATTTACTGGCAGAAACAAAGTTTTACTATCCAAAGTTAAAACAACAAGGGCAGAAGATTTAACAGATGGAAGGTTGAAAAAAATTAAGGTCTGCTTTAAGCTGCAACAATGATTTCTAAAGAGAATAACTAAAAAATAGGATTAACTTAAAGCAGAACTAAACCCTCCTATCATTTTCAGCCAAGGATTTTGCCATATTAGCCTCTGTTTGAGCTGCAACTGCCACATGTGATCAGTTATGACACCAACTATTTGATGGTTTGCCAGTTTGGTTGAGAGCACAAGCAACTGTGATAGCATTCCTGACATGCCTGTTTTTTAAAAACTGTTAAATCGATGGGTTTAGTTCCACTTTAATATGCAAGGTACAGAAAAAAAAATGTTTACATTGTTCAAAGTATAGTTACCCACAGCATCCACATTCCACTCTGCTGGAGCAGGCCAATAGTGCCTTAGGGTAGACAAAAACATCAAAAGCCTGACAATAACAGATTCGTGCTCACACTGTTGTAATGTGTAGTAAAGTGAGCACATTCCTGCCACACAGGGACCATGATGCATGCCAATTCATTCTGAAAGGCACCCCAATGCACACATCCAAACTTATACACGTAAACAGTTTCTGCTTTATGATGTGCTGGAAAATAAGGTGCACATGTGTTAAAAAGTTGTACTGTGGGACTTTCCTCAACTAAGGTTAATGTTAAGTTGTGGGGGGGGTGTGGCTAGCTGCATGGACATGTAGGATGTGTTCTGCATAGGCTCCCGGGTTTCCGTGGCTCTACAGGGCTTCTTCCTACTGACACGCCGCTCTTGCCGCCTTCATAGGGAGAGACAAATATAATACTCGTTCAGAAGGCAATTTGGGGCAGTTTTTCATCCGCTCCCTAGATGCGGCCGAGGGCTAGCCTGAATCCAAGATAGCATTGGCTCCTCTGTCCCTGGCCCGCTCCGCACCAGCTCTGGATTCCCAGATGGGTACCCACACCAGGCACATTTCTCCTGAGGGACCTGAACGCTCCTCCTGATGCTCCAGGAGCCACTCTAATACTTCCCTGGGCTCTGGAGATGGCTGGGACCTGGAATCTCAGATAAAATTTCTACACAGTTACATGAGGTCTCTGCCCACTAAAGCAGACTTTGAGCTCTGTGTAAAAAGGATCGAAGAGACATACAAACAGGAAATCTCTGAGCTTAAGAGAGACATTGGAGCTTGGTTTAACAATATAGAAACTATCACTGATGGCATACAAAATGTGCATTCACAAGAAATCCTTAATATCCACACAATGTTGCAGCAACTTTCCTATAAACAGGACGATATCGAAAACAGAAATTGTCGCAATAATATCCGCATTTGCAGGATTCCTGACTATGGAACCAAAAGACATGCACATGGCTGTGACTGCCATCTTCCATCAACTCCTACAACACCATAAGGAGGATCCCATTGAGTTGGACTGGGTCTATAGGACCCCCCGGTCCGAGGAACCCTGATGCCTCATTTGTCAGTAACACCCTCTGTCGGGTTCACTTATTCCAGATTAAAAAGTCCATCATGCGGGCTGAGACCTCCCAGGACATGCTTCTTAAACATCTCTTGCGACAAACCTTTGCCATGAGGAAAGCCCTGAAACCACTCATGCAGCTTCTGCAAACACGCAAGATAAAATATCAATGGCGTTTCCCTTTCCACCTTCGAGTTCATCATTAAGGCAAGACGGCCATCTTTCACACCTTGGGAGATTTGCCAACATTCCTGGGTTTACTGGAGCTCCCTCAAGTCTCCCTGCCTGATTGGCCATTCTCACTGACCACTCCTGGTCTGCTCTTTACCCTTCAATGGCAGAAACAAGGCTGCAAATGCAGATCCAGGTCTTCATCCCACAAGGACCCCAATGATTGAAATACACCCTGATGGTTTGCCATTTGCTCTGCATTGCCAGGATATGCTCCTGCAATTTACCAGGGACTGCCCTGTTCCTGCCTTTGAAGATTTCCTCACTTGAGTTTTGTACACTGTTTTGTTTATCGACTCATATAGAGTCCTATTATTACTGAATGCACATTTGTTCTAGAATTGTCCCTGTCTTCACTTTTTTGAGGTTCCTATTATCATATCATGTTTCCTCTCAATTGTGCTCTGAACCGCATATTATTTGACAGATCTGCTTTACAGCCTACTGCCTACTTTTTTTTCCATGTTTATATACCCTACTGTATAATACCTCACTGATGTCACTGTCTCAACATAATCCCTAATTTTATGGCTCATCTTATTGTATACAGAGTTATTCTCTCCCCTGGGAATTACCTTATGAGCTTCTAATAATGTTACTTCATCCCCTTTTTTTGTTTTCCCACAGGGGCTTCTTGTTTTAAGTTATTGTACTTTGCCCTGTGGAGTGAGGGACACCGTGTGTCCTCCTCCCCCTTAGTTTTATCGGTGCTAATATATGCTGTATTTCTTGTATAGAAATGTTCATCACTACACAGCACTGCATTTTATTATTTTTGATACTTTGGTGCCACCTAGTGGCCTTACTATTTATGACTTTTCTTCTCTTTATTGGACTCTGTCTCAATTTGTCCAGTATTACGTTATCCTTGTTAACCTGCCGTTTCTGACATTGGAGACTGAGACTTCTCTTACATTCTCTCTCCTAACAACCTCATCTTCCTTGCTAACTTTTTTCCCCTTCTTTATTCTACTTTTTCTCTTTTGTCTGTCTCTCTCTGCTGGAGATTACTGGAATGGCGAGAGTCTATAACTCCTTTCCCCCTTCCCTCGATTTATCCCATGTACCATGGTGACCAATTGTCCTGTTAATCTAGCAACTTTCAATTGTAGAGGGTTTAATACACCAGAGAAGTGGAGCCAAATTCTCTACTGTTTTCATAAGATGCGCTCTAGCATATTGCTACTTCGGAGATGCATTTTCGTTCAGGCTTCATCCCGGCCCTACGCAACTGCTATTACACGTGGTTTCACAGTTTCAACACGCACTATAAATCCAAAGGTGTTTCCATTGCCTTTCACAAGTCTTTCAACCCTGAAGTTCTTAATTCCTTTATTGATGAGGCTGGTCGTTTTGTATCCCTTAAGCTGAAAATGAATGATTTCTTTGCAGTGGCCAATATTTATGCTCCCAATCTGGACCAAGCTCCTTTACTCTCTTCCATTCTCACTAGACAGTCTTCATTCAGTTGCCTGTCCATCATTGTTCGTGGTGATTTCAATGTTGCCCTCTCCCCATCTGCGGACACTTCCCCTGGTGAGTCAGCCATACCCAAATCCACACTCACACACATCAAATCCCTGCTGCACCCCACACACCTGGTAGATGTCTGGCGCATACAACATCCTGTGGAGCGGGACTACAGCCACTACTCAGAGGCACACAACTCTTACAGTAGGCTCGACTACTTTTTAATCTCCCAATCCTTATTAGATACTCCCCTCGAATCCTCTATGGGTCACATCCTTGGTCAGGCCATGCCCCAAGTTTACTCTCGCTCGCCCCCAAAGGTGAATCCTGGAGACTCAATGATACTCTACTGTGAGATTTGGTGTGCGGAGCTGAGGTCACTAGGACAATTCAGAACTTCATGTCAGACCATTTCTCAGACACTACCTCCTCTCTCATACAATGCGTAATTAGGGGAATCCTCATACATGGCTCCCATCTGAAAAAAATCAGAACACATGACATTCGTCGGCTTTTGTCTTGTATTGCAGAACTTGAACTGCTCCACAAACACGATTTAGATCCATCCACCTTCGTCAAGCTATTTAACGCACATCTGGATTTGCTCACACTATTAGACTCACTCACTGATCACGCGTAACTACCATTATTCTTTGGATCTGCTACCAGCCGGGGTCTGGTAGCAGATATAGCACGTAGGGATCAAGCGGAAGCCTAGTTGAGAGACAAGCCAAAAGTCGGCAACAAATAGTTGCAAGTTGGGATTCAGCTGAAGTGTAGTTGAGGAATGAGCCAAATGTCGGTAACGAGTGGTAGCGAAGATAGGGTCGGCAGCAGGAGAGGGCAGGAGCAAGATATTGGCTGGTGAAGGCACAATATTCTGGCAACCAGGAAGTGCAGAGACATGGCTTAAATTAGGAAGTTAATGGGAGGAGCAAAGGGTTCAAGGTTCAAGGCAAACAACAATTCAAGACAAGATCATTCAAGGAACTGTCAAGGAGCTGTCCAGCATTCCAGGTGGCTCAGCAAGCAGAGTCACCGCCAGACACACCAGAGGTCCCAGGTTCAAGCCCAGGTCCTGACAGTACTCCCCTCCTCCCAGGATGTCCCCTGGATGTCTTAGGGTCAGGTTTCTGAGGAAACCTCTGGTGGAATTCCTTTGTTAATCTAGGGGCATGGACATTCTTTTCAGGCTCCCAAGAATTTTCTTCTGGCCCATATCCTTCCTATTGAACCAAATATTGCAATTTGTTCCTAAAGATCCTGGAATCAAGAATTTTTCCCACCATAAATTCTTCTTCTGGAGGAGAAGGAATTCTTCCAGGAAAAGTATTTTCATGAAACGGCTTGAGTAGCGATATATGAAAAACAGGGTGAATCTTCATATTGTCAGGAAGTTTTAGGCGAAAACTGACCGGGTTGATTTGAGCAGAAATCTCAAAAGGTCCCATAAACTTTTGACTTTAACTTTTAATATTTGGTAGATAACCAAACTTTCTCAGCTATGTGAAAGGTGGGACTAGACCTACGATGTCTGTCAGTGGCCTTCTTGTAATATTTCTGCGCCTCCTTCAATGTATCAGTCAATTTCTCCTGGATCTCATGTAATGAAGTTAGTCTGTTGGTAACAGCAGGAATTGACATTGAGATAGGGAGATCAGGCATAAATACTGGATACCCGGTGTTTAAGAAAAACAGGCTCTGGGAAGTGGAGCTATATTTAGAGTTATTATAAGCTAATTCTGCCATAACTCACAAAACCTTACCATTCCTTGACCCAGGGCGGTATAAGATTGAACCTGGAGAAGAAAAGGGTCCAACGTGCTTGTCTAGATGACAACCTTTTAGCAGACCTAACAAATTCTAAATTTTTATGATTGTGAGAACGGTAACAGGGTGCTTAGCCGCTTCCAGCAGATGCCTCCACTCAGAAAATGCTTCCTTAATTGCCAGCATCTCCTTGTTTCCAACGTCATAATTCTTCTCTGCTGAAGACATCAGTCGAGAGAAATAAGCACAAGGATGAAGCTGCATTTTTTTCTCCAATTCACTGAGAAAAGATAGCTCACACAGCAGCCAGCATTCCGGGTGGCTCAGCAAGCAGAGTCACCGCCCAGGTCCTGACTGCTACAACTTCTATGATGAAAGGTAGTTCTGGATCTGGATGTAGAGAAAGGAGAAGTGCGCCAGACCTAAGTGCAGTATGTATGAAAAATGTTTAATGAAATAAAATCACACAGCCAAATGGCTACTCACAAGAAACTGGTGGTAATCAGGCATATCTATAGAGTACAGGGAGAGGTATCCAGAGTCACTAGTCCAATGTAGAGGCATAGATGATACATCGATGGTGAGAAGGGGAGTATGGCAGTATAGTCTCTACAGCAGTATTTTAGAAAATAATAAAATTGATAACAAAAAAATTGTGTATTAAAATTATATTATTTAGGAGTTGTTCATATGCAAAATAACGGGGAGAGGAAATGATAAAAGGTTATGTATGATATGCAAATGAATGTAGTATGGTAATTGGGAATATCACATCGATCAGAAATTATTAGGAAATGTTAAAAATTATGAGATGTATAGAAATGATTGCATGAGAAGATGTTTTTAATCTACTGGATGAAAGGGGTATTTTTTATGAGAAGAAACAATAACGCCAAATGTAATAACTATATAAAATGTTATTTAGGTGTATATTTATGAAAATTGATGGTAAATTATGAGAAAATAATAATAATAAAAAATAAAGTAAATATAAAAATAATAATAAGAAATAATAACGAGATATAGATAAATGTGAAAAAATAAGAAAGGGTAAGAAAAAAATGATAATAAAAAAAGAATGTGAAAAATAATAAGAAAAAATAAAAATGAAAGTGAAAAATAAAGAATAAAAAAATATATAAAAATGAAAAATAAATAAAAAATAAAAATGAAAAAATAAATAAAATAAAAAAATAAAAGATAAAAAATAATAATAGAGAGGAAAAAAATAACAAAAATAAATTCAATGAATAAATATGAAAATAGAAATAAAAATAACAAAAATAATAAAAATGAAAATGAAAAATGAAGAATAAAAATAAAAATAGGGGCGTGGTTTGCCTTGAAGAGAGGTGGCCGCATAACTTGCCAGCTCCGTCAGACTGTGGCCTACTCTAAGCTATAACGGAAACTTCACCCTTTATTCAGCTGTACCGAATATGGGGACTGTATCCCGCATTAATTCTGCCTCACGATCGAGGTAACAGGAGCCAGAACACCCACAACATCCCGGAACTGTTCCGGATGCACAGAGCGAATATGGTGACCGTTACCTCAGCCTCCTCACAAGCGCGGGATGAGATATTGCTGGCGGCGGCTACCACGCAGCACATTGACACACTGATCTCTATAGGACCTCCGAGCGGTGGCATCAGATATAAAAGACACCTTCACCGCCGCAATCACGGACCTCCGTCAAGAACTGCAGGCAATGGCAGGAAGGGTACAAGAAGTGAAGAGGAAGACGGCCATACTGCAGTCTATGATCCCGAAGGTCACCACTGTAGTAGAATCTCACACGACCCACCTGAGAGAACAAAGACATGTTCGTGGAAGGAGACATAACTTGAGGGAAAAAGGCCTGCCTGAGAGTGTTGATAACACTCAACTACTCCCCACAGTATCCACCCTGTTCAAACAACTGCTAGACAAACAGGACGCAGAAATTATTGAAATGGAGCGTATCCACAGAGCTCTCAGACCCTGCGGCAGAGATTCTGATCCCCCTAGGGATATTATATGCTATATCAATGATTACAAACTGAAAGAGGATATTTTAAAACAGGCTAGAACCAGAAGATCGCTGGATAACCATTTACCAAGATCTGTCGGCCATCACTCTGAGACACAGGAAAGACCTGGTCCTGCTGCTGGAAGTGTTACAAGCTAAGGGCATACCCATACTGCCGGAAATTCCCTTTAGCTTTATCAGCAACTTATCGCGGTCATGCAGCAGTGCTTAGATTTCCAGAAGAATTTGATTCCTTCTGTCAAGCCCTTGACATACCGTTCACAGCTGTCCCGAACTGGTATACGGAATTCTACACTTCAAGCCCGACCACCAAGTTGCTGAACGATGACTTAATGGAAACGCAGACCTCTCACTTCAGGAGACGCCATTCTCCCTCCACCACAAGATTGGGCCCAAATACAGCCTCATGTCCACATCTATACAGCCCTACAGCTGCTCCACTACCAAGAAGAGCGCGTAGAGAACGCTAGATGATCCACAACCCTCCTCAACTATAACAAGTCAGCGATGCTTTCTCCTAGTTAGTCATACCATTCATGTTCTCCTCTTTTACACCAGGACCACATGGCTATGTCTGGATACAATTCAGCTTCAGCAGGTAAGCATCTGATGCACTGATCTCACCCACGGATGTGAGTGTCAAACACCTCCGGGGGTTATGGCTGCCATCATGTTAGACCATGGAGCGACATCCTCGACTTGCAATTGTACTAGCCCCTTTGGTAGTTTATGCCATTGTCAGAACATCAGCACTGAGCATTCTCTACAGTGAAAGCCCTGATATGCTCTTCCACCTTATTCTGCCCCACACTCTGGATAGCCCATTGGCCAAGATTTATAATTGGTTGCAGTCCCTTACAACCCGGTCCTATCACCCACAATTTACTCAACTTATGACCCATGATTCATGCACCCTCTACCTGGGCACCGACACCAGTGCCCTGACTTCAGGACTGCACTTTTCCAATCTGTCACACATCACAGGACAGACCGGACACCATATGCCATGGCTTGTCTCCAAGGATCACATTGGAAGAAGTCCCTGCACCTCCAACCTATCCTATGGCTCCCTACTTAACAATTCATAAGGATACCAGTTAAGAGGTCTCCAATACCCTTATTAATCTACACGTGCTTAAAGTAGACGTACATGATGCAACATATCCTGCTACTAGTTCACCTTAACACAGCCGGCTACCTCCGGCAGAGACTACAGCCCATGCTCGGGTAACATTAACCTGATATTCACACTTTACATGCTATAAGAAATTATTCAGCGACTGGTCCATATCTGCTTGGTCTCTCAAAGATGCATCCTCTTACAATGATTTATGTAGGTATACATTGTGAATCAACATATATGTTGTTAAGGAGATGATTAGCCAGCTCTCATGTTATCTAACGATGTATACCTCCTACAAGGATTTAATGATTTCCAGCTTTTTTCCAGCTGAATCAGAGCCCATAGATAGGTAACACGAGAAGACATCCGCATTCTACTATACTGTATTTTCTTACTGTTGCAGAACTGCTGGTAAACTTACCGCACATAACCATGTTACCTGTTTTTTATTTCTATTTATTCTTTTCTTGGTTCTTATTAAGTTTTGAGTTCTATTACTAGAGTTTAAGGCTTACTTGGACTCACAGAGGCTTGTCTATGTTACCTTTTTGATCTCATGTTGTCTATTAGACCGGGTTATGTCCACTCGGTAATACTGTATTCCCTCATTGAGAGACAAAATGATATACACTCTGCACCGATACTGCTCTAGACCTAAAACTCACCTAATGCCATGTTCCGGTTCACGGCGCGCTGTGCCTTTCCCTTCATCTAATGGCGTGGTGTTGGTGGACTCCCCTGTGACCGATCGTTTTTTCTGGACTGCTCCCCGGGTGTCCCCGGCGGGCGGGACACGTTCCTTATGTTTGTTTCCACTGTGTTCAGCCAGTGTCTGATTCTTTTGGCCTCTTTTCACCCGGTAACTTGTCTTCACTTAACACCATCACTTTGATCCTTTTTATTCACCAGTGCACCGGTCTCTTTTTTTTTTTTCCTTCTGCAGTTCAACACTTATATAATTCCACTTCCCCCTTCTGCACATTATTGTGTTTTTACCCATCACTCACATATCCTTCACTTTTCCCTTCTCCTTCCCCCTCCCCTTTTCCTCCCCCCCTTTCTTTTCTTTCACAATTCTTTTCTTTTCCCTCCCTTCCCCTTTCATATATATATTTTGTTCTTTCATTCTTCCTACATCCTTGTACATATCTATGTAATTCCCTACATGGGTTTTCTTTATCCCCCCCCCCTTTTTTGCCCCTTTCCCTTCCCCTCCTTTTCTCATTTTCAGTTCCTTTCCTTCCCCTTTAGAATGTCCCTGCGAGTCGTCCACCCTGGGTATTGCCCATATCGGTGCTGCATGTTTGTCCACCTCAGCTCCCGGTTGGAGCTGTTCTCCGGACCGCTCTTTCAGTCCTACCACCACATTGGCTACACAGCGAATTCCAGTGAGTCAGCCTTGGTTGGGGTGGTTATTTATGTCGCTCCCCAATCCTGTTTTTCTAGCTATTTTTATATATATTTTTTTATATATAATGAATTAATTTTCTAATTTTCACAAAAATTCCTTTTTAGATTCCATATAGGCTTGCTCCTGATGAGTGGCGGTTAAGCCACGAAACGCGTAGAGCTACTGGTTTCCATATATTTACCAAATCGTATTCAGACCTCTATGTTATTATAGAATTCTTACTCCCCCTTCAGGTTTAGTGAGGTCATAGGTCCTGCGGATTTTACTTCTCAAGTACTGTTTTATACCATGCCTTTTTGAGACGAATGAGGAAACGTTTTATTGTTTACATCATATGAATGTATTATTTTTATCCATATTTATATTGTTTTGTCCATCTTTATTAATGCACCTAATTGGAGTGTATTTAGTGAAATCATTATCATATGTATTATTATATGTATGTTATTTTGCATTACTACTTTCTATTTATTAAATTGTACTATTATTATGTAATTTTATATATTTTAATTGATGCATCAATAAAACTCCTTTACATTCGCCCTTTTATCGTTTTGCTTCCATGTGCTGCATTAAAAGTCCCATCTCCCTTGTAAATTCCCCCCCCCCCTCTTTTTTGGTTAGGTAATTGGGATGGATATTCACGACCTTACCAGGCCGTGTTATCATTTAAAGTCCCGAGGGATGGAATTATTGGGCCTTACCAGGCCATGTTTTCCTCAAAGTCCCTATCTTTTTTATAAAATGTCTTTAATGCCATATTATATATCTGCCCCGGTAACGCTGACATCCAAATTCCCTTTATATCTCCTCTCCACATATCTATCTGCAATAGCGGGATATCTCCCTTCTACTCCACATTCCATGGTTTTCCCCACTCCACATCAAATCTTTTTACCCTTAGGCATACAGTCTGATGATTCATCCATAACAACACTTCTTTTTCGACCGAACCACCTCCCACAAAGTGGTACAGTACCCTCATACTTCTTATCACATCGCACAGATTAACTGTACCACTGCGCTCTCCCAGCTCCCATCCTTTTCCACTTAAATAGACGAGCAGGTTCTCACCTATTGCCGGATCCCCTACCTTCCAACATGCAGTTCCTGCCCAATCAACAATCAATTGTCCAGCAAAGCCCCCACCATATCTACCCAGGAGTGTTCTATTGTCCAGTAGCATGGCTGTCCATCATACATTAAATTACGCCACTGAAGTCATATCCCCGGACAGCAATTAACCAGTTGATCTCCCACTTCTAACACTTTCAACAGAGATACACACCCGAACCACTAATGGCTCCTTAACTCATACCATCAGATTTAACACAACTCAAGCTTATATCCTTGCATGTCAAGGGATTGAATCTGGCTGAGAAAAGATCACAAGTCCTCCTAAATATGAATTTTTTTTTTTTTTTTACAGGAGACCCACTTCCGTACAGACTCTACTCCGAAACGCAACAACTTACACTACCCCACAGTCTTTCACTCAACAAATACCGCATCAAAAACAAAAGGAGTTGCCATACTTTTAGCACGACATACTCACATTCAAATTACAGACTCGTTGACTGATGACCAGGGGAAGATTCCTTTTCCTGAAGGACATGTGTCAGGATAGGAAAATTACCCTTGTAAATTTATATGCCCCCAACAGTGGTCAAGTACCCTCTCTTTCGTGACTTGGCGTTTGGTTGACTTCCAAGAAGGTACCTTAATACTAGGAGGTGATTTTACCACCCCACTGAACCCCCTGGTAGACACGTCGAACGGTGTCTCATCTCTACCATATACCGCCCTTAAAGCAATCAAACTTGAATTACAGACACTCTTACTCCACGATATGTGGTGTACACTTCATCCCGATTGCAAAGATTATACTTTCTTGTCCCCACCGCACAACAAATAATCTAGAATTGATTACCTCTTCGTGTTCCAGTCAGACCTTCCTTTCCTTCAGAAAGCATCCATAGACTCCATGTACCTCTCCGAACATCACCCAATCTCAATATGCCTAGTATTTCCTGAAACGCACCCCCGCTCCCGCACGTGATAATTGGATCCTTCCTTGCTCACAGATGCGGTGGCAGTATAGAGTATGCCCAGGCCAAAATCGTAGGGGGGGGGGGGGAACGCGAACGGGAAGCACAGTATACGAGAAACAATAAACGAGAGGCACAAGAGGAAGGCCGGGGGGGGGGGGGGTGGAGAGGACAACCACCCCAACTCCGCACTAAAAAACACTAACCCTCCGTCCAGGAAGACCAGATCTTTTCAAATTTCAAAGGACATCCCCGGTTAATGTAGGTTATTTTATAGAGCGGCAGAGTGGCATTTAACCTGTTTTCCCAGGAGGACACCGAGGGGAGCATTGATGAGGACCACCTACTCAGTATTTCTTTTTTAGCATAGAACAGAAGATAAAAGATCAACAATTTACTATGATGGGATCTCTGCTCATTGTCCATAACGCCCAACAAAGCCAACTCGGGCACCATGGGAACAGAGAGCTCAAGGCAGGTATTCATGTGGTCAAATATCCTTGACCAGAAAACCGACAGAGCAGGACACGTCCAGAACATGTGAAGGAAAGTGCCCGGCTCCCTCCTACATCTCGGGCATTGTGGGTCCCTATTGGGGTACATCTTCGCCAATCGCACCGGCGTGAAGTACACCCTATGGAGAAATTTTGTCTGTATAAGTTTGTCTCCTGGAGAGATAACCTGCCTAGGGCCCCTATCCAGACAATCCTCCCAATCCTCTCTATCCAAATCAGGAATGTCTTCCCTCCACACGTTCCAGAGCCTATCCAATTTACCTGAGTCTATGAAAAGCAGGGTGGAGTATAGGGCAGACAAAGGCTTGACCAGATCGTCACCCGACAACAGATCCTCAACCGGATCCGCTTGAAGTAACGGTGGTATGGGGAACTGGGCTCTAACTGCATGCCTAAGCTGAGCGTATCTAAAGTACATCCAGGCAGGTAAGTTGTACTTCTTTGTCAATTGAGGAAGTGTCAATAGGACTCCCGACAGCATAATATCCCTCAGGGTCTTTATACTAAACCTCACCCAGACCTGTGGGTCTGGCATAGACCGAAAATGGGGTAGGTTTGGGTTGCCCCATAAGGGTTGGTCCGGAGACCAGCGCCCGTCCTTGAAAAATCTGCGTCTCGCCACCCACACTCTGAGCGTCGCCCTGGTAGGGCCGGGAAGATCATTGTAGGCCCTTGCCCCTCTGTACACTAAATTTTGTAGAACCGGTATTGAGCCCATTCCCGCCGCCTCCACTCGCACCGCAGCATTGGATCGCTCAGCATGAAGCCACCAATAAACCGTGACCAGCATCACTGCCCAATAGTACACTTTAAAGTTTGGCAAGGCCAGACCACTCAACCCAATGGGCCACTGCAGAGTGGATCTAGCCAAACGTGGGACCAACCCACTCCAAATAAAAGGCTATACACTTGTCTACCTCCCGAAAAATGACCGCCGGAATCCAAACCGGACTGTTTCTAAAGAAGTAATTAAATCTGGGCAGAACACACATTTTGATAAGATTAATCCGTCCAATCAAATTCAATGGTAGCCCAGCCCAGGACTAACAGCGTTCCTTCAGGAACCGGAGCAGGGGGAGGACATTTAAGGAATAAAACTGGGTAAAGTCTCTAGCGACCCTAATCCCTAAATATTTAAACTCCGAGACCCAGTTAGGTGGTGTCGAGATAGGCACAGGGGGAACCTGACCATCCAGCGGGAAGATGCTCGACTTGGTCCAATTTATACATATTCCCGACAGAGAGCCAAATTTATCAAATAATGCCAAAGCAGCTGTAAGTGACGGGCCAGCATCATTCAGGTACAGGAGGGTATCGTCGGCATAGAGAGAGATCTTCTCCTCCACTCCCCCGATCCTCCAGCGACCGCCTAACTACAATCGCCAGAGGCTCCAGAGCCAACGCGAACAGGGGAGGCGACATCCCTGCAGTGTACCCCTATGCAATGCAAAAGAGTCCGAGATCCAGTCGTTAATCCGCACCCTGGCCCTCGGAGCTCGATAGAGCAATTTAATCCAGTGTACGTACCTAGAGCCAAAACCAAATCTCTGCATAACCCCCCAAAGATATTCCCACTCCACCGAATCAAATGCCTTTTCGGCATCCAGGGAGGCAATGACCCGGGACCCCGTGTTGACATGTGACATGGAGAGATTTAAAAACGCGCTTAATATTAATATCGGTACTTTTACCTGGCATAAAGCCAGTCTGGTCAGCCTGGATCAATTTGGAGATGATCGAAGACAGGCAGGTGGCCATATTTTTGCCAACATTTTCGCATCAACATTTAGTAACGAGATTGGCCTATATGAGGCACACTCCTGTGGGTCCTTGTCAGGTTTAGGTATGAGTACAATTACAGCCTCCTCCATGAACAGGGGCCCAAGCCTAGGTGCAAGGAGATCAGCGTGCTGGGTATAAAATTCAGTGGGCAGACCATCCGCCCCAGGGGTCTTCCCTGTTTGCAGACTCCCCATGGCAGCCTGCACCTCTTCAAGCGTTATGTCCCTATCTAGTGCTAGGGTATCCACAGTGGTCAAAGTAGGGAAGGGAATACTATTCAGATATGTCTGTAAGTCCGGATGGTGAATAATGAGCCCTAGAGGAGTACATCCCCCGAAAGTACTCTACAAACTCAGCATTAACACCCCCAGGAGACGTCACCAATTGTCCTTGAGCACCCCCCCCCCCCCCCAAACACAGGCAATGTGAGAGGAAACTACCTGAGCCCTAGCAAGCCAGGCCAGCAGTCTATCATTCTTATTGCCATGTTCGAACACCCTCTGCCTGGAAAACAACATATCTTTCCTCGTCTGCTCCACATTGTGAAGGGTTAAGTCCCGCAGCGCCTTCTGCCACTCACTGTAGGCAGAGTCACTGGGAGATTGAATATAGGACTCCTCACATGTAGACGCCCTCTCCTCCAGTGCCTCCCGCGAAACAGCCCCCTCCCTCTGAACCGCTGATATACGAGAGATGTACTCCCCCCTAACCACCAATTTAAAAGCATCCCACCTAGTATGGACATCCATAGAATCCCCATTTGCGGTCCAATAGTTACATATAGCCTCCATAACCGGTTCCTGCAATCTACCATCCACCGCACAAAACCTGGACAGACGCCAAAGCATCAAACCCAGAGCTCTCTCCAAAGATAAAGTAAGGTGCAGAGGAGCATGGTTTGATATCCCTCTTGGCAGGTGCTCCGCCCCCCTCACCCATCTCAATGCCCCACCAGATGCATATGCCAGATCTATACGGGACAATGCCCTGTGAGAGGCCAAACGACATGTAAATTGCCTCTCCCAGGGATGAAATTGTCGCCACACATCCGTGAGGCCAAATGTATCTGCCCAACTCTGTAAAGCCGCCGAGGGCCGGGCCGCCACCCGCAGTCTGTCCATACTCTGTGACGGTACCAAATTAAAATCTCCAAATAAGAAAATTTCCTGAGTGCCATACCCCATAACAGTGTGCATGATATCATACAGTACTTGTACATCCGCCGGTGGGGGAAGGTATAACCCCACCAGCACAATATGTTTCTCATACAGTACCATATGTAATATGACATATCTGCCCCCAGGGTCTGTCCGGACATCCAACATCTGCAGGGGGAGAGACCTGCGGACCAAAACACTTACCCCCCCTAGCATAGCCAGAGTGGGTGGAATGATAGTGGGAGCCCACCCAGGCCCTCCTGAGACCAAGTATTGTTTTGCCTAACAGATGCGTCTCGCAATATACATATCTGGGGATTGTACCTCTGCAAAAACTTGAACACCAGAGAGCGCTTAGTAGCCAAATTCAATCCCCTGACATTCCAAGAGATTATGGAAATGTTCGCCATAACTCACTATTAAAATGCTTATGGTCCGCATGTCTCCCCCCCCACCAAGCCCCCACAGGCACATCCCACAACCCCCCCCCCCCCCCCAGGGCAAACAGTAGATAGAACATTAGGCACAAGACATATAACCAAAACATTGTGCAGCTATAATGACACAAAGACTCCTGACTCAAAAACTGATAAACATCCCCAAATTCTGCAATGGCAGAAACTGTATCCCCCCTCCCCACACCCCCCTCAACCTCAGGAGGCGTTTCAAACCCCGAACCCCAACCATAACAACAAAGAGTAATTTAGGGAGTGTCAACTATGTGCGACTGGCACGTGCAACTAATCAATAGAGATGCTGGCGCTTAGCAAGCAACCTCAGTCTCCTGGGTGATCCCAGGGTCACAAAAACGTTTTGGTCTCCCCTCCAACTCCGAGACCTCCACCCCAGGCTCCCCCATCTGATAGAACATAAACAAGCCCAGAATAAAAAAAAAGGGGAAAACATGTCAAGCCCCCCCCCTCAAGCCCCAAGTAGGTATAGTCACTTCCACTCCAGGAGGGCGAAAAACCCCAACTTTCAGAGTCCCAATACAGGAGGCCAACCACCCCACAGACCACTCTCCCAAAGTCCATATCCTTCCCCATCCCGAGCCGGAAGCCAGCCGAGGAGGGGGGGAGAGAACCCGGAGACAATAGTGATGAAGAAAAAATTACTCCATCTGCAATACCCCCACCCCGCAGCCCCACATCAATGTCTGTCTGCACAGGTCCAACGCCAATCCAAGTCCCTTCCGAGAACAGACAGACTCTAAAAGAGAGGAGCCAGTAGGTCTATGTATCCCCCATAGAGATCATTCCAGCCCAGCAACCGCAGTTGCAAACGGGGGGTGAAGTGAAGAAAAAAGTAAAAATAAACTAACATAAACGAGCAACAGGGGGGGCGCACAGAACATCCAAATAAAGGGGCAGCAATAACCTTGTCTGGCCTCTTCAGCGGGGAGGCAGCGACTCCAGCCATGCCGCCGTATCCCGAGGGGTGTTAAAAAATCTCACTGTTTCACCGTCCTGGACCCTCAGTTTTGCAGGGAAAAGGACACTGTACTTTATATTCCGTGCTCTCAGCCCCACTTTAACCTGGTCGAAAGATCTACAAAGTTTCTGTGTCTGAATGGAGTAATCCGGGAAAAAAAGTAAACTGCCGTTCTGATATTTCAGCTCGCCCGCCCTACGAGCCGCTTGGAGGATCTCATCCCGATCCCTGAAATTAAGCATCTGGAAGATCAGCATGCGCGGGCGGGCGCCAGGTGGCCCAGGGACTGGGGGGATCCGATGAGCGCGCTCCACCGTGAAATACAGGGAGAACTGCGCCTCCAGCAGCAAGCTCTTCAGCAACTCCTCCACGAACACGGTCGGATTCCTCCCCTCCACACCCTCCGGCATACCGACAAGCCGGAGGTTGTTCCTCCGATTTCCATTTTCTGCGTCGTTCACTTTATATTCCAAAGCGCGGACCTTTGTCTGTAGGGTGCCGATAGATGCAGTGTGGTCCTGGACAGTATCCTCCGTGTGGCCCGCTCTCTGCTCGACCTCTGAGACCCGAGAACGGAGCTTGTCCAGGTCTTGCCTAACATGTCCCACATCCAGCTGCACCGCTTCAATCTTACTTGTGAGTGTAGCTTGGTAGGTAGCAATCGCCGCCATCACGTCCTGGAATCCGGGCTGAGTCTCCTCTGAACGCTCCCCCATTGCGGTCTGCGTCGCCATATTACGTGCCTTTCCAGCAGGAGCCGGCACATGGGTGGCCTCCTTCGGGTAACAACGTCCGAGCCAGGCGGAAAATAGAGCTTTTTTTCCCTTACATTGGGTCTTGCAGGACATCCGGAGCAGCTCGGGGTCTTTTAAAAAGTAAATGGTGCTTAAAAAGTGAGGATTAATATGATTACCAGCAGAGCTCTAGACCACGCGTCCTCTCAGTTCGCCATCCAGGCCACGACCAGGGGCATACACATTGCTGCGGCTTCAAAGAGATGGAAAATAAGGGATCATCATCAAAGAGCCCTGATTCAAAAGATTAGGCAATTAGAAAAAGCACATAAACGGACCCTAGCCTTAAACACCTTAAAGCGGAGGGCCGGTTATAAAAAAAAAAAAAAAAAAGTCAGCAGCTGCAAACACTGCAGCTGCTGACTTAATAAACACACTCACCTGTCCAGGGCGCCCGCGATGTCGGCCGCCCGAGGCCGACCCGTCCCTCGGCTCCCGGCGCCGCCATCCCTTGTAAGGGAAACAGGCAGCGGAGCCTTATGGCTTCACTGCCCGTTTCCTACTGCGCATGCGCGAGTCCCGCAGCTACTGCGCATGCGCGAGTCCCGCAGCGCTTTTTGAATGGGACGCGCTGTGTTCTGGAACACACAGTTCCCAGAACACAGCGCGACTCATTACCCAGAAGACGCCGCGACGAAGACAGAAGACAGAAGATCTCCGCGGAGGAGGAAGAGGAAGATTAAGAGAAAGTGCCTAGCAACAGGCATTTCTGGTAAGTAAAAAAAAAAAAATTTTTTCATTTTTTTTTTTTTTGATTTTTTTTAATTTTTAACATTTTTTTGTTTTTCAGGGTGGCCCTCCCCTTTAAATTCATTAATATCAGCCAGGAAAGAACTAACGCAATTGCTAGGCAAACAAACCAGACGAAAATACATTCTAGCCCAAAAAACCTTTTATGAATATGGCAATAAAGCCAGCAGACTCCTAGCTAGAGCCTTACAATCTAAAAAAGCTAACATGACAATCCACTCAATCACAAACTCACAGGGACATAAAGTTAACTCTACTCCTGACATAGCTCAACAATTCCTAGCATACTATTCCAAATTATATAATCTGAATTCCCCGGAAAACTCCAAAACAGCCGACAAAAGGACATCCCTGATTCAAGATTTTCTAGCACAATATAGCCCTGCCCCAATCTCAGAAACACTTTCCCATGACCTCAACGAGCCCATAAATAGAGAAGAAGTGGAGATAGCCTTAAATATGTTGAAATCTGGTAAAAGTCCAGGACCCGATGGCCTTATAAATCCTTCAGAAAATATTTGACACCCATGTTCACTACCACATTTGATGCATACGCAACATCTACTTCACCTCCTAGAGACTTATTAACAGCACACATAACGGTCATCCCTAAACCTGGCAAAGATCCCTCATTAGTTCCCAACTATAGACCAATCTCCCTGCTGAACGTCAACCTTAAATGGTACGCTAAAATCTTGGCCAACAGACTGCTTCCCCTACTCCCTGACCTTATTCACCTTGATCAAGTAGGATTTGTCCCGGGTAGAGAGGCGAAGGATAATACCCTCAAAGCCATCAACATCCACCACTGGCTCAACAAAACCAACCAAATGGGATTTTTCTTGTCGTTGGACGTGGAGAAGGCTTTCGACAGAGTGGCCTGGGAGAATATGTCGGAGGCCTTGAGAGCTATTGGCCTCCCAGACCGTATGTTCCACTATATCCTTACGCTTTACTCCAATTCCACTGCGAGAGTACGTGTTAATGGCCATCTGTCAGGGGCCTTTCCCAACGGGACTCGACAGGGCTGTCTCCTGTCCCCACTTATATTTGTGATCACTTTAGAACCACTCCTTAGATGTATCAGAGCAAATCCGGACAATAAAGGAATAGATATACACAACCGTACCTACAAACTAGATGCTTTTGCAGATGATATACTCTTGCTTCTAACTGAGCCACACAGTTCCGTCCTTCCTGAGCCCCCTGAAGCGGCGCATTGGCGGCTACGATCGTGACACCGGGTCAGGAGCATACAGCGGACCCCGGGGCACAATCCTATGTTAGGAGGGTCTGCCCGGAGAGGCTCTGGACCCCAGTTTTCAGCGCTCCCGGGAGCTGCCGAAAATCCCAAGATAGTGGCGGAGCGGCCGCCTCACGAGGCATACAGCAGCTCTCCGTGGCGGGACAGACTGCAGGAGGAGGTATGTGGAGGGGCTCCCTCACCCCCAGCCAGTGGAGGTCCTTTATCCCCAGCCACCAGTTTCCCTCCTAGAACAGACTGTAGAGGAGATCCAGGGACATTTCCATTCAGGGGCTCTCTCTCCCAGACATACTGTCTCATCTCAGGCAGCAGCCCAGCAGTTTTCCCAGTCACTGCACAACTCTCAGCCGCAGGACATTTCTATCCTTTTCACTAAGTTTGCTGAAATGCTGGATAAAGGATTAGCCCAAACTGCTTCTAGAATCACATCAGATATTGAGGCAGACCTCCAACTCTTAGGATCTCGCATCGAAAGCATTGAAAATAAAGTCGATGCCACAATCGATCGAGTGAATCAGAACTCTGATCGCTTTCAGGAATTACACGATCAGCTAGAAGGCAATGGCTAAAATTGACGATTTGGAGAATAGGTCCAGAAGGCTCAAATTCAGGATCAGAGGTCTGCCTGAGACAGTGACAGACATTCCTGAAGTGGTACAATCCCTCCTCAAATTGCTCATCCCAGATATCAGGGCTCACAGGCTGGAGCTGGATCGGGCACATAGGGCCCCCCTCATCAGGATGGCCTTCCACGTGATATAGTGGTCAAGCCGCACTACTATAATGTTAAGGAGGAGGTCATGAGAAGAGCCCGGACATCCCCACAGATTCAACTGCTGGGCCACCAGATACAAATCTACTCGGATATCTCGACCTTCACTATTCAAAAGAGAAGGTCCATTAAGCCGCTCCTAACAGTTCTGTCACAAAAGAACATCAAGTACTGGTGGCGGTTCCCATTTGGTTTGAAACTTGACTTTAACGGTAAACCGTTTCGATTCTCGTCCTTCCAAGAAGGATAATTCTTACTACGGAAACTAGGACTTCTCCCTAAAGATCCCTCATCTCCCATGCAGACCTCCACGTCTGGAATGTCCAAACGCCCTCCACCTTCAAGCCTGCTTACCTCCCTCTGGAACACTCCCAGGAACAAGAGAGCTAAAGATGGACTTCCTCCATGACTTGGCGGGGAGTATCCCACCCTCACAATTGTTTTGGACTCATTTTTTGGGATCAAAATCCCCTTGTGATTTCTGACACTACTACTACATTGTTCTATTTCGTCCACTCCTTAGGTTAAAATGGGACTGTCTCACAGGCTTTGCCTATGACATGGTCCCTCTATCCAGGCCTCCGAGACTGCATTATATTGGTTCGGGACTGCCCTTTGTCTGTGGGTCTCCCCGCCTCCTGCGGGCCTTCTCCCACCAACCCCCCTCCTTTTTTTTTTATCACCTCTGAGGCGTGGATCTTTGGATGTTAATGACAATACTGTTATCCTTACATGCCTTCTGACCACAGGCCCATTTTTTAGCAGGTTTAGGGCCCTTTTTATGTTGTACTATAGGGTCTCCGGACCATCAGGCCCCGGTGTTTTTGTTTTGGTCACTTATTTTTATTACCTGTTTGTGTTGCTTGTTTCTACATGTTTATCGGTTGGGGGCTCGGGGGGCAGAGCGGTCCTCTAACGCACTCTCCCACGCTTGGACAGACTGACCGTGTGGTCTCTACTGTCCTGGTATGGATAGTTCCTCCTTTGTGGGGAACACAAACTTGTTCTCCTCAGGTGGGGGATTCTCCTATTCACCTCCACCTCAGGAATCCCCTCTCTTCCACTCTCCCTCTCTCTATCCTGTCTTTCGGCTTTTCTTACTCTTTTTCCTTTATTGCAGCAGTTGAAGTGGTCTCTCTCGCCCGTAGTGGTCAACAGGATCTTGGGTTGCTTCCACCTCGACTCCATAGCTCAAGGTTGATTTCGCGCAGGACGGTATTTACACACACTCAGGAACCTTCCCTGCGTTTAGCAACGCATACTGTCCAGGGCCTCAACTCCCCAATTAAACGGAAAAAAATCTTCCAACACTATCATTCACAAAAAATAGACATCTTGTTTCTACAGGAAACACACTTTCCAAAATCGTATCAACCCTCCTTCATCCACGCCAAATTCCCCAGATTTTATTTAGCTAACTCCAATAATAAATCTAAAGGTGTCGGCTTGTTCTTCTCGCACAGGACTCAGTTCTCCTTGGGCTCTTAAGTTCGGGACCTGGAGGGTAGATTCCTGTTGGTAAAAATTATCATAGCTGAACAACTCTATACCCTTATATTATACTATGCTTCCAACAAGGGGCAAGCGCAGTTTTTTCAATCCCTCTTCCAAACGTTACATCCCCTTACAGAAGGTATAGTTATTTATGGAGGCGACTCTAATATAGCTTTTGATGCTAGCACTGACAAATCTCGACCTCCGGGCACAAATATGATTCGCCCGTCCAGACAGAGTCTGAGGGTGGCCAGGCAACTATTCCAACACGGTTTGGTGGACGTATGGAGGGATCTGAACCCCAGGGCTTGGGATTACACTCACTTCTCTTGCCCGCACCAGACCTTTGCAAGGATTGATCACTTCTTTATCCCTCAACAACATGTTCTGTTGACTCAGTGCTCAGTCATTAGGGACTCTGGTCGGACCATTCTCTAGTCCTATTGTCTTTAAGCGGCGGCCCAATACCACGCTCTGGGTTTCACTGGAGACTCAATGACTCCATCCTCAGCGACCCCGTTCAAGCTAGCGTAATAGAAAAGCATATCCGGGAATACTTTCTAATAAATGATACGGATGAGATCTCCCCCTCCATGCTGTGGGCTGCCCATAAGGCTACGATTAGAGGTCACCTCATCCAAATCACCACTAGACTGCGCAAAGCTCGTAGGGCAGACATCGAGAGGTTGGAGAGGGATTTTTCCTCCTTAAGCAAACTACATAAATCCAAACCCTCTTCAAGCTCGGCGGCGAGACTAGATGCGGCTCGCACAGAATTAAACTTGGCCCTAACGGCTCGGGCGGAGAAGGAACTCCGTTGGGAGGGTGGACGTTTCTATCACCAATCTGACAAATTTGGAACGTTGTTGGCAAGACTGTTAACTCCTAGAACCAGGCCCCACACTCTTCCCAAAATAAAACTGAGGGATGGTTCCCTGAACCAGAATCCCCGAAAAATTATGGAGGCCTTCCATGAGTTTTACCTCTTCCTCTATAGCAAAGCAGGCTTGGAACCCTCATCGACAGCTATTCATTCCTTTTTACAGTCGGTACAGCTAGCCAGATTGAAGAAACAGCACAGGGAGGAGGTCGAGGCCCCGATATCGGCGGAGGAAGTAGAACAGGTCATTAAGCAACTTAAAAGAATTCCGCCCCGGGCCCGGATGGCTTCTCGATTCCGTATTACAAACACTTTTCCCAGATACTTGCCCCATTTCTAGCTCGCTTCTTTAATTATCTCAGGTCGGGAAAGCCCCTTGATACATCCCTAAACTCTGCATTTGTGACCGTAATTCCTAAGCCAGGAAAGGACCCCAGCTGCACCTTCAACTATAGACCCATATCCTTGATCAATAACGATCTTAAGATCTTGACTAAAATTATGGCCAATAGAATTTCTCACTTCATTAGTTTGTACATTCATAGGGACCAGGTCGGTTTCATCCCCGGGTGACAGGGGCCTGATCAGATCAGGAGGGCCGTGGATATAATCTCACTCTTGGGTTCGGGTTGGGATGGCAGCCACCGGCAACAAGGACTCCTGCTATCCCTTGATCTCAGGAAGGCCTTTGACTCAGTCTCCTGGTCCTTTTTGGTTCCCACCCTGGAGAGATGGGGATTTGGCCTATCCTTAATGAATATAATTCAGGCCTTGTATTCAACCCCAGCTGCCCAGATCAAGATGCAAGCATATTACTCAAACCCCTTCCCAATCTGTCGAGGCACGAGACAGGGATGCCCCCTGTCACCACTGATCTTTGCCATGGTCATCGAGTCACTGGCCATCGCAATCAGAGCCCACCCCGATATCAAAGGGATTCAATGCGGACCAGCCACCCATAAGTGCGCCCTATTCGCGGACGATGTGTTGCTTTTCATATCATCACCGAGCACCTCGTTCCCGAATTTATGCCGGCTGCTGGATGACTTTGGCAAGGTATCAGGCCTCAGGGTCAACTTTTCTAAGTCCCTAGCACTTAATATTAACTTACCTCCTCCGGTGGTCGCCCAACTTAAGGACAGCTTTAGGTTTCACTGGACGGAAGCTATATTGCCGTATTTAGGGATCAACCTGACAGACTCTATCGACAAACTCTACTCTGCCAACTTTCCGGCTACATTTAGGAAACTGGAGGGCGATCTAGCCTCTTGGGATAAGTTGACTATCTCCTGGTTGGGTAGGGTGAACTCGATCAAAATGACCCTACTCCCTCACCTCTTGTACCTATTTAGATCCTTACCCATTCACGTCCCTAAAGAGCGACTACACTCCTTGCAGTCTAAAATTCTAAGATTTATCTGGGGGTCCAAGGGACACAGAATTTCCAAGGGTACCTTATTTTGCAAAAAAGACCAAGGGAGCCTGGGTCTGCCAAATGTGTTATGGTATTACCAGGCAGCTCACCTTTCCCAGTTATCTACGATCTATTCTAAATTCGCTCACCCCGATTGGGTACACATGGAGAGGCAGTCCATCCCGGGTTACACCCTTGACTACATCTTATGGTGCCCAGCCAGGGACAGGCCAGCTATATTAGCGCCCACACTATCACACTCACTAGCTCTTTGGGATTCTCTTAAACATAACCCACAATTGACGTCTCGCTGGAAGCCTCTCTCCCATATTTTCCGTAACCCCCTCTTCCCCCCCGGACAGGACATTAAGGCCTTTAGTTGGTGGCTGGATAAGGGGATATACAGGATTGGCCACTTCGTTACTCCCTCAGGACCCTTCACTCTGACCTACTGCATTAATAAGCTTGAGATGCCAGGAGGTGAAACATTCAGATTTCAGCAAATCTCCCACTTCCTCAGATCCTTAGGGCTTTCCACTTCTCTTTTCAAATGTTTTTATTGAGATTTTTAGCAGAGTTAGTTACAACAAGGGTTACAAAACAAAAAAAATAATATATAGTAATAAAAGTAACATAACAGTATAATGTAGTGACAGGGTTTTCTCAGCACAATATAGCATAGAAACAAATAGTCCACAATAAAGAATAAAGTAGTATTCCCAAGTATCTAATATTTATAGTCATAAAGGGACTCGAACAAGAGTAAGTCTCTTAGAACTTGTATAATAAAGTCTGTAATATAATTATTGTAAGATTTATAAATAGCGATATGGATAATGGCCACTTCTGGACCCCAAGACACCCCTCACAGGGATCTGTGTCTTGGAGTACCTAGGCCAACATCCTAAAGGAAATTCAAACACAGTAGTTATCTTTTATCAAGGAAAATAAAGATCTATTCTTACTCCGCAGCTCAATTCAGATAAACAGACATGTGATATATTTGTCACTTTGTTATGAAAGTATTTTTAAAGCCATCCAAAAAATATTAAAATGCACAGGAGTTCTTTCTTCTATACGATTAAAGAATCAGCATTATCTAAATTGTGGAAGTATAATTTTTTTACCATGTACTCCAAGGTTCCCATAGTTGTTGTTCCTTAATATATAGGGATTTGTCATTAGGAAATAACAATTCGTAGGAGTGGTGAAGTTGGGTTAATTCTATAACTTCTGTCATAGTAGGAAGAGAGTCAGTTTTCCATTTTCTAGTTATGGATAGTCTCGCAGCTAAAAGTATATGTGTTACTACTTTACGATATTGTTTGGGAATCATATGTAAATTCATATTCAGAATGGCTAGTTCTGGTGAAAGTTGAAGGACAATACCTGTTACGGAAGTGAGTAAATGGGAGATTGCCTGCCAGTAGTTATGTAAGCTTGGGCAGTCCCACATAATATGAAATAGGATCCCCAATTGGGTACAATTTCTCCAGCAATTAGGTGACGAGTTACCCTTGAATTTTGCTAGGATATGTGGAGTCAGGTATTGTCTTTGAACAATTTTTTGTGCCAATTCCCATAGTGTAACACATGCAGTGGCCCTATATATGCTTCGTAGGGAAGCCATCCATTGTTTAATTGAAAAGTCTTGCCCCAAATCTTGTTCCCATTTAAGGAAGGAAGGTAGTTTGCTGGGTATATTTTTTCCCCCAAGAATTGGGTATATTGTAGCTACTCCTTTCTGTGAGGTGGCATGGTTATTGAGGAAAGACCATATTTTAACCGGGATTGAAGCTCTGAGTTGTGGATTGTGTAGCAGACACTTTTCTATTTGAATATATGTAGATCGCTCAGAATTCGGAAGCTGTAATTCATTACTTAACTGAGAAAAAGACTTTAATGAACCCTGTTGAAAGAAGGAAACAAGTTTGATATCCCAACCCAAATTCCAGTCGTGTATTTGTACGCCAGGAATTAATGTTGGTATGATTGTTAGAGGAGGGTTTAACACCGTGATTGGAGTTTTATCCCATTTGTATGTGTAACCAGAATTGCATATTAGGCTGTCGTGTGATATCTTTCTTAATTTGTCCCCATAAAGTTTTAGGAGTAGGCAAGAACCATTCTTGCAATTGGGTCAAAAGAGTTGCGTCATAATAATCCTGTAGTTCAGGTACGGTCGCACCACCTATATTTCTATGTTTAATTAGTATATGGTATGCGCAACGGGATTTTTTGCAATTCCATAGATATTTTCCCAAACTGCTTTGTAAGGATTTAAAGTAGTATTTAGGGATACATATTGGAAGGGACCGGAGTTGATATAATAATTTTGGTAAGGTCATCATTTTGAAAGCTGCCAGGCGACCAGCCCATGTAAATTCGAATTTACTCAGTGTTGTCAGATCTGTTTCAAAATGTTTCTTAAATGGTAAAAAGTTTGTTTAAAATAACTGTTTTGTTTTGTTAGTGAGAGTGATTCCTAAGTAAGAAATCCCCTCGTCTTTCCACTGGTAGGGGTATTTATTAAACAATAACTGCCTGGTTGTGTTATCTAATCCTAGGTCTAAAATATGGGACTTGGTTTCATTGATTCTATAATATGATGCTGCTCCAAATGTCGTTAGTATATTTTGGAGATTCGGGAGAGATAAAATAGGATCAGACACTATAAGCACTATGTCATCTGCGAACAGACTTATTTTATTATCTATTTGCCCAATTTTTATACCAGATAGTTTTGTGTCAGATCGTATACGTTCTGCTAGAGGTTCGATGGCTAAATTAAATATTAAAGGAGATAAGGGGCAACCTTGTCGTGTTCCATTTGAGATGCCAAAGGGCCTAGACATCATATCATTTGTGTAATCTCTCGCTGAGGGGCCCTTATACAGTGCAAAAATTGCCGATAAAATATTTCCATGAAAGCCGAATTTTAAAAGCACTGACTGTAAATAGCCCCAATGGACCCTATCAAACGCCTTCTCTGCATCCAAAGAAAGGAGCAGAGAAGGCGTTTGATGTGCTCTCAGTGAAGTGTATAATATCAATCAGACGTCTTGTTGCATCTGAAGATTGTCGACCTTTAGTAAAGCCAGATTGATCTTTGTGAATGAGGTCTGGTATGTAGTTCATCAGTCGATTCGCTATTGCTTTGGCGTATATTTTGATGTCATTGTTCAATAATGAAATCGGTCTGAAATTTTGGGGAGCGTTGGGATCTTTGCCTGGTTTCGGCAGTGTTATGATCAAGGCCTGAAGCATCTAAGCCGGAAATTCTGATTTGGATGCCGCTTCGTTAAAAAGTGAGCATAAGTGGGGAGCCAGTGTATCTCAAAGTAATTTATAGTATTCTCCTATCATTCCGTCTGGGCCCGGAGATTTATTGTTGGGCAGGGAGTCTATAGTTCTAACAATTTCTTCCACTGAAAATGGGACGTTAAGATCAGAGATTTGATCAGTAGTTAATGATGGGACACTAATAGTATCTAAGAAATCACTTATTATCTTTGGGGTAGGTGTGGGAGTTTGAGAATCATCTTTAAGATTGTAAAGGGAGCTATAATAACAGCTAAATGCATTCGCTATGTCTTGGGGGTCTTCCAATTTTTCTCTAGTAATAGGGTGGTATAGATATGCAATCTTTGATTTGGAATATCTGCCTGTGATCCGAAGTGCCATGTTTTTTCCTGCTTTGTTGCTAGTATGGTAATATTTAGCTTTAAAGCAGAGTCCGCCGGGAGTTCCGCCGTTTTTTTTTTTTAAAAGCCAGCAGCTACAAATACTGCAGCTGCTGACTTTTAAAATAAGGACATTTACCCGCCCAGCGCGCCCGCGATGTCGGCAACCGAAGCCGATCTCTTGATCGTCTCTCGGGTGCTGCCGCCGCCATCTTGGGTATGGGAATCAGGAAGTGGAGCCTTTCGGCTTCATTTCCCGGTTCCCTACTGTGCGAGTCGCGCTGTGCAATAAGGCTGGTCCCGCTGCCTCTGGGATCCGTGTTTTTCCCAGCAGGCAGCGGGGGACTTTCGGAAAGGGGCGTAATCTACGCCCTTTTCCGCAGATAGCTATGCCGGAAGTGTTTGCAGATACCTGTACTGTACAGGTACCTGCACCCCCCTCCCCCCTGAAAGGTGGCAATTGTGGCGCCGGAGGGGGGGAGGATTCCAATGAGCGGAAGGTCCACTTTAGGGGGGACCTCCGCTTTAAGTTTTCTAGTATGTTTTTCAAATGTATCCAATAAAGTCGTTCTGAGTTCCTGTCGTAATATATGATGAATTGAGCATTCAGTTGCATTAGGATTCCCCTACTAAATGCTTTATGAGCAACCCGTAGGGTGGTGGAGTCTGACACCGATCCCACATTATATTTAAAGAATTCAGTTATCTGGTTTTGTATAGCTGTAGCATAGGTAGGCATTTTGATAAGATATGCATTTGTTCTCCAAAGAAAATAGGTCGTTTGAGATTAGGTTTAGGTATAATAGTCATACTAATTGGGGCATGATCAGTGCAAGTGATGGGTGCAATGTCAGACTCCCTCACCCGCTGCAATAACCACTTATCCGTAAAAATATAATCAATATGAGTATAGGTATTATGTACCAGGGAATGATATGTGTATTCACGATCTCCAGGATGATGGCATCTCCATACATCATAGAGATCGCCTTTATTCAAAAAAATTTTAAGTGCACAGTTGGTTCTGGTTTTGGGATTAGAAGTGTCTAGTTCTTGTTCATGTATTGTGTTGAAGTCTCCACAAATTATTAAGGCACCTTTTCGGCATTTACCTATTTTTCTCATCAGGCCATTCAGAAAATGGGATTGCCTTTTATTAGGCACATACACATTTACCAATGTAGTAAGTGTATTATCAATGGTACATATTAATATGAGGTATCGTCCATTGGTATCTACAATAGATTCATGTAATTGAAAATTAACTGAATGATGTATGGCAATAAGTACTCCTCTTTTTTTCTGTTGGCCTGATGCTGTAAATATGTGAGGAAAGTTCTTATGGGTGCAAGTGGGAATAGCACCTGTTTTGAAATGGGTTTCTTGTATACACAATATTTGACATCGCTGGGTGTTAGCCATTTGCCACATCGACGCTCTTTTTGCTGGATGGTTAAGACCATTAGTATTTAAAGATATTAACTTTATACTCATAAAAGGATATTAATAAGATTGAAAAAGTACATACTAGCCTGATAATAGCTTTAAATTCTACTTCCATGTTTACAATCTGTAGTCTGAAATGACTATGAATGTCCAAAAATTTAGTGACTGAAAAGTTTTGATTCAAATTTTGTAGGTTCACAACATACCTGTCCCTTTGAATGCTATGAGTTGTGTATAGGATACTGTGAAGAAAAAAATAAAAGTAAAAGCACAAACAAAAATAACCAAAAATTAAACTTAACTTGCAGTGGTAAACATTTCAATGTATACTGCAACATTAGAATGGGGAATTAGTTCAAAGGTCAGCTGTTCCAAAGATTTAGTATCGCACGGCACGGCGGGCAAGCTGATTGATTGGTTTCCTATAGATAGGATTGTATTTTGACCGGATCTAGTCAATGAAAGCTAATGCCATTGTGGCGTAAGTTTCTCCGGACTCTTCTTAGCTCTGATAGGTGGAGTTGGTTCGGGGAGAATACCCCATGCGTGAAGTAACTTAATGCCTTGTTCCACAGAAGTGATTGTATGGTAGGTGTCGTTCTTTTGTATCAGTAGTTTAGATGGTTGTTTCCAACGGTATTCAATTTTATGATTACGCGGAGCTTTTGTAATCGTGGAAAGTTGTCTTCTTATATCTAATGTATGTTTAGACAAGTCAGCATAAATCTGGATTGTATTATATGGTTGTGGAAGTTGTCCTAGATGTCGCACTTTATATAGGATTTGTTCTTTAACATGGTAGAAGTGTACTCTAAGTAGTACATCACGTGGTATCTGTGTAGGGAGAAATGACAGTTTCGGAATCCGATGGATACGATCAATTGTGAGCTCTAAGGCTGGTATAGCTGGCAGCAAGTTGGAGAATAAGTCAGTGGCATATTTTTTAAGATCAGACTGCTGTATATTTTCAGGGATACCCCTGATTTTGAGATTGTTCTTCCTTGAGCAGTCTTCTAAATCTGCGATTTTAAATTTAAGCCACTCTTTTTCAGCTTTATTTTCTTCATGAGCATCTATTAAGTCATTAATAGTATTGGTCATGTCTCCCATAGAGTTCTCAATAGTGTGTACTCTTTCACCTAAGGAGTTCACTGCTTTGGAGAATTGATTTGTGAGTTGTAAAATATCCGTATGAAGCGAAGTATGTAAAGTTAATAGCATTTCTTTTAATTGGGTGTCCAGAATAGGCTGGTTATTAGTGGGGAATGCGGCTATAGGCGAAGCTATAGGAGTTATGACTGTGTTATCTTGACTAATATGAGGTATTTTATGGCTTACCTCCTGGCCTGCGAAATCCAGTTTGATATGAGTTTTAGCCGGGCTGCGACATCTAGGGCTGAGGTAATCTTCCTCATGAGGAGATTCCAGATGTGTTTTGTGAGGCGATTCTTCTAGAGCAGCATCAGGCATGTCAGTGTAGTGCGCTCTCCCTGAGGAGGCCGTTGCTGGTACAGCAGCTGTGAGAGGATCTGCGCCATCTTTTTTTCTCCCTCCCGCTGACTGAGAGGAGAATGTTTTTTAATTTTCCGTTCATCTTTCCGCTTTTTTCGACATCACCTTTGGATTCAGGAACTCTTCCGTTGTCTGTTCGTATCTTTTTTACCAATATTCGCTGTGAATTGTCGCTAATATGCCCGTTTGTGTCACGGAGCTCTCTCACAGAGCTTCCATTCAGCTCGTGCGCTGGCCACGCCCCCCGGCTTTCCACTTCTCAACCCCCTTCTATAACTGAATACGAGCTTTGGTGTGGCCAGACCATGGAGCAGAGGGGGGGATTTCGGTGATTTACCGAGCGCTCGTTCAGGCCGACTCTAAAACACTCTTCATGCGTGAATGGAAAAAAGATCTCCAACAACAATGGATGGTGGCTGAATGGCATAAGGCTTCAAGGTCTGCCTCCAAAGGCCTTCTAAACTTGGCTTTGGTCGAAGCCAATTTAAAAATAATAATGAGATGGCATATGGTGCCTCTACGACTGTCCAAGATCTACCTGAACACGCCCCCCTTATGTTTCCGCAATTGCGTTCATGTCGGCTCTATGCTACACATTTGGTGGGAATGCCCGAAAATTAGGACTCTGTGGAACAAAGTCTTACACATTATTTGCAAGATCGCACCCATACCCATCCCTAAATCACCCCAGTATGCATTGCTTAATTTCCCCCAACCAGGCATTCCGAAACGAATGCAAGATCTCATTCGTTTCATTCTACTCTGAACCAAACTGACCATTGCAAGGGCTTGGAAGCAACCCACAGTATCCTTGCGGCGGGTCAAGCAGAAGATATCCTGGATTATGGCCCAAGAAAAAACGGTCAGTATCCTCTTGGATACAGTAGACAGACATGATGCAGTGTGGGCTCCCTGGTCTAGATACCTTATGGGGTCTACACAAGCTGCCGCGCCACCAGTCTGATAGCGGATGAGAGAGAACCACTTCATCAGCAGCTTTGCTGTGGCTCCCTTCTTTTGCTTCTTCTTTCTATATCTTTTCTTCTCCCTATTTTCTGTTGTTTCCCTATTCTAGGTCTCTTTTACTCAACATTGCTTACCTCAGGTTCACTATGTTACCACACTGGTTTTTGAGAGGTCTAGTTTATCAAAAATATTTCACTAACAATAAGTTCTTGGCTCTCCCTCTCCTCTACATGGTTTACCGCATAGTAACATTAGCCACTTCTGCAGCTCTGAACACTAAAACCTTCTCCAGATGATGATGATTTATGGTGCTCTATGAGGGTTTCTGAAGTGGGGGGGTGGGGTTCTTGGGTTCCCGACACAGTTAGCTCCCATTAGGGGTGTTGGGACTTGGGAACTTGCCCCCTAGCTGGATTCAGATCGGTTTGGGGCGGATTAGTTCAGATGCTTAGTGCTCCTAGTCGCAGTTTTACTGTTTGTTAGATGCCTAGACCCAGCAGCCCACAACTGAGAGAGGGGGAGGGGATATCATTACTTGTTATTTTTTTCTCTTGGTCCTCTGTTTTCCCTGACTACTACTTTTGGTCTCTGGGACAGCAAATGTTTGTGGATAACATTGTACCACTGTCTGTTAATCTTGGCAATGTTCTTGGTATTCTGTTTGCTTCTATGTATACTCAATAAAAATGTATTGAAAGTAAAAAAAAAAAAGGTCCTCTGGACTTTTTTTCTTGGTTCGGTAGAACGGCCATACTCAAAATGAACATCCTCCCGAGGGTTTTATACCTTCTCCAAATGGTCCCTATCAAACTACCCCCACGTTCTTCGCAACGTATCGTGAGAATTTGTACTAAATATGTTTGGGGGACAATTTGCCCTAGACTGAACTATACCAAACTTACATCCCCCCAGCTCAGTGGAGGTCTTGGCTTCCCAGATGTTGAAAAATATCAACATTTGACGAGAATTATAGACTGGAACCTACACTCCTCCACCAAAGACTGGGTCCAATTAGAAAATTTGCTATCCCACTGGCACAATCGCCATGGATACTGACCAACCACATTCCATTCATATACAAGTCACATCCATTGATCCATCCCACGTTGTCCGCTTTTACAAGATCTCGTCGATTATCGGCCCCATGACTCCCCTCACACTAAATCCGGCATTTACACGGGGAATGCACACACCCTTTCTGAAGGTTAATTGGCCACACACACGTTTGGGCTATGCACTTCTTCACAGATGGCAAACTACTATCCTACTCTTTTTTTTTTTTTTATTTAATCTTTATTAAATTTTCACAATATACAAACACCATTTTAATATAACATTGCCAACAATTCAATACATATTCCTTCCATTCAGGCGTCTGAGTTTTAATGTTCCAGGAAGGAGAGGGCCATAAAAATACATCCATACATCGAACATAATTAAAAAAAGGAAATACAAACAATATCTAAACTGTGCCATATCCCCCTTTATCCCTCCTCGACTATTTTTACACTTCCTACCTTTTTCCTATCAATATAACCCCCCCCCCCCCCAACTTCCCTCCCTTTCCATCCTTTCAACCCCCCCCCCTCCCCTCCAGTGTATATATTTGTGCTTTTATCCTTCAATGTAACATAATTGTGTTATAATAAATCCAATACCTTTAGTATACTCTAACCTACTCCCCCCCAGTACACATCCCCCCTCCCTTCTCTACTCCCTTTACCTATTGAGTTTTAGACTGGGGTATGCATCTCCACTATCCAATCTCGCCAGTTTCTGTTAAACTCTTAAGTTATTTCGTTTCGCATAGACTGCTCTCTCCTTACATAGATATTCATTTACAGCACTCACCCAATCCTCTACTGTAGGGGCTAGGTTTGATTGCCATCTCTTAGCAATCATTCTTCTAGCTTGGAATAGACATCTTAGAATTACGATAGTTACTCCCTTTCTCTCTGCTTCCTCATCTCTATATCCTAAAATACAACTATGGGATTTGATTCTTTCATCGTCCCAAAGACTCTACTTAGTATCTCTACCACTCCTTCCCAGTATCTAAATAATTTGGGACATCTCCAGAGCATATGTATTAAGTTTCCTGTCCCCCCACACCTGGGGCAACAGTCATCTGCTCTCTTACCAAATCTGAATAATCTCTGGGGAGTATAGTATGCTCTATTAATTACCATCAAGTGAGAAATCTTATGAGGGGGAGATACTGAGACCTTTGGGCATGCCTCTAAGATGTTTTTCCACTGCGCTTGTGTTATATTACCTATGTCTTGCTCCCATTTCCCCTTCTCGACCCTCCCTTTCCTCTCACAATTAATCTGTTCACCTAGCTGGGCATAGAATTTCGATATTAATCCTTTGGTGGGTCTTACTTGTGCTACTGGATGTAATAAGGGCAGTTCTTCCCATGTTAATATTAAGTTTCCAAACTGGGTCTTTAAAGCATGCCTTACTTGTATATAAGCATAAAATGAGTTTTGTGATATCTTAAATTCTTTTTGTAATTGCTCAAAAGATTTAATACCCCTACCTCCATATAGCTGACTCAACCTTACAATACCACATTTTTCCCATTCTAAAATTTTTCCAACCCGCCATATTTCATGTAGCTTCTTATTGTTCCAGAGGGGTGTAAACTTTAACTATATCCCATAGTTTTAACATAATTTTTACTGTGGGGCATCTACACTGAAATGAGTCCGCTTCCAGGGTCTCAATCATCGTACTATGTGGGGAGCCTGTTAATACTAACCTCCCATTTGGGGTTCCACCATACACCTCTTCCATCCCCCCTAACTGTTGTAATTGGGATGACCAAAAATAGCACTCTGGATATGGGACTGCGAATCCACCTTCCTCTCCCGGTAGCTGGAGCATCCGCAATCTCAATCTGGCCTGTCCTCCCTTCCATATTAATTCCCTAAACAGCATCTCGATCTTATTAAACCAGCTTCTATTGATCCATACTGGGGTATTATGCAATATGTATAAAAGTTGGGGCATCCAGATCATTTTTATCAGATTACATCTACCAGCCACCGAGAGAGGCATTCGCTTCCATACAGCAATTTTTTGTTTAAACTTAACCAATAATGGTACTAAATTATAATTTATATATTGCTTAGGATCCCTTGTCAAGGTTACTCCCAGATACTTCAACTTATCCACTATTGACATTTGGGGGATTTCCAGGGCTGTTTGCTGACCAATTGGGTCCAACGGGAGACATTCCGACTTTTCCCAATTAATCTCCAGCCCTGTAAAGCCTCCAAACCCTTGCACCAATCCTATTGCTTTTGACAATGAGTACCTCATATCCCCCAAAAATAACAGAATATCATCTGCATAAAGTGAGATTTTTTCCTCCCCCGTTTTTCTCAGAAATCCAACTATTTCTCGGTTTGCTCTGATTGCACAGGCCAAAGGCTCTATAGCCAGCGCGAAGAGCAGGGGCGACAATGGGCACCCCTGCCTCGTCCCTCTCCCCAACTCTATTTTATCGGAGAACTCGTTATTAATTTTTAGTCTCGCGCTAGGTTTATCGTATAGCATCCTAATCCAGCCTGTAAAGAAAGGGCCCAGGCCAAATTTCTCCAAGACTTTCCATATATATCCCCATTCTATGCTATCGAATGCTTTCATTACATCCAATGCCACAACTGCACCCGGAGTATCATTATCCGTTGGGATCTGTAAATTCAAGAAAGCTCTTCTAATATTTACACTCGTTGACCTATTAGCTATGAACCCTGTTTGGTCCGTATGGACTAGTCTTGCTATAACTCGGTTGAGCCTACTCGCTAATACCTTGGCCAGTATCTTTGTATCAGTACACAGGAGAGAGATTGGTCTATATGCTGCCACATCTAATGAATCCTTTCCTTCTTTGTACAACAAAATTATAACTGCCTCCATCATTGAAGGTGGCAGTTTACCCTCCCCATATGCTCCTCTTAGCGTCTCCAGAAGTTCAGGAAGCAGTATCTCGCCGAAGTTTTTGTATACTTCAATCGGTAGCCCATCCGGCCCGGGCGATTTCTGATTTGGCATACTCGCAACTGCTTCCTGAAGTTCCTTCAAAGTTATTGGGGCTTCCAGTTCTTCTCTTTCTTCTTGTGTCAGACATGGTACCTCTAGGTGGCCTAAAAATGTTTCCATCTGCTCATCCATCCCCACTTTCTGTGCAGTATATAGTTTTTTATAGTATCCTCCAAATACTTGACATATACTCCCAGTTTCCGTTGTAACCTCTCCCTCAGTTGTCCTAATCGCCAGGATTGAGGAGGGGCCAGTGTTGTTCTTCACCAGTTGTGCCAACATTTTCCCCATACTTTCCCCTTCAGCAAAGGAGGCTTGCCGTTGGAGCATATGTTGTATCTCCGCTTTCTTCACGGTTATTAGCCTAAGTTCTTCTTGTTTGTCTAACCAGATTTTTTCTTTACCCTGGACGGGGTCACTGATAAAATCTCTTTCAGCCTCTAACACTTCTCTCCCTATTCTTAGCTCCTGCTCCCTGGACTTTCTATTTATTTTTGCTATTGATTGGATCAGAAGACCCCTCAGAAAAGCTTTCAGAGTATCCCATAGGATCCCTGACATTACTGTACCCCGGTTATTTTTTAGAAATTCTTTTAGTTCCCACTGGATTCTCTCAGGGCGTTCTTCTGCCTCTTTTTTTATTAGTTCCAACCAGAGCGGGTTCAATTTCCACACCCTCTGTACCCTACATTCTCTCATTTTTAATGCTACTATCACTGGAGAATGATCTGAAATCCCCCTGGGTTGGTATTCAATCTTTTCCACCATTTGTAGGGCCAGGTCATTCCCCAGTATCATATCTATCCTAGATAACGTGGAATGCGCTGCCGAATGACAACTATACTGCCGGGCCCCCGGGTTCCCAGTTCTCCATAAATCCAGTAGTCCTACTTCTTCCAGGTACTGACCCAATCTCCCCTGCCCGGCCGGTTCCACCAGTGTTTTTTCTGGGAATCTATCAATTTTAATGTCTAAGACCGTGTTGAAATCCCCTACTATTATTATAGGAACACCGTCTATCCCCACTAAAAATTCCTGTAATTTGAAAAGCACTTCCATTTTGAACGGTGGAGGGATATAAATATTTGCCAGCATACATTCTCTATTCTCAATTAAACAGTGTAAGAAAATGTATCTACCCTTTTCATCTAGTCTAACCCGCTTACATACAAAATTCACCCCCGTTCTTACCAAGACACTCACCCCTCTACTATATGTCGAGTAGACAGAGTGGTATTGAGATTGATATTTTCTACTCTGCATCCGGTATATTGTGTCTCTGTTTAAATGGGTCTCCTGCAGGCATAACAACCCCACTCCATATCCCTCCAACATGGATAGCACAGCTTTTTGTTTCACCTGCGTCCCCAGGCCCCTCACATTCCAGGAGCCTATCTTAATTTTCCCATCCTGCATTAACATAAATAGATGGGTAAAAATAGAGCAGGGAGGAGAAAGAACAAGCTGAACAGTCTGATGGGGACACTACTGGGGTCCACTTGTCCCCCAATACCCTCCAGTTCCCCCCTACCTTCTTTATTAAATTATACCGGACTCCCCCGCTATTAATCCCCAAAATAACCAATTTACTAATCATCACCATTATTCCATTTATTATGTGTCTCTTAACGTGAATCATACTATATAGTTGTTTATTACAATTTTTCCCCGTGAAACCAACAGATTTTCCTTGTTTTTTACCACCCCAAATTTTTCCACCCCAAACTTTGTATCCTTTCTTTGTTTGGGTTATCTCCTGAACCTCTTTTAGTGCAATCATATATTTTTTTTCCCCCCTCAACCTCCCCCATATTCTTCCCACCCCTCCCATTCTACCTCCCTCCCAGCCCTCCCCCACCTTCCCAGGTGTTGCCCAAGGGGCTATTAGTGACCTTATACCACTCTCTTCACAACCTATTCACCACCCACACCTACTACATTCGCCGTGTGTTACCTCCCTCCCGCCCCCCCTTTCACACAAAAAAAAAAAAAAAAAAAAAAAAAAACACCATACATACTTCACCCCCCCAGCTCTTTCTATCTTCCTAGCACTCTCCTGACCAGGATCCCCAGGGGCTAAAATTTTTCTTTATTTTCTTCTATCCATTTTTCCACTTCCATTGGAGAGCAAAAAACCTGAGTATGCCCTAGCGCATTAATCCGTAACTTTGCAGGATAAAGAAGTGCATACGACACCCTAAGCTTCAGTAGCCTGCGTTTCACCTGAAAGAACTCTGCCCTTTTTCTCTGCAGTTCTGGGGAGAAGTCAGAGTAAAATGAGATTCTAACACCCTTATACATTACATTCCCCATTTCCCTTGCTTTGCGTAACAACACCACTTTATCTTTATAATTGAGTAATTTCATCAGTAGTGGCCTGGGGGGCCCCCCCTCAGGTGGGGCTCTAAAGGGTACCCTATGTGCCCTCTCTATAGAGAATGTTGTTGAGAAAACCTCCCTTCCAAACAGATCAACCAAAAGATGCTCCATAAATTCAGCAGGGTTTACACCCTCGCTTCTTTCAGGAAGTCCCACTATTCGCACATTGTCTCTCCGGAGCCTATTTTCCATTTCGTCCATTCTTGTTCTGTATCCACCAAACTGCTCCTTCAGGCTTTCTACTTCTTTAATTAGGAAGGTTGTATCATCTTCTAATCTACTAGTCCTTATCTCAAGTTCTGTCGTCCTTTCCACCACTTTCTGTAGGTCCTGCCTTACCACCAGTAAATCCTCCTTCACTCCCTTCATTTGGTTACAAAGTTCTTTCAGTGAGATGTTGCATGCATTTACGGCCAATAGCACGTCCTTTATAGTTGGCTCTTTTTCTAACGGGGGGGAGTCGCCTGCTGTCGTTTCTATATACTGTTCCCCTGCGTCCGCATTTTTATTTACTGAGGATTTTGCCACTGCTCCAACCTGTGTGTTAATATTAATGTTTGACTGTCCCATACTTTTCCTTTCGGTCATTACACCTTGCTGCCCCTTTGACTGTCCTTTTTTTGGAGGGGTCTGAGATGACTGTACCGGGTTATGAGCATACTGTTCTAACTTAGCTGCTGTGGCGGACTGTTGCGAGCTTTTTTCCCCCCTTTCTTTTGCAGAGCGCAGATGTTGCATCTTACTTTCCCTTTCTCACCTCTTACTTCAGAACAGTCAGAACAGAACAGTCCTGGTTATAGCGTGTTTTAAGAGGATTTTGACCCGACCGCACACCACACAATAATCACTGAATGCAGTAGTAGCCGTGTTCCAATGTTCATTTCAAGTATCACAGACACTTCCTATCACATTAACTCAGGTACCGTTTAGCCTGTTAATAATTAGCACAAACACCATCCCTCAGTTGATAAATTAATGATGCACTGAGCTAGCCTTATAGTCAATCCACAGGCCACAGATTCAGATATTCCTGGAAACTGCTTACAAAAATGTTCGGGTTTTTTTTTTCTTTTCCAGGAGGTATTCCTTTACGTGTATTACCCAGGCTAATAGATTAGTTTAGCAGACACATACACAAGGCGAAGGGATCCGGGCATCCAGACATCCAGAGGAGACAAACTGACAGGAGAATGTAAATGTTTCTTACCCCCTTCGGTGCCCTCCTGATTAAGTATTACCAGTCCACAGGCATCACAGGCATCACTGTGTCCCAGCTTTCTCCACCAGACCACCTACAATGCCCCTCAGACTGCCGGTTTCTTCCTCCCCTCAATCCCGCCGCTTACCTCCTTCCTCCTGTTGCGGCTTGCCGGGGAGCGGGGGAACCTTCGGTGGTTTGATGTAAGCGGTGTCTTCTCGGTAGATGGTTCGGCGTTGGTCGGAGGTACTCGTGAGCTCGTACTTCACTTCGGCCGTCGGGACACGGAACCCGGAAGTCAGCGGGGATCCCCGAGAGCTTGGCACGATAAGGTAGTGTCACGCCGTCGCTCCTCCTCCCGTCCAGTGTCCAGCTATGCTGCTCAACTCCAGCCCTCCTTGCACTGCACCCGGCCGTAATTTTAAGCGCTCCACGCTTTCGCCATGGGGGCTTGGGAGGGAGACACACACGGCGTCTTCCTCACACACTCACTCACTCCGCTCCACCCATCCGGCCACGCCCCCCTTCTTTCATATCTCTTACAGCGGAGCACTATCCTACTCTAACTTATCGAATCACCTTCGGCCACACATACTCAAAAGTCAGATTGGTCCAGATCTCTTACCCCATTTGAGGACATCTGTCAAAAATAAGAACCCCACATTTCCTTTACATACGCATTATTGTTCCCAAATCAAACTCAATTGAGCAGCTGGACCACAGTGAAATGGTCCAAAGATCTATCTATCAACCTTCCAAATAAGGATTGGGATACAATCGCACACTGTCAGAAACCATGAAACAGACAGACAGAAGTACAATCAAATCACACTTGTTTATTAATAAAAATAAAAAGGTAAATAGAAAAAAGCTTAGTCAAGCATAGCAGAGTCCTGTAGCCAGATCGGGTAGTCAGCCAGTCCAAAGTTCATTAACCAGATCGGGTAATCAGCCAGGCCGGAAGTCAGGGATCCAAGCAGAGCAACCGCAAGCAGGATAAGAAGCCAGGTGGGATGTCAGCAAGCCAGGTGGTATGACAGTAAGCCAGTCTTGAAACAAACAGCAGGAGATGGTTCCCTGTGATGTGACCAATGTGAAGGCAAATGAAAAAGTGAGCAGGAAGGCTTTAAATAGGCAGGTCAGACGAGCATCATCGGGAACAGCTGGTAACTGTGGAAAGAGAAGAGAGCTGGCAATTAGCCGACAGCTGAGCGTCCAGCACAGAGGAGGAAGGGCTAAGCCAGCCCTGACACACACAAAGGGTCTCTGAACATATATGCACAAGAAAATGCTTACAAGCTCATATCACAATGGTATCGAAGGCTCTTAAACTCCACCATATCTACCCCTCACTCTCCCCCCAATGCTGGAGGTGTGGAACTGAACCCGGATCCTTACTACACCTATGGTGGTTATACACCAACCATCCAACCTTTTTGGAAGAAAGTCCATAATCTGATACAAAACATTACCACATACAAACTTGAATACACCCTGGCACAATTCCTGCTTCACTACCCTGCAAAACCAAAACGCACATACCTACGCTCCCTAACTATGCACATGATCACAGCAGCGAACATGTGTAGCCCCAGAAATTGGTGCTCACCAACCCCACCAACCATACGGGATTGGTTCGATCGCATCCATAAAACCGCCGAAATGGAAGATTTGATCCATCAGGCAAAAGACACACCTTCCAAATACGTACAGACCTGGTCCTGTGACCATTACTCCTTTCCTTCATTACTTAGTCTTTCTTCCTACTCTCCCTGCCTACTACAACCCGGTACATAGAGTTGCCGATCACCAATCCAGGGAACTCCTGTAATAATCAGCAATAAGCTCCAGTGGGAGAAACGAAATCGATCTTATAACATCGGAACTGGAACTATAAAGAGCACTCTTGATCTATACGTTAATTCCCCATTGCCCGCTCTCCAATGACATTACCCTTACCCATTAACGGTTTGATATTCAGATAGTAACATACCGTTTGGTCTACAGTTGTATGGCGGCTGTGTCTGTGTAACCCTTTGTTCTTGAATATGTCTTTAGTTTATTTTTGTTAGTGTTTCTTAGTTGTAACTTCACATCCACACTTTGTACTGCTCATTACACACTCACACATTTTGAAACTATAGCTTTAATCCTCATCCAGTCACAGTCTGATCCCTATTGGGGTGACTGGATACCGAAGTACTTAAACCAAATACATGCCTCTCCATATTTAGAAGCCGAAAATGTATGTTGAGACATCATCCCCCTTCCAAAGGGTCGCAGGACATCATCATTCCTAGAACAACCTTTTCATTAGATTAAGCTAGTTGATACACGCTTTCAAACACGATCCTAGACTAATGGATGTAACAAGACACTGCATGCCCTGCGAGAGTGTCGAATGTTGTCTGTAACAGAATGTATTTTCTCTGTCTTTCTCAATACCTAACTGATGTTGTTGTACAGTTAATTCTTTTGTACACCTGTAAAATCTTAATAAAAACTTAACAAAAACTAAATAAATAAAATAAAAATGAAAATAAAAATAAATAAAAAAAGAAATAAAATAAAAAAATAATAAATAAAATATAAAAAATAAGAATACAAAAAATGGAGAATAGAATAATACTGAAAGTGAAAGTAAAAATCTAAAATAGTGGAAAACCTGATTGTAAAAAGGAAGGGCACACAGGAGATATTTATTGAGACTATGATATAGGGAAATTGCTAGATGAATTGAAATATTATTTTTTTGAAGCAAGGGGAACAATAGCACCAGAAAAATAACATTTTTGTATTCCAATAAGTCATACAAAACATGTGTGTATAGAGGGATGTGTATATAAGAAAAGTATATATGCATAATTAACGCTAATTGTATATGTGAAAAGAACAGAAAAACAGGAGAAAGGATGTATATATGTATGTGCATTGACCTTGTATATATAAGGCATTATGGAAGGAAAAAGCTTTCGAATCTTATGTATGCCATAGTTAATATATAAAGAAAAACATTTTGTGACGCTTTTTGATGTGCTGCAGATCAACCCTGTATATATATATATCTCTAATATTACTTATGTTTTTATAACTATTAATTTTGTACTTATAGAATTGTTTATATATATATATATATATATATATATATATATATATATATATATATATATATATTTTTTTTTTTTTTTTTTTTTATATATATTTTAACATATTTCACCAGGCGAGAAAGTATCTAAAGAGTAAATCCAAAAAGTCTCAAGCTCACAGAGTCTATGGAAACTCTCGGCTTCCGAGAGGTTCCTGGGTATCTGTTCTAATACCCACACTTCTAATCCGGCAGAAGATTGTTGGTGATGTTTTGGCAAAATGGCCTCCTTCCACCCACCTGTGGTGTCCTCCAAACCTTTATTTTAATGGACAGATGTTGCGCCCTGTTTATAGTAGACTATATGGTCAGAAGAGCAGTTGTCAAACTCTTCAAAGTTATATGTTTTTCATTTTTTTATTAAATTCATTTTTTTCATGTTTAATGAAAGCGTGGGTTTTGTTGAGGTTTTTACAACTATACATGCCTACAATGGGGATAAGGGCAAAGCTGAATGGAGGGAGTACTAAATTGAGATTTGAGTTTACTTGGGGCTATTTTATTATTGAGGTTGAGAGTCTTTCTATATGTGACTCATGGTTGTTCTGGGAGAAGAGGTTGGAGGTGAGGGTCTTCCAATAGTATTTTCCAATGTTTTTTTAGGATGTACTCCATTTTTGTGTGCTCTGTATGAAATCTAGTGGTGAATCAAATAGTATATGTAAAATATATTTTCCTCCCTTCTTTTCACAGAAAAAAAAAATGTAACCCTATAATTGATAAAGGGGATGAAACGATGTCTGGGATGGCGGGATCTCCCCACAAGGGTAAGTAAACATACTCAAATAATGCCATACGTACTATAGTATATATTACTGTATATTGCCCTCCTGTTTTTAGATTAGTAACCCCACATAGAATGTGTATTATTTACACCAGATTTATAGGAATAATTACCCACAAATACTTTTATGTATATCATCATTAAAACGGATACTAATTTTCAATATATAGGACTTATCGTATAATCCTATACCATATCCACATGGTCTCATAAATATCCCCTTTCACAAAAAACAACACCTGGCTGTCACCCACATATATACAAAAATAAAAGTATATATGGCATATTCAGCGATGTTGCACTTAATTTATTCATTGTTTTTTATACTTATTGTCATTTGTAACAGACCTCCATCCTCAACAGGACTATGTCTGCTGTAAATGCTTCCTCTGTCCAGTATCACACGATCCAAGACCCTTTAGCCCACCCAGTCACTAGCCGTAACTCAGTGTAGGGTGAAAAACATCAGATTCTTTATTCAAACACATGTAACCACAGATATACAACTCAGGGATACTCACCCCCACCACCCTTGGATTCAAGGCGAGGTAAACTGTCCAATTACAATAGACACACAGGTCAGGTGTATTCAAACTTCTCATCAGTAAACAGTCTTATCAGCAGGAAGGGGCTGGTGCTGGGGAATAGTAGGGCAATCAGGAGAAGTGGGGTCCCCGTGACAACCCCTCCACTTTACAAGTGCCAAAGGGGAACTTCAACAGGCTACCCTAGAGGCACTTGTGGGTTGCTGGGCTTTAATGGGAATCTTGTTGATGGGAGAGCCCATCTGCATTTTGGTGTTGCCTCCCCCTTTGCTACTGAACAGGGAAGTTGTACGGTTGTAAGGCCAAACTCCATCTTAGCAGGTGTCCGTTATGCCCCGAGACCCGATTCAGCTAGATGAGGGGGTTGTGGTCTGTGAGAATGATGAACTCCCTAATGTACAAATAGGGTTGCAGTTTTTTCAAGGCCAATACTACAGCCAGGCACTCCTTTTCGATGACCTCCCTGTCCAGCAACTTTCTGTAAGGAAGACCACCAAGTGCTCCTCCTCATTTACCTGGCTGAGGACAGTCCCCAACCCATATGTGGAGGCATCCGTCTGTACAATGAACCTTCACTTGTAGTTTGGAGCTGCCAGGAGGGGGTCGTGGGAGAGGGCCTCTTTCAGCTGGTCAAAGGCCGTCTGGCATGCCGGGGTCTACCTCACCACCCAGTCTTCTTGGTCAGGTCCGTCAGTGTCTTAGCAATTGTGCTGAAATTGGGAACAAATTTGCGATAGTTAGCAGTGCCTAAAAAGGCCATAACCTGTTATTTATTCTGAGGAGTGGGCCAGTCCCTAATGGCTTTGATTTTAGCTGGTTTGGGGTGAGTCTAACCCCCACTCGGTGTCCCGAGTACTGGACCTCGGCGATTCAGATCTTGGGCCTGATAGCGAGGTTGGCCCCTGTAATTAGGTCTAAGACGGTGTCCACGTCTTCCCATATTTCACTGAAGATGGCAATGTCATCAAGGTATGCGCAAAGTCTTGGCAGCCCTGCAGCAACTGATCCAACGTGCACTGGAAGGTGACAGGGGCATTGTTCATCCCAAAGGGCATGTTGAGAAATCCAAACAGATGTCCAGAATGTTCTCTCCCTTCCCTGGTTAAGGGGATTTGCCAGTAACCCTTGCTATTGGCCCTATACTCTACACCGTCTGCCCGAGTGTACACCTCGGGCATTCTCTCCAAGCCGTTCCAAATAACTAATGGCACCCGTCAGGGGTGCCCGCTTTCCCCTTTAATTTTTAACCTCATATTGGAGCCCTTGGCCACCCTTATTAGAGGGCATCCTAATATTACTGGCTTCCATACCCATAAATCTGAACATGTCATCAGCCTCTTTGCAGACGCCATTATTCTAATGCTTACGAACCCTGAAACTTCCCTGGCTTCGGTACATGCAGTCCTACAAATGTTTAATACAATATCTTATAAGGTGAATGAAAGCAAATCTTATGTACTGGGAATGGGCATATCACCAGGTTTACAGAGAGAGCTCAGTTCACGGTTTCCATACGCCTGGAGCAAAGATAGGGTCAAATACCTAGGGATCTTCCTGACTGCTTCAACTAGAGAACTCTTCTCGGCCAACTATATGCCCTTTCTTAATTCTCTGCCGTTGAAACTTCAGGATCTAGCGAAGGCTGAGCTGCTTTGGTCGCCCTGTCTAGCAGCGTTTAAAATGATGATCTTACCACAGATCATCCATATATTCAGAGCATTACCCATCCCGATCCCCAACTCATATTTTATCAAAATGCAATCTATAATTAATAAATTCTTATGGAAAGGAAAGAAAGCAAGGTGGGCCTTTAAGAAATCAATAGTGGTGAGAAGAGCTGGAGGAGTGGGTAATGTACTGATTAAAGATTACTACATGGCCTCGGTTCTTGCGCAACTGAGATTGTGGTTTCCAAATTCACCCAGAACGAAATGGCAGGAGCTGGAGGAATTTCAGCTTTCAGGCGCCAACACCTATAACTACTTAATGGCTAGTACTATCAAACGGATGCCTGATGTGTCCCTAGCCCCAGCAATCCGCACGTCCTTACAGGCCTGGAATCTCTTACTTGATACCCCTCACACTAACACTCCCTTGTCCTCAATTCAGTTACCTCTTGCATGCCTATCGGAAATCATACCTGATCTTCAGGTGACGCATTGGGTCAGGAAGGGGATTAATAGTATCGCTGAACTAATCATAGGACCCTCTATGAAAACGTTCAGGTTGCTACAAATCGAATTTGACCTTAAAGACTCTGACCTTTATAGGTATACCCAAATACAACACTTTCTCAAGGATAACTCCCCTATCTTGATTCAGCTACCGTGGAGGATCTTCCTCTACTTAAATAATACAACCACCAACATTAAAGGAATTTCCCTGTTCTACAACTCATTAAACGGTAAATTATCGTTCACCAAAAGCTCTAATATTATGGCCTGGGAACGTGATTGGGGATCCCAATACTCATCAGATTAATGGCAACAGACACTTCAATTTACGTACTCTGCCACCATGTGTATTAACCTATGGGAACTGACACAAAAAATACTCCTGAGGTGGTATTTAACCCCGTACAGAGTGTCCAAGTTCGATAACCAAACATCCCCGCTGTGTTGGAGGCAGTGCGGATGTGTAGGCACGCTCTTTCACATTTTGTGGGTATGCACTAGCATTCAAACACTCTGGGATAAAGTGTTCTATATGATTGAGAACATATTACAGATACAAATACCCAAACACCCTGGTATGGCCATTCTCTCACTTGACTTAGATACACTACCCAAAAGAGCAAGAGTAATAGCTACACACATCTTACTGAGCACTAGGCTGGTGATCATGAGACATTGGAGGGATCATAATCCCCCTTATCTGGGAGAAATATTAGCTACCACTAATATTCATGCTACGTATGAAATTCTATTTGCCTCATCCCAAGGAAAAAATCCGAGGGCACAAGCACAATGGAAACTGTGGACTGACTGGTACAGACCAGAGCAACATCCCTAAAAGGGCTTTTGACTACTTGGGTAATAGATGTGAATTAAATACTAACAACAGACACAAAAGACGGTGTACTTTTATTTTAAATTCTCTTTTTCTGTGTTTTTTTTTATCTCTTGTTTTTGCAAATCTGTTTTGAATGTGGGGGCAAATATAGTATAATTTGAACCATATTCAATATAAAGTTGAAGATACTGAAGGTTATCAGTGACAAGGTCTTACACAACCAATAGAACGCTAATGGCAACCGGAGGGGTGGGAGGTCCTCTTGGCACTACACAGTGTGTTCCCAGTTGGAGTGGGGGGTCGGGGGACGCCCAGCTCTTCCATTATATAAGCATTGATGGTGGGGTTAATATTATTCTACCCTGACTGAAGTTCCACCAAGATTTGAACTGTATCAGATAGATCTAATATGGCCGTCTAGGCCATTTGAGCGTGAACAAATGCTGTTTATTTGTTAAGATGCACTGTTTATACTCTGTCTATGGAAAAAACTTGTATATCTTTTAAATACTTTAATAAAAATTTTATTGTTAAAAAAAAAAAAAAATAAGAAATGCTAAAGGGGAGTTTTTCCAAAGTGATTTATCAACAACAAAGCATGGAGATATGGTTGGATGAATTTGTTTTGAATGTTAGAAATTTGTGTTTTCATGAACTTAAAAATGCTAGCAAGATGGCATTATTCTCCATCACGTTTACCAAATGTACCCTGAATACCGCCCTACATACTGGCAAGGTTGTGATATGGAGGCCACCCATGCTCATATCTGGTGAACCTTTTGGAAAAATATCAGATCTTTCATCTTACAAATAGTGGGCGTTTCACTCCCTGGTGACCCCTGGACTGTGCTCTATTATTGCTCCCAAGATTCTCCTAAATCATACAAATGCTCTATTATTCCCCACCTGTTGAATGCTGTCAAGTCCCTAATCCCTACTATTACAGAGGAAGTAAACTCTCCCTCTCTGATGCTTCTTTTCATTTAGTCCATTATAATAAGTAATTATCAAAGTATAGCCACTGTAATCCAGCCCAAATTGCATATTACTTACTGTTTAAAGAAACTTTAAAAAAACTTGTTTCCAGGGGTTAGGCAGCACCATCTTAACTATCGTTTTCTGAGTCCACAGTGGAGTGCATTTCTGCCCTTAAGTTGAGCAGTTCCTGTACTGTTAACCAAGCCTCCTTCTCAATCCAATGTTTCTATGGCAACCCTGCTTCCCTGTTCATAGCTGACTTGTTTTATTTCATAGTATTTACATGTGCCGATTACCTAGCGTTTCCTAGTGTTTGCCTGTATGAGTCCTATATGCTTCAGCTGATAAGACTGCAATACTGCTGTCCCATTCCCTGGTTTACACTGTATGTCATGTCACATGGTCATATGTTGTGTATAAGGAAGCACTGAGTGATTAGCAGCCTCCTGGGAGTTCAGAGCTGTGTGCCGTAGGAAGTCCTGATAACAGATAGATAAGACCTAGGGAATGTGCCGTAAATCAGGGGAGATCTGGGCATGCTCAGTGACATTTTTCTAAAGAGCAAAAAGGATTACAACAATACTAAGCAAGTAAGGAGATATCTACAAGCAGTGTTCATTAGAGTTTTTTATGCTGATTTACATTGGACAAAGTTGTGGGGGAGGGTTTACAACCACTTTAAATCCTGAATACAGGCAGTTGATCATACTTTTGCTATTGAAGACCTAACCTCCATTCTCCATAATACCCATTCATTCTTCACCAAGATATGGGCATGTTATTTGGCCTTCAAGTTCACTCCGCGCTATACAGTCATCACAGGCTCCAATTAGAGTTCACCCTGTTTGCATAGTCATACTCCTGCTTTGGCTCTTAATGGTAATGATAGTTGTGTATTTTTACTTTTCTTCTTGGTGTTTGTACTCACTGTATAACATGATTCTCTCCGCTCTCATGTAGTGTTTTCCCCTCCTGTATTCACTGCTGCCGACCGCTAGTACCCTGCATGGTCTATGCAAAGCCTGGAGACCCGAGCGTCTCTCCATGCCTCCTGTCTGTCTGTCTCCCTGCTGGGCTGCCTCGTTGGAGGCTGTGTGGCGGATGTGCGGAGGGCGGCGTCGGAGGTCAACATCTGAGGGGTTTATCCCTCCTCTCTCTCCCGTTGTCCTGGGCTGTGCTGACTGTTTTGAGGAGAGCTGAGGGGATTCGAAGCTGGAGAGGAGGTGGAGAGAGCAAGCGAGGATAGCCCCCCTCTCTCTTACACAAACTTATGCTGCCAAAACGCTGATGGGATGAGAGACAAGAGGAATTCGAGGACTTGATATGAGAGAAAGCCGAGCAGCTTTAGAACGAGCAGGGATGGTGAGTCTGGAAGTCATTACTGCTGGAGGCGGCGACATTGACTTCCTTTGCTAGTCCCGTCTACCTGGAGCCACGTTCAAAATTAACAGACTTTATTCCGTGTGTGGGTAAGTCAGTTCATTTCAAAAGTCAAAACTTCTTTCTAAGTCCAGCGGAACCCACACACGGGCGGATTGTTCCGGCGGACTCGCAAAAGAGTTACAGAGAATTTTTGATGTTGATTTTGAGAAATGTACAAGTTGTAATAGTCCTATTTTGGTCAAAGTGGAAATTTAGCTTGCAAGTAGATACGTTTTTTTTTTTTTTTCAGTGAAAGAATGAAACGGTCTAAGGCATTTAACTGTGGAGGTCTGGTCAGTGAATCAGATAAAGATTAATGTAACTGTATAATTGAATTGGTATTTTTAAAGACAGGCTTTTTAAAACAGTTTACCTATAAAATCCTTTTCTTTGATGTACATCAGGGGACACAGGGCCATAGTACTTACTATGTGGGTTATAAGGCCACTGATAGGTGATGGACACTGGCACGCCCTAAGGCAAGAAGTGTACTCCCTATATAACCCCTCCCACTACTGAGAGTCCTCAATTTTGTATCCAAGCAATACAAGTGTATACCAAGAAAGGAGGGACCTCTGTGTCCCCTGATGTACATCAAAGAAAAGGATTTTACAGGTAAGCGGTTTTAAAAATCCTGTTTTCTTTTCTTACATCAGGGGACACAGGGCCATAGTACTTACTATGTGGGATGTCCCATAGCAATGGCAACTGAAGGGGAGGGAGACAACAAAAAAACAGGAGGCCAGAGGACTCATACTGCAGCCTGCAGTATATTGCGCCCAAAGGCAATAGCCTTATGACCTTTAACCACTTCCCGACCAGCGCACGACGATGTACGTCGACAGCATGGCACGGGCAGGCATATTGGCGTACATGTACGTCCAATATTCGTTGCCGCTGTGCCATCGCGAGCGTGCCGCCGGCGGCGCGCTCCCGCGCTGGTCGGGACCCCCGTGAGTCTGGTCGCGGGACCCGCGGACTCGATCGCCGCGGGCATCCCCGCGATCGTCTCACGGAGCGGCGGAATGGAGGAAATGCTGTATAAACAACATTTTCTCATTCTGCCTAGCAACTAGTGACGCTGATCTCTGCTCCATGTGATTGGAGCAGAGATCAGTGTACACTAAATGAAAGCCCAACCCCCCCACAGTTAGTAACACACCCCTAGGAACATTTAACCCCTACACTGCCACCCACTGGTTAACCCTTTCACTGCCAGTGTCATTTACACAGGAATCACTGCATTTATATAGCAGTGATTACTGTATAAATGACAATGGTCCCAAAAATGTGTCAAAAATGTCCGATGGGTCCCCGACAATGTCGCAGTCACAATAAAAATCGCAGATCGCCGCCATTACTAGTAAAAAAAAAATAATAAAAAATTATTAATAAAAATGCTATAAAACTATCCCTATTTTGTAAACGCTATAACTTTTGCGCAAACCAATCAATAATCGCTTATTGCGATTTTTTTTACCAAAAATATGTGGAAGAATACGTATCGGCCTAAATTGAGGGAAAAAATGTTTTTTTATATATTTTTGGGGGATATTTATTATAACAAAAAGTAAAAAATAATGCGTTTTTTCCAAAATTGTCGCTCTATTTTTGTTTATAGCGCAAAAAATAAAAACCGCAGGGGTGATCAAATACCACCAAAAGAAAGCTCTATTTGTGGGAAAAAAAGGACGTCAATTTTGTTTGGGAGCCACGTCGCACGACCGCGCAATTGTCAGTTAAAGCGACGCAGTGCCGAATCGCAAAAAGTGGTCAAACCAGCAAATTGGTCCGGTCTGAAAGTGGTTAATATTGATTTGATAAAATTTGATAAACGTATGAACTGAAGACCCAGTCGCGACCTTACAGATCTGAGCCATAGAGGCCTGATGATGCACCATCCAAGGGGCACTAATCACCCTGGATGAGTGTACTCTAACATGAGAAGGAAGAATTTTCTTCTTTAAGCTGAAGCTTGAACAATCACTTGACAAATCCATTTGGAAAATAGTGGATTTTGACACTGCCTGTCCACATTTTGGACCCTCTGGCAGTACAAACAAAACATGTGTTTTGCGAACCTGAGCAGTCGCCTTTAAATAGATTCTGATCGCTCTTACTACATCAAGGGAACGTAGTGACTTCTTTTCCCTAGATTGAGGCTCTGGGGAGAAAGGAGGAAGAATAATATCTTGGTTTAAATGAAAACCCGTTACCACTTTTGGTTGGAATTCAGGATGAGAACATAAAACCACCTCATCCTTATGCATGATCAAATATGGCTCTTTACAACACAGAGCTGCTAGTTCCGATACTCTTCTAGCATAAGAAATGGCAATAAGAAAGATTATCTTTCTTGTCAAAAAGGACCAAGGGAATTTCTCATAAAGGCTCAAATGGCTGATTCAGCAAAGCCAATAAGACCAAATTCAAAACCCAAGGATTAGAGGTGCCTTGATAGGGGGATTAATCAATGTTACCCCCTAATTAAGCTACGCACCAAGATTGGGAAGCAGGAGGCCATTGAAAGGAAACATTGACAAGGCCTGGATCCGGCCCTTGATGGAAGTCAAGGCCAACTTCATTTCAGATCCCATTTGCAGGAAATCAAAGATGCCAAACCCTGGATCCACACCAAGAAACATATCAAAGTAGACACTACCTGAAGGAGATCACCCACAATCCTTTATAAAGTGGGATTCAACAGTCAAACCTGTTAAATTTTACGTCCATAAGGTAGGATGGAATACCGAACCTTACTGCCATCTTTATGATCTTGGTAAATCAAGACCTTCTGGGGCCACCAGAATCACCTCCTTTCATTCCTGCTTGATACTGCGGAGAAGGTGCGCAAGTAGCAGAACTGGAGGAAACGCATAGATCAGTAAAAAACTGATCCCATGGGAGGACTAATGCATCTGTTCCATCTGATAGCGGATCCTTGGTTCCCAACAAAATGTTGTTGACTTTGTTGTTGTATCTGGACGCGAATAGGTCCATGTCCGGAACACCCCATCTCTGACATACTGCTAGGAAGATGTCAGGGCGAAGAGACCATTCTCCCAGAAATAATTGTTGGCGACTCAAGTAGTCCGTCTGCCCACTCTCTATTCCCGGAAAGAAAGTTACCGATAGGCAAGGAATGTTGTGTTCTGCCCAAACTAGAACATTATTCACCTCTTTTTGGGGTGCACGACTTCTCGTGCCCCCCTGATGATTGACGTAAGCCACAGCATGGCCTTGTCGGACTGAATCCTGACAGGACAGTCCCGTAGTCTGACCGTCCCAGGCCAGACATACTGCCCAAATTTTGCAAAATGTTGATAGGCAAGATCCTCTAACCTGGACCATCTCCCCTGGACAGAATATTCTTCCAGGGCTGCTCCTCAGCCTAGAAGGCTGGCATCGGTTGTTAACACTTTCCAGGATACAGGTAGAAAAGATTTTCCCTTTTGCTGGATAACAATCACCAATTTAGGCTCCTACTTATGTCGGTAGCCAAGCGTATTTGGGAAAAAATGAAGACCTGATTCCTTTTAGTCCAGACCGATAGGATGGTGTTTTGAAGCAGTCTTTAGTGGAAACTGCACGTAAGGAACGGCCTCGAAGGAGGCCACCATTTCCCCCAACAATCTCCTGCTCAGCTGAATGGAAGGATTTTTCTTTGTTTTGATAAGTTGAATTAGTTCTACAATGGAACTGAGTCTTGTCTGGCGTAAGAATACCTTCTTCTGTACGGTATCCATAACCAGCTCCAAGTACTGTAGTATCCAACCCAGAGATTCTGTGATCAGACTCTGGTTTAGACCTGAGACTGAATGATCTATTAAAGGTAGATTGTCTAAATAGGCTAGGACCGCTATGCCTTGAGCCCTTAATCTGGCTAAAGGAGGTGCCAGAATCTTTCAGAACACCTGTGGTGCTGTGACTAAACCGAATGGCAGGGCCACAACTGAAATGATGATATCATATTTCAAAGCGCAGAAATATCTGGTGAGCGGGAAAATTTGGAGATATGCATCTTTGATATCAATTAAAGCCCAAAACTCCCCTCTTTGCAGGATGGACACAACCGATTGAATTGCAAAAAGGATCGGATGTTTAAGTGCCGATTCAGATCTTTGAGATGTAGAATGGGTCTTACCTATCCATTTGGTTCTGGAACAGTGAAAGGTTTGAATCAAACCCTGTTCCACTAAGGGAACATCTGATATCACCGACTGGGATAATAGATAATCCAGAGCCAGAGAGACTTCTTTTTCTCTGGATCCTTGGGAACATTTTCCCTTAGAAAAAACAAGGAGACAGAAACTCTCGAAACTCTAGTGGTAGCCTAGAGAAAAACTGCCACCCATCTGTCTTCACATTTTTCCTGCCAGATCTTGAAAACTGTAGTAGCCTTCCCCCCACCCGAGCAAGCGGGGCACCCCTTCATGTGGAGGCTTTAGCATTTTGCTTTGTGGGCTTTCTGCCCCAAGATCTCTTCTGACCCTGGTGCTGCCCTTGGGGACTTCCCCTTGAACCTGATGGTTGAGGCCGTCAAGACTGCCTAGAGGCTGATGCCCCTGGCACAGGAGAGGCAGCATGATTAAAGGAGAAATATTTGACCATCTTACTGGTAAAAGAGCTTTTCCCATTAGAGATCCTTTGGATGTACTTGTCCAGATTGTCTCTATATAGCCGTTCACCATAGGGGAAATTGGCTAAGAGCTTTTTACACGGTGCTTCGGCTGACCAATTATTCAGCCACAGAACTCTGTGAGAATGCACTAGTCCAAGCTTAAACCATGAGGCTTAAATTATAAAGTCTTTCATAGCATCTACTGTGAAACATTGTGGGTCTGATACACCAGCCCATTGTTGGGCCTGCTGATCAGGCAGAATTTTAAGTATCTCCACAAACTGTTCCTTAATGGACTGAGATACACCAATTGCAGCAAGAACCAGCTGTGCTACTGAACTTGCTAAAGACATATTGTTTTTAGAAAGAAGTTCCAACTTTTTATCTGTTGGATCTTTTAACATCAGTGCATTATCCACCAGACATGTGGGATTCTTGCTCACTGAGGCGATTGCAGCATCAATTGCTGGAACCCCCCATTTTCTTTCATAGAAATCCTCTTCCATAGGATAAAGTGTGGAGAATTTCTTGGGAAGATAAAAAGTTTATCCGGATGTTCCCATTCAGAATACATAAGCTTTTTTTAGCCATGCATGAATAGGAAAAAACATCCCCAGATGGGGGAGGTACTACTGAACCCAATTAGAGGTGGGTTCCTCAAGAGCCTGCGCTGCAGGCAACAAAAAGGTTGAGTAAGGGAGTACACAAGCAACCTGTCTTGCGATTCTACTCCTTCCATATTAGGATCCCCAGAAGAGGATAAATAAGTATCTTCCAAATATTTGGGAAGATCTACCTGATCCCCAGCCTCCTGCACCTCAAAAAGAGGGTCCTGAGCACTGGATGGCAATCTGTTATGTTTAGCCCCACTATGGAGAGTCATCGTAGAATCAATCTTCTTTCCAAATTACAAATGGTAGAAGAAAAAACCTCTTGTATGATATATAGAGGGACTGAGCAGGGCCCTCTGATTCCCCTTGTCTTGAATTGTATTGTACTGTCTAACCCAATGTTGTAAAGCGCTGCGTAAACTGTCGGCGCTATATAAATCATGTATAATAATAATAATAATAATTATGCAACAACAGTTAACCCTGACGGCCTCAATCTGACTAGCCACATTCCTCTCAGAGGAGGAGGACATTCTTTTGGAAATGGATTTAGTTAGTGAAAACCATTGACCCATTTAGAACCCTTAGAGGAGTCCCTGGCCCCATTACCACTCATAGCCTGAAGCATAAAGCAGAGGCACTACCAGCAAAAGAATGTACAATGCTAGGCTATTGTCCAGTGCTGTAAGCTGCTATTAATCCTAGCCTGGTAAAGTATAATGTGTAAAAGGGAAATGCCTGTGTCACTAACCTGAATAAGCCACCCCCCTGCTCTGTCCCTCTACAGCCAGCAGCAGCTACACATACACAGCATTTTAACACTTCCTCAGCTTGTGGGCGGCGTCTGATGCCATTAGCCACGCCCCCTTTCCTTTCAAAGGAAAGTGTTTTCTCGTGCGATCGGCGGCTCGGGCATCCTGTAAAAACAGAAAACATGGCGGGGGGGGGGGGCAAATCCTCCGCTGAGCGGCCACGTGTTCTGTCTTTTTTTTTCAAAAAAAGGAAACTTCTTTTGGTATATCAGTCCCCCAATGGGGAAAAGGACCAATATTGGGGGCGCAGGGGGAGAACCAGACTCCCCTTTCTTACCAGAGGATCTGTTGCGGCCTGGAGGAGAGGATAAATTAAAGGCTTCTGTGCTGTTTCCAGAATCAGGCGGTGAGTGCCCAATACAGCCCCCAGTGGTGACACATAGGCATGACATTATACATAGGAGGAGAAATTCCTGAGAAAATATCCCTTACCCTTTCCTCGCAGCAGGGTTATCTGAGATGAAACCCAATCTTCACCCTTCACGGTGGGCTCCGAGACCTTTAGGAAACCTTCAGGAACAGGGGAACCTCAGGTTACCCACAATCCTGGACCTGTGACAGCACCCTGCCAGTAAAATCTTAATGGCCTTACTACCAAAAAGTACTGGATCCCAGGGTCCATCTCTCTAAAGAGAAGCGTTCCCAAGGAAAATCTCGTTTCTTCGGACACGAGGCCCGGGTACCATCCATTTAGCCCATGAAAGGACATCAGAACGGATCTGGTCAGCATGGCTAGCCCCAGCAGAGAATCTTCCAGTGGAGCTCAGCACAGCACATCTTTACTCGTGACCAACACCTTAGACACTGGTGAAAAAACTGAGGACTCTCAGTAGTGGGAGAGGTTATATAGGGAGTACACTTCTTGCCTTAGGGCGTGCCAGTGTCTATCACCTATCAGTGGCCCTATAACACACATAGTAAGTACTATGACGCTGTGTCCCCGATGTAAGAAAATTACTCACATTAAGCATACTGTACTTATCAGTCTTTAGACTATTTTGGAAGTTGAATTTTATGTAGGTTGCTTTTTTGGTGTTAAACTGAATTGGGTGTAGCAGCTATTGGCAAAACACTACCAGTGTTTACTATTTGCATTGTCTGCCAGGAGGTTTCCACTATTGTTTGTTGTGTATTTACTGTCCATAACGTAATCTCCATTTCTATAGTTCAGCATGTCTCCTCTCTCTTTTGTTACTAAATCCTTGAATTGGAAAGATGGAGGGAGTAACCTGCCCAAACAGTAATAATAAAACGGGGTGAAACACCGGATAGGTTATGTTTCAGAGGTTTATGGCATTTTAGTTTTACTAGATCAAAGTGGCAATATCAGTGACCATTTACCAATGTACACATAAGAATGTTGTATTGTTTGCTTTCTTTGTAGGTTGAGGATAGAGTAATACATTTTGTCTAAGTTATCTTTTTCAGGTTCAGTGAGTTCTTAACCACCTTCAGACCGGACCATTTTGCTGGTAAATGACCAGAGGTCTTTTTACACTTTGGCACTGCGCTGCTTTAACTGGTAATTGCGCGGTCATGCAATGTTGTACCCAAACAAAATTTGCGTCCTTTTCTTCCCACAAATAGAGCTTTCTTTTGATGGTATTTGATTGCCTCTGCGATTTTTATTTTTTGCGATATAAACGTAAAAAGACCGCAAATTTTGAAAAAAAATGATATTTTCTACTTTTTGTTATTAGAAAAATCCAATAAACTCAATTTTAGTCATACATTTAGGCCAAAATGTATTCAGCCACATGTCTTTGGTAAAAAAAAGTCAATAATTGTATATTTATTGGTTTGCGCAAAAGTTGTCACATCTACAAACTAAGGTACGTTTTCTGGAATTTACGCAGCTTTTAGTTTACGACTGCCTATCTCATTTCTTGAGGTGCTAAAATGGCAGGGCAGTACAAAACCCCCCCAAATGACCCCATTTTGGAAAGTAGACACCCTGAGGAAATTGATAAGTGGCATGTTGAGTCCATTGAATATTTTATTTTTTTGCCTCAAGCGATTGAATAATGACAAAAAATTTTTTTTTTTTTTTTTTTTACACAAAGTTGTCACTAAATGATATATTGTTCACACATGCTATGGGCATATGTGAAATGACACCCCAAAATAAATTCTGCTGCTTCTCCTGAGTATGGGGATACCACATATGTGGGACTTTTTGGGAGCCTAGCCGCGTACGGGGCCCCGAAAACCAAGCACCGCCTTCAGGCTTTCTAAGGGCGTACATTTTTGATTTCACGCCTCACTACCTATTACAGTTTTGAAGGCCATAAAATGCCAAGATGGCACAAAACCCCCACAAATGACCCCATTTTAGAAAGTAGACACCCCAAGCTATTTGCTGAGAGGCATTTTGAGTCCATGGAATATTTTATATTTTGCCACAAGTTGCGGGAAAATTACAAACTTTAATTTTTTATTTTTTTTTTTTCACAAAGTTGTCACTAAATGATATATTGCTCACACATGCTATGGGCATATGTGAAATGACACCCCAAAATAAATTCTGCTGCTTCTCCTGAGTACGGGAATACCACATATGTGGGACTTTTTGGGAGCCTAGCCGCGTACGGGGCCCCGAAAGCCAAGAACCGCCTTCAGGTTTTCTAAGGGCGTAAATATTTGACTTCACTCCTCACTACCTATTACAGTTTTGAAGGCCATAAAATGCCAAGATGGCACAAAACCCCCACAAATGACCCAATTTTAGAAAGTAGACACCCCAAGCTATTTGCTGAGAGGCATGTTGAGTCCATGGAATATTTTATATTTTGCCACAAGTTGCGGGAAAATTACAAACTTTTTTATTTTTTTTCACAAAGTTGTCACTAAATGATATATTGCTCACGCATGCCATGGGCATATGTGAAATGACACCCCAAAATAAATTCTGCTGCTTCTCCTGAGTACGGGGATACCACATATGTGGGACTTTTTGGGAGCCTAGCCACGTACGGGGCCCCGAAAACCAAGCACCGCCTTCATTCTTTCTAAGGGCGTTACAGTTTTGAAGGCCATAAAATGCCAAGATGGCACAAACCCCCCCCCCCAAATGACCCCATTTTGGAAAGTAGACACCCCTAAATTTAGGGGTACACTAGTGAGACTAGGTAATAAATGGCGGGTGCCCTGAAACTATAAAAAAAATAACTAACCAATCAGCGTCACCTGTAACAGTTATATGGTGATCACTGGTGAAAGGGTTAACTAGGGGGCAATCAGGGGGCTTTATGCGGTAGTATATGGGGGTCCCTGGCGCTATAAAAAGCTGCGGCGAACCTAAATACCTACCTGCCTAACTAGCGTCACCTGTGACACTAATACAGCGATCAGAAAAACGATCGCTTATTAGGCTGGGTTCACACTGGAGCGATGCGGGAACGCCACGAATGCGCGGCGGGTTCCCGCATCACATGCCTCCCGGCGGCAGTTCACACTGCCCTATGCGAACTGCTGGGAGTGTCAGTGAAATGTTAATGACACCCCCAGATCAGTTCGCATATCGCAGTGCGATCTGCAAACTCGGATCGCATGGTGTGAACACCCATGCGATCCGATTCTGCTGCGGACCAAAAAAAGGGTCCCGTGCGAGTTTGCGGCGGGTGCGACACGAATTCAGCCATACTATCTGTATGGCTGAACTCGAATCGCACAGAGATCGGATGTGATTTGCACTGCAGTGCGGTGCGAATCACATCCGTTCTCATAAACCGCTGCAATGTGAACCCAGCCTTAGTGACACTGGCAACGGGGGGTGATCACGGGGTTAAACCTTTATTGGGGGGGTTAGGGGGGTACCTTAGAACTAAAGGGGGCTAAAACTAACTGCCCTAACAGTTATTACAGTCACAAATGACACCCGCCGGGTGATCAGGGGGTTAAACCTTTATTAGGTAATAAATGGCGGGTGCCCTGAAACTATAAAAAAATAACTAACCAACCAGCGTCACCTGTAACAGTTATATGGTGATCACTGGTGAAAGGGTTAACTAGGGGGCAATCAGGGGGCTTTATGCGGTAGTATATTGGGGTCCCTGGCGCTATAAAAAGCTGCGGCGAACCTAAATACCTACCTGCCTAACTAGCGTCACCTGTGACACTAATACAGCGATCAGAAAAATGATCGCTTATTAGGCTGGGTTCACACTGGAGCGATGCGGAAACGCCACGAATCCGCGGCGGGTTCCCGCATCGCATGCCTCCCGGCGGCAGTTCACACTGCCCTATGCGAACTGCTGGGAGTGTCAGTGAAATGTTACTGACACCCCCAGATCAGTTCGCATATCGCAGTGCGATCTGCAAACTCGGATCGCATGGTGTGAACACCCATGCGATCCGATTCTGCTGCGGGCCAAAAAAAGGGTCCCGTGCGAATTTGCGGCGGGTGTGGCGAATGGCTGAACTCAAATCGCACAGAGATCGGATGTGATTTGCACTGCAGTGCGGTGCGAATCACATTCGTTCTCATAAACCGCTGCAATGTGAACCCTGCCTTATGTGACACTGGCGACGGGGGGTGATCACGGGGTTAAACCTTTATTGGGGGGGTTAGGGGGGCACATTAGAACTAAAGGGGGCTAACCCTAACTGCCCTAACAGTTATTACAGTCACAAATGACACCAATGCAAAAAAAAAAAAAAAAAAAAAAAAGCAATTGGTGTCACTGTGACTGGGGGGGGCAGGGGTAATTGGGGGGTGATCGGGGGGTAAAGGGGGGGTGTGAGTGTTCCTGGCATGTTCTACTGTGTAGTGTAGTGCTTGTGCAACTCACCGATGTTCTCTCCTCGGTGCCGGAACGAAAACTACCGACACGGAGGAGAGAATACATCACTTCCTCTCCTGTGTTTACATTACAGGAGAGGAAGTGATGTCACCGGACAATTTCATTCGCCGGGAGCGATCGCGAGGGGGTGGCCATGAATGAATGGCCGTCCCCTCGTCCGGGATCACTCCCGAACGAATACCGACCGCCGCAGGCACCGGGCGGGGGCCCGATCGGGCCCCCGACCCGCGGGAGGCAAGGGACGTACATGTAAGCCCTTATGCCTGCCCGTGCCATTCTGCCGACGTACATCGGCGTGCGGCGGTCGGCAAGTGGTTAAAAGTGTATGTACATATAAAGCAGGTGTATGTAGATAGCTGCACACATGCACACACCTAAAAGAAGGTAAAGTATAATAGGCTAGGTACTCCTGTTTCATTGTTTTTTTTTTTTGCACCATTCTAAACCCTGTATTTCTTCCTCCTGTTTGTAATGAGGAAGAAAAGGGGGGAGATAATGGTGAGAATGACAATTTTCAAACTAACAATACTAAACTCTCTAATTCTAACTGTTTCTTTGATGGAACTTGTGTTAACATCCATCAGTTCAGTGAAGGAGGCTCCCATTCCAGACGCCAAGAACCTTTTTGTCGATGGTTCCAGGTATTACAGCCCAGATGGGGACTGGATCATTGTAAAGAGAGATCAGAGGATGGGACTAGAACCAAGAAACTTTGGGCCATACCAAGTTCAGCTGACAACACCAACCTCCCTAAAGCTTGAGGGATGAGACAACTGGATCCATGCTAGCCACTGCAAGAACCTGCTCAACCACATCAAAGAATTAGGAGTATTTTTTTCATTTATGTTCTTAGCCTTGCTAAAATGCAGTAAACTAACGATGAACAACATCCCAACTTACTGTTTACAATGCACCCTCAACTGACTAAGACAGCGAAGAAGACTAATTTGTTGGGTCTGCTCTAAATCTACACCAAGCCTTAGTACCCCAGTGATGGCAGCGGTACATGCTATATAGGATGTTCCAATTGGCATGAGGAGATTTGAAAAACTAGCAAAGACCACAAGACGACACCTGTCTATAGATATAAATGATACATTCCTAGAGGGTAAAATCAATTATAGTTTTTACATTAGCTCTGGTTTTTGCCCCTCCCTCACAAAACCAGTATGGGTATCCGGAACAACTAGGTAGCCCACAAGTGTGCTTCAACTTTAGTTTTGATAACTGTGGGAACCACCACCTGTAAGGAAGGTATAACGGTTAATCTTACCAATAAAACCCCCCGGCCTTTTTAACAACACCAATAGACCAGATTACATCTGTTGGAAGGAAGGGTGTGATGTTCAGACTTAGGGAACAATCCCCCAGTCTATCCTGTTACTACTCAATGCACCTGACTGTCAGAGTGATTCCCCCTGTGCGACTCTGACTGGCCTCTACTACTTCTTATGCGGTTCTACAGCTTATAAAGCAATCCCCTATAATGCAAGAGGTTCAAGCGTCCTGGTGAAACTCGTCCCAGCATCTTATGTCACGCCCGATCATGAGGATCTGATGGCATGAGAGAAGCTAAGAAAGGCAGGAAGAGCTAGAAGGGAATTGTTCACCGACTTTGGCCAGTTCTGGGCATGGTTTCTTGCTTGGACAGGGTGGAGGATTGAATTTAGGAAACGATTGAACAATTTATCATCCATTGTGGATGGGATGTTCAATGAAACCGTTGATGCTGTAAGAGAGATGTCACAGGAACAACAGATGAAGACCTTTCTATTACAGGAAAAGATGGCTCTTGATTATATGTTGGCATCCGAGGGGGGTTTCAAGGCAAAGCCAGAGCTATAGCTAGTGAAGGTTGGTATCCTTATAAGGGTTTGGGAAACTTTGGGGATTTTTTATTTTCCATTGGATCATGGTTGAGTAGCCATGTTGTTTGTGTTTCTATTCCTTCTATATGCTGTGTTAAGGTGCTCCTGTTGCCTGATCAGTTGAGTCAACAGAGCCCAAACAGATGACCACATCTTCCTCTCTGAGATGAGATGCCCTGAAGCCCAATCCACGTACAAGATGCAGAGGATCCCAGACCGACCGGTCTTCATGTTCTCCCTTTAAGTCATCACTCCTGAAGAACAGAGTCTACAAGTCAAGCCGTGTTTTTCTTTTTATGGACTCATATGGACTGTAAAGACTGATTCATTTCAAGGTGTAAGAACAAGATTCATCAAGGGACACATGGAAGCATATGACAAAAGAGGAGGACAGTTGTAGAAATTGTATTAAGATGTATTCAATATGTATTGTCACAGTGTCTCCATGCGTTAGTTCTACTTGCGGTTCACTCATAAGAGCAAACCGGAGTGAACACCTCTCTGTGGATGTGGAGAGGTGTTCATTTTACGAGGATATGTCCGCGCACGATGGCCCCTGCGTTATGCGCAGATTTCTTCATTTGGTGGGGATGTTTGCTCTGCAAAGACATTATTGATTTGAGCCCCTATCTGCGTTGGTGTGTACGCTTTAGATGACACATCTTTCCATGTATCTGATCACCAAGTGGAAGGACCATAGTGTGTCCCTGCAGAAAGCCTCGCGTCCATAGGAACGGTAGTATAATCTGACTATGCATTGTTCCCTGAACAATGCAAAATAAGGATTTGCACCAATGGTAGAAGCGAGAATGTGTGCGTGAGCTTGGTCAGAACAACAATCTCACTACACATGGGTGTCTTTGTTAACTGTAAAGCACAGTTTTCAAGTACAAACGGTAGGAAATTGTGCACACTAGTCTGCACGGGTATGACTAGACACTCCCCTAGTCATTGTTCTTTTTGAATGTACACATTTGTTTTCATTGGTTGAGTTTTGTATAACACCTACTGTTTGAAGGAATAAATGGGCTTGATTGGCTGAACTGAATAGTCGCCAAACTCCTTTTGTTACCCCTGTTCAAAGTCCTGTAAATAAATGGAGCTACCATTGATACCCAGGACTGTCTGCTGAGCGTCCAAAGTGATAACAGCTACTGTGTCTGTTTTACTTGGCAATCCCAATTGCATTATCCAAAAGAGCCGAAAAGTGCACTTAATAGCACAAGCATATTTGATTGCGCATAGTGTACATTTCTACAATAGAACTGCTGAAGTGAATTGGTTCAGAGTCCCTTGGAAGAACCGCATGTCAGCCATCTTCTGTTTAAATAATTCGGCTTTGCGTCAGGACATGCGTGTGGTCACGGCAGACCTGTGAAGCTGCGTGTGAGAATTCACATGCGCCAATTGCTATGGTGCATGCCCGGGTCCACGTGCGCAGGACATTTTGTGTGCAAAGCTACGTGCGCCATGGCCGTCAGCACAACTGCAAACCCGCATTTGTGCTATGGCGAACCAACATGCGCAAAGGCGAATCCAGCGTAGACAGCCAACACAACAAGAAAAGGTACCAACAAAACACCAGCAGCTACACCAATTTCCTAGCACAGATTGTTACAAAAAACATGGGGCACCTCACAATAAGTAATAAGGGGGTTTCACTTAGCCATCCAGGTGCAGGGCAACCTTAGAAACTATAAGCAAAAGGGAAAACACCGCGCTACTATAATACAACTAGCAGCTAACACTCAAACAAAGTTACAAAGAATGTGAAACAAAAAAGTGTAGCGCTAAGCAAGTGAGTAGAAACACACTGAATACAATAAGCAAATGTGAACCACCTGTGTTAAACCACAGAGGGGCCACACACCTGCTGTAAAATTAGTGAAAACAACACTATATGTCCTCTATTATCCTTAGAGGAATAAACATACAACTTATATATAAACAAAATACAATAACGCGATATAAATCGAAAAGAATAAAAGTTAAGTAAAATTCAATATATCAGTCTGTGCAAAAATCTTCATATATTATTAAGGCAAAGTCAGCCAATTTTCTCTTGAAAACCTTGAGTTGGGGTGGCAGAAAAATCAACGACAGAAATCTGCTCGTCTGTGGTGATATCTGAAGGCACCGCACTTAATAAAAATAAGGTGGACACCCTTACCAGAAATGTTGGATCCACCTGCCGTTCAACAGTGGGTCTACCAGGCGTATTGTCCCACAGGGACTGTGCTCCAATTCCTCATGGAATAGGTCCCAGCATCCGATCCTCCCAAAGACGTCCTCAGTCACAGGTGGAGGTGGGTGGCCCAAGCTGTTGCCAACTGATGTTTCCCACAATGGAATGCAGTAGTATTTCCAGGGCCAGGTATGTCCAGGCTCTAATTTCGGATGGGAACTCAAGCGGAATAAAAAAGCCAAAAAAATAAAAAAAAGAGAAGGGGGCTCCGGATAGTGTAGGTCAAAATAAACCAGATTGGTTTTATTAAAATTATAAGAGTTTGAACAAGTATAAAAAGTGATCACAAAAGACAAAAAATCAAATAAAAAAGCAATGTAGGGTGCAAGTAATGCTGACCGACGCGTTTCGACACAAGCAGTCATCGACAGGGGCATACTGTTTTTTTTTATTTGATTTTTTGTCTAAGGATAATAGAGCACATATAGTGTTGTTTTCACAAATTTTACACCAGGTGTGTGGCCCCTCTGTGGTTTAACACAGGTGGTTCACATTTGCTTATTGTATTCAGTGTGTTTCTACTCACTTGCTTAGCGCTACACTTTTTTGTTTCACAACCTTAGAAACTAGAAGCCCAATCTTCACCCATCACAGCGGGTTCCATCACTTGGAGACCTTCAAGGACTGGGTACCCTTCTCATATTTTAGGGTCCACTCCCTTGGACCTGTACAGCACCTGCAGGAATGCCTTAGCTCTGTAGTGTCCTGGATTCCACTACAGAGGTCACATTACAGAGCATATCAAAATGTTCACACTCCTGTGCTAATTACAGAGCATATCAAAATGATCACTCTTCTGTGCTGTGTGGTAAATCCCAATGTGTTATCAGGCTCTTATCTAGAAATGTTAGTATATTTTATTTATAGCATAAAACACAGAGGGCACATGTGCCTAGCACATTATTCTCTATGTTTTTATTTAATAAAATAGAGGTGAATATACACTCATAAACCAGTACTTGTGTCATAGCATAATCATAAAATCATCCACTTAAATCCATATGCGAAAATCCACAGCAGGCAAAACCTTGCAAAGCTCGGGTACCATCTATTTAACCACTTGCTTACTGGGCACTTAAACCCCCCTCAGTCCCAGACCAATTTTCAGCTTTCAGCGCTGATGCACTTTGAGTGACAATTGCGCGGTCATACAACACTGTACCCAAATGAAATTTTTATCATTTTTTTCCTACAAATAGAGCTTTCTTTTGGTGGTATTTAGTTACAGCTCGGAGTTTTATTTTTTGCTAAACAAACAAAAAAAGATGCAAAAAAAAAATCATGTTTTAATAGTTTGTTATAAAATTTTGCAAACGGGTCATTTTTCTCCTTCATTGAAGTGCGCTGATTAGGCGGCACTGATAGGCTGCATTGGTGGGCACTGATGGGCTGCATTGGTGGGCACTGATGGGCTGCATTGGTGGGCACTGATAGGCTGCACTGGTGGGCACTGATAGGCATAGTTAAGGCGGCACTAATAGGCACAGATAAGGCGGCACCGATGGGCACAGATAAGGCGGCACTGATGGGCAAAGATTGGCACAGATAAGATGGCACGGATGGGTGGCACGGATAAGTGGCACGGATGGGTGGCACGGATGGGCACTGATAGGTACCACAGATAGATGGGACTGATGGGCACTGATAGGTGGCACTGATAGGTGGCTCTGATAGGTGGCACTGCTGGGCACTAATGGGCGGCACTGCTGGGCACTGATGGGCGGCACTGCTGGGCACTGATGGGCGGCACTGGGGTGCAGCACCTGAGGCAGATTTTGGGTGGCACTGCTGGGTGGCACTGTGGGTGGCACTGTGGGCACTGCTGGGTGGCACTGTGGGCACTGCTGGGTGGCACTGTGGGCACTATGGGCACTGCTGGGTGGCACTGACAGGGGGGCACTTACTTTATTCAGGATGGCACTGCGGGTGGCAGGTGGGCACTGGCAGGGGGCAGGTGTCCTTTTAAATTGCTGGCCGTGATCGGGACTGATGTCCCGAACACGGCCGCCGGCGATCGGCTTTTTTTTTTTCTCCTCGCGCTGTCAGCGCGAGGAGGAATACTAGCCGATTACCGGCTCCGTTTTATCACATGATCAGCTGTCATTGGCTGACAGCTGATCACGTGATAAGGGGTCGGGATCGACCCCTTACACGGATCGGTGATCAGGCGAGTCTCACGGACTCGCCGATCACAGAGCGCGCCGCGCGCGCCCCTCAGGGGGCGCGCAGGCCGCTCGTAACCGGGACTACGTCAATAGACGTAGTCCCGAAAATGTGGGTCCGCGCTATTGCCGTCATTTTGCAATAGCGCGGGTCCCAAGTGGTTAAGCATATAAGCTTTTCTCAAATGGATCCGATCGGTAATACCTATATTAAATTAAGAACCTGCTTTGGGACTCAAAACCTGGAGCTCAAGAGAGCTCAAACGTGCCCATCCACCTTGCAGACACTGGTAAAAAAAAAAAAAAAAAAAAAAAAAAAACTTTAGTACTTCCTGTATGGGAGGGGGGTCATACAGTGGTGGAATTCCCATCTAAGACCTTTGGTCTACCAGTGTCCATTCACCTAAAGATGGCATATAACCCAGTAAGTAAGGAATAATAGAATAACACTCTGTCCCGTGATGCATGAATGCATGATAAAGAAAAAACAATGCAAGTCCATCTAGTTCAACCAATAAAAGGGGGGGGGGGGGTTAAATCATACAATCCTATATTCCCTGTATCAACTGTACCAATCAGTCTGTATATGCAGTAAACATTTGTGTTATACTCACTGTGGAACCTAAGGGATTAATCCTCTGCATTGTGTAAATGCCTGTTTTCTCATGTCTTCTCTAATCCTCCCCCATATTTACTGTTCCCAATCCATGTTCTGATGGTGCACAGCCATGGGGGCACTGTGCACATGCTCAGTTTGGTGTGTGTTGCTAGACAGTTTTTGTTTTTTTGGGAGGGTGCACGTGATCAGCACAGGGCCAATCAGTATTGTTCAGACAGAGGGTCAGGGGTCATGCAGGCTCGTAGGACAATCAGAGGAAAATGAAAACTCCTCCTACAAGCTTTGGCCGGACATTGATAGAAGTCACACGACTGCTATATACTGCTGAGGAGAAAAGGTATTTACCAGTTTATATGTTTACATTTACAAAAATAACTGCATTTCCATGTTCTGTGTACTGTGGGAGACCAGATATAGTGAATGCAGGATTCTGGGTTTAGTAACACTTTAATGCTTGATATGTTAAATATCTATTTACTCCACACAACTACATAGGTTTATTGCATTTGTATGTACTAAAGTCAACTTTAGTGTACTTCTTACCAAGTTGCTTGCTAAGGGGGACTCAACAGAAGGGAGGGGCCAGGAAAACAGAAGAGGGACCCAACAAGAGGAAAATCTGGGCTGCTCTGTGCAAAACCACTGCACAGAGCAGGTAAGTATGACATGTTTGTAATTTTTAAAGAAAAAAAAAGTGTTACTTATCGGTAACATCCTTTTCCAGAAGTCTTTCAGGACAGCCATCGGAGAGAGACCCTGGCTCCTCCCCTCTTAGGAAACACTGCCTTCAATTTCACAATTTAAGTCTCATCCTCCCGCCATCCCCTCAGTTCTTCCAGAGTATCTCCAGCCAACTGGGGAGACACAAGAACACGTCAAACAAACAAACTTTTTATCTTACCTGATGGTCTCATGCGATGAGTTTCGGTGCTGTCCTGAAAGACTCCTGGAAAAGGATGTTACCGGTAAGTAACTCAGTTTTTTCCCTCCGTCTTTCAGGACAGCAACCGTAGAGAGGATAAGCGGATCTAGCACCTTACCTTAGGGTGGGACTAGCGCCTGTAGCACCTTACGACCAAAGGTTTGTCCTTGGCTGACAGAAGATCCAATCTGTAGTGCTTCATGAACGTAGAAAAACTGGACCACGTTGCAGCTCTACAAATCTGTTCTGGAGAAGCACCAGCCCACCCTGCCTGAGAAGTCACCATTGACCTGGTTGAGTGTGCCCTGATCCCAACTGGGGGTTCTAGCCCCCCTATCACGTAAGCCTGCCCAATGGCCAACCTTAACCATCTGGCTATTGTGCATCTAGAGGCTCTGGAACCCTTCCTGGCCCCTGAAAATAACACAAAAAGTGAATCAGACTTTCTGAACTGACTTGTACAATCTAAATAATGAAGGACATATCTTCTAAATGTCCAATCTATGAAAAATGTGTTCCTGTTATCTCACATGATTTGAACAGAAAGTAGGCAGCACAATCTCCTGGTCTCTATGAAAACTAGAGGCTACCTTTGTTAAAAAGGCCAGACCTGTTTTAAAAATCAAACGGTCCGGAAAAAACCTGAAAAAAAGGTGCCCTAACAGAAAGGGCTTTGAGTTCACTCACTCTCCTTGCCGTAGTGATTGCCACCAAAAACACAGTTTTGAGAGTGATCAATCTTAATATGCAAGATTCCAATGGCTCAAAAGGTTCCCCCATGAGAACCTGTAAAACTAATGAAAGATCCCACACTGGGAAGGAGGAATTTCTGACAGGTCTCTGCCTACTTAAGGCTCTAAAAAATCTCACTATCCATGGGTCTGTTGCTAGATGTTTTTCCAGAAACACGCTCAAAGCGGATACCTGACCTTTCAAGGTACCAAGGGCTAGGACTTCATCCGCCCCCAAAACGGCTACAGAGCTGCACACATCAAAGGAGCTCTACGAGCACCAGCTATTGAACCGCTTCCATACCTTCAAGTAGATAGACTGCGTTTCCTTTTTCCTGCAACTTAGGAGAGTGGCTACTAAGCGATCCAAGAACCCTTTGCCCCTCAGCAATTCCTCCTCAGTAGCCAAGCTGTTCCATCGCTCCACCTGAGGACAGCAGATTGGACCTTGAGAAAGAAGATCCTCCTGGACTGGGAGCATCCAGGGGGGTTCCACAGACAGACCCTTCAGAATGGAGAACCACAGCCTCCTGGGCCAGTGTGGCTTGATTAGAATGAGAGTAGTGTTCTCCGCCTGAAACTTCCTTAACACTGCGGGAATCAGAATGGGAGGGGGGAAAGCATAGCACTTGGAGAAACTCCAGCTCTGTGCTAGTGCGTCCACTCCTAACGCCCCGTCCCCCCTGTTCATGGAAAAGAAGAGGACCACTTTCGCGTTTTCCCTTGAGGCAAAAAGGTCCACCGAAGGAACCCCCCACCTTTGGGTGACCATTTCGAAAACCTCTTACTTCAAAACCCAGTTGCCTTCTCTCAGCGTTCTCCTGCTGAGGAAATCTGCTACCTGTTTTTGCTCCCCCGTTCAAATGCATCGCTGAAAGGGATAGGACATTTGGCTCGGCCCACCTGAGGATGGCTCCTGCTAGGGCCCATAAGGTTGCGCTCCTGGTGCCCCCTGCCTGTTAACGTAAGCCACCACCGAGGAATTGTCTGACCAGACTCGCACATGCTGTCCCTGATGTTCCCTCTGAAAGGCCCCTAGTGCCAGATCTACTGCTCTCAGCTCCCTCCAATTCAAGGATCTCTTTGACTCCCTCTTCTCCCAGGTACCTTGTACCAACCGGGAGTCTAGGTGCGCTCCTCAGCCTGAGCCTCTCGCATCGGTTGTAACAACCCTGGACACCAGTAAAACCCACTCCAGACCTTGTGACAGATTTGCCCCCTTTTTCCACCACCAATGGGACCTCTTGACCTGAGTTGGAACTGAAACCAGAGTGTCCAAAGACCCCTGGCTGTGGTCCCACACCCTCAAGATGAATAGTTGCAGAGGACGGAAATGTAATCATGCCCACTGAACTGTTGGGAGAGTGGATGTCAGTAAGCCCAAGGCCGACATGACCTTTCTCATTGAGACCTGACGGCTGCCCTGGAGAAACAACAATGCTTTGTCTACCTTTTGGATTTTGTGGAGTCCAACACATAGCCCAGGAAGGTGAGTTTTTGGGATGGAACTAAAATGGTCTAAAAGCCACCCCAGGCTCTCTAAAATGTCTTTTGCTACCTGAAGATCCAGAGTCAACTGCACCGGAGAAGGGGCAAACAGGAGAAGATCGTCAAGATATGCGATCACTGAGATTCCCCTGAGTCGCATGGAACGCCAGTACTTCTACCATAACTTTGGTGAAGATACGGGGGGAGGCGGATAGCCCAAAGGGAAGTGCTTTGAACTGGAGATGTAGCACCCCTACCGAGGTTTTTACTGCCAATCTGAGAAAACACTGGTGGTTCTCTGCAATGGGAATATGCAAATATGCATCTTTTAAATCTATTGATGCCATGAAACAGTTCGGTGGAAGAACTGCCTTCACTGAATAAACTTAATCCATCCGAAACCTCCTGTAGGCGACAGCAACGAAGGAGAAGACCCCCGGAATGGTCTAATAAAGCAGTATGAATAGCTCCCAAGAGCTCCTCCACTTCAAGGGAAAGAGTGTACCATGAGGTTCTTTTGGATTCCCCCTCCAACCCCTCTCCATCTGATTCCCCCTGGGAATCTAAAGCAGCACTGTCAACCTCTTCCTCAACTTCTTCTCTGGAACTCCCTGCATTCTCCCCACTAGCGGGGGGAACATCCGTTGGGCTAGGTGGTACACTCTGATGCGCTGGTGGAGGAGTGCTCTGGGGCAGAGACCACTGGAAACTAGAAAAAAAGTCTTGAAGGACTGGAAAGTGCTAGAGAGTTCCTTCACAGGTGCCGTGAGGTCTGCACCCTGCTCTGCTGCCTTCTACCTTACTAACCCCTCAATACACTCCCTACAGAGTGCTTTGGCCCAGGAATCCCCCATAGAGGCTCTACATAAAGAACATCTCTTCTTAGAACCATGGGGAGACCTGCTTGTGGCTTTCTGAAACACACAGAAATAAAAGAGAGGGCAGCACAGTTATAGAACACCAGCGCTGCTTAGAGGACCACCGGGAGTGCCCCTCTCAGGACTAACCACCACCAGGGTCCCAGATACACTCCCCTTCCCCCGACCACAAAGGGGAAAAAGCAACAGTGGAGCTACTGGTCAACAAGGGAACACCTCCCCAGGGTTCCCCTTACCTTTGAGTGGCTGGTGCTGTTGTCCCCAGGAGCTGCTTTTGAAGCCTCTGCTTCGGACATTCACCTGCTGAGGAAGCGTGGTACAAACGTGCCTCCGACAGCTGTCTGTAAAGCTTAGAGAACGCTCGGTCCCCCTTCACAGGCCGCGTCCGGAACCAGAAGACGCGGATCCAGCGAAGATGTCCACCCCCACGGGAAATTACGTCGCCAGTTATCAGGTCCGGCCTCCAACTCCATGCCGACTGCACAACACAGGGGGACCTAGGACATCCTGCTGCAGTGCCCCACTGGGCGAACGAACGGGTGGACCTCCCCAAGCTTCTTGCTTCCCCAAGCAAAGCTTGGAGTGCGCGGAAGCAGTCAGTATGAACGTTCAGCTCCCTAGCCGACCAGACTGCCGAGTGGAGCCAGATAGACGATCAGACTGCCGAGCAGAGCCAGGGAGACCACTGTCTTCTCCACTCTAGGTAACATAGCCTCAGCCTCCCCGACTGTTTAGCTAAGGTTCCTTAGCGGTGTCTCCCCACTGGAGGAAACACCATAACTGAGGGGACAGCAGGAGGATGAGACTTAAATTGTGAAATTTAAGGCGGTGTTTCCTAAGAGGGGAGGAGCCAGGGTCTCTCTCTACGGTGGCTGTCCTGAAAGACAGACTAGGGAAAAACTTTAAGGCCTATAATGTGAACTGTAACATGAGTTAATGGTAGAAATGCAAAAATAGCTCTGGTAATGAAAGGGTTAAGTAGAGAACTAATGTCATATTATAAACTTTCCTTTTTTAACATCTGCATTGTAAGAACAATACAAAGGAGATATTTTTGACAATCCACAATATAAACTTAATTGAAAAATCTCCCTTCATGTCGTGCTTTCCCTACATGATTTGCAGCTTCTCCTTTGTTCACTCCTCTGGTTTATGGTTGGTCTCTAAGTACTATATATCTCATGGTACCTTGCTGCCTTGCAGCTGTCATAGTTCTGGGGGCACTGATGAAGCACACCCCAGAACTATACAACAATGCATATGCGGCATCTGGGTGTTATGATGCACCTAGCCTGCTGCCATGTATAGTGGTGGTAAACAAGTTAAAGAGGAAGAATGTAGCACATTGCAAACACATGGCTTTTGTTTATCAATGCAAACTAGACGTTCATCATCTGCTGTCATAAAAGGCTTATGTCAAAAACAAAAGACATATAATAGTAATGACATAGCTTTTGTTTAAAAACAAGGAACATCATGCTGATGGGGTGTGACATGACTTTGTTTATACAAACTAATTGCACACATCCATTGGGTCTTTTTAAAAGTGGTGTGCTTGCTGCAAACATGAAAGAACAAATTGGAAACAACAAATGCAAAATGGCCAAATGCAAAACCGGTCCATTTGCTGTGAAATCAAGTATGCTAAAACTCCCTACTCATCCCCAATTCTAAACTATTTACATACTATGCAGTGTTTATATATAACGTCTGTGTAGTTAAGTAAGGAAACAACAAAGAAAATAAAGTATTAAGTTGAGTAGGACATGATCATCAGTTTTTCAATAACAATGCTTTTTATGTATGAGAAGATCAGTAAATTTTGCATGCAATAACTAACCAGATATCCTTTGCATTTTCATCCGGCGAGCTTGAATGCGACCTTTAGCTAGTCTCTGTTTAGCTATAATACACCGGATGTGGTCAGAAAAGATAAATGTAGCTTGAAGAATAGAGAATGGCTTGGAATGGGGAGTCGCTGCTGGTTTGTGGATAGTAATATTTAGGGCTCGGCTGTCATCTTCTACACCAGTAACCTGCATATCCTAAAAAGGGCAAAATTACGTCAGCAAAAATAGTAAATAATTTTGCAAAAACATATCATTCACTAAGGGCGGTATAAATGTTTAGAAAATGGGAATCTTTACTTACCTGTAGAGTCTTCCATCTAGACTCTAGAATCTTGAAGTACAGTTCTGGACACAGCATTGCTGTCATAGAGATCAAGTGATTGGACACTGACAAAGAACTTTGCTAAGGCAGCCCCTAGTGCGTGCTCAAATAACCCCACTCATTCTATGTGTCCAACTTTTCGGCAAGCATTACGGAACAGAGATAAGGAGTTTACAGTTACGCCAAAATTCCCTGTATCTTAACCAGAAGACTTCCCATTTCTGTCCTGTGTACATCAATATCCCCTCCCATGGGTGTCTCATTGTTTACCGTCTGTTACTCTACTTTGGGTCTGTCGGTGAGGTTGCTTAAAATTTAAATACTCCTAATAGATTTCTTTGTTCTTTATTTTTGTTTAATCATGTATTTTTGAATTGATTTACTTGTCTACCCATATTTCTCTTTAGATGTCTATAGGTTGACTCCTCTTGAGGAAGCGGCGTCAGCCGCAAAACTAGTCAAGGCCACGTCTACCCCCAGCTCATTTTGGGGGATACTACCCAGAATTTTATGTCTTCATTTTGTAAAATACTGTATTGTAGTTTGTATTGTGAATTTTTGGTTAAATTGTTTTTGTACATTTTCTAATAAATGTTATTCCTTTTTTAAGAATTTTTGTATCATTATGTAATCTAATAGACCACCTTAGTGTGATTTGGGGTCAATGGTGTTTGGAGTAGTCCCTATTGTACCTACTCACCCTTCTTCATCTCTAATTGAATTTTCAGGATGATGGTACCTATTTTCTCAGTATACCCTTAGTTTTGAGGCTAACCTGTTCTTGAATATCCCCTCCCAGTCTAAGTCTTGGAAAATTTTCCCTGTTAATGTGGTTGTAACCCCACTTGGTAATTTTCAGGTAATCCCCCGTCTTCCATAATGCTATGTGCTCTATTTCCTAACGCCGCTCGGCACTTACATGACTGCCCACCATTCTCCCTCTCGATCTGACAGATACAATGGGAGGGGCTGAGAATCCCCCGCTGACATCAGTCGGGAGGAGAAGAGGAGGAGAGCGGTGGGCGGTCACATGAGAGCTGCTCTGAAATAAAGTATAGAACAGCATTTTTTAAATAAAGCACATACACAGGGCACATAACATTATGGAAGACCGGGTATTGTCAGTAAATTACACAGTTAGCAGAAGGGGAGGGGAGGGTGGGCACTGACAAAGCTCACAGGCAAGGAGGGAGAAGAGAGGAGAGCTGTGGATGACGGAGGCACATAAACTGACCACGGAGTAAGGGCTCAGCAGCCATGATAAAACGTGGTCAGTTTACAGGGGAGAAGGCTGAACCAGGTAAGATCAGCCAGGTATTTTATATGATACAAGGGCCAAATTACACAGCACAAGCACTGTGCTGTTATTCATAGGAACAGGATCCTTAGGGTAACAAATGCTTTAAGTTAAATACTGTATCTTTTACTGCTAACATTAAATGAAATCGTGTAATGTCACTTACCCAGATGTTCTTTTCTATGAACATTAGTAATAAGCTTTGCATAGTTCGAGATTACCAGGTCCAGAAGAGCACCACTTCTAGTTGGGGCCTCTATGAACAGTACCATAAAATTGTCTTGTAAGAGGTTAATATATTTTTGTCTTTTAACTGTATTTGTATGAGGAGGATTCAGATTTTGTGGGAATTTGAGACTTGGTTCAACAGCTCTCATGATTGGATGGCAACCATTCAAGGGTAGTCCTTACATTGCAAAGACAGGGAGTGTAAAAAGGGGGCGGGGGTATGTCTGTATATCAAGAATGACGTACAAGTGAATGTGAGGGACAACATCACTAATGGAGCAAGGGAGAAGGTGGAATCCTTATGGGCAGAGCTTCAAAGGGAAGAAACCAAGGGGAAAGTACCAGTAATACTGGGAGTATGCTACAGGCCTCCTAACCAGGGAAGGGGGGTAGACCTCTTATCAGTTTGGAATGGCAGCAAGGATGAGAAGTGTCATTATAATGGGGGATTTTAATTATCTAGACATATATTGGATGGAAGGAACCGCACGTTCCTCTAAGGCTTGCCACTTCCTAAATGTTTTGCAGGACAATTTCATTGGTCAAGTAGCCAATAGCTTTGATGTAGGAATTTGATCTGAGCATGCGTGGCACTTGGTCCGATCAAAATTCGCTACACATGATCAGAGTATGTCTGATCGAACCAGTTGGTCGGGAAATATTTCCAACATGTTGGAAAATTGGGTCGGACGGATATTCGGACGGAATCAGTCCGATGCATACCACACACAGTCGAATTATCCAACAACACGGTCCGATAGGACACATTCCGGCAGATTCTCCGACCATGAGTACAAGGGCTAAGAGGTCATCATCAGCATTCCAACTTTACAAAGAATGCAATAAGAAATGTAAGGGTGCAATCAGGGCAGCTAAGATAGAACACGAAAGGCACATAGCGGAGGAGAGTAAAAAAGAACCCAAATAATAATAATAAACACCGTATTTATTGGCGTATAACACGCACTTTTATTCCCTTAAAATCAGGGGAAAATCGTGGGTGCGTGTTACACACCGATCCCTGCTGTCTCTGAGGGAAGAGGAGTGAGCACTGCTGAATAACATAGAGCTGCAATCTCCTGTGTACCCGGCGCTCCGTCACTCACAGCCACGCCTCCTGGCCCTGCACTGGGCCACTGTTCTTTCTATCATATGAGCAGCGCCAGGAGGCGTGGCTGTGACTGATGGAGCCCCGGGTACACAGAAGATTGCGGTTCTGTGTAATTCAGCGGCACTCGTTCCTCCTCTTCCCTCGGAGACAGCAGGGATAATCCAACACTGGCGAAGCTGCAATGATGGGAAAAGTGAGGCTGCACATGGGCACTGAACAGGCTGCATTGTCGGTCAATTTATAGGCTGCAGATGGGTACTGAACAGGCTGCATTGTTGATCAATTTAATGGCTGCAGCTGGGCACTGAGCAGGGTGCATTGGTGGGCAATTTAGAGGCTAAAGATGGGCACTGAGCAGTGTGCATTGATGAGCTGTGACCCTAATTTTGCTTCAAAGTTCTTTATTTAAAATGTACGTTTTTTTCCTTAAACTTCCCTCCTAAAATTGGGGTGCGTGTTATATGCCTGTGCGTATTATACACCAATACATATATAAATAATGAGATGGAGGTCAGAACATATTGGCCCCATAAAGAATGATGAAGAGAATCTGGTTACAAAAGACAGATAGCAAAGGTTTAAAATGTATTATTCTCCTCAGTCTTCACGAGGGAAACGGGGGGGGGGGGTTCAGTAACCAAGACTGCATGGTTTATCCTCATGACATGTTATAGGGACACCCTCATGGCTAACAGAAGATAAAATTAGAAATAAACTTGAAAAAGTGGCGCAAATAAGTCACCAAGACCAGATGGCTTGCCCCTGAGGATCCTTAAGGAACTCAGTCAAGTGATTGCCAGGCCATTGTTCCTAATTTTTAGGAGCGGTCTACTGAAAGGTACCAGCTGTTAGGGGAAAAGCCAATGTTACACCAATATTCAAAAAGGGGCCAAGATATATCCCGGGGAACGACAGATCAGTTAGCCTAACATCAATAGTTTGCAAGCTCTTGGAAAGGATAAGGGACTATATACAATATTTTGGTAATAAAATTTTTATCATTAGCAGTAATCAGCATGGATTCATGAACAATCATTCTTGCCAAACCAATCTTTTAACCTTCTATGAGGAGGTGAGCTGCCATCTAGATAAAGGAAGGGCAGCAGACATGGTGTATCTGGATTTTGCAAAGGCATTCGATACAGTTCCTCATAAACCTTTGCTGTACAAACTAAGGTCTGTTGGCATGGACCATAGGGTGTGTACATGGATTGAAAACTGGCTATGGGGACAAATCCAGAAGGTGGTGATAAATGGGGAGTCCCCTGAATGGTCCTATTTAAATTTTTCATAAACGATCTGGAGGATGGGATAAACAGCTCAATCTCAGTGTTTGCGGACAATACTAAGTTAAGCAGGGCAATAACTTCTGCGTAGGACGTGAAAACCTTGCAAGAAGATTTGAACAACTACAATGAGGTTTAATGTCAAAAAATGTAAAATAATGCATTTGGGTGCCAATAATATGAATCCAATCTACTCACTAGGGAGAGAACCTCTGGGGGAATCTAGGATGGAAAAGGATCTGGGGATCCTAGTAGATGACATGCTCAGCAATGGCATGCAATGCCAAGTTGCTGCAAGCAAAGCCAACATAATATTGGCATGCATTAAAAAGGGGATTCATTCCAGAGATACAACAGTAATTCTCCCACTATATAAGACTTTGGTCTTGTCGCACCTGGAGTATTCCGTCTAGTTCTGGACACCAGTCCTCAGGAGGGATGTGCTGGAACTGGAGAGGGTCCAGAGAAGTGCAACAAAGCTAATAAAGGGACTGGAGGATCTCAGTTATTAGGAAAGACTGCAAGTATTGAACTTATTATCTCTGGAGAAGAGACGCTTGAAAGGGGTATGATTTCACTGTACAAATACCGTACTGGTGACCAAGCAATAGTAATACAACTTTTCCACGCAAGTGAATTTAAAGACACACGCTCATTCACTAAAATTAGAAGAGAAGCAGTTTAACCTTAAACTGCATAGGGGGTGTACAGGACGCAGTGGATGGATCCTGGAAGGACACTATATTTCCCCTGTTTGGACTGTGGTCCCTTTAAGGGAACAAAAAGGGTTAACTCACCTGTCAGAGGAAGTGGGTTTAAAACAAGACAGGAAATTGGAGGAGTGTAGAGGAGACTGGATGGTGGTTTTGTGCAGAGCGATAAAAGTGAACGGTAATGTCCTGCCTGGCAGGGGAAGTTACCTGCGACAAAATCCAAGGACTGTTTAACTGTAAAAGCAGTTCTGGACTCTACAAGTCAGTGAGACTGAAATCTCTCTTTTTTTTGCTGCTGTGAATCTATTTAAGTTTAATAAACCTTTTGACTGAAAAGCCTGGGTCCTGCGATCTAGCTGGTTCCCCAAACTGGTGCAGGATGTGGGGCTGTTTTGGCATTTGGACTTAAACTGACATTTAACATGCCAGTACATTGGATTTATGCCCTGGGTTAAAGCTGCACCAACCCTGAAAGCTGAATCAAAGGAGGAGCTAATTAAACAGCTGTCCCTGGCTAATATGCAAGTGTAGACTCGCCATGAGGAAGCTAATCGGTGCTTAGCAACCCAGCTGGAGATACTCGCCTGTTGGTGGCCCAGTCGGCAACCCAGCAAGGGGTTATGCAGGCTCAGGTGACTGCCTTAAAAGAAGCAGTGCAGCAGCTTTCTCAGGGCTGTGAGCAAGCAGCTGTTGCCCCTGGCAACCAGGTGATCATGAGGGCAAGCCATTTTCTGCAGACGTTGTCCCTGAGTGATGATGTAGAAGCATTTCTTGCTACACTTGAGAGGGCGGCAGAGAGAAAAGGGTTGCTTCAGGACCCATGGGCAGGCCTAACTGCTCCTTTCCTCACTGGAGATCCTCAAAAAGCCTACTCTGAGTGCCATCAGATGACGCTAAAGATTATCAAAAACTAAAGGCAGAAATACTGGCTTGTCTGGGGATGACCATGGCCGTTCGACTGCACCAATGACAGTATCATCCAGATCTCAAATGCATGACCTGGTGCAACTGATTAAAAAAAATGGCTGCAGCCCGAAGTGTGGTCTGGCCCCCAAATCGTGGAACGGGTCGTGTTGGACCGATACCCAAGTTCACTGCCAGATGACCTTCAACGGTGGGTCAGCCATGGAGACCCCAAAACAGTGAACCTACTTGTCGAGATGGTGAAACACTATACAATGGGGGAGAATCTGCTTGGCCCTACCAAGCGCCATAGGTCCAGTCTGACAGGGCCTGTTCGATTGACTGCCGCCCTTTGAAAGGACGTCCCACGGAACCCTGGAAAGAACACCCCGGAATACCAAGAGTCACTCCCGGGTTCCTCCTCAGCATTCTGTTCCTGTTTGGAGAGGAGGGAATGTACAATGTTGGCAATGTCATTCCTGGGGCCATATAGAGACACACTGCCCATTGCAAAAGGAGCCCATGGAATGTGGGGTTCTTTGGAGGGGGTATTTTTATGCCCATAAAGTATGCAACCCACATCTCGACCTTGGTGAGTGTGAAGTCCAAGTGAACCACCTCCCTGCCCGGGCTTTGTTGGACTCCGGAAGCATGGTAACTCTGGTTCATCCTAGAGTAATTGGGAAGATCGGTCAGGTAAGCAAAACTTTATGGGTTTTGTGCATTCACGGGTACAATACTGAGAGTACCCTCTCATCTCGGTGTCCATCTCCACGGCATGTGGCACTGGTACTCAAGAGGTGGGGGTAGTAAAGAACTTGGTACATGATATTATCATAGGACGAGACTGCTCATTATTTGCAAAACTGTGGGGACAAGAAGAACTACCTGAATGGTCCAGAGACTGGGGAGAAACTAGTCCCTCTGTTCCTACTGTTGATGAGAATAACCCTGAAATGCCAAATGTTCTTAATGTGGATCCAGTTGATGAAAATGCTAATAATTTTGTCAATGTTGATTAAAGTAGTGCTGATATTGTTAAGGATGTCAAGATGTGTGGTTCACAGACCTACCTGAAACCTGGGGGGGGGGGGGGGAATGACCTTCCCCACTTCAGGTAATGCTGGGGGAAGAGGATGAGGAAGTGGCCTATACCTCTGCCATGCTGGATTTGGGCATTCCCCAGGGAGTATTTGGTGAGGCCCAGATGCAGGACCCCACTTTGGCCTGTGCACGGGAACAAGTTGTAGTAGTAAATAGGGTTCCCCAAGAGCCAGGTGCGAATGAGCGGTGGCCACATTTCGCAATAGGTAATGAATTGCTTTATTGGGTTACCAAAGTAAGAGAAAATGTGGTAGAACAATTATTGGTACCCCAACAATATAGACGCAGGGTCCTGGACCTAGCCCATGACAATGTTTTAGGGGGGCATCTGGGAGTTTTAAAGACAGCGGCACAGATCACCGACTGGTTTTACTGGCCAGGTATGAAAGCAGAGGTAAGGCGATACTGTACCTCTTGTCCCACCTGTCAGTTGACTGATCTGGTGACCCACTTCCGGAGCCCTTTGGTCCCTCTGCCCATAACTGAGGTCCCATTCGAGAGGATAGCCATGTATATAGTGGGTCCCTTGGTAAAGTCGGCTTGAGGTCACTCCTACATACTGGTGATCCTCGACTATGCCACCCGATATCCTAAGGCGATACCCCTGCGGCATACCTCCTCTAAGGCTATTGTCCAGGAATTATTCCAGTTGTTTACACGGACTGGTTTTCCCAAGGAAATACTCATGGACCAGGGCCCCTCGATTATGTTAAGGGTTATGGATGATGTATGCAAGCTGTTCTGGATTAAACAGCTGCGTACATCAGTCTACCATCCCCAAACAGATGGGTTGGTAGAACGTTTTAATAAGACCCTTAAATCTATGCTCAAGAGAGTGGTACAAAGGGATGGGAAAGACTGGGACTGCCTGTTACCAGCTCTCCTGTGTGCTATCCAGGAAGTGCCCCAGGCCTCCGCTGGGTTTTCACCCTTTGAGTTGGTATATGGGCAGAGGCCTCGCTGACTACTGGACTTTGTTAAAGAGGAATGGGAAAGTGAACCTATTCAGCATAAGAGTGTTCTTGAATATGTCTCCCAAATGCAGGAGAGGATCCGAACTGTGATTCCACTAGTCTAGGAACATTTTCAAAAAGCCCAAGAGGCTCAACGACAGGTCTATAATAGGGCTGCTAAAATAAGCTACTTCCAAGTGGGGGATCGTAGCGGTGTTGATTCCCACTGTGGAAAGTAAATTCTTGGACAGATGACAAGGTCCCTTTAAAGTTGTAGAAAAAGCGTGAGAGGTAAATTATAGAGTCCACCAGCCAGGCAAGAGGAAACCATATAAGATATATCATGTAAAATTATTAAAGCCCTGGACAGACAGGGAACCGGAGAACTCCCTGGCTAGTGCAAGACTTGAGCCTCGGGTTGGGGTGGAGAGTGTCCAAGTAGCAAATACCCTGTTTAAAATCCAAAGTCAGCAGGCAAAGGAGTTCTTGCAGAGAAATAAAGAAACATTTTCAGACTTGCCAGGGTCCACTAGTGTCATGGAGCATGATATTATCACGGAACCAGGAGTCAAAGTTTTTGTCCAGCCCTACCGCATCCCAGAGCCTCAAAGGAAGGCCGTTTCAGAAGCAGTGAAGATGTTAGACCTGCAAATTATTGAAGAATTACAGAGTGAGTGGTCAAGCCAGATTGTGTTGGTACCGAAGCCCAATGGGACTCTGTGATTTTACAATGATTTCCGAAAACTTAATGAAGTTTCACGGTTTGTTGCCTACCCCATGCCCGGGTAGATGAGCTTATTGAGAGACTAGGTCCAGCTAGGTACATCACTACATTAGACCTTACCAAGGGGTATTGGCAAATCCCGTTGTCTAAGGCTGCTAGAGAGAAAACTGCTTTTTCTACCCCAGAGGGGAGTTTTCAGTACAAAAGACTGCAGACTGCTCCAGCCACATTCCAGCGAGCAATTGATAGAATTTTACGACCTCACCGGGAATATGCCTCAGTGTAATTGGACGACATAGTAATTTTTAGCAGAGACTGGGAATCACACTTGCCCAAAGTTCAGGCAGTGCTGGACTCTCTTTGGAAGGAGGGCTTTACAATAAACTCTGAAAAACGTGCTTTGGGAATGGAGGAGTTTAAATACCTGGGCTATATCGTGGGTAGATTGGTGGTAAAACATCAGGTCAGCAAGGTAGAGGCTATGCTGAATTGTCCCTCCCCCCTCACAAAAAAGCAGGTACATGCATTTCTGGGCATGGTGAGATACTACAGGAGGTTTGTACCCAACTTTGCTACGTTGGCGGCTCCATTGACCGATCTAAGGGTCGGAAATCGGCCACGGTGGAGTGGAATGCCAACGCTGAGAAGGCTTTTTTGGAGCTCAAGTTGGCACTGTGGCAACACCCTGTCCTGGTAGCACCCAATTTTTCAAAAGAGTTTGTCCAGACTGATGCTTCCGATGTAGGGTTGGGAGGCGGTGTTGTCACAGGTTCTTCACGGCGAGGAGCACCAGGTAGTCTTCCTCAGTAGGAAGTTGACCCCGCGGAGAAGAACTACGCTATAATTGATCAAGAGTGTCTGGCCATTAAGTGGCCACTGGAATCCCTCAGATATTACCTCTTGGGGAGGAAGTTTAGGCTGATTTCTGACCATGCCCCTTTAACATGGATGAGACAAGGTAAAGGGACTCCAGGAATTTAAATTTGTAGTGGAGCATAGGCCTGGGAGACTGCATCAAAATGCAGATGCCCTCTCCCGAGTCCATTGTTTTAGCTCCACTGTTGCCTTCACCTCCTTGGCATTGGGGCACGGGGGGGGGGGTATGTACAGGATGAGGTGGCTGGATCCTGGAAGGACGCTATTTCCCCTCTCTTTGGACTGTGGTCCCTTTACCAAGATAATCCTTGCATGCTGCTTTCTACACAACTCTTTAAGGAGAAATTCAATGAACTATGTGGTCTAATTTGGGCCTGAGGCTGGACTTCAACAAGAAACCCAGAGGGCACTTGAACTGGCCGTCCTGTCTTGCGCCCGCAAATTAGGACAAAATTATGTTGAGTATTTTGCAGGTGAGGGGCCATTGATATCGGCGAAACTGTTTAAGAAACATTTTATCCTACATTTTTGAACTTAAACTGAAAGAATATTTCCTTTGATTTACTGCCTGGGTTTCTTTTAGCTATCTCCTAAGTTCTCCAATGGGTTTTTTATTTTTGGACATTGTCTTCAATAGTGCTGTATATATGTACATATATGGTGATATATGAGATGACAATCTGTTCTTTAGCCAACTATTATTATGTTGTGGGTCTGCTACACACACACCTTGTATTTGTTGTTAATGTATGTAATGCATTACTGAGAAAAATATTCATCATTTTCAGCACCATGAATGAATTTTGTGGAGTCATGCAAATGGCCTGATTGTGGCAAATTATAAAGCACTGTGGGAGTTATTTACTAAAGGAAAATCCACTTTGCACTCCAAGTGCACTTAAAAGTGCACATGAAACTGCACTTGTAGTGTTAAGTGGATCTGCCTTTAGTAACTAACCCCCATTGTCACTGTAAACGCCAACTTAATAAAAAACTGCTATTGAGCATTGACAGAAGAAGCCACACGTTGTTGTGTAGAAAACATTTTACTCAAAGCACATTCACATGTGCATTAGAAAAGGGTTTTTGAACAAATCAACATCTTTGGTGTATTTTTTTTCCACATTGTAAATATCTTTTTTTTTTTTTTGGTTAAACAGGCATGTTTCAAAGCATAACATATACAACTCAGGAACTTACAAAGTTTAACTTTGACAAAATACTTACTTTTTTGCAGCACTCTCTGATGCTTCTGTACCGATCGTGCTCCCTCAATTTGAGGTCTGACCATCGTTTCCTCAGTTGATCATTGGATCGCCGTACCCCAAAATTCCTGTGCAGACTCTTCACAACTTTAAGCATGATCTTGGCCTTTCTCACATTTGGGTTTGGGTACGGTCCATACTTCCCATCATAGTCGGCCCTCTTGAAGATGTCCACCGTCTCCATCATCTCTATGAAGGCCATAATTGGGGCCTTCAATCTCCTCTGGGATCGGGAAGGTTCGGAGCTCCAGCCTATCGTTTTTGCACCTGTTGTCTCTTTAGCATGTGCTCTCCCACTACACCGAAAGAGAAGGAGTGGGGAATATACTAGAAAGAACGTCAGGGGCGGGTGGAGTTTCACACATGCACAGCGTATATAGAGCAGAACATGCGTGCGTCATACGTATGATCAATGAGCGGAGGACGAAGTAACGGAAGCGGTGATCGTTATAACAAAGGTACAATTTTAAGTTGGTGCATCAGTGGCCTATACTGCTTATAGATTGAGGCCTATATTGGGTCAAGATTAGGAGAGTTTTGCCTGACATTAGGGTTTGTCTTGTGTTGTGTCTTGCAAAGAAAATGGATCTATCCAATGATGTATTTATTTATTCCCATATTCATTGATATATACAGGGAGCTGCCCTGTCTGTGGCTACCTGCCACAGACAGGGCCAGACATAACAATTACCTATAGAGGAAGGCAGCGCTGGATCAATTGCTGCAATTTGTGAAACTGGTGATCCCCACAGCAGTCATCCCCTATTTGAAGGCCCTAATTGGTAGCATAAGGAGCACTTATAATAGGGAGTGCAAGAAGGTACAGGATTCCCAGAGATCAGGAGCTGCAGCAGATGACATTTATGTACCCAGTCTGTGGTACTATGACAGACTGCATTTTCTGCCAGGCCAGACTGAACCCAGGCCACTACACCTACCAGTGAGATAAAACAAAAGGGGGGGGGGGGGTAACAATAAATAACTGTATGCTTATTACTACTCAAGACAGCGTAGTTAAGAAAAAGCAATTAAACTGTAGCACAACAGTATGTAACGGTGAAAAATGTCAAAAAATGTGTGCTCAGCACACTTAACCTAGGGAGTGGGCGGAAGGGATAAAGGTGTGTCGCTCACGCTGGATGCGAGTGAGCTGGGGACAGGGGCTTTGATATAGTCAGGTTTTTTCCGCCGGTTTGGTTGTGATGTTCTTGGTGGAGTCAGACGATGAGCCAGAGGAGTTTGATTGACCTGTGTCTCTCAGGGCAAGAGGGAGGAGGCCCCAATTGGTCAGCTTTTTATATCCATTTTTTGGGGTGAGGATCGGGATGATTTTTTGTTGATGGGTGACCAATAATTTGGTTGGAAAGCCCCACTTGTACGTTATATTTTCCTGTTGGAGAATAGAGGTAACAGGGGAGAAAGCCCTGCGCATCTCCATCGTGGCCGGAGATAGGTCAGTGAAGAGCTTAATGTTAGCATACGGGGCTGGCATGGTTTTCAGGGTTCTAGCGGAAGAGACTATTTGTTCTTTGACCTGGAAGAAACATATGCGGGCCAGAACATCCCTAGGAATGTCATCTGGGAGGCGTAATGGTTTAGCAATTCTATGGGCTCAATCTATGAGCATGTCATGTGCGTTTAGGCGTGGAAGTAAGGTTGATATGAGGTGTTGCAAGTATGGGGTTAAATCGCTCGGTTTGATCCACTCAGGAATGCCTCTGAATTTGATATTGTTCCATCTAGAACGGTCTTCCAAATCAGCTAATTTCATTTTGATGTGGTGGATTTCTTCCGTGTGATGGTCCTGCGTGTCCAGCATTTCATTATGTGCTTTAGAGTAATCTTGAAGATTTTCTTCTAGAGCATCAGTGTGTTCCTCAATGCAATCAATTCTATCATGCATTTGGGAAACAGAGATCTGAAGCTCCCTGTGTAAATCCTGCTGCAGTGTGAGAAGCATAGATTTTAGTGTGGTACAGTGTTATCTGTTGCAGGTATGGCAGCCAGGGATGGGGTAGTGTGGGATCCATGTGTCCCGGCCACAACAGCAGACCAGAGCTGTTTTTTGGCATGTGGCTCCTTGTTTGGGGAGTGTGCAGGGGAGGTAGCCAGTCTCTTGCCTCTGTCAGCGATGAGCCCTCCTGGGGAGTCTGCTGGAGGGAGGAGAGTGTCCATGTTTTCTCCCAGAGGCTGCATCCTGCGAAAGGTGTTGCGTTGTCTGGTGGCTCGGTGAGGATGCGGAGACAGCGCGGGGAGAGGCGCAGGCGTCAGCAACATCTTGGGGCCTGTGCATGGTGGCGGCCGGCGGATAGTAGTCCGTCAAACGGCGAGGCTTAGACGGGTTATACTGCTGCCTCGACATGCCCCGGTACGTCCCTGTTCCTTCCCCGCTCTGGTGGCATGAGCTGGGGGAAGGATCGTCACTGAGGGTTGCCGTTATCCAGGCCGTGGAGCGGAGCTCGGAGATCAGGCAGCCATCCTGGTCCGCAGCACGCCACACCCCCAGTCTTTTCTATTTATTAACAGTCATGAGCTGCAAATTGTGTGTTGATGAACCAGAAACTAAAACTATATCCCTTTTTCAGACACAGGAAAGACTCAGCAGGCCGTGGAAAGTGGCAGCCAGGAGGTGGCTGGGCCCAGTAGCCTGCCCGAAATCACAGGTCCTTCCCCTTGGCCTTCTACAAAAAAGTGCCAGGAAGAGGAGTGTTTTAGTTCAAAAAGGGCAGTTTGTGACTAGGCAGGTACATTTCAAAAATACAATGTCAAATTAACCACTTTCAGACCGGACCATTTTGCTGGTAAATGACCAGAGGTCTTTTTACACTTTGGCACTGCGCTGCTTTAACTGGTAATTGCGCGGTCATGCAATGTTGTACCCAAACAAAATTTGCGTCCTTTTCTTCCCACAAATAGAGCTTTCTTTTGATGGTATTTGATTGCCTCTGCGATTTTTATTTTTTGCGATATAAACGTAAAAAGACCGCAAATTTTGAAAAAAAATGATATTTTCTACTTTTTGTTATTAGAAAAATCCAATAAACTCAATTTTAGTCATACATTTAGGACAAAATGTATTCAGCCACATGTCTTTGGTAAAAAAAAAGTCAATAATTGTATATTTATTGGTTTGCGCAAAAGTTGTCACATCTACAAACTAAGGTACGTTTTCTGGAATTTACGCAGCTTTTAGTTTACGACTGCCTATCTCATTTCTTGAGGTGCTAAAATGACAGGGCAGTACAAAACCCCCCCAAATGACCCCATTTTGGAAAGTAGACCCCCTAAGGAAATTGATAAGAGGCATGTTGAGCCCATTGAATATTTTATTTTTTTGCCTCAAGCGATTGAATAATGACAAAAAAAAATTTTATTTTTTTTTTTTACACAAAGTTGTCACTAAATGATATATTGCTCACACATGCTATGGGCGTATGTGAAATGACACCCCAAAATAAATTCTGCTGCTTCTCCTGAGTACGGGGATACCACATATGTGGGACTTTTTGGGAGCCTAGCCGCGTACAGGGCCCCGAAAACCAAGCACCGCCTTCAGGCTTTCTAAGGGCGTAAATTTTTGATTTCACGCCTCACTACCTATTACAGTTTTGAAGGCCATAAAATGCCAAGATGGCACAAAACCCCCACAAATGACCCCATTTTAGAAAGTAGACACCCCAAGCTATTTGCTGAGAGGCATGTTGAGTCCATGGAATATTTTATATTTTGCCACAAGTTGCGGGAAAATTACAAACTTTTTTTTTTTTTTTTTTTTTTTCACAAAGTTGTCACTAAATGATATATTGCTCATGCATGCCATGGGCATATGTGAAATGACACCCCAAAATAAATTCTGCTGCTTCTCCTGAGTACGGGGATACCACATATGTGGGACTTTTTGGGAGCCTAGCCGCGTACGGGGCCCCGAAAACCAAGCACCGCCTTCAGGCTTTCTAAGGGCGTAATTTTTTGAGTTCACTTCTCACTACCTATTACAGTTTTGAAGGCCATAAAATGCCAAGATGGCACAAAACCCCCACAAATGACCCCATTTTAGAAAGTAGACACCCCAAGCTATTTGCTGAGAGGCATGTTGAGTCCATGGAATATTTTATATTTTGCCACAAGTTGCGGGAAAATTACAAACTTTTTTTTTTTTTCACAAAGTTGTCACTAAATGATATATTGCTCACGCATGCCATGGGCATATGTGAAATGACACCCCAAAATAAATTCTGCTGCTTCTCCTGAGTACGGGGATACCACATATGTGGGACTTTTTGGGAGCCTAGCCGCGTACGGGGCCCCAAAAACCAAGCACCGCCTTCAGGCTTTCTAAGGGCGTTACAGTTTTGAAGGCCATAAAATGCCAAGATGGCACAAACCCCCCCCCCCAAATGACCCCATTTTAGAAAGTAGACACCCCTAAATTTAGGGGTACACTAGTGAGACTAGGTAATAAATGGCGGGTGCCCTGAAACTATAAAAAAATAACTAACCAACCAGCGTCACCTGTAACAGTTATATGGTGATCACTGGTGAAAGGGTTAACTAGGGGGCAATCAGGGGGCTTTATGCGGTAGTATATGGGGTGTCCCTGGCGCTATAAAAAGCTGCGGCGAACCTAAATACCTACCTGCCTAACTAGCGTCACCTGTGACACTAATACAGCGATCAGAAAAACGATCGCTTATTAGGCTGGGTTCACACTGGAGCGATGCGGGAACGCCACGAATGCGCGGCGGGTTCCCGCATCGCATGCCTCCCGGCGGCAGTTCACACTGCCCTATGCGAACTGCTGGGAGTGTCAGTGAAATGTTAATGACACCCCCAGATCAGTTCGCATATCGCAGTGCGATCTGCAAACTTGGATCGCATGGTGTGAACACCCATGCGATCCGATTCTGCTGCGGACCAAAAAAAGGGTCCCGTGCGAGTTTGCGGCGGGTGCGGCGGGTGCGACACGAATTCAGCCATACTATCTGTATAGCTGAACTCGAATCGCACAGAGATCGGATGTGATTTGCACTGCAGTGCGGTGCGAATCACATCCGTTCTCATAAACCGCTGCAATGTGAACCCAGCCTTAGTGACACTGGCGACGGGGGGTGATCACGGGGTTAAACCTTTATTGGGGGGGTTAGGGGGGTACCTTAGAACTAAAGGGGGCTAACCCTAACTGCCCTAACAGTTATTAGTCACAAATGACACCTGCCGGGTGATCAGGGGGTTAAACCTTTATTAGGTAATAAATGGCGGGTGCCCTGAAACTATAAAAAAATAACTAACCAACCAGCGTCACCTGTAACAGTTATATGGTGATCACTGGTGAAAGGGTTAACTAGGGGGCAATCAGGGGGCTTTATGCGGTAGTATATGGGGGTCCCTAGCGCTATAAAAAGCTGCGGCGAACCTAAATACCTACCTGCCTAACTAGCGTCACCTGTGACACTAATACGGCGATCAGAAAAATGATCGCTTATTAGGCTGGGTTCACACTGGAGCGATGCGGAAACGCCGCGAATCCGCAGCGGGTTCCCGCATCGCATGCCTCCCGGCGGCAGTTCACACTGCCCTATGCGAACTGCTGGGAGTGTCAGTGAAATGTTACTGACACCCCCAGATCAGTTCGCATATCGCAGTGCGATCTGCAAACTCGGATCGCATGGTGTGAACACCCATGCGATCCGATTCTGCTGCGGGCCAAAAAAAGGGTCCCGTGCGAATTTGCGGCGGGTGCGGCGGGTGTGGCGGGTGCGGCGAATGGCTGAACTCGAATCGCACAGAGATCGGATGTGATTTGCACTGCAGTGCGGTGCGAATCACATTCGTTCTCATAAACCGCTGCAATGTGAACCCAGCCTTAGTGACACTGGCGACGGGGGGTGATCACGGGGTTAAACCTTTATTGGGGGGGTTAGGGGGGTACATTAGAACTAAAGGGGGCTAACCCTAACTGCCCTAACAGTTATTACAGTCACAAATGACACCAATGCAAAAAAAAAAAAACAAAAAAAAAAAAATGACATTGGTGTCACTGTGACTGGGGGGCAGGGGTAATTGGGGGGGTGATCGGGGGGTAAAGGGGGGGTGTGAGTGTGCCTGGCATGTTCTACTGTGTGTGGGATGTGTTGGTGCAACTCACTGATCCGCTCTCCTCCGTGTCGGAACGAAAAATACCGACACGGAGGAGAGAATACATCACTTCCTCTCCTGTGTTTACATTACAGGAGAGGAAGTGATGTCACCGGGGATTTCCATTCGTCGGGAGCGATCGCGAGGGGGTGGCCATGAATGAATGGCCGTCCCCTCGTCCGGGATCGCTCCCGAACGAAAACCGACCGCCGCAGGCACCGGGCGGGGGCCCGATCGGGCCCCCGACCCGCGGGAGGCAAATCACGTACATGTACGTGCTTATGCCTGCCCGTGCCATTCTGCCGACGTACATCGGCGTGCGGCGGTCGGCAAGTGGTTAAGGGACACCAACCAACCTCCTTGGTGTTGTGGTAACTTGACACACAAAACGAGAAATAATATTATGGAGAGCACTAAAAAAATGCAGATCTTGATAAAAAATAAAAATAAAAAAAACAGACCAAAAAAAAAGAAACCAAAAAACAAACAAAAAAAATTATTATGGAGATCTGATGAAAAACAAAATTAATATTATTCAGGAGATCATGAGAAATAATAAAGAAATCAGTTTGTGAGAAGCAAAACAACTTAATTCTTCTTGCATTCTAAAGAAGAATCTGCGCTGCATTAAACTATTTTAAAAATTGCAGCACGACAAATGTGCTATCTCCATTATGAACGCTAGTTTTACCAGACCAAGCCTTACTCAAACTGCAAGCATATGAGGCAAAAACCTAATGTTTTTGCTATCTCTCTGATTTTATTTTTTATTTTTTCAGCCTAATGATGGATTGCTTCACTGATAGCGACAGCTCTTTGGATCTCATATTGAGAGTTGATAGCAACAGATTCCAAATGCAAATAGCACACTTGAAATTAACTCTGGAGCTTTTACCTGCTCCTTGTAAATAGGATAATGAGGCGATAACACACACCTGGCCATGGAACAGCTGAGCAGCCAATTGTCCCATTACTTTTGGTCCCTTAAAAAGTTCACCTGATTTGGATGTAAATACCCTCAAATTAAAGCTGAAAGTCTTGTTTGTTTCATTTCAAATCCATTGTGGTGGTGTATAGAGCCAAAAAGATTAGAATTGTGTTGATGTCCCAATATTTATGGACCCGACTGTATGTCCTGTATTTGTATGTTCTGCAGCACATTTTGCATACGCTGTACGATCTGTGACCTTTTTGTATTCAAACCTTTTACTTTTGCTACTGTATGGGTTAATGTTACATCCTCAGATTTTTAGTAAATAAAAACATTTTAAATGAGAAAACATGGTCTATGAATACTAATGCTGTGTCCTGTACTGTATGATTACAATAATCCTTTTTGATTTTGCTATCCTCCACAAAATCAAGGGGGAGAGCCATTGTAGTGTGTATGGAAACCAAAGATTCCAAGGGTGCTGTAAGTTTTCTGATGAATGCAAATATATTAGCAGAACAAATCTGCTTTAGTCAAATAGACTGCCTGAGAATGAGCTAGAATCAGAAGATGGGAGTGATGTCAATAGGACACTAATGTAATTTATATTAGGTCATCAGCAAAATGTCTGTTATTCAGTCCACTTGTCCCAGCTCCCCTGTTCTTGTAATCTATCATTGTTAAGTGAGCACAATAGGTGTCAGAGAAATGTATAATAGGTAATTCAAAGTTAATATCTCCCCTAACTTTCGCCTATGCATACCCTTACTGTATATACTGAGCACTGCAGATTTTGTGTAACCAGAAATGGTCCACATTAAAGGAAACCCTGCCTTACCTTGTCCATGTCGTTGGACACATTAAGGGTCTAGGTTCCACCAGTCATGGCAGGCCTGGGAAACACAGTTGGACCATGGCCCTGGACCTGTATAGCACCCTGCAGCTAACACCACTGTTTCAACAATGTGCCATTGGGCCAATTGCCTGAAGCAAACATTACAGGCTGGCACACTACTGTGGAGTTTGGGTACGCTGCTCAAGATACTTTTCTGGAAACTGCTAGATAGCTCAGGGCAAAAAGAAGTCAAATCTTAAAGTGGTTGTAAACCCTTACAAACCACTTTGACCTACAGGTAAGCCTAGATTAAGGCTTACCTGTAGGTCCAAGAAATATCTCCTAAACCTATACGGTTGCCCGAAGACAGGCACCGCTGTCTACGGCCGTAGACAGCGGAGCGCAGGCACACTGAGCGCGGCATTTACAATAATGGAGCTGCCGCGCGTGTCGGCTCCCGTGCGCATGCGCGGGAGTGACGTCATTGCGGCTCCGCCGAATGACAGCGGCGGAGCTGCGGGACCCCACCGAAAAGATGGATGCGCCGGACTACAGGGGACAGCGGTGACATCGCTGGCTCCTGTGTCAGGTAAGTGACACATAATGGGCTACTATGCGATGCATAGTAGTCCATTATGCTTTGCTTTTGCAGGGAATGAAAGAGGAAGTAAACTCATCAGGGTTTACTTCCTCTTTAAGGACATTAGCATAAAAAATAGGATTTTTGTACTCCTCGTTAAATCCTTTTCTCTGACGTTCACTGACTGACACAGCTCCATTAATCTTGACCACAGGGTTGTTATGCCACATTCAGGAGAGGACTAGGCAGAACATGTTATACATGTGAAAAAACAGAACTTTAGAGGTCCGCCCAGGGGGTGGTCCCTCCAGTAACATCCCCTCAGCCTGCCTCCTGCAGCTCAGTACGTCAACAAGCAATATAACGTAAACCAATAGGAGGGGAGGGTGCTGTTTCAGTGAACTTCAGTGAAAAGGAGTTTACAGTGAGTACAAAAATCCTATTTTCTCTTTTGTTCACTGACGGACATGGCTCCATTAATCTTGACCTTAGGGACGTCCCCAAGCAGTGTCATACCGAGGGGTGGGAAGAGCATAAAAAAACTTCACCCACAACCAGAAGTGCTCCCTAACAGGGGAGTCACCACCTTATCTAGCCACATCAGAACTTGCGGTCAACAATGCAATAGTGCATTATACTCAAAAGTAACCATTTTCTTTAAACGGAAAAAAGAGTGCAGAATTGCAACATTACACAACCGCCTGCAAAACTTTGCAGCCAAAGCAGGCATCAGACGATGCGCTTACATCCACTTTGTAGAATTTGGTAAAAAGTATGAATGGACGACCAAGTTACCGCCTCACACACTTGAGCGACTGACGCTTGATGTCGGTATGCCCAAGAGTTTCCAAATGCCCTGGCAGAATGGGCCATGACAGAAAAGGGAGGCACCTGCCCCTTCAAGGTGTAGGCCTGTACCACAATCTGTCTGATCCACCTAGAAATGGTGGCCGACAAGACTAACATACCTTTCTTCGGACCAGCTACTGAAATGAACAGAGAGTCTGACCTCCAAAAGGGAGCCGTGGCAGACAAATACACCCTTAGAGCCCTGTCCATGTCCAGGGAATAAAGGGCCACCTCTTTAGGATGTGTCGGTTTAGGACACAGAGATGGTAACACAATGTCTTCATTGATGTGAAGAGCAGAATCCACCTTCAGCAGAAAAGAAAGTTGCGGACGCAATACCATCTTACCCTTATGGATAACCAGGTAGGGCTACTTGCAAGACAAGGCCGCCAATTCAGAAACCCTCCTGGCCGAAGTAATGGCCACCTTCTGAGAAAGAGTCAACAAAGCAATTTTCCTGATGTTCTCAAACAGTGGTTTCTGAAGCGCTGATAGCACCAGGTTCAGATCCCACGGGGGTAAAGGTGAACGCACCAGAGGGACTACATGCCGGACCCCTTGAATAAAAGTGCTCACTAAAGAGTGAGACGCCCAGGGTCGTTGGAAAAAAAAACAGCCAAGGGTGATATTTGTCGTTCAATGGTGCTTAAGACCAATTTCTGGTCTACTCCTCGCTGTAGGAACAGCAGGATCCTGGAAACTGAATAAGTGCGCAGACGCCACCCCAACTCCTCACACATGGAGATGTAGGCCTTCCAGGTACAATGGTATATATTCCGAGAAGAAGATGTTCATGCCCTCAACATAGTTGAAATCACAGAGTCCGACAGGCCCCGATTCCTTAGCACCTCGCTTTCAACAGCCATGCCGTTAAAACCAGTGATGGTAAAGCAGGATGGAGAATCGGACCTTGACACAGAAGGTCCTCCCACAACGGTAGTCGCCAGGGAGCATCCGCACCCAGGCGTACTAGGTCGGTGTGCCAGGGACGCCGAGGCCAATTGGGACAATCAGTATAATTGGAATCCCCTCGGTCTCCACTCTGTGGAGCAGACGTGGTAGTAGCTTTAGCAGAGGAAAGGCGTAGATCAGTCTGTACTGATCCCATGGAGCCAACAGCCCGACTGACGCGCCTGCCCAAGGATATCTTGTCATAGATACGAATCTTGACACCTTTCGATTGAGACGGGAGGCCAGAAGATCCACATATGGTGTGCCCCATCGTAGGCACAGTAGCCTGAACACCTCTGGATGCAACGCCCATTCTTCTGGGTCCAGCATCTGGCGACTTAGGCAGTCCGCCTGCCAGTTTTCTACTCTCGAGATGTAAATGGCTGACAAGGATGGTACATGTTGTTCTGTCCACTGAAAGATGTGAGCGACTTCCCATGCTCTAGCCGAGATTCTTGTTTCTCCTTGATGGTTGACATATGCCACCACCGTGGCGTTGTCTGGCTGGATCCTGATCGGACGCCCTAATAGTCATCGACCATGTGAAGAGGCATAGCCTGATCGCTCGGAGTTTGAGCACATTGATCGGCAACCTGGATTCCTCCCCCGACCAGAGGCTCTGGGTCGACTGTACTATCTGTACTCCACCCCAGCCGGTCAAGCTGGCATCTGTTGTGAACACAGTCCAATGTAGAAGTAGGAACGACTTCCTGGACCGAAGTGCCAGGGACCTCAGCCACCAGAGCAGGGAGTCTCTGACTGACTGGCTCACCTGAATCTGCAGATCCAGGGATAACGGAGATTTGCCCATTTTGTCAATATCTCCTTCTGCTAGACTCTGGTGTGAAACTGGGCGTATGGTACATGCAGCAGCGCAGCGACTACCCGTGCGGGTCATCAATAGTTTTACTGCGGCTCTGAGAGTCTGCAGCTTGTCTGAAGGGAGAAAAAGTCTCGCTTCCATATCCAGCAGTAAACCTAGGTACTCCAAGCACCAAGCACTGAGTCGGTATGAGCGCCGACTTTTTATAGGTTCAACAGCCACCCAAATTCCTGCAGGGTTTGCAGGGTGATCGCCACATCCTCCTTTAATTCTGAGGTGGAAGCTGCTCTCAGAAGGAGATTGTCCAGGTAACTTACAATTGCGATCCGGCATTGTTGCAACAATGCCAAAATTGGAGCCACTATCTTGGTAAAGACTTAGGGTGCTGAAGCCAAGCCAAAAGGGAGAGCCAGAATCTGGTAGCGGGCTTCCCCAACTGCAAATCGCTGCCTGAGGCATATGGGCATGGGCAGGTACGCATCCTGGATGTCCAAAGACGCCAGGGAGTCCCCTTGCTGGAGTGCGGCGACCACTGAGCGAACTGATTCCAATCGGAACCTCTGTACTTTAGCAAAGCAATTGAGGCTTTTAGGTCCAAGATTGGATGTACCCCTTCCTTTTTTGGGGACTATAACAGATTGGAGTAGAATCCCATGGACCCTTTCCGAGCTCGGAACAGGCACGATCACCCTGCGGCTTAGCAGGTCCCATAATGCCCCCAATAGTGCCTCCCAGCGAGCCAGGAATAAGGGTATGCTGGAGAATCTGTTTGGTGGTCAAGAGAGGAACTCTATTTTGCAGCCAGAAGAAATCAATTCGCAGACCCATTGGTCGGATAGCCGAGAGGCCCACTGGGCTGCAAACTCCCAAAGGCGACCCCCCCGCCCATCAAACCTTCTTGCCGTAGCCCTTTTGCTTGCAGGCTTGTTAGGCTTGCGGTTCCAGGGATGCTTTTGTCCCTCCGAGGTCGTCCTGTCGGACTGGGAGCTTTTAGCCAAAGTCCCGGACGGATGAAAAAGCCTCACGGAAAATGAGGGCCTGGCATGGCTCCTTAGTCTTCCTGGCCTGTGGGAGCAAGGTACTCTTCCCACCTGTGACATTCTTAAAAATGTCATCCAACAAGGCTCCAAAGAGCCGCTCACCAAGGAAGGGTAGATCCATCAAGGCTTTTTTAGATGCCTTGTCCGCTGACCAGCATTTTAGCCAAATCAGGCGTCTCAGCACCACTGCTGACATTGAAGCTCTGGATAGCAGAGGAAGCATATCCAGAGCCGCGTGACACACATACTTAAGGCCGAGCACTAACTGGTCTGCTAGTTCCACACAGATGGGAGTCGACTGCTGCTCCAATTTGCGGTGCAAAAGTTTTGCCCATTCAGTAAGTGTCTGCGACACAAGTGCTGTGGCCAGTACTGGTCGTATTGCTGACCCCACAACCATAAACAAGGAATGGGCCACTGCCTTGGTCTTCCTGCCCGTGGGGTCCTTAAACACAAGAGTCCCCTCTACCGGGATCGTGCTTACTTCAATTAACCTGGATACTGGGGGTTCCATGACCGGAGGAGCCGGCCATTATTTAAGAAGGCTCTCCTAAAAGGGGTAATGCACCGCCATGCTTTTTGGGACCGCCCCCATTCCTTGTATATGAACTTATCGAAATAAGTCAGATACGGAAACACCTTAGGTGCACGGGCTGGCTTACAGGACCGCTACTTCAGCAGAAGGACCTGCTGTATCCTTAATCTTCAGGGTATCAAGCACAGCTGTAATAAGTGCTCCAACTAGCGATTTTCTTGCGCGGAACCGGATGGGGCTCATCCTCACTGTCCGATCGGTCCTGGTCAGCGTCATCTGAAGCAATAGAGCAGGGGCCGTCAGTCTCAGTGGGGCCCGAGTCTGCGTCCGAGCTCTTCCCAGAGGATGAGGGTGGGGGGTCAGGGACCACTTTTTACCACCTTTGCGCCTGGCACACTGCCTCCACCCTGGCAACGAACATTTTAAGGACCACCTACAAAGCATCCAAAAGCAATGCACTGTTTTCAGACGAGCCGGTTGCAATTGCAGGGAGTTTGGGGGAAGAAACATTAGTTTCTGAAGCCATGCTGACCCACCCTGTCTGCCACCCTTGGGGACTTAGGTCAGGTGCACAGTCCCACCCTCTTAGCTGCTGCAGACTGAGGGGCCCCCACCGCAGAACTCACCACCCTGACCGAGTTCTGCGCCATTCAGCCACAAGTGCCTGCTTCCTGTGTCCCAGTTCCCAGGTGTACTGAGTGAGAAACCGCGCTGTTCTGGGCAGCAGAGACCAGCGCTGAACATAAAAACCACGCTGAGCTACAAAAAATGGCCATCGGCCGCCCAGTATAAAGGACATAATCACAGGGAAAATGGCCGCCAAACTACAGCAAAAAGTCCCAACCATGCTTTCCACTGAGGCACACCAAAAATGGGCAAACAACTGTACACAGAGAAAGGAGAGTTAAAATGGAGGCAGAACAGCGCTATGGCGATCAGCACATGCAGACCTCCCAGCAGGGAGACCACAGACACCCAGCGCAGCCCCCAAACTAAGGTGAAAGCCCCCCAGGGGACCCCTGGCTACAGGCACACACACCGCTCAGCAGCCCATCATGCAGTATCCCCCAAGGGGGAGGGAAGATCGGGACAGGGAGAGAAGAGAGGGAGGAGAGGGACCCCCGAATCGACCTCCCAGGGAATGCTCAGCTGCTCAACCCCACTGAGGCAGGGAGAGCTGTACAGTGCCAAGCTGGCTCGCATCAGGAAACGCAAAAAGTTTATTTTCCTTTCCCAATAAGCAACGCATCGCTGACATTGAGGCTGGGTTCACACTGGTGCAGGGATCCGAATTGGATTCCCGCCAATACCAGGCACTGTATTTGGTATGAATCTTAAGGGAAAACTCCACGCCAAATTTTAAATAAAAAAACGGCATGGGTTCCCCCTCGGGAGGCATACCAGGCCCTTAGGTCTGGTAGGCTTTTTAAATGGAACCCCCTACGCTGAAAAATTGGTGTGGGTCCCCCCAAAATCCATACCAGACCCCTATCCGACCACGCAGCCCAGTTGGTGAGGAAAGGGGGTGGGGACCAGCGATTGCCCCCCCCGAACCGTACCAGGCCGCGTGCCCTCAACATGGGGTGGTGGGTGCTTTGGGGGCACCCCCCACCCCAAAGCACCTTGTGCCCATGTTGATGAGGACAAGGGCCTCTTGCCGACAACCCTGGCCATTGGTTGTCGGGGTCTGCGGGCAGGGGGCTTATCGGAATCCGGGGGCCCCCAGATACCGGCCCCCCACCCTATGTGAATGAGTATGGGGTACGATGTACCCCTACCCATTCCCCTGGTGAAAAAAAGCATAAACACCACAAGTTTTTAAAATAATTTATTACACAGCTCCGGTGGTCTTCTTCCATCTTGGGGGGTCTTCTCGCCGGACTCCTCCACTAACTTCTGCTCTTTTACTAGCTCTTTTACTAGCGGAGGAGCCCGGCTTTCTTCTTTGTTGTCGTCGCCGCCGCCCGGGGGTCGTCTTCTGACTTCAGGGTCTTCTGCTCTTCTGGGGTCTTGTCCCGCTCGTCGGTTCTTCTGCCGGGCCTTCACTATCGTCTTATAGCTCTTTTACTAGCGTTGGCCTGGTCTTCTGTCGCCGCCGCCTTCTTCTCTTCTTCTTCCTTGCGATGTTGACAAAATGCTCTCTGGCCGCAATGGCAGGGACAGCACCCGTGACCCCGCCCCTTATACCTATATAAGTCGCTGCACAGTGCGTCCCTGCCATTGTGGCCAGAGAGAGCGTTGTGTCAACATTGCAAAGAAGAACAAGAGAAGAAGAGAAGGCGGTGGCGGCAGCGACAGAAGACCGGGCCAACGCTAGCAAAAGAGCTGTAAGAAGATAGCAGAGGCCCGGCAGAAGAACCAAAGAGCGGGACAAGAACCCGAAGTCGGAAGAAGACCCCCGAATGGCGGCGGCGACGAAGAAGAAAGCCGGGCTCCTTCGCTAGTAAATGAGCAGAAGATAGCGGAGGAGTCCGGCGAGAAGAACCCCCCCCCCCAAGACCGAAGAAGACCACCGTAGCTGTCTAATAAATTATTAAAAAAACTTGTGTTTTTTTATTTACACTTTTTTTCACCAGGTGAATGGGTACATCGTACCCCATACTCATTCACATACCTGCACTTGAGAAAGGAGCGCGCATGCCCGAACGAGGCTTGCACAAGCTCAGAAACGCGTTGTGCTTTCGGGTACCCCCCCGGCTGACGTCACACGCTGTCTATGAGCCAGTCTGAATCTCTGTGCATCACAGAATACAGCAGAGCTTCCCCTAGCGCGCTGTGGAGGAGGATTCATCCAGTAACAGCACCAGCGAAAGGGAACAGTGATTTGACTATCAAACGGAGGACAATAATAATTATGGATGTAAGTGAGACTTTTATTAATTGTATAAAATAAATGCACTTTTTAATGATTTGGCGCTCTTCTATATATTCCTTTATTGGTATCCTATTCATGAGATGACTTCACTCTAAAGAAGCAGCTGCCACAGGTGATTGTGCACATACATCCCTTATCCTCTAAGGACAGCAAGCAACCTTTCTGGATTTTCAGCAAATTCCAAGTACTGTTTTCTCAGATAACTTTTTTAAAAAACATCTTGCTTTGATAAAAACTGTTTTGAATTTATTTTAATGAACAATACAGACTGAACTGAAAAGGACACACCAGTATCTTTTAAATCTTTTAAAGCGCTAGTATCTTGTGTTGTTTTTTTATCATATACTCATTCACATAGGGTGGGAGGCCGGTATCTGGGGGCCTCCTTATTAAAGGGGGCTCCTGGATTCCGATAAGCCCCCAGCCCGCAGACCCAAACAACCAACGGCCAGGGTTGTTGGGAAGAGGCCCTTGTCCTCATCAACATGGGGACAAGGTGCTTTGGGGTGGGGGGGCCGCAGGGCGCCCCCTTCCCCCAAAGCCCCCAACCCCCATGTTGAGGGCACGCGGCCTGGTACGGTTCAGGAGGGGGGGCACTCGCTTGTCCCCACCCTCTTTCCTGACTGGCCGGGCTGCGTCCTCGGATGGGGTCTGGTATGGATTTTGGGGGGACCCCACGCAGTTTTTTCGGCGTAGGGGCTCCCCTTAAAATGGGACAACTAGAGGTGTAATTAACCAGAACAATAAACAAGATGGGGAAAAACACTCTAGTGGAAAAGAAAAAAAAAAAAAAAAAAGACACACAGCAATAAATATAGGGGTTTTAAACGGCCATTCGATTTTTACATGTAGTCCAATAAAAGTTAATTTCTTTCCAGGGGTTTCCACAAGCAGGGCTGCCACCAAAGAGGAACTGAAACCAAGTTTCCAGATTGCTGCAATACAAATACAAAGAAAGGTGCGCCTCTGGGTGCAGATTTTTTTAAAAGTACGATTTTATTTTTAGACTTTTTGGTAAAAAACTCAAATTTTTAACGAAAATTTAGAGCATTAAGATCCATCCAAACAATTCGATCAGTCATCACCTCCGCCGATTCAGTCTGCCTGGCCGCTTTTCCATATGTATCCACCGTTTGAATGTGAAGCTGCCGGCCACGGTGGACACAGTGTTGTCAAATGAAAAGGAGGCTTGAGGCGCTGCTGTGAGTGGGACGCGGGGAGATGACGTCACTAATCAGCGATGCATTTCCTGAGCGTACAGGTCGTGATGGGGAGGCGACCGCGCTCCTTCTTCAAAGCTAGTGATGGATATTGGTAGCGGCGTAAAGTAGGGATGGAAGGGGGAGTGACTTAAGATGCTCTTTTACAAAACAAGACTAAAAAAGGGGAGGAAAAACAAACTATAAAGTCAATCTGCCCATCTCGCAACAGCGCTGAAAGCTGACACATAGCACAGTCCTCAGACACAGATCACATAAACATGAATACAATAGAAAAAAGCCATCAAGTTATTGCTTTCTATTGGCTATAACAAACAGTGCTAAACTCATATGACACTACTCAAGACAATATATTTTAAGAAAAACATAATAAGGTAAATACAAATAGAATAAATATAAATGTAAATAAAAAATTAACTTGAATGGTAAAATTAAAAGAATTAAAACTAGTTTAAGAATAAAAATTAAATATTAATACTAAATAATAATTCATAATAATAATAAAGATAATAAGCTAAACCTGAACTAACATATGAAAAATAACGATTGTTTAATATGTGGTCTACTTATACAACTATACGTGTAGTTGCACATGCAGCTTATGTGTGTCCATGTGGTTGCACAGTGAAGGATAGATACATATGTATTGTGCGGTGAAGGCACATACACAACATCCACTAACTCCTGCAGACACCGGAACACTACACAAGGCCGCCGCGCTGCTAGCGCCCACTAACTCTGGCAGATGGCTCAATTAGAGAAGAGCAACAATGGGTAGATACAGGTGTATTCTGGGTGCTGGCACACAAACACCCAGTTGCCCACTAACACCTGCAGATGGCTCAATTAGAAAACACTCAGAACAGCAATGAAGGGTAGATACAGATGTATTGTGTGGTGAAGGCACAAACACAACATCCACTAACTCCTGCAGACACCGGAACACTACACTAAGCCACCGCGCTGGCGGCCTTATATAGTGTGGGGCGTGTACTACACAGCCTGAGCTATAATTGGCCACAGGCATCCTGCCTGTGGCCAATCGTGGCTCTCCTCGCTGCCAGCACTGTGATTGGCCAAGCATGCGGGGTCGCAGTGCATGCTTGGCCAATCATGAGCCAGTGATGCACTGCGATGGCAAAAATATTTATGTATATATTATATAGAAATAAACACAAAAATAAAGTACTATGCATACATGTACACGTGCACAAATACACATATAGATGTATATATATATATATATATATATATATATAAAAAAACAATTATGTATCCTAGAGAGGGACCCACCACTGTTTTTTAAAAATATTTTTGGATTCTATTTACTCATTTATTTTAATTTTTAACTAAGGCTTAATCTTAAATCTTATACTAAAGCTTTCTTTTAAAAATAGAGAGGAAAAAAATGTTTTAAATTTTTTTATTTTTTTTTGTGGATCAATATTAACCACTTGCTTACTGGGCACTTAAACACCCTTCCTGCCCAGACCAATTTTCAGCTTTCTGTGCTCTCACACTTTGAATGACAATTACTCAGTGATGCAACACTGTACTCAAATGAATTTTTTGTCCTTTTTTTCCCACAAATAGAGCTTTCTTTTGGTGGTATTTGATCACCTCTGGGGTTTTTATTTTTTGCGCTATAAATGAAAAAAGACCGAAAATTTTGAAAAAAACGCATATTTCTTTGTTTCTGTGACAGAATTATGCAAATTATTAATTTTTCTTCATAAATTTTGGCCACAATTTATACTGCTACATATCTTTGGTAAAAATAACCCAAATTAGTGGATATTATTTGCTCTTTGTGAAAGTTAGAGAGTCTACAAGCTGTGGTGCGAATCGCACAAAATTGATCACATCTGATGTACTGGTGGACTATCTCGCTTCTTGTGACCCGAACAAGTCCGGAAAGTACAAATACCCCCCAAATTACCCCTTTTTGGAAAGTAGACATCACAAGGTATTTAGTAAGAGGCATGGTGAGCTTTTTGATGTTGTCATTTTTTTCCCACAATTCTTTGCAAAATTAAGATTTTTCATTTTTTTTTCTCCACAAAATTGTCATTGTAATAGGTTATTTCTCTCACGTGGCATGTGTATACCACAAATGACACCCCCCCCAAAAAAATTCTGCTACTCCTCCTGCGTATTACAATACCACATGTGTGGGACTTTTTCACAGCCTGGCCACATAGAGGCCCAACATGCAGGGAGCGCCATCTTGTGTTCTAGGAACATAAATTACACATCTAACTTGTTGACTATTTATTACACTTTTGAAGCACCAGGACAATGGCATGTGACACGTGACACTGATGACAGATGGCACTGATATGTGGCAATGATGACACGTGGCACTGATGACAGATGGCGCTAATATGTGGCACTGATGACAGATGGCACTTATACGTGGCACTGATGACACGTGGCACTTATACGTGGCACTGATGCCACGTGGCACTAATACATGGCACTGAAGACACGTGGCACTAATACGTGGCACTGAAGACACGTGGCACTAATACGTGCCACCGATGACAGATGGCACTAATACATGGCACCGATGACGCGTGACACTGATGACAGATGGCACTGATAAGTGGCATTGATGACACGTGCCACTGACAACAGATGGCACGTGACACTGACAGGTGGCACTGATGACAAATGGCACTGATACGTGGCACTGATGACAGATGGCACTAATACGTGGCACTGATGACAGATGGCACTATGTGGCACTGATGACACGTGGCACTGATGACAGATGGCACTTATACGTGGCACTGATGACAGATGGCACTGGAGACAAATGGCACTGGGGGCAGGTGGCACTGGGGGCAGGTGACACTGGGGGCAGGTGACACTGGGGGCAGGTGACACTGGGGGCAGGATGGATGGCACTGGGGCAGGATGGATGGCACTGCTGGGGGGAGGATGGATGGCACTGCTGGGGGGAGGATGGATGGCACTGCTGGGGGGAGGATGGATGGCACTGCTGGGGGAGGATTGCACTTTTATTTTTATTTTTTATTTTTAAATCATAACAAAGGAAAGCAGAACGGCTGCCGCTGCAGCCGTTCATCTCTCCCCTTTCACACTCGGTCTGTGTGAGGAGGGAGAGCGGCGCTGAGAGATGATCTCATATGTTTACTATTTCCCATTGGATACGCCGATCACGCTGTAAACGGCCGCTGTGATTGGCCGTTTACAGCGATCTGTGTTTGCCTATCCCCGGGGGACACGGCGAACACAGAACTTCCGCGATGCGCGCCCGCTCTGAGCACGATTCAGATAGAAATGTGACAGATGTCGTGGAGGAAATGGAACTAGGATCATTGGAACCATTTTTATCTTTCTCTTGTTTTATATGATAGTGCCTCTTCAAAGTAAGGTTGCGTACATAATTGTTTAAATCCTTGAAGAGAACAAAAGGATTAGGTCTATTTACTGGTGAGAAATTTAAACCACGACTGAGTAGTGAGATATCAGCTGGTGATAGGGTTTGAGAAGACAAATTGAAAATCTTTACCGTTTTTGGTGTTACAACACATTTGCGTAACTTTTTGGTTCGTCCTCCTCTACAGCCTCTTCTGTAAGTTTTCTTTTTCTGGGATTTGAGGTCGGAGGAGGACTCACCACTAAAAAGGTGTTGTACAGTCTGCTGAGAGTAATCTATTATCATTCTTTAGGCCAACCATTGATGGAGTATCAATAGGTCCCAAGGTAATAGAACATTCTCCTACTTGGTCCTTTGATGTTGGAGATGGTCCTTTTTTATTTTTACAGAAGGTAGTAGCTTTATTCTGTTTTTGTACAGGTATCGGAGTTCAAACTCTATTAATACCAGTAGTGGGTGGAGATATTGTTACTTGTGATGACAATGATGTACCAGGAGGCCTATTGTAAAACTGATTTAAGACATTAATTAATCCATTGATTTTGCCCTTAATTGTATCTAGTTTCTCAGAGGGATATTGTGAATTATGTTGACATACAGGAAGTATTTTTGGATTATTGTTATGACATCCCATAGGAATGATCTTACTAAAGGGATTAATACTCATCAAAGGAAGGGGGCACTATTGGGGAACACAGGATTTAACCTTATTGAATTATCATGGGGGAGTGGAGGAATAGGGGGTTTAAAGGTAGAAGAATAGGGGATCGGAAAATTGGGGGGTGGGTGTTGATGTTTATTCCTTTTATTTCATGAAAAAACACGATTGAAGTTGTAATCATCAAGATCACGTTTAAATTTTCCTATTTTCATTTTAATGAGATCATCCTCCTCCTTTTTTTTTGTATTTTTCTCGTTCAAAAGTTTTATTTTGTTTATGTTAAAAGAAATAACATGTACAGAATAAGACAAAGTATTTGATACCATAAAGGAAAAATAGACATACTGAAGTACGGATGATACAAATCCAAAAAAAAAAAAAAAAAGGTTTAGAAAATACTGTTGTAGTTATGACATTAAATGGCCTTATATATATTAAAATTTGAAAGCATTCTTATAACTGAGATTTTAACATTTTTAAACCCAAAAAAATTTAAATATATCTACAGTATATAAAGACATGCGGTTATTAAAGTCCTGACCGTAACTTCAAAAGTATGCTTATAATAAATATTATACAGTAAGGAAAGAACATAAAAGGTAAATAGGAGGGGAAGGGAAGGGAACAATTCTCCGGAGGAAAGATTTTATATATCTACTAATGTTGTAATCCTATGGAAAAATCTTAATCACCATGACGATAAAACTCGATTATCAAAATTGTCTGACATATAATATTTGATCCAGGGCTTCCATATGATATCAAACTTTGTCATCTGGTTATTATCAATGGCGTCCATTTTAGCATGAATGAAAGATTGATTCATTCTACGTTTGGTTTCTGTAATATTCACGACAGATGTTTTCCACGCATTAGCTATAGTCTGTTTTGTGGCTATCAGGAATATAAGAGCTAATTTAAATTGTTTCTGATTTAGAAAGGCTGGTTTTAAATTAAGGATAGCTATAATCGGGTCTGGTACAATTGGATGGTCACAAAAATTTTGTAATTATCAAAAAGACCTTTTTCTAAAATGATTGTACAATTGGGCATTGCCACCAAATATGTATGCAAGTGCCTTTTTCCTGACAGCCACAAAAACAGAGGCCAGCATTGTCTGATGTGAATTTGGTGATTCTTGCAGGAACCAAGTAAAATTCTTGCAGGAACCAATTTAAATTAGCTCTTACATTCCTGTGAGAACTTTATATGATGTTTCAGACGCCAATATATTTATGGAAAAGGATTTTGTGATAGACCATATGTTAGACCATGTTTTAGAATCGATTGTACACTCCAGATATTTTTTCCCATTTGGCCACATACGTAGGTATAATAGTATTTGAATTAGATATCAATTGCGTATACAGTGATGTAATACGACCTTTGGCATGTGGTTCTTTGAGACAAAACCTTTCAAATTGAGAAATATTATGTAAGTTTATAGTTGAATTGAGAAGGGGAGTATAAAAGATACCTAAATATTTCAGATTGTGGGAGTTTATATATTTCACATAGTTCTGTAAAAGATCTAATTGATGTACCGTATATACTCGAGTATAGGCCGACCCGAATATAAGCCGAGGCCCCCAATTTACCCCCAAAAAACTGGAAAACTTATTGACTCGTGTATAAGCCGAGGGTGAGACATGGCTGTCCATCCCTGTGTGTCCGTCCATCCCTGTGTGTGTGTCCGTCCATCCATCCCTGTGTGTGTGTCCATCCATCCATCCATCCCTGTGTGTGTGTCCGTCCATCCATCCCTGTGTGTGTATCCATCCATCCATCCATCCCTGTGTGTGTGTGTGTGTATTCATCCATCCATCCATCCCTGTGTGTGTGTGTGTGTGTGTATTCATCCATCCATCCATCCCTGTGTGTGTGTGTGTGTGTGTGTGTGTGTGTATCCATCCATCCATCCATCCATCCCTGTGTGTGTGTGTGTGTGTGTGTGTGTGTGTGTGTGTGTGTGTCCGTGCAGCCTTGTGTGTGTGTCCAGCCTACCTGTGTCCCAAGCCTCCGTCCCGAGCCGCCATCGTCCCGTGCCTCCTCCGTCCCGTGCCTCCTCCGTCCCGTGCCTCCTCCGTCCCGTGTCGTGCCGATGGATCGCCGCTCCAGGATCGCCGCTCTTCTCGGCGGCCATTCTACAATTCAAAAGCCGCGCCTCCGTCTGTGATAGGCGGAACACTCAATTTCCCAGCAGCCTGTGTTCCGCCTATCACGGACATCCTCTCATACTCGTCCGTAGTATGAGAATGAGCGGATGTCCGTGATAGGCGGAACACTGACTGCTGGGAAATTCAGTGTTCCGCCTATCACAGGCGGAGGCGGAGAAGGAGGCGCGGCTTTTGAATTTTAATGTCCGCCGTCTGTCTGCTCGATACGCTGATCGAGCAGTCAGACAGCGGTGACTCGAGTATAAGCCGAGGGGGCACTTTCAGCCTCAAAAAAGAGGCTGAAAATCTCGGCTTATACTCGAGTATATACGGTAGTTGAACTTAAATTATATAGACATGTAATGCCAACCCTAGACCAAGCTTTAAAAATTTTGGGATATTTCCAGGCTGAGTAAAAGGTTGGATTCTTATGAAAAGATATTAGCGGGTTGTGTGGAGATTGTAAACCAGGTGAAATTTTATGCCTATCCCATATAGATAGAGAATGCTTAGAAATTGGGTTATTTATAGACTTACGATCCGCAGATTGTAACCATAATATATTGTTTATAGGAAGAGGATCAAAATCTACAGCTTCAATGAAGACCCATATAGGAATTTCGTAGTCGAATGATATTTTGTTAATTGAGATAGTTGAGCTGCTTTATAATATGTATTAAAGTCTGGATATCCCAGACCACCCATAGCTTTAGGGAGAACAAGTGTTTTTTTGTGAAGTCTAGGTTTTATTTTCCTCCAAGTAAATTGTGTTACTTTTTGTTGAATCAGCCTAAGAAAATATGCAGGCATATGAATCGGGAGAGTTCTGAATAAATATAAAAATGTCGGAAGAACAGACATTTTTATGATATTAATTTTCCCAAACCATGAAATCGGCATTGTTGACCAATTAGATAACGACCTTGTAATATTTTTTTAATAGTGCTGGGTAATTAGCTGCAAATAAATCAGATGGGTTAGAAGTGAGCTGCACACGCAAATAAGGGAGGCTATGGTCTACCCACTTAAAGTGGTTGTAAACCCTTACAACACACCTTGACCTACAGGTAAGCCTAGATTAAGGCTTACCTGTAGGTCCAAGAAATATCTCCTAAACCTACACGGTTTAGGAGATATTTACTAAAAGACCGTGACAGCTGCGCGCAGGCGCACTGAGCGCGGCACCGTCAACGCCGAATATACCGCGTGTGGCGGCTCCCGTGCGCATGCACGGGAGTGACATCGCTGCTCCGGCAAATCACAGCGCCGGAGCAGCGAGACCCACCAAGAAGATGGACGCTCAGAACTACAGGGGACAGCTGTGACTTCGCTGGCTCCTGTGTCAGGTAAGTGACACATAATGGGCTACTATGCGATGCATAGTAGTCCATTATGCTTTACCTTTGCAGGGAATGAAAGAGGAAGTAAACTCATCAGGGTTTACTTCCTCTTTAAAGGGCAGTGAATTTTGTAAAGATTGTTTATTGTTTTCGTCGAGCGAAATGTTTAATGCTGAAGATTTTTGAATATTAATCTTGAGGCCCGAAATAAACGAGAATTCCTGTAGTACGACCATAAGATTTGGGGCCGAGTCATGTGGAGAAGATAAAAAAAAAGGAGAATATCGTCTGCGAATAAGCAGAGATGGTGATGAAAGCCGCCCATTTCAATGCCAGCTATAGTAGGTTTCTGTCCTAATTCTTTGTTCTAAAGGTTCAATGAGTAGTGCAAATAGTAATTGCTAAAGTGGACAGCCTTGACGAGTCCCTCTCTGTATATTAAACTCATCTGATTTGTACCCTGCATACTTGATATAGGCTTTGGGATCTTGATATAATGTAGAGATCCATTGTAAAAAAATGAGGGCCGAATCCCCATTTGGTAAGGGTATAATTCATATATGACCATGATATCGTATCAAAAGCTTTCATAATGTCTAAAGAGAGAAAACATGAGGGAATGCGCCGTACTTTAGCGGCATGTGACAAGAGTGTTGCACACGTCTAATGTTATCTCCGGCTTGACAAATTGGGATGAAACCCACTTGGTCACGGTGTATAAGGTTGCCTATAATAGTGTTTAATCTATTAGCTAAAATTTTGGCTAACATTTTTATGTCCAAATTTAGTAACGAAATAGGGCGATAATTGGACCAAATTGAATCGTCTGTGTGAGGTTTAGGGAGCATACAGATGATTGCAGTCAGGGTTTCTCTTCTAAAAGAAGGGCCTTCCAAAAGGGAATTAAGGGAAAGTATTTGTCAAGACTGGAGAAAGGGTGTCTACAAATGTTTTGTAATAAAGCGCAGAAAAACCATCAGGGCCTGGTCTCTTGTTTAGTTTAAAATTTTTAAAGACTTCAGATACCTCTGTAATAGACACAGGTTCCTCCATCATTTCCATTTGTGCTTTAGATAATGCCGGTAGAGATATATGAGAGAAAAAATAATTTGCTTTAGAGGGGTCCAATTCATTATTAGAAGAGTAAAAAAAATTTAATTGCGTTTTACATTTTTGTAATATTTTCAAAGGATTGTTTGTGTATACCCCCCTAGAGATTTTCAGATGGATCGGTTTGGTTGGATTCTGGCTATATTTTAGCGCCCTGGCTAATAGTGTGTGAGGTTTATTTGAATTTATATAAAAATTATGTTGTGATCTCTTGATGGTTTTATCCGCTGCTTCAGTAAGGAACAAATCAAATCCCAATTTAGCTTTATCCAGTTTTATTTTGGATAAAGAAGAAGGGTTATTTTGAAATGCTGTGTGACATGTGTTGAAATTTGTTTCTAGAATATGACAAAGGGTCTTTCGCTTTCTATAGAATATTTTAGCTTGCTGTAAACATATGCCTCGGAGTACAGGTTTGTATGCTTCCCATAGTGTAGTCGGAGAGATGTCGGGTGTGGAATTATGTTTTATATAATCTTTGATCGCAATATCAATATTGTTTTTATGAACTGGATTTTTGAGTAGAAAGTCTCTTAATAGCCATGTTGGATCTTTTTTTTGGGGGAATTATAGAGGCTACAGTAATGTGGATTGCACTATGGTCGGACCAAGGGATGGGAATAATTTTTGAAGATATTATTTCTGGGATTAACCCTATGCACATAAATATATGATCTATCCTAGAAAATGAGCGATGAGGCTATGAATAATGTGTGTATTGTCTCTTGGTAGGATTCAATTCTCTCCAGGTATCTACTAAATTATGTTTTATGATTAGTTTTGATAAAGGTTGTTTGTCTACTGTATGAGTCGGTGGGATTGGTGATTTAACCAAAAAAGGAAATATGATCTGGTTAGAATATCCGCATAAAATGATAGTACCTATTTTATGATGTTTGTAATAAATGGGAGAGAAAAGAGATAGGATTTTTGTTAGGTGCATAATATGATGTAATGGTGATAGCGGTATCAAGTAAGTGCCCTTTAAGAATCAAATATCGACCTTCTGGATCTTTAACCACTTGACCACTGGGCACTTAAACACCCTTAATAACCAGACCAATTTTCAGCTTTCGGTGCTCTCACATTTTGAATGACAATTACTCAGTCATGCAACACTAGACCTATATGAAATTTTTGTCCTTTTTTTCACACAAATGGAGCTTTCTTTTGGTGGTATTTAATCACTGCTCAGTTTTTTATTTTTTGTGCTATAAAAGAAAAAATACTGAAAATTCTGTAAAAAAATTAATTTTTCTTTGTTTCTGTTATAAAATTTAGCAGATTAGTAATTTTTTCTTCATACATTTTGGCTAAAATGTATACTACTACATATCTTTAGTAAAAATAAGTACAAATTGGTGGATATTATTTGGTCTTTGTGAAAGTTATAGAGTCCACAAGCTATGGTGCCAATATCTGAAAATTGATCACACCTGAAGCACTGACTGACTTTCAATTCTTGAGACGCCAACATGCCATAAAATTACAAATACCCCCCAAATGGTAAAGTTAGCCCAATTTTTGCATAATGTGAAAGATGAAGTTACGCTGAGTAAATAGATACCTAACATGTCACTCTTCAAAATTGCACACGCTCGTGTGGAATGGCGCCAAAAGTCGTTACTTAAAAATCCCCATAGGCCACGATAAAAAAATTTTTTTACTGGTTATATGTTTTGAGTTACAGAGGAGGTCTAGGGCTAGAATTATTGCTCTCGCTCTAACGTTCGCAGCGATACCTCACATGTGTGGTTTGGACACCGTTTTCATATGTGGGCGGGACTTACGTATGCCTTCGCTTCTGCATGCGAGCACATGGGGACAGGGGCGCTTTAAAAAAAAAAAAAATTATTGTTAATTTTACTTTATTTTAGTTTGACTTTTTTCCCCAAAAATTTATTTTTTGATCACTTTTATTCCTATTACAAGGAATGTAAACATCCCTTGTAATAGGAATATGGCATGACAGGTCCTCTAAGCTGGGAAGCCTGAAAAAAAAAAAAAAGATTCTGGCTTTGATCGTATTGGCGAGTCGGTAGAAGCACCGGAGGGCAGCGGGAGGGGGGATGTCTATGGCTGGGTATTGCAGGGCATCACCGACTATGGCTGGGTATGGCTGGGTATCTCAGAGTAATAGCGTTGCAGAGTATTGCATTGCAGAGCATTGCAGGATATTGGCGGGTGTTGCAGAGCATTGCAGAGTGTTGCAGAGTGTTGCAGGGTATTGGCGGGTGTTGCAGAGCATTGCAGAGTGTTGCAGGGTATTGGCAGGTATTGCAGAGTGTTGCAGGGTATTGGCGGGTGTTGCAGAGCGTTGCAGGGTATTGGCGGGTGTTGCAGGGTATTGCAGAGTGTTGCAGAGTATTGCAGTGTTGCAGGTTATTGCAGAGTAATGCAGAGTATTGCACAGTAATGCAGAGTAATGCAGAGTATTGGCAGGGAATTGAGTGGTTAATTTTCGGTGAGCAGCGATGTGGGCACTGCAGATGCAGCCCACATCGCTGCTGACACCGATCTCTTCCCCCTCCGTTGTTCCGATCGGTACAGAGAGGGGGAGGGAGGAACCAGCGTCATAACATGACGCCGGTTTGTTTACAAGTGATCACTCCGTCATTTGACGGAGTGATCACGTGGTAAACGACCGTGATGAGCGGCCGTTTACCATGATCCGTGATGCGCCAGGTCCTGTGGACCCGGCGGTCACGTATGCTCTCGAGTGTGCGCCCCAGGGGGTGCGCGAGAGCGGAATTCTGGGAGGACGTCATATGATGGCCTCCCAGAGTTAAACAACCGCCCTGTAGCCGTCATTCGGCTATGGGCCGGTTGTTAAGTGGTTAATTTCCTTCATTAGTGAAAATGGGGTGTTGCGATGGAAAGCTATAAGCACGCCTCGTTTTTTAGAGGAGGCCGAAGCCGTGAATACTTGAGGGTAGTCTTTACTGAAGAATTTGGGAGTGGATTGTGAAGAAAATGGGTCTCCTGGAGACATACTATATGTGCTTTTTTGGATGAAAATGTGCGGAAGGCTTTAGTGCATTTGTGTGGGATGTTAAATCCCTGAGTATTTAATGATATGATAAATGTTGGTGTTTATATTACGACAAATAACATATAGGAAATTATTTGTCTCCAGAGCATAGGGGTAGAGGGAGGAAGGGAAAGGGAGATAAAAACTGAAAAAGAAAATACAGTTTATATTCAACATGGAAATATAACTTATCAAAAATCTCCCTCCAAGGGTACATGAGCCACTGTCAACTGCCCGATAAATACAGAGCAGCTGAGAGTAGCGAGAGAGGGTGCAAGGAACATCCCTGCAGAACATCCAGAGCCAATCATATATTTTCGTTATACGAGCTAAAAGTAAAAATTTGAAATTAAGGCAACCGCAAAAACAAGAAAGAAGAGAAAAAAAAAAAAACAGTGAGGTGCCTGAGTTATTATAAACTTATATCAAGTAAGTTTGTGACATAAATGTTGGCTGGAAGTCAGAGGAAAAACTTGGTAGTAGCTAGTTTACTGAAAAAATAAGATAGTGGCCTCGGTACAAGATGTTCATCAATCCATAGTGTCAGCCAGATTTGAAGCTGGAGATTGTATGCAACTTCTTTTCTGTGGATTGTGATCTTCGTCTCTCCTGGAAGCAGGAGGAGGAGTTGCCAGCAGATGAGGGTGATTTTTGGCGGGTGTCGCAGAGTCTCTGGTTGTATTTATCATCCCTACATTCTGTAAGGTGGTTTGCAGGTCTTTAGCAGTACAGCACGTGTATTTGCGACTTTGAAAAGTGAAACACACTGAGAAAGGAAAGTCCCATTGGAAAATTATATCATTGCGCTGTAGTATTTGAAGAAGTGGTTTCAGAGATCTTCTTTTGTTGAATGTTATTTGTGAGAGATCTGTGAATAATCGGTAGTTATGACCTTGGAAAATTAAGGAATCTTTATTTCTTGCTGTGCTTAGCAATTGTTCTTTAGTGCGGTAGAAATGTAATTTTGCGATAATGTCGCGGGGTGGGCCATCTGTTTTTTTGGGTGCTAGGGCTCTATGAACCCAGTCCATTTCAAGATGCTCTAATGGGATAGCTGGTTGCAGTTCTTGAAAAAGTGCAATCATAGCACCATTTAAATCAGTCACTGATTCAGGTATTCCTCTAATGCGTATATTGGAGCGTCTTGCACGATTTTCAAAATCCTGCAATTTGGATTGTAATATGTAATTTTCCTCTTTAAGACAATCGATTTCTGAGGCAATGTTTGATGTATTATTTTCCAGATCATCTACTCTAATTTCTAGTTCAGATTTACGCTGACCTAATTCTCTAATTTCTTTGGTAAGATTTGTGGTGATGAGGTCTGCAGTGGATTTTAATGATTTTGGAAGTAAATTTTCAATTTGTTTTAGTGTCCAGGAGGAGACAAGTCTTTTTGTGAGGAAAATTCTAAATTCTCCAAAACTGACACCTTTTTAACAGGTATATGATTAGAGATACTATGTGCCTTTAATCAAATATCATCTTTGTGTGATGTAGCAGAAGGGGCTGTCTGTTTAATCTCCTCCCTGTGTCTCCCCTCAGAGGAGGAGGGCTTCCGTGCTATGCTGCTGGGCTTGTGAGGCAGCGCTTTCTTGACGATTTTCGGCCTCATATGTCTCCTCTGACCCCCCAGAATGTCACCAGAATGAGGTACGGAGGTTTATCTAACTTTTGGTACCAAATGTGTGCGGAAGGGTATGTTACCTCCACCGTTATATGGCTCTGCCATTACGCTGAAATAGGAGCTCTAAGCCGGCATTACCGCTCGGCTCAGCTCCGCGCCCCCCCCCCCTTTGTATTTTCTTTAGTATATCTGACCAAGATGATGGAATCTGCAGAGTGGCCCAAAATAATTTTAACTTGTGAGTTCAACTGGTTGAACCTCTTGGTTCTATGGGAAGTAAGAACCCCCATCCACTTTACTGTGCAGAATTCTGCGACACCTTCTATTTTCCCTTCATCATCCAGAAAAATGGGGCAATCTTTCATGACCTGCAAGCCTCGAGGTGAAAGTTTGGTGTCAATATATTTTTCCAGAAAGAATTTATTCCCTCATTGTACATTGGTCATATGGATACTTCCTTCTCTTTAAATTTGCCACAAAGACTGTGGCGTGTTTTACCGTTTAATTTGGCTGAATTTGAAAAACAAATTAATTATAATGAAGTATATATTTGATCAAGGACAGAATATCTATGGTCCACTATAACTGAAATAATATCCATGGAAAAAATGTGTACAGAAAAAAAAAAAAAACAAACGCCAACAGACTACAGGACAAACATCAAGCTCATCAACTATTGTGTAGTAGATTATAAAGAAAAATATATAACTTAATCCTGCTTATAAATTCGGGAGCATAACTGGATATGCATATATATTACATATACATATACACACACACATATATATATATATATATATATATATATATGAACCCCCATAGATAAATGGGGTTAAGAGAGCTTTCCCAAGATATTATTCAGTGTGCAGCACAAACTGTTTCAAATATTAGACATGGGACAAGTAGAGGCGCAATTAACCAGAACAATAAACAAGATGGGAAAAAACACACTAGTGGAAAAAAAAAAAGTCACACAGCAATAAATATCTGGGTTTAAATTTGGATTTTTCCATTTGTCTTCTCAAACCCTATCCCCAGCTGACATCTCACTACTCAGTCGTGGTTTAACCCCTTGCCGCAGAGCGTATGAAGATGTGCGTACTCGGCTTCCGGGGGTTATGCCGGGATGATGCCCGCACCTGCAGGCATCATCCCGGTACTGTTTTTCAGAGCGGGCGATTGGATTTCCAGCCATAACAACCGATGCGGCGATCTGCAGCTTCTGGCGGCTACGGAAGGACTGGAATGAAGCCGTAAGCAGCTTCAATCCAGTCTCCTAATTGTAAACACGGAAAGCGACAATATATACAGTATTCAGAGTCGCCGAAAACGGCGATCTGAATACTTTGAAGTGTAAAGGAGGACTCCATAAAGAGTACCTGTCACCACCTATTACGGTCACAAGGGATGTTTACATTCCTTGTGACAGCAATAAAAGTGATCACATTTTTTTTTTTTTTAAACAATTGATTAATTTTAAAATAAATAAGAAAATTTATTTTTTTAAAGCGCCCCCCCCCCCCGTCGCTGCGAGCTCACGCAGCAAAGAAAACGCATACGGAAGTCATGCCCGCATGTGTAAACGGTGTTCAAATCACACATGTGAGGTATCACCGCGATCGTCAGAGCGAGAGCAATAATTCTAGCACTAGACCTCCTTACCTGGTAACCGGATTTTTTTTTTAAAGCGTTGCCTATTGAGATTTTTAGGTAACGTCGTTTGTCGTCATTCCACGAGTGCATGCAATTATAAAGTGTGACACGTTTGGTGTCTACTCGGCGTAACATTATCTTTCACATTATGCAAAAAAAATGGGCTAATTTTATTGTTTAGTTTTTTTTAATTCATTAAAGTGTCCCTTTTCCCAAAAAGTTGCGCTGCGCAAATACCGTGTGACATAAAATATTGCAGCAATCGCCGTTTTATTCTCTAGAGTCTCTGCTAAAAAATATATATAATTGTTTGGGGGTTCCAAGTAATTTTCTAGCAAAATATATGTATTTTAACTTAAAACACCAAATGTCAAAAATAGGCTTAGTCATGAAAGGGTTGAATTGTGCGCCAGTAAATAGACCTAATCCTTTTGTTCTCTTCAAGGATTTAAACAATTATGTACGCAACCTTACTTTGAAGAGGCACTATCATATAAAACAAGAGAAAGATAAAAATGGTTCCAATGATCCTAGTGCCATTTCCTCCATGACATCTGTCACATTTCTATCTGAATCGTGCTCAGACTTGGTGTTGTTTGATATCGACGATCTTGATATCTCTAAGAATAATGAACGTCCAAAATACTTACACAACATCTAATTTCATCCCCCCCTATTGTTCACACATCCTTAAATCCTAAGTCGATTTTTTTCCCCATGCAATCAAAAGGACCATATATTGAAAGTTTCTACAGGGTTGTTTATGCGGATTTAGTAAAACTCTAACACTGCTTCCAAATCTAAGGAAAATAATCTCTCACCTTCAGAAATAAAAGCATTAGATCGCCTTATACACACAGAAGACCTAGTAATCAAATCTGCTGACAAGGGGGAGGAATAGTACTCCTCAAAAGGTCCGACTATATAAAGGAATCTCTTATGCCGCGTACACACGTAGCGGACTGACGGACTTAGTCTGGCGGACTTCCCGCCAGACTGTCCGTCCGACTTTCCGAACGGGCTACTTGCCCACACACAGCACTTTTTCAGCAGACTAATACGGCGTACTAAGTCCGCCATACTATCCGCCCTACTTTTGAAATGAACGGACTTGCCCACACACGCGGAGGAAAGTCCACTCATTTCGAGCACGTCTCCAGGTAGGCGGGGCCCACGAAGGAGACGTTGCTGGCCCCGCCACCTGGTATCGACTTAAAGGGGAACCCCAACGCCGAAAAAAATCGGTGTGGGGGTTCCCCCCAGGTCAACATCAGGCCCTTGTCTGAGCACGCTACCCGGCCGGCCAGGAAAGGGGGGGGATGAGCGAGCGCGGCGACGACGACAGCGGCGACAGAAGACAGTAAAAGAGCTATAAGAAGGCGCGGTGGCCCGGCAGAAGAAAAGAGCTTTTTTACACAGGTGAATGGGTAGGGGTACATTGTACCCCATACTCATTCACATAGGGTGGGGGGGCCGGTATCCGGGGGCCCCCTTATTAAAGGAGGCTCCGGGATTCCGATAAGCCCCCCGCCCGCAGACCCCGACAACCAACGGCCAGGGTTGTCGGGAAGAGGCCCTTGTCCTCATCAACATGGGGACAATGTGTTTTGGGGTGGGGGGGCCCTTCCCCAAGGCACCCCCCATGTTGAGGGCACGCGGCCTGGTACGGCTCAGGAGGGGGAGGGGTGCTCGCTCGTCCCCCCTTTCCTGGCCGGCCGGGTAGCGTGCTCGGACAAGGGTCTGATGTGGACCTGGGGGGAACCCCCACGCCGATTTTTCCGGTGTTGGGGTTCCCCTTTAAGTCCATACCAGGTGGCGGGGCCAGCGACGTCTCCTTCGCGGGCCCCGCCTACCTGGAGACCCGCTCCAAATCAGTGGACTTTTCTACGGGCGGGAAAAGTCCGTTCATTTCAAAAGTACGGCGGACTGGCATACGCAGGGCCGGATTGTCCGCCGAAATGCGAGTCCGGCGGGAAGATTGGAGTGCAAAACTACTTTCTAAGTCCGCCGTACTTTCGGGTCAAAAAAGTCTGCCGGAGGCTACACACGGGGGGATTGCCGGGGGACTTGAGTTTGCCGGACTTTTCCACCCGATTGTTTGACCGTGTGTAAGCGGCATTAGACTTCTTTCGGACGAAAAAAAGGAAGCTGACGTTTTGATTTCTTCTGGTCTTCAGGACGGAATGATTACTAAAATGTTAAGTTCTTTCCTACGGAAGAACTTTTATCAAATTCCGTATTTTTACCACCTGCCCAAAATACATAAAAATCTCGAACATCCCCCTGGCCGACCAATTGTAGCCACAATGGACAGTGTTTCAACAGGCTTCAGCTTATACATTGATCATTTTCTACAACCGATAGTCTTACAACTACAGTCAATTATTCGTGATGGTTCTCATCTCTTGGAACTTTTGTCATCTTATCGGTGGAAACCCTCATATGTTTGGCTCTCACTCGACATTTGTTCCCTTTATACCTCAATTCCACACACATTTGGACTCATGGCATTGGAACAATATTTATCTGACAATCCCTTAATTAATACATGCCGGGTGAAATTCATCATCAAAGCAGTCATATTTTGTCTGACACATAACTACTTCACCTTCGATGGTGACTTCTACCAGCAAACCCAAGGAACGGCGATGGGAGCCAATTTTGCACCCTCATATGCGAATCTAGCAATGGGATTCTGGGCATCTCGCTTTATTCATCAAAATAATCCTTTTGCGGAACACATTTTTTTTCGGGAGATATATTGATGATGTGATCATCATCTGGGATAGTGCAATTGACCAGTTCCCCCACCCCCCTTTGTTCAGCACTGTAATGACAACCCCTATGGATTGTCATTTACATCAATCATGGATCCCAATATTATGGCCTTCTTGGATCTAGAGTTAGGACATGAAGGCCGCATCATTACCTCTAAAAATTACACTAAACCCACTGTGGGTAATTCCTACTTGCACTTTGATAGTTGTCACTATCCGAAGTGGATTAGGAATATCCCCGAGGGCCAATTTTGCCGTCTTCGACAAAATTGTACTAAAGACTCAACTTTCAAAACCCAATTTTTGGATAAAAAATACCCTGAACCCTTGGTGGATGAGGCTTTCAAACAATATCTTCAAGGAAAACCTGTTAAAACAAGTCAGCCACCACAAAATTTCTCAAGTAGATTTATAACCACTTTTCACAATAAACAAAGGTATGGAACAAATATTACGTAACCATTGGGGGATCTTACAACAAGATCCACACCTAAGATCAGTGCTCCCGACCCATCCGAAAGTTACTTATCGCAGGGTCCCTAGTCTTATAAATAAGATTGCACCTAGCAAATTTAAGTTACTTAAAAATCTTCCAGTAGTCCCCACATTAATACCCTTAGTAGGTATGTATCAATCCCAGAAGGCACTATGCAAGACCTGTAAGTTTGTCCATCATGGACAAAAATAATTCTCAACTAAGGGAAAAACTTATATATTGAAGGAATTTTTTAATTGTTCCTCCGACTTCGTTGTATATGGACTTAGTTGCCCACGTGGCCTAATCCATGTAGGGAGGACCATTAGAGCCCTTAGACAACGTTTCGGGGAACACAGGAGACTTATCGAGGGAGGTACCAACCCACATAGTGTCCCGAGACATTTTGCTCAGTTTCATCAAGGGTCTACTGTGGGTCAAAAAGTTTGGATCATAGAACAGATCCCTAGCCACCTCTCCTCGGCAGAAATATTCAAGAAGCTTTGCGCTTGCAAAACTTTTTGGATTTATACTCTGGATGCCCTCTCACCAGGAGGTATCAACAAGTGTATTGAGATCGCTACCATCCTTTAGTATTACACCTTTGGGCATTTAGACTGTCTATCATCCCTTTGTGTGGAGACTCACCTTTATTTTATTAATTTTTTGGACTTATTGAGACTACCATCTCTCTGTAGCGCTTATATCTTTAGCATCAAATCGAAATACAGGAGTTCTGAACATTAATATCGATCCACACAAAAAAAAAAAAAAAAAATTAAAACTTTTTTCCTCTCTATTTTTAAAAGAAAGTTTTAGAAAAAAGATTTAAGATTAAGCCTTAATTAAAGTTTAAAATAAATGAGTAAATAGAATCCAAAAATATTTTTAAAAACCAGTGGTGGGTCCCTCTCTAGGATACATAATTTATATATATATATATATATATATATATATATATATATATATATATATATACATATATATATACACACACATCTATACGTGTATTTGTGCACGTGTACATGTATGCATAGTACTTTATTTTTATGTTTATTTCAATATTATATATATATATATATATATATATATATACACACACACACACACACACACACACATATATATATATATATTTATATCTATCTATATCTATATATATATATATTATTTTATTTTTTTGTATATTTTATAACATATTTACATGTTGCATGTGCAACTACATGAACACTAGGGATGAACTTGGTGTTCGAGTCGAACGCATGTTGTTCGTCCGTTCGTCGAAGCCAGAACTCTGTGGGTCGTTCGTGCCAAATTCGAATGGCGCTCACGGCCCACAATGCACTGCGCCATCGCAGTGCATCACTGGCTCATGATTGGCCAAGCATGCACTGCGACCCCGCATGCTTGGCCAATCACAGCGCTGGCAGCAAGGAGAGCCACGATTGGCCACAGGCAGGATGCCTGTGGCCAATTATAGCTCAGGCTGTGTAGTACACGCCCCACACTATATAAGGCTGCCAGCGAGGCAGCCTTGTGTAGTGTTCCGGTGTCTGCAGGAGTTAGTGGATGTTGTGTATGTGCCTTCACCACACAATACAACTGTATCTACCCTTCATTGCTGTTCTGAGTGTTCTCTAATTGAGCCATCTGCAGGAGTTAGTGGGCAACTGGGTGTTTGTGTGCCAGCAACCAGAATACACCTGTATCTACCCATTGTTGCTGTTCTCTAATTGAGCCATCTGCCAGAGTTAGTGGGCGACTGGGTGTTGTCTGTGTGCCAGCACCGCAGAATACACCTGTATCTACCCATTGTTGCTGTTCTATAATTGAGCCATCTGCAGGAGTTAGTGGGTGACTGGGTGTTGTCTGTGTGCCGGCACCACAGAATACACCTGTATACACCTGTATCTACCCTTCATTGCTGTTCTCTAATTGAGCTATCTGCAGGAGTTAGTTGGTGTTGTGTGCCTCCAGCACCGCACAGTATACACCTATATCTACCCTTTATTGCTGGTGTTCTATAATAAAGGCATCTGCAGGAGTTAGTGGGTGTTGTGTGCCTCCAGCACAGCACAGTATACACCTATATCTACCCTTTATTGCTGGTGTTCTATAATAAAGGCATCTGCAGGAGTTAGTGGGCGTTTTGCGCTTCCAGCACAATATACACTACCCAATTGCTGGTTTTCCCATCTCCCTGCAGGCCATTACCATGTCTGGAAGGCCAACAAGGAGAGGCAGACAGGCACGAGCCAATAAAAGAGGGCAAGTAGGCTCTGTGTCTAGAGACAACAGTGCTGGTCGTGGACGCGGTGCATCGTCATCAGCACGTGGCCATGGGACACGCTTGTCCTCATTTTCGGCAGCTTGACGTGTTGAGCAGCATCATGCTGAAGACTTGGTAGAGTGGATGACCAAGCCCTCTTCATCCTCCTCATCTTCTCTCACCCAGGCTCAGGGTACTAACAAAGCAGCTGCCAATGCATCCTCTTCCCTCGTCTCAATGTCATCATCAGTGACTCCTTCCCTAGACCCACCACATCCTCCTGAGGAGTCTCCCGAACTGTTTGAGCACAGTGTTGGGTATATGCTCCAGGAGGATGACCTGGACATGAATTATGAGGGCACTGACTCCATGTGGGTGCCTGGTAGAGAGGAGGAGGCACATCTCCAACGAGGCAGGATGCCCTCCGGGGGCCAGCTTAGGGGCAGCACACCGACTGAATCACACCGCAGAGCTCCACCTGTGCAGGGCACTGCCCTGGCACGTTATTCTAAAAGTTCTTTGGTGTGGGCCTTTTTTGAGACAAGTGCATCAGATCGCACCACTGCTATTTGCAACATATGTCTCGAGCGTATCTCGCGTGGAAAAAACATCAGCCGCTTGGGCACCACATGCTTGACCAGACATATGTTGAACTGCCATGCAGCTCGTTGCTAAGATTACCTCAAAGACCCACACCAAAGAACAAAGCAGACCTCTCCTTGCTCCTCATCAGCTGGGATCTCCACCCCAGTAGACCTTCAGTCCTCTCTGAAACCTGTGCTGAGAGGAATGAAGGTGTAGAATTAGGTGTGCCACAGCCAAGTGCTTGCGGGCACTCTGCTAGCCCATGTCCAATTGTAGCAGGCAAATTTCCCTGCCCCAGCTGCTGGACCGTAGAAAGAAGTTCACTCCCAGCCATCCACATGCCCAGCGGTTGAATGCTAGCTTGGCTATATTGCTAGCACTTCAACTGCTACCTTTTCAGTTGGTAGACTCAGCCCCCTTCCGTGAGTTTGTGCAATGTGCGGTTCCTCAGTGGCAGGTCCCCAAACGCCACTTTTTCTCACGGAAGTCTGGCTCTCTACCGACATGTGGAAGGCAATGTCCTTGTCTCGCTGGACAGGGCGGTCAGCGGTAAGGTGCATATTACTGCTGACTCATGGTCCAGCAGGCATGGACAGGGATGTTACCTGTCTTTCACGGCCCATTGGGTCACTCTTCCGGCAGCTGGGAAGGATGCAAGACAAGGTGTAGTAATGTTGGAGGTTGTTCCGCCACCATGCCTCCAAAATGCTACTACTGGTTGTGACACACCTCTCTCCTCCACCCCCTCTTCTTCTTCTTCCTCCATGGCCTTTTCCAGTGCTCTGTCCTCAGAACCAGCGGTGCTCCGTAGGCGTTCAAGGGGCTACGCAAGTACGCAGGCAAAACAACGCCATGCCGTGCTTGCACTGGATTGTTTGGGGGACAGGAGCCACACTGGGGCAGATATTTTGTCAGCTCTGCAGGGGCAGGCCGAGAGGTGGTTGACATCACTCCAGCTTAAGCCAGGATTGGTGGTTTGCGACAATGGCACCAACCTTCTCTCCGCCCTCCGACAGGGACAACTGACCCATGTGCCCTGTGTGGCTCACGTCCTTAACCTTGTGGTGCAGCAGTTCTTGGGCAGGTACCCGGGCTTACAGGATGTCCTGAAGCAGGCCAGGAAAGTCTGTGTGCATTTCCGCAGATAATTTAATGCCTGTACTCAGCTGGCTGAGCTCCAAAAGGAGTTGAACCTGCCAAAGAACCGCCTTGTATGTGACATGCCCGCCAGGTGGAACTCAACGTTGGTCATGCTGCAGCGGCTGCACACGCAGCAGAGGGCCATCAATGAGTATCTGTGCGACTAAGGCACCAGGACAGGGTCAGGGGAGCTTGTTTTTTTTCTCACCACGCCAGTGGGGCATGATCAGGGATGCATGCACTGTCCTGTCACCGTTTGAGGAGGCCAGAAGGATGGTGAGCAGTGACAGTGCATGCATCAGTGACACTGTACCTCTTGTCCACCTGTTGGAGCATGTGTTGCATGGAATAATGGACAGGGCACTTGAGGCAAAACAGAGGCAGGAAGAGGAGGACTTCCTTGCCTCTCAAGGCCCCCTTTATCCAGACAGTGTTCCTGCTGTCCCACCCATCACACAGGAAGGAGGAGGAGGAGGAGGATGATGATTGTGTCAGCATGGAGGTGGAGCCTGGCACTCAGCATCAGCAGTCTTGTAGGGATGATTTACAGTCCCAAGAAACCCATGGACTTGTATGTGGCTGGGAGGAGATAGCTGAGGATCATGTTGTCCTTAGTGACCCAGAAGACTCCGGACCGAATTACTCAGCTAACCTACGCTGCATGGCCCCCCTAATCCTGCAAAGCCTATGGAAGGATCCTCGTATTCTTCGGATCAAGGAGAGGGACCATTACTGGCTGGCTACTCTCCTTGATCCACGGTACAAGGGTAAGGTTGCCGACCTTATCTTGCCGTCGCAGAGGAAGCAGAGGATGAGACATCTCTGGGAGGCCTTGCAGAAAGGTCTGTGCCACAGGTTTTCAGAGACTGGGAAGTTACAAACTCCTGGTCCTGGACAACGTGTTGCTGAGGCATCGGTCAGAAGGAGCGGTGGAGAAGGTGGCCGTCTGACCGATGTGTTCAGACAATTTTTTAGTCCGCAGCCCCAAGGTATGATCGGTTCCAGCAACCATTGCCAGCATCTGATTTACATGGTGCAGGAATACCTAGGGGCAAGGTCAGACTTGGACACCTTTCCCACCGAAAATCCTCTGGCTTACTGGGTCTTGAGGATGGATCACTGGCCAGAGCTTGCACAGTATGCAATTGAGCTACTGGCCTGTCCTGCATCCAGTGTTGTTTCGGAACGCACTTTCAGTGCTGCTGGTGGCTTTGTAACCGATCCCAGGGTGCGCCTGTCAACCGACTCGTTTGATCGACTGACCTTCATAAAGATGAATCAGTCTTGGATCACCAACAGCTACCAAGCACCTGAAGCTGATGTAAACAAATAATTTTTTTTGAAATATCACATCCCTTCAAGACTGCCTATGCTGAGTGACTGTCCTGTTATGTTGACTGTCTATCCTCTTCCTCCTCCGCTGATATCTTGTAAGAACATTTTTGGTTCTGGGTGATGCCACCAGCCCAATTTTTCAGCCCCTGTTTAACAGGGGTATGTAATACAATTTTTGATGCAATGCTTTGCAGCAGGGCTCATTCCTGCACTCCAACTAGAGTATCTGGGAGAGGTTGCAGTGTTGTGGCACCAGCAAGCAGTGCCTAAGGCCCAATTTTCCAGCCCCTGTTTAACAGCGGCATGTAATTACAATTCTTGATATAATATTTCACAGCAGGGCCTGTTCCTGCGCCCACCGAGAGTAACTGTGAGGACTTATAGTGTTGTGGCACCAGCACCACTACCACCACCACAACCACCAAAGGCCCAATTTTTCTATCACTGTTCAACAATGGCATGTAATTACAATTCTTGATATAATCGTTCACAGCAGGGTGCTCCAGCACCCACCAAGAGTCACTTTGAGGGCTTAGAGTGTTGTGGCAACACCAACACCTTGTTACGCCATTTCTGCAGAGCATATAGGGCAGGCCCCTACTTTCGAACATCCAACTTACAAACGTCTCCTACTTGCAAACGGAAGGAGACAACAGGAAGTGAGATGAAAAAAGGCGGACGGCAAAACAAATTATACAGGGGTGATAACCCTTCCCTATGTTTTCCAAAAAGCTTAAAAATAGATTTTCTGACTGGAGCTACACTTTAAAAATGTACCAGTTCAAAATTACAAACAGATTCTACTTAAGACAACAAACCTACACAGTCCTTGTTTGCACCACCTGTATACTCCTGTTCTGAGTATATAGGGCCGGGGGGCCCCACGCCTTTCCTTTTTTTAATATGGGTACGGGGTCCCCCTTAATATCCGTACAAGATCCAAAGGGGCTGGTAATGGGCGGGGGGGGGGGGGACCTATGCCATTTTTCTCAATGATTTTCATCCATATTGCCGGAACCAGATATTACATTAAAACCACAAGCAGTTTTAAATGACTTTTTTTAATGTCATTTTGTGCAGGGACTGTTCTAAACATGGGAAACACGTGGCACTTCACAGGCATACTATAGACACCCCCAGGCATAATATTTAAAGGAATATTTCACTTTTTTTCCACTTTAATCATCATTAAAATCAGTGCTCCCGAAAAAACTTCAATTTTTAAAAACATTTTAGGCATCGACCCATGTCCCCAGGGGCAGGTGCCAGGTCCCCAAACCCTTTTTAGGACAATATCTTGCATATTAGCCATTAAAATTAGCACTTTTTATTTTGAACGTTCGAGTCCCATAGACTTCAATGGGGTTCTAAAGTTCGCATGAATTTTCGGTCCGTTCCAAAGTTCTGGTGCGAACCAAACCGAGGGGTGTTCGGCTCATCCCTAATAAACACATATAAGCTGCATGTGCACATATTAAACCATCTTTATCTTTCATATGTTAGTTCAGGTTTAGCTTATTATCTTTATTATAATTATGAATTATTATTTAGCATTTATATTTCATTTTTATTCTTAAACTAATTATAATTCTTTTAATTTTACCATTTAAGTTCATTTTTTATTTACATTTATATTTATTCTATTTAGTATTTACCTTATTGTGTTTTTCTTAAAATATATTAATTGTCTTGAGTAGTGTCATATGAGTTTAGCACCGTTTGTTATAGCCATTAGAAAGCAATATCTTGATGGCTTTTTTCTATTGTATTCAGGTTTATGTGATCTGTGTCTATGAGGACTGTGCTGTGTGTCAGCTTACAGCACTGTTGCGAGATGGGCAGATCGGCTTTATAGTTTGTTTCTCCTCCCCTTTTTTATTCTTGATTTGTAAAAGAGCATCTTAAGCCACTCCCCCTTCCATCACTACTTAACGCCCCTACCAATATCCATCACTAGCTTTGAAGAAGGAGCGCGGTCGCCTCCCCATCGCGACCCATACACTCAGGAAACGCGTCGCTGATTAGTGACGTCATCTCCCGCTTGCAGCAGTGCCTCAAGCCTCGTTTTCGCTTGACAACACTGCGTCCACCGTGGCCGGCAGCTTCACATTCAAACGGTGGATACATATGGAAAAGCGGCCAGGTAGACTGTGAATCGGCGGAGGTGATGACCGATCTAATTGTTTGGATGGATCTTAATGCTCTGAATTTTCGTTGAAAATGTGAGGTTTTTTACCAAAAAGTCTAAAAATAAAATCGTACTTTAAAAAAAAATCTGCACCCAGAGGAGTCCCTTTCTTTGCATTTGGTTCCCCTTAAAATCCCTACCAGACCTAAGGGCCTGGTATGCCCCTGAAGGCATGCAGGTCTCAGAGAGACGACATTGTCGCTGATCTCTCACGCTCACTACTATAGGAAAATGTGACATTTTCCTATTGCAGCCAGCGAGATGGGATCATGCTGGTTAGAGAAGCCTGTCGCCGGGAACCAACATGACAGGATCGCGCTGGAAACACAATATCGGGGGCACCTACTGTATAACATGTTCTGCCTAGTGCTCTCCTGAAGGTGGCGTAACAACCCTATGGTCAAGATTAATGGAGCTGTGTCAGTCAGTGAACAAAAGAGAAATGGAGTCTTACTGAGTGGGTTGAGTTTCTGTATATGAGCTAGTTCTATGCCAGTGTCCAATTACTTGAAGGTAGTCTGCATATAACCTAGGTTCTAAGGCTAGAGTGGAGTGCCATGGTAGTTCAGTGATACTTCTTGTCAGTGTATATACTTGCTCGTATGGGATGCATGGGCACACACACACACACACACACACACACACACACACACACACAAAAGATCTGCAGGAGACCTATATGGCATCGCTGGTGCAATACTTTACAGGCTCCAATTTTTTTTTAAATAAATGCACGTTTTACGTGCAAAACTTATCCTTTAATTAAGCACCAGAGTATACAAAGCTGAATGAATTACGCTTAAAGTAGAACTAAAGGCAAAACATTTTTGCTCTTGTTTTGGATAGAGTGGAGAGCGATTAAGAGGGAAAATGGGATGGAGAAGGGGGGCAAGGAAAGGAGGAGGATGAAAGGAGAAGGCATAAGGGGGGGTATGAGAGCAGGCCAAGAGGGAGAGAGGGACACCAGTATGACCGTAGTTCGAGAAGTGCAGCTTGAGCTCATTTGGCTGGGCTTCTCCTCTGGGTCACAGGAGTGCAATTAGTTTTGCACTCCTGTGATCCATTTTCAGCAGAATTCGGTCTCAAGTCCGCTCTCTGCTGACGTCACACAGATCAGTCCAGGCAGTACATCATCCCAACTCTAGGAGTCTGGATACACCAGGTGTCTGGACCGACGGCCATCTCAGCCTTTCAGTGAGCTGCTGAGATGGTCTCTCCCTGCCACTCCACAGCTCAGCGCTCCAGTGAAGTGTGAAGGTGCACAGCAGGAAAGCAGTCAGATTGATAGTCAGCAGCTCTCCGCTTGGGGAGGTGAAAGAACAAAGCCATTGGCAGTGTTCTGTGGCTCGGTTCTCAGTGAAGAGATGCTGGGGGACAGATGCAACATCCACCTAGGTAAGTATGACTGGCCAATAAATACTTCTCTTTTAATTTAACAATCAGAGGGTATCAAAACTCTTCACACTTGTACCTTACACTTGGGATGTTGCAACCATTGCAACATCTTAGTTACAAACTTTTCCAGCTTTATGTTTTTTCTAGCAACCATTTTCTTCATTTCGCATTGGAGGTTAAGATCAGCAAATGTACCAGAGCTGGAAGGGGTTTCTAAAGTTAATAATAATCTGGTAATACTGTATTTAGCTAAGCTGCAAGTAATACATGTATTATAATAAACCGGGAGCTTGGAGAATTTTTTTCGATACCGGCACAGAGCAAGGCTAGGGTAGGGGTAGGGGCAGTGAATATCCCAGAAATGGAGGAGATTAGAACAAATACTTGTCTCCAGAATAAACTTAGGCATTTTCAAAACCATAGGATATGGGCAATTGAGCCACAATTACTCCAACAACTAGCTGGGCTTCCTGAATAGATTTTCAAGAGTTGATAAGGCGTTAGGTACTATCTGCTGTGTTTTCTTTTTGTATGTCTCCTAATGATTGGAACAGTGGGCGGTGGCATAGGTTACTTTAAAAGCTTGTTGCCACATGTTCGGGATGAGAAACTCATCAACCCATTTAGTTAGAATTGTGATTTGTGAGTAAGGGTGGCCGTCACTTAGTATGGTATAAAGCAGGGATATGCACACTTTTTAGGATAAGGGAAACGGGTGTAGAACTAAAAAATGGGTTCGAGTATATATAAAGAAAGCGGGTGATCCTTGCATACATGAAGGCCTCTAAGTTTGGAAGGTTCATTCCTCTTTGGAGGGTTTCAAACGTTTTTAGAGAGTGGTTATTGGTGAGGTCAAGTACGGTTGTGATACCATAAGAGCTTTAACAAGAAACTCTTGAGTCAGGGAGATGCTTGGATAATGCCCAAACGGGGATCCGTAGAGCTTGCGTAGAGTGTTAGAATGTATGGTCAAAAGCTTTTTCCAGGCTAGTAGGCAAGCTGTGATTGAAGGGTAGGCATTTAGTGTAGGTGGGGGAAAGCCTGCTACGGTAAGGAGAAGTCATTGTGTTGGGAGGATGAGGTTTCCATGAGTGACCAAATTTTCTCAGGTGTTGGGTGTCACCAGCAGTATAGTTGGACCAGGATTGAGGCGTAATAATAGTTACTAATGTGAGGCAGTCCCACCCCTTTACGATTATAATTTCTGTCTAGTATAGATTTGGCACATCTAGGTGGTCTCGAGTCCCACACAAATTTTAATATTTGTCTCTGATTTAGCGCAAAAAAAGTTTGGGGGATAGGAACAATCAATGTGCAAAATAGTTAAAAGAGCATGGGAAGCAACCTTTTTCCATTTAAGAGCCGGATTGAATTTATGTAAATGCATGGAGGGCATTGACCGCATTCACCTGCTAATATATTAAGATAATAATCTGGGCCCCTTTACAATACACAGCCCTGCACCTCTGACCCCTTATTCATTATACAGCCCCCCGTACCACTGGACCCCGTTAAATTACACAGCCCCCCTGCACATCATATAGCCCCCTCATGTCATGCTTTAAAATTGCGCACACTCGTTAAATGGCATCAAACTATGGTATTTAAAAATCTCCATAAGCGACACTTTAAAAATTTCCACAGGTTACCAGTTTAGAGTTACAGAGGCGGTATTATAGTTATACAAGATTTATATAGTGCCAACAGTTCATGCAGCACTTTACAACTTGGGGGGAGACCGTAAAAATGCAATACACTTTAATACAGTAGGAATCAGAAGGCCCTGCTCCTTAGACCTTGCAATCTAAGATTATTGTGCTAGAATTATTGTTCTTGCTCTAATGAATACGGCAATATCTCTCATGTGTGGTTTTAACACTGTTTACATTTGCGGTCACACCTTAAGTATGCATTTGCTTCTTGGCGTGAACACGGAGGGATGGGGCGATTTAAACATTTTTTCTAAATAATTGTATTTCTTTATTTTTTATTTTTACACTGTCCCTTTAAAAAAAAAAAAAAAAAATTCTGATCACTTTTATTGCTGTCAGAAGGAATGTAAACATCCCTTGTGACAGTAACAGGTATGTTTTATTGCGGGATCTGGGGTCTATAAGACCCCAAATCTCTCCTTCGCACTTAAAAGCATGCAAAAATGCCAGGTTTGGCTGATTTGAATACTGTCAATTTTTTTAATTTGGTGCCTTTAAGTCTTCTGTAAACCAAAAGTGATGTCATGAAATCACTTATGGGTTACTAGATCCATGAACCCAATCAAAGCCAATGCTGGCTTTGTTCGGTTCTCAGACCAGCCGGCAGAGGTGCTAGCTGGTCCACAGGCCTCCCGGTGGGATGGCAGAGCCTGGGCGAGCCACGGAAGGTGGCTGGAGTGGGAGATGTTCCCTCCCGCTGCTTGAGATAACAGCAGAGTGACTTCTTAGCCCCATTGGTTATCCAAAGAAAGCCGACTGCCAGCTCTAAAAAAACAGTACCAGGGAGGCATCGCACCAGTGTTAAAAAAAAAAAAAAAAACCTTCAAGGCGAGGCCACATTTGCATACGATCAGAGTGAAAGGGTTAAAATGTCTGTGAGCCAGGTTCACGTGAATTCATCACGTGCACTGATGCCGATTTAAAGGGAGGCAATCCGTCCTAGCTTGTCCTAGGCCAGTTAAACATAGCAAATGCAGAAGGTGGTGCAGTCATTGAGAAGAGACTTGGTAGTACAAATCAATCAATTGGTTTATAGTGGGGGCCAAGTGGATCACCAGGTAGGAAATGGGGTCACTTGCCCATGTAAATGATAGGTTAGCATTAAGTTGAGTTGCCATCCGTGTGGGAAGATACAAGGGCAACAGTAGAGATTTCTAAGAATTAGGCTTATAATAGGACACTGAGATAAATTGCTGGAAATGTTCCTGAATCCCCTGCAGACTGAGAAGGATTGGTGACCATGAGTATCACATCATCAGTGAAAAGGCTTTGTGATCCAAACCATTACATATAATACCTGAAATACACTGATCTGACCTGACCTAGGCAGCCAGGTGCTCCATCAATAAAGCAAAGAGTGAGTGAATGGAGTAAATAGGGCCCTCCCCCTGTGAGCACTCTGGCTAATGGATTAGAGTACAGGGAGAGGATTGCAGTTTGAAACCACCCAGTAGTACCAAATTTAGTAAGCAGGAGCAGGAGTTTCCAATGGACCCTGTCAAATGCCTTCTCTGCATCTAAGGATAGTAGCAAAGAAGGCATATGTGTTCAGATGGTGTGATGGATAAGATTAAGTACCTGTCTGGTAGCATCCAGTGCTTGTCTACCAGGAATTAACCCAACTTGGTGAGGGTGCACTAAGGACAGGATACATGTGTCAGGAACCATGACTCAGACAGAAGTACAGTAAAAATCACACTTTTTAGTAAAATGGTACAAACAGAGCAAACGTAGTCAAAACATAGCCAGGATTCAGTAACCAGAGCGGGTAAGTCAGGACAAGCCAGTGAAATGGGAATCCAGAGATCAGCGCTGTAGAGGCAGTAAACCTTAGCCACTTTCTGAAAACATGTGTTTCTGCATTGTGGGGACCAGGACTGAACCTCAGCAATCAAAAGAAGGGTTGCTGTGCATCTGTAACCAAGGATTACCAATAACCACCAGGAAATGAGGCGAGGAAATTACTTGGAATTGCATTATCTCATGGTGAAGAGCCCCTTTGGCCATGGTCAACAGAGGAGTCTCATGAGTCACATGGGCAGGTTGTAGAGGCCTCCAACCAAAAGCCTCAATGGCAAGTGGAGTGGCACGAAGCTACAGCAGAATCAAGTGCTTAGACATGAAGACACCATCTAAGAACAGGCCTGCAGCCCCAGAGTCGATTAGAGCCTGTATCTCGATGGATGACTCAGACCAAGAAAGGGTAACCGGAACCAGAGGCTTATCCTTCTGGATAACTGGGGAAGTAATGCCACCTAAGGTCTTTCCCCTACAGGACCTCAGGTTTAAGCATTTTCCCGGATGGGTAGGACAAAAATTCAGGAAGTGACCTGCCTTGCCACAATAAAGGCACAATCTCTCCTTCCTCCTAAAGCCCAAATGCATGGGTTCTACTTCACTGGCAGACTCTGTACCAGGTGGCTTGGGAGGTGAGGAAGGCAAGGGTGGGACTGTAAAGCTCGGGGGTCAAACGTACAGGAGGCTTCCGCAAGCACTCCCTAGAGGAAGGTCTCTCTCAGAGTTTGGAGTCAATGAGAATGGCAAACATGATCAACTTCTCCAGCTCGGTGGGTATGTTTCAGGTTATCATCTCATCTTTGATGGTATCCGAGAGACTATAAGAAAAAGCAGCCACGAGGGCCTTTATTGTTCCAAGCAACCTCTGCTGCCAGAGTACGTAATTCAATGGCGTAATCGGCAAAAGTTCTCGTACTCTAAGGAAAAAGACTAGTGAGGATTGATGGAGTCTCTAGTGGACGTCGATGGTATATATAGCAGAAAATTAATGAGTGTGTTTGAACCCCTTGTGGGTGTGTGGAGCACGAGGTGGAAAAAGCGTTTGGTGAATGGTGCTTTCATCAATTCTCTGCTATATATACCATCAACATCCACTAGAGACTCTTTAGCAATCTTCACAATTTTTTTTCCTTATTGTGTACAATATATGGTAGTGACGATATACAATTAGTCATTTTTATTTTAACTGATGAAAGCGCCGCTTTGATGTTTTGTTACTCTTTTAGAATCTTACATTTTTACATCCCTCTCAGAAAGCAAATAAATCACAAAGCCTACTTTGCTTCTCTCTGTGGGAAACGCCTGGGGCAGCCTCTCAAAGTATATCCCAATCTGGTTGAGAAACCCTCTGCAATGAACTGGATTGCCCCCATACCGCTGAGGAAGGGGAAAGGGAGCGGAACCAGACATACCTATTTAAGAGGAAATATTCAAGGCGAGTGCCTACACAGAGACTGGAGCAGCAGCAGGGACAGCCTGCAACACAGGTTGTACCGGAACAGCCTCAGTGGGAGGATCCAGCAGTGTGCAGTGTGAATCAGGAGTGTCTGTAAAGCTATGGTAAACTGATCCATGCTGTGATCCTGTTCACCCAATCTGAAAAAAAATATTACCGATAAGTGGGTTGCCTCCATCTTCTGAATTCATGGCTATTGCCTACTGTCAGGAACCATGAATCAGACAGACAGAAGTGCTGTAAAAAACACACTTTTTAATAAAATGGTACAAACAGAGCAAATGCAGTCAAAACAAAGCCAGGGTTCAGTACCCAGAGTGGGTAGTCAGGACAAGCCAGTGAAACAGGAATCCAGACATCAGCATAGTAGAAGCATTAAACAGAATCAGGAACCAGAAGGGAAGTCAGCCAGGCAAAAGTTTTTAACAGGAAAACAGAGCAGAGATTCAAGATGGGTCGCTGAATTAGAGGGTAGGTCGATTGAGGCTAAGAATTCTTGAATTAGGGGGTTGGGTTGGTTGAGGAGTGGAGGAGTAATTTTTAAGGTTGTACAATGGCAAATAATAGTCACTAACAGCATTTGCAATATCTTGTGGGTTGGTTAACCACTTGACCACTGGGCACTTAAACCCCCCTCCTGCCCAGACCAATTTTCAGCTTTCGGTGCTCTCACACTTTGAATGACAATTAGTCATGCAACACTGTACCCAAATGAATTTTTTGTCCTTTTTTCCCCACAAATAGAGCTTTCTTTTGGTGGTATTTGATCACCTCTGGGTTATTTTTTGCGCTATAAATGAAAAAAGACCAAAAATTTTGAAAAAAAAAACACATTTTTCTTTCTTTCTCTGATAAAATGTTGCAAATTATAAATTTTTCTTCATAAATTTTGGCCACAATTTATACTGCTATATATCTTTGTTAAAAATAACCCAAATCGGTGTATATTATTTGGTCTTTGTGAAAGTTAGAGAGTCTACAAGCTGTGGTGCGAATCATACAAAATTGATCACATCTGATGTACTGGTGGCCTCTCATTTCTTGTGACCCGAACAAGTCAGGAAAGTACAAATACCCCCCAAATGACCCCTTTTTTCAAAGTAGACATTGCAAGGTATCTAGTAAGAGGCATGGTGAGCTTTTTAATGTTGTAATTTTTTTCCCACAATTCTTTGCAAAATGAAGATTTTTTTATTTTACTTGATTTTTTCCACAAAATTGTCATTGTAATAGGTTATTTCTCTCACTTGCCATGTGTATACCACACAATTCCCCAAAATAAATTTTGATCCTGAGCATTACGATACCACGTGTGGGACTTTTCCACAGCCTGGCCACTTAGAGAGGCTCTAGGAGCATAAATTACACATCTAACTTGTTGACTGCCTATTACACTTTTGAAGGCCCTGGAGCACCAGGACAATGACACGTGGCATTGATGACAGATGGCACTGATACATGGCAATGATGACACTTATACGTGGCACTGATGACACGTGGCACTAATATGTGGCACTGATGACAGATTGCACTTATACGAGGCACTGATGACACATGCCACTAATACGTGGCACTGATGACAGATGTCACTAATACGTGGCATTGATGACAGGTGGCACTAATACGTGACACCGATGACAGATGGCACTAATACGTGGCACTATTACATGACACTGATACGTGACACTGATGACAGATGGCACTAATACGTGGCACTGACAAGTGACACTGATGACAGATGGCACTGATTCCTGGCATTGATGACACGTGACACTGATAACAGATGGCATGTGACACTGACAGGTGGCACTGATAACAGATGGCACGTGACACTGATGACAGATGGCACGTGACACTGACAGGTGGCACTGATGACAGGTGGCACTGATACGTGGCACTGACAGATGGCACTAATATGTGACACTGATGACACATGACACTATGTGGCACGGATGACACGTGGCACTGATGACATATGGCACTTATACGTGGCACTGGGGACAGATGGCACGGATGGCAGGTAGCAGTGGGGGCAGATGGCACTGACAGGTGGCAGTGGGGGCAAGTGGGCACTTTTTCGTTTTTTTTTTTTGTCACTAACCGCTGCATCTCTGCAATGGTTCATCTTTCCCTCCTCACACGCTGTCTGTGTGAGGAGGGAGAGCCGGCGATGAGAGATGATCTCATATGTTTACATATGAGATTATCTCTCACTGGACACGCCAATCGCGCTGTAAACGGCCGCTGTGATTGGCCGTTTACAGCAATCTGTGACTGGCTGTGTCTGGGGAACACGGCCAGCACAGAACTTCCCTGATGTGCGCCCGCGGCACGTAGAGGGGAAGTAAATAGGAGGACTACAGGGACCGCCTCCTGGCAGATAGCGTCCACGCCGTAGCCGTCTTTTGGCTATAGCACGGGCGCGAAGTGGTTAAAAGCTGTTTCGAAGTAGGGTGGCGAAAAGAGAGATCATTTTGGCTTTCGTGCATTGCACTTTGACTTCGTGGGCCAAGAGAGCACCCACTTTGCTGCCTATGGCATAAAAGTTAGCTTTAGCATAGTTGAGGTTGTTTTCAAATTTGTAAAAAAAATGGATCAATGTTATATTGAACGGGCAAAAGGAATGGTATATATACTTTTGCTGTAATTTATTTACAGCACTGTCAAGACACATATATCCCTCAGCATAAGAGACTTTATATACGGGAAGTTTAGTAACAAGCTTATTACTGCTAAAAGTGCTTGATGTTGAAAGAGGAAAGCTAATAACATGAAAAGCTTCCGCATTGACTTTCAATATCGTTGATACTTTGTACACTCTCTGTGCCTCCACTGGATTATCAAATTATTATCCGTGCTGTTGTGACAAACTCACCATACTATATGAATAGGCTGTTCCCTCATGAACAGCGAATGATTAATGACTTTCAGTGATTTTAAAACTGTGCTTTTTGGATTCCAGTAGGTGTGATTACTATCATTACTATCATTATTGATACTATCGCTATAATTACTGTCTTCCTGGCTATCTCTATCTACTATTTGGCTCGAGCCACCGGGGGGGGGGGGGGGGTTTGATGCTGGTCCTACATTGCTAATTAGCATACAGTTGTTGCACATTATCAGCACCAACATTGGATCAGCTCCAATCCCACTGGCATCCGGACGTGTATGTTTCTTGTTTTATGTTTGATGTAAGCACTGTTTTTTTGTATATGTTTCCTCTTTGTCTGTGCCTGTTGGGATTAAATAATGCTATTCAATCAATAACAGCGGACACATTATAGTCATTTAAATGGTGGCTTTCTGATTAGACCTTCAAGCATGTTTTAGTGATTTATAGGTGTATTTTGTAAATTAAATTATATTAAATTAAATCTTCTAAACTTTCAATAAATTATATCTTGTTTTGAGATTTTGGTGTTCTGTTCCTCAGTGAGCCTCACTTTTCTCTAGGTCACCAGTCTTTAGGGACCCTGTTTTGTTACATGCTGTAAATGTATGCAATAAAGGAAAAAAAAAACCTCAAAGATATATACAGGAGGAACTGCTACAGGCCAGAAGAGCAAGGAATGAGAAGCTGGTGTGACAGCAGGGTGTAGATGAATACAAAGGGGAACTCGTAAACAACACAAGCTCTCTTGCAGGGACTGTTGGGAGTGAAGATGAGGCTTTTGCAGGATAAGCCGCTTCTTCCCAGCATAATGCCAAGTAGGCTCTGAAGGGCAAGCTGGTTCTGTCAAGCATCCTGGAGGGACCAATCAGGTTCCATTTGAGAAGCGGGAGGAGTGGTTGGTGCTGGAGCTTGCGCAGGAATGAGGCACTGTGATCTTAGTGGTTGAAGGCCACCTGGCAGTGTCCTCACAGAGTGGGTTTTACTTTGATGCGTTATCAGTAACTTAGTGGTGAAACCCCATTTATAAAGTACGCAATGGATTTGTAGCGTTTTTGTGATGGTGGCCAGTTGCCAACGATTATCCATGGTCAGAGAGGTCAGTGTAAAGTACAACCACGGTGAAGGGATCTGGCAAGTTATGAGCTCGTTTTGCAGCCAGCATCACATTCTCCTTAGCGGTAAAGAAAGGGATGTGGGCTAGCACATCTCTAGGCTTTTATTCAGGGAGTTGAGATGGCTTCGGGAGTCTTTGGGCTTCATCTATTTCTAGGTCTTGGACAGTCAAATCTGGTGCAAGGGAGCGCATCAGAGTTTGTAAATATTGTATCAGCTCAGTTTTCGCTAAAACAGGGATATTGTGGAACTTTATATTATTCCGCCAAGACTGGTCCTTTAAATCTGCCAGTTTGAGTTTGATTAGTTGCAATTGTTCAGTGTATACATCCACTAGTTTATTGTGAGCAGTAAATAGGTCTTTCATGTTGGTCTCTACATGGGGGATATGCTGGTCTTGAGCTTGTACCGCATTAGCCAAGGATGATACTGTAGCTGAAAGGTCTATAGAGTGTGCCTTAATGAGATTAGCATGTTTTTCATGGTTTGTTCTGACATAGGTTGGTCAGAGGCAGGAAAATAGCATATGGCTGAAGGTTTCTGTGTGTCAGGAAAGGGAAGTGTTATGGAAGCTATATGAGTTTGCACAGAGACCACATCATCCCAACTGGGTTTAGATTCAACCAGACTGGCTGTGGAGGGTGAGCTATGTGGAGAAAACTCACCATATGCCGTCACTGGGAAGGAGAAGTCAAGCTCTTGAGTCTGACAGACCAGCATGAAGGGAGAGCAGCAGTGCAGCCTGCACCATCTTGGCTGCAGCCCGCTCCCGCTGGACAGAGGAAACTTATCAGCTTCTGCGGGTACTTTAGATTCTTCCTCTGCTTCGACATTTTGCCCTGTGGTAGCCAAGTGCCCTGGGGTGTAGGGTGAATAGTTTTCACCCTTCTGTAGTCAATACTAAAAAGTAGATCCGAGGATCTAAACCACGCCCCCCACTACCAGGCTTTTTATTGCAAAAGAGACATACTATAGAGGAAATTTACTAAAATTGAGCAGACAGAACCTAGAACAGCTGTTAATATTAAAGTAGTACCGCCAAAGCTTGGTTGTTTTTAGACACCTGCAGGCTGAATGGAAAGCCCCAACGGTAAGTAAGGCCTGTGGTATAAATTACAGCCAGCAAGGGAAGTAGGGCCCTTCGCTGCATAAGGGCGCACCTGGAGGGATCCTGGTAAAAGAATAGATGAGACCCTTCAAAGAACGGGCAATTACACATTTCTTGCATGATGCACTCTGAGCGTATACTCGTGAAGCTTGCAGATACCATCTCTAGGATTTTCAGGATCATCAGATGGAGGTCTAAGCACCCTGTGGGCCTGTCTATTTCAATAAGGGCCAAGGCTAATGCTGCTTACACACGATCGGTTTTCTCATGAGAATAAACTCTGAAGGTTTTTCCCACAGAGCTCCGCTGAAACTGTTGTGCGTACACAGTCACACCAAAGTCTGATCGTTAAGAACGCAGTGACGTACAGCACAAACGACGGGAACTTCCTAGAAAAGGGAAGTTCAAGACCCAGTGCGCCACCCTTTGGGCTCCTTCTGCTGATATTGTGTTAGTAGATGTTTGGTTAGAGATGATTCATGCTTTTCAGACTGCAGCTTATTCCGATCCTTTTACTGCTGTTCAGTTTGTGCTTGTGGGTTTGTGTCTGGTTTTCAGTGCATGTAGTCAGTTCGTATCTATTTCAGTGCGTTCTGGTCAGCTCACTCTTCACAGGCCTTGCTGTTCTTCAGTACGTTCGGTTAAGTTCGTTCTGACCAACTGACCGTTTTGAAACTATGGTACATACTCATTGCAGAATTTGTGCTGTGTGGGGGCTTGATGTTGGGGTTCATACTTTGACCCGAGCCCAGGCCATGAACATGGTGGGGAGGAGTTCATGAACCAATAATTGGTTACTCCAGCATGACCAATTCTCGCACATGCCTTTGCTTCCTGAGATCCAGGAGAATAATCCTAATGATTTCAGGAATTATCTCAGGATGACGGACCCAGTTTTTCACTGTCTGTAGGCTTTGCTGACCCCTTTCATCGGCAGGCAGTATACCTGCATGCGGCAAGCCATCACTCCGGGGGAGAGGGTAGTCGCCCCCTTGTGGTACTGGGTGACTGGGAGAAGCCTGCATGACCTCAAGTTCTCAACAGGCATCTCCACCAGGCTCTGGGAATCATTATTCCAGAGACCTATCCTGCCATCATCCAGGTCCTGCAGAAGGACTATATTAGGGTAAGTTTTATCCCTTAACATCACATTATATGTGAAGCAAAAAAAGATGTGTCTGGTATGGATTATCACGGTGACACAAACAAAGCAGCAAGTACTTTTACATAAAAAAAAAACTTTTAGTTATACAAAATACACAAAAATGTGATTTAAAAAGGGAGCCATCAGTACCAAGCAATCATCACATATCAATAGAAAAAAAGATTATGATGACCAGCTAGAAAGATGGTAAGTAGCAGGCCAGGTTCTTCCCTACTAGTTTTGCCAAAACATTGGCTTCATCGGGGGAGTAGAATAAGATGATGATCGAAATTGCTTTAACACTAAAAAGTAAGAGCAATGATATAGTTAAATCAATACAAGCTACAGTGAATGATTAGCTATCCGGCTATTAGTGGTCCCATCCCTGACAATTTATCCTCCCCAACCAACCCCTACGAGTGTCACCAGGGAGGGAAATCATCCACCCTAGCATCGCTCGACCAACATACCATGCGTGCCAAGTAGGGCAAAACAGATGCTCCCGAGCGCCAGAAAACAGCCAGCAAACACAGCTAGTACAAGGTGGCTCCAGGGGGCTTGAAGTATAGTGCTATAAAAACTAAAAAAATAAAGTTAACAAAGTCAAAAAATGGTATATAGGGGGGGGCGTGGCGACCGAGCGCTAAGATGGACGCTTGAGCTGAGAGCTCCGTTCGACCACCGGAGAGAACAACCCTATAGCAACTCCGTTGGTGACATATTTCCACATAAACCTATCTACAACGCAGTGTAGACACCTTCGCTTCTACCGAAGATGCCAAAAAATAGAAAGAATCAACAACCGCCGCGGAAACTTCCGAACCTTTTCAAAGCGCGCGGAATCACACAAAATGGTGCCGGATCGTGCGTGACTGAAACTCAGGAACAGGCCTCGCAACAACCTCACCTCCTAACGACTTCCCTCAGCGATTCCTCCTCGGGGACGAATAGCCCAACGACTAGAAGCCCAGCCAAACAAAGGCAACGGATATCTTCTCCAGACGTAAACCGAGCGGACCGTGACATGGAGGTAAGCGGATCTGCTCCTGTAGGCCATGCTATACATCCACCGGCATCCGACCTGATTGCGGCCTACCCCACATCCGATCGACCGGTCTCAGATACAGTCCTTAAGGAGATGCTGATGTCACTCAAAGCCTCCATACAAGCTGACCTCACTGTAGAAATCACTAACTGCCATAGGGAAGTATTGGCCCTAGGTAATAGAGTGGATCAAGTGCAGCGCAACATGGGGGAATGCACAACTTCCTTCAATACTTTAGTAGAGGCCCACAAGTCCCATGATGAAGAGATAGCATGGCTAAAGAGTAAAGTTGCAGACCTCGAGGACCGCTCTAGGAGGTGCAATATTAAAATCAGAGGTGTTCCTGAAGCTATACCTCCAAACCAATTACTGCAGTATGTACACACGCTATTCTCCACCATTATCCCTACATTATCTCCTCAAGAACTGACCATTGACAGGATTCACAGAATCCCCAAGCCAGCATTTCTCCCTGAAGGTACCCCTCGGGATGTTTTGCTCAAGATGCATTACTATCATATCAAGGAACAAATTCTGACTGCGTTTCGTACTCGGGGCAACAACCTATCTCAATATGCTGAATTGATCCTCCTCCCTGACCTATCAAGGCATACTCTGCAATTGCGCCGAAACTTAGCGACCATCACTAAGGTCCTGCGCAACCACAATATACCACACAAATGGCGTTACTCAGCAAAATTGTCCATCTCATATGATGGTACCACGCACACAGTTACCACTTTAGCTGAAGGTATCGCACTCTTGCGTCAATGGGGCATACTTCCACAACAAAGCCCTCTGGAACCACCTGCAACACAACTACGCCCTATTCCGGATGAGTGGCAAGTAGTTTCGCGCAGACGAGCCCCCAAAAATGTCACTGATGGCAGTAAATAATCACACACCGTTGACAAATATGTTCTCTCCCTGGGCACAAGGATTTCTTCATCTCTCCTTGTTCTTACCCCTGACATTTGTCATTTTTGCAACTTTGTTTGCATATGGATCGCTTATATGATTCTATTTTTATTATTCTATACGTTATTGTTTATTTTTGTGGTTACACCCTTTGTTCCATTAGCACTGGACCTACACATGATGGACCCTTCATCTCCTGTCCTGCTACATTTCTAAATACCATGGCAGCATCTCTTCTGTCAATCTTATGGAGATCAGATGACTCTAATAATTCTCGAAGGACACTGAGTACACCTGCACATTTTTTCCCACCTGAAATATGACCATTACTTTTGTTTCCATTAATGCCAGAGGCCTCAACCACCCCGTGAAACGCTACTCGCTGTGGACCAAAGCTCAGAAACTAAAGGCGGATATTTTATGTGTACAGGAAACTCATTTTCAACAGGACAACCATCCCAAATGTACACACAAAAACTACCCACATATATTCCTGGCAAATAACCCGAATAAAAAAAGCGGAGGTGTCCTTCTTGCCATCCGTGACACGGTCTCCTTCCATCTCAAGAAATCCATCACAGCCGACAATGGTCGCTTTATTATTCTCCAGGGTGATATTAACTCTAAACCGTACACCAATGTATCCTTATACGCCCCAAACACCCGACAGATTAGGTTTTTGAATAGACTAATCCGTAAAATACAACCTATCCAATACGGTAGTCTCATTATTGGTGGCGATTTTAACCTCATTGTCAACCCACAACTTGACACTTCTAATGTGAAACGTAACAACAACACCTGCCTAAATAAGGTCCTACATTCTGAAAAACTGTATGACGTATGGAGATGCACACATGGCAACGAGAAAGACTACACCTTCTTCTCCCATGTACATGGGTCTTATTCCAGAATAGACTTCTTTTTATCAGATCAATGGACCTTACAAAATGTTTCATCCTCTGAGATATATGATATTACGTGGTCTGACCATTCTGCCATATCGCTTTCTATTCATGAGAAGGGTGTCTCCCCATCGTCACCCATCTGGCGCTGCAGTGTTAGATTACTACAGGACCCTGGTACCAGGGAACTGATTTCTCAAAACCTTAAAACTCTTATTTCCAACAAAATGAACATTCAGTAGAGAGTCCCTTCACACTCTGGAACGCCCACAAAGCGTTTATTAGAGGCATCCTTATCCAGCTAGGAGCTAGAGCTAAAAAGAAGTATACTGCAACCATAGACTCCATTACTTCCGATATCCACAATTTAGAAACCCTCAATAAAGCATCTCCCTCTCACCAGCGGACTACTCAAATAACCTTACTTAGAGAAAAATTGAGAGATCACTTGGCCCAAAACTATGATTTCTACCTTAGACGCTTGAAGTTACGTACCTGTGCAAATAGAGCAGGCAAATATCTTGCCAATAGGATTAGAGCAATACGCACCAAAACTAGGATTTCCCACCTGATACACCCTACATCCCTTCATAAAATCATCAATCCTCAGGAAATCGCAAACCACTTTGCACAATATTACAGTGAGCTTTACAACCTTAGCACCGACCCCCACACTCCTCAACCCACTGTTCCCAAAATACAGCATTTCCTCAAAGATTTAGATCTCCCTAAACTCTCCGAACCACAGCTTGAATTGCTGAATTCACCGTTCACAAGCCATGAAACAACATCAGTCATTACTTCACTCCCTCATGGGAAATCCCCCGGTCCTGATGGACTAAATAATGAATATTTTAAAACCTTTTCCAATATTCTTTCCCCATATCTCCAAAAGATGTTCACACGGGCAGCACACTCAGCATCCTTTCCAAATGAAATGTTAAAAGCATACGTGACCACCATACCCAAACCTGGCAAAGATCCCACTACCCCTAGTAATTTTAGACCTATTTCTCTCCTAAACACGGATATAAAGATCTACGCCAAAATTATCGCCCTTAGACTGTCAGAGTTTATGCCTTCCTTAATTAAAAGCGACCAGATGGGCTTTATCAGGGGGAGACAAACTTCTGATGCTATGAGACGTATTATTAACATTGTTCATTATGCTAATTTAACTAAAACTCCTCTGCTGCTCTCCATAGACGCAGAGAAGGCGTTTGATAGGGTGGAGTGGTGTTATATGAAAGAAGTTCACCAAAAATTTGGCTTTCACGGTCTCATCTCCAACGCAATGTTGGCTTTATATTCCAACCCATTCGCCCAAGTCTTAACAGCTGGAATGCTTTCCACACCGTTCCCTATTTCTAATGGCACCCGTCAGGGGTGTCCACTATCCCCAACCATTTTTAACCTTATGATAGAACCTCTGGCGGAGGCCATTAGATCCCAGGCCGATATTACTGGACACGTGTTAGGATCTCGTAACCACGTTATTAATTTATTTGCCGATGACGTTGTCCTGATGCTGACAAACCCATCCAGATCTCTCCCCTTAGTCCATGAAACTTTGAAAAACTTTGGTGAGATTTCGTACTATAAAGTTAATTTCGCTAAATCATTGATTCTAGATTTAGGAATTGACAAACGTATCAAACTCCAACTTCAAACCACCCTTCCGTATGTATGGAAAGAGGATAGCATACCCTACTTAGGTATAAAAATCACCAATTCCACGAAAACCCTAGTCTCTGTCAACATAAAGCCACTGCTTCTAAAGATAGATGAAACGCTTAAATGCATAGCCAAGACTGAACTTTCCTGGATGGGTAGACTGGCAGCGTGTAAGATGTTAGTTCTTCCTCTCATATTGTATATGTTCAGATCCATACCTATACCTATCCCAACCCATTTCCTTAAGACCTTGTCTACTACTCTGTGGAAATTCATATGGAATGGTAAAAAAGCTCGTTGCTCTCCTAGTAACCTGATCCCGCATAACCGTGTAGGTGGAGTAGGACTAATTGACGTTTATGATTATTTGTGGGCATCTAGACTGGACCAACTCCAACACTGGTTCAAAACTATAGATTCACCACCTTGGGTTGAGCTGGAAAGGCATATGGCCCCAATGCCAGATCTAGTGGCACTACTCGTGAGTGATGTCTGGAAACCCTGGGCTCTCCATTCCATGGCTCCCACCCTCATAGCCTCCCTACAGGCATGGAGGTTCTTCCTACATCATACCCATAAATCTCAAAATGCTGTGGAATACAAATTTCCGCTTAGCCTGCTCGAGCATAAAATCCCTATGCTGTCCCTAAAACAGTTCCCCAACCACGGTATCCATACCATCCAAGACCTATTGTCTAATGGTACAGCTCTTTCCAGCACACAGATTATGGCTCAATACGATCTCCCCAACAAGTACCAGTTTACATGTATCCAAGTGGCACATTTTCTAAAACGTAACCCTCCCCCTACCATAACAATGCCATCCAGTGCATGGAACTTCTTAACTCGCGAACGCCCCACCAGGAAAGGCATTTCGCTTTTCTACTCCCTTCTACATGATAAACAATCCTTTGTGAAAACAAAATCGATTGATAAATGGGAGGCGGATTTAGGGAAAACATTTACAGATGATCAGTGGACAACTACATTTCGGGAAATCCAAAAAGCCTCCTGTTCTATTAATCATTGGGCAATGACCATTAGAATTATTAACAGGTGGCAATACACACCGTGTAGACTGGCAACATTTTCTCCATCTGCCCAAAGTACATGTTGGAGAAATTGTGGACAGCTAGGACATCTACTACACATGTTTTGGGAGTGCCCCAATTTGGTTAGTTACTGGAACCAAGTGTTCCAACTAATAACATCGCTCACGGGTATTGTCACTCGCCCCAATCCATCCCTAGGGATTTTACATATGGGTATTGAACAATTTCCACATGATATGCGGATTGTTATTTCCAACATCCTTCTTTCTGCTAGATCCATGATATTACAACATTGGAAAACTGCCATGACGGTAAACATCTCTGACCTAATTAGAAGAGTGAACCAACACCACACTATAGAGCGTGCTCTTGCTATAAATACATTGAAGTGCGATCTATTTGATAAGCAATGGAAAATTTGGACCAATAAATATAAGAATTCTGTGAACTAGATCTTAATCCTGATAAGATATATTCTGTGTAGTAACCAGTATTTGCATTACTGTTTGTGTAACCACCTACTTATCCATTTCTTTCTCGTTTTTTTTCTTGTTTCTTTTTGTTTCTTTTTTTTTCTTCCCTACCCTTTCTTTCCCTCTCCCCTCTTCCCTCCCTCTATTGCATCGACTGTTAATTACAACTGTAAAAGTCAACATGTCCTGTACCACTTGCCTTTGTATATCCTTTATAAAACAATAAAAATGTATTGACAAAAAAAAAAAAAATGGTATATACTAATATATATAAGGCAAAAAGCTCAATTCAGTCTGATAAAAAAATAAACAAATATACATCTCTATACATACCAAAAAATGATTATAAGTTGGAATAAATGGGGCGCTGCTAAGACAGAAATGTCAATTTGCTTTAAGGAGATCAGATGGTGCAATTATAGAGACAGCCAAACAAGGCTAAATCAGAAAAGAAGATAATTGATATATCAAAATTATTAAGTTGTGCACCTCAAAAATAAATTATGTGCAAATAAATAAAATAAGGTAAATAAAAAACCCACCCTGAGTTCCAGTGGTATTGACGTGCAGCACTATAAAGCGCTGCATAGACACATCAAAGTAGATAAGCACTTGCCAAGGAGACAATATATGAACCCAAACCAATAATGAGACATCCAATGAGCCTGTGTTAAAAAAAAAAAAACAACAGAAAACCATATGAGCTAAACAGCGTGTCTTTAGCAACAGAGATAGAAAGTGAAACACCCGGAACCAAATAGTTACAGAGATAAAAGCCAAACTAGACAACAAGCATATTAGTGTCACAAAGTAGTAACTGTAGCCAAATGTAGCATAACACTTAATACCTTTGAAACTTCATACAGCGTAACAGCGCCCCAACAGCTAGCAGGAAAGACTGATCAGCTTATAAACTTTTAAAGCCCCCCACCTGATTGACAAGAAAATTTGCCAATCAGGAGCGGACAAGCCAACACACCAATCCCGTTTGCAATGCACAGCCTACAAGCCCCATAATGCCAAGTACAATGATGACGTATAGCGCGGCCACAAGCGCATACAGCGGACAAATGAAGGCACAGCAGAGCCATTGGAACACCGATAAAAGCCAGTGTCCAATGAGATAGAAAACAGAGCGTTCAAACTGCAGCAGGGATGATATGAGCCGAGAGATGGGCTGGCTTCATAAAACAGACAGCCCCTAGGTGTCCTTACAGCCACAGACTGCGTAAGCAGTAGCTGCACCTGGCACCCAGAGAGCAATCCGTCAAGCCCCACTGACACAAACAAACATGCAGAGGGGCGATGACAATATCAAGGAAGGAAGGGGGGGGGGGGGATTAAGTAGCAGAATAGAAAGCCAAAAATGTTTACTATGTTCATTAATTCAAAGGATAATATTGACATATTGTAATATTAATGTATTAGAAACCAATAAAAAAATCAATATTAATATATTAGAACAAGGAAATATTGCTGAAACATAATTTGATCAAAACCCCACAGTGGAGCATGGGGATTTACGAGAGCAGCGATACGGCTGATAGGGAGGTCATTGATAGATATGGGATAGGCAAGCATATGATGAACATCAACCAATCCAGGAGAGGACAAAATGAAACCTACTCTAATATAAAGCTCCAAAATAAATAAACAATATAATTGACACATCTATAGAAAAGATTTAAAGCGAATATACTCATTGAGTCCTGGCTATTTAATGGCATCTAGGTTATGTATCCATTTTGTCTTGAGTTGTAATAATGTAGGAGGAACATGCTAAAAATGCGGCAACATGAACAGAATGGGGGTCATAATCAGTTTGATTGGCAATATGCCTATTAAGGGCAGTTGTGGTGAGTCTTTTATATAATGGCTTAATATGATCTTTTATACGTGTTGAAAATGGCCTTTTCGTCTTACCGACATAAAAGCAACCACAAATACAGATTGCTAAGTAGACAATACCAACAGTGTTACAGGTAATCCTATGTTTTAGCTTATTAATTTTACCATTGGGAAGATCAATATCCCTAGAGTTAATAATAAATGGGCAAATTTCATAATGGCCATAGGAAAAAAGTTCCTAGTTCAGAAACTTTAATTGACCCTTTATATGTTTGAGGACTTGACACTAAACGGTCCCTCATAGAGGGCGGTTTCTGGATAGGATTTTACATATTTCTCGATGGTATTGTCAACGGTCAATAAAGGCCAGAATTTTTGGAGAATGGTTCTCATCTGAACGTGTTGTTTCGAAAATTGAGTGACTACACAGACTGATTAATTGAGTTTAGAAGATTTCTTAGAATTGACAGGTCTCGCCTATTAAGTTTAATGACTCTGTTGAAAGCTTGTTTCAACAAAGATCGACTATATCCTCTCTCCAGGAGTCTATCATATAGGTTGTCAGACAAACCTGATTTCTTTTTAAGAGGAGTAAAGTAAAACCTTGGACAGAGGGGTGGCGGTGGACATGGTATACTTGGATTTTGCAAAAGCTTTCGATACAGTTCCGCACACACGACACACGGTTTGTAAATGAATAGAAAACTGACTAAAAGACAGAATTCAGAGAGTAGTGGTTAATGATTCTTATTCTGAAAGGTCTAAGGTTATCAGTGGTGTAACCCAAGGTTCAGTGCTGGGACCCTTACTTTTTAATATCTTTATAAATGATATTGGGTCTGAAATTGGGTCTGATCAAAAGTAACATCTCCGTCTTTGCAGATGACACCAAGCTATGCAGTGGAATAACGTCCTTACAGGATGTCTCGAATTTACAAGCCGACCTCAATGCTCTGTCTAATTGGACGACTATGTGGCAGATGAGGTTTAACGTTGAGAAATGTAAAGTTATGCACTTGGGGGCTAAGCATATGCATGCATCATACATTTTAGGGGGGGGGGAGTACAACTGGGGGGATCCATAGTGGAAAAGGATCTGGGGGTTTTGGTAGATCATAAGCTCAATAATAGCATGCAATGCCAAGCTGCGGTTTCCAAAGCGAGCAAAGTCCTTTCCTGTATTAAGAGAGGTATGGACTCGAGAGAGAGAGATATCATTTTGCCCCTGTTAAAATCATTAGTAAGACCTCATCTGGAATATGCAGCTCAGTTTTGGGCACCAATTCTCAAAAAGGATATCGGGGAACTGGAGAAAGTGCAGAGAAGGGCAACCAAACTGATAAGAGGCATGGAGGAGCTCAGCTATGAGGAAAGATTAGAGGAACTGAATTTATTCACTCTTGATAAGAGGAGATTAAAGGGAGGATATGCTCAACAAGTACAAATATATGAGGGGTCCATATAATGAACTTGGTGTCGAGTTATTCACTTTACAGTCAACAAAGAGGACAAGGGGGCACTCTTTACATCTAGAAGAAAAGAGATTTCATCTTCAAATACGGAAAGGTTTCTTCACAGTAAGAGCTGTGAAAATGTGGAATAGACTCCCTGCAGCGGTAGTTCTGGCTAGCTCAGTGAATTGCTTTAAGAAGGGCCTGGATTATTTCCTAAGGGTACATAATATAACTGGGTACTAACATTTATAGGTAAAGTTGAAAATCTACTTCAGGTTCCGGCGCCACATGAGGAGGAAGTGATCGCCATCAGCTCCCACTCTACTCCTCGGGGAGATCCCCTGCCACGCCAGCGGACGGGTGAGGCAACATGGATCGCTTTGTTGAGCGATCGTATGCTAAAGCAGCGTCGGCGGGCATCCCTCCCGCGGGAGAGACACACACAGCCAACATGGCGGCTGCGCCGCTTTCACAGGAACAGGGTCCACCGCTTACGGGACCTCCGGCTCAACCAGCGCTTACTCCGGCTGACCCTGCATCCCCTGAGGGGATAGCACAAGCTGTGGTCCTCCTGTTAGGACCCACGCTGGTGGCTACTGTGGATGCCGCGGTTCACAGGGGATTGGAGCAGCTTCATCTAGAAGTGCAGACCCAGGCACAGAGACTGCAGCATACAGAAGAACGCATCTCCGCGCTAGAGGATGAAGCTGCCGGCTCATCTGTAACGATTGCTAGAGTGCTTGCCACACACAAAGAGATATGGGAGAAACTCGACGATTTGGAAAATGGTTCGAGAAGGAACAATTTGCACATCATCGGTCTCCCTGAATCGGTCACCTCTGCCCAGCTCCCGACACAATGCGCCAAATTGATCCCAGAGCAACTAGGCCTCCGCATACCACGCACGATTGAACGGGCTCATCGTATCAGACAACCATCCGAGTCACGTGCCAAGCCTCGCCATGTTATAGTCAAATATTTGAACTATGCGGATAAAACCGCCATCATGCAAAAGTTCTGCAGGTCCCACTCTCTAACGATAGATGGGGCTAAGCTGCTGCTGTTTGCAGATTACTCCGTGGAGGTGATGAACAGACGCAAGGCCTTCTCTCCAGTGTGTACAGCTCTCCACAATAATCAAATCAAATTCTCTTTGACCTATCCGGCCACGCTAAGACTCCAAACGTATGACGGAGACCAACTTACTTTCACCACGCCAGAGGAAGCAGAAAGGTATGTCAACTCTATGGGCACCGACATGGACCACTCTGCCACTGCGGACACCTCATCTTCCCAGTCCGTGAACAAAAATGCTGCGCCTCCTAAACATCAACACAGCCCCACAAACCCTCCGTATAAGCGCATCAGAGTCACTCCAAAAGATGACCGCTCAGGACACCGCTGACACACTGTTGTGCACCACCCTTTTTGCAGTTTACCAGGGAGTTGGGTGTTGAGGTTTTCTTTTTGTTCTCCCTCTTTCTCCCTCTAGACCTTCCGGGGCCAGCTGGAATAATGTGGGCTCTGGTGGTCGCTGGTGGGTTATCCCTTAATGTTATGATCTGGACTGGTATGCCTGTCATTTAGATAAGCTATGTAGCTACTGTTATTTAAGAAGGTTTTATCCCTGCGTGTTTACTTTATGGTTTATGGTTATAATACCCTGTAGGTTACGGCCTACACTTAAGCTCTCATATCCTATATATTATCCTAGCACCATGTGCATTACACGCGTGCATAGGATCTTTACTGAGCCAGGGGGTACAACCCTCCATCCCCCCATCGGCTCCAATATTATCCCCTGAATGTGATACTGGGTTCTACCCATTGCCATGTACTCTTCTACCTCCCCCTCTGGCCCTTCATCAGCCATCAGGGGAGGAGTGGGACAGGGCTGATAGCCGTGATTGAAGGTTGTGCCTCATGTAGAAAAAAGAGAAAAGTCTCTACTTGTTGATATGTTGTTTTATATGATGCGTTTTGTATTTTTGAAGAGTTTTCTAGCCTGTACGATCACATACCAGTTAATGTCTATATGTCTAGCCGTAGCACCCTCGGGGAAGCAGGCCTCTATGGGGAGACACTCCTGTACAAGGGACCCTGATGCAGAGCAGGATAGCTCCCGAGAAACCCACTAATATTATCTTCTGTCTAATTCTAACATGGCCTCCTCAGGTAGTGGGCATAACTTAAACATTATCTCTTGGAATGTCAAGGGGCTTAGATCACCATGTAAACGTATGGCTGTCCTAAGACACTTAAAACGCCTCCGAGCAGATGTCGTATTGCTGTCGTATTGCTGGCACGGTATATGGCTCCCCAGCAGTTGGGCGCAAGGCTGGAGTTGCCATACTACTGCATAAAAACCTGCAACATGAAGTAACAGCTGTTAGGGCTGACACTGAGGGCCGTAATGTGACTATACAGGTAGTGATAGATTCCAACCCCATGGCTATCACTAATATATACGCCCCCAATTCGCCGGGTGTACCCTTTTTCCAAGACGTAATCCAATGGATACTCGCTGCCCCTGAAGCTAGTCACCTGGTCAGGGGAGATTTTAACTCTGTTATGTCCACTATAACAGATCGTTCGAAGACAGGTCCTCATCGCGCGACTCAACCTGACACTTCAGCACCCAAACCCACTCAACTGGCTCAGGCCCTGTCCTCCTTACATTTCACTGATGTGTGGTGATTGCAACACCCGACCAACCAAGAATACACTTTTTTTCTCTCCCCCACATCAATCTTTCTCGCGTATAGATTTTTTTTTTGCCTCCCCTTCCTTGGTGCCTTCCCTATTAGACTCGGAGATACTAGATGCCAGAATATTAGACCAAAGCCCTTTAGCGATACATTTGTCGCGACCATCGTCCCCGTCCTTACCGCGGACGTGGAGATTTCCATCCTACTTAGTGGACAACCCTGACTTTCAAAACACGCTACGGACTGCTTTGACTGACTATGCATCCACCAACAGTGAACATATGTCTGACCCTAACTTATTTTGGGAAACAGGTAAAGCCTTTTTGAGAGGCAGGATTATTTCCTATACCGCACAAAAATGAACAAAAATGCTGCGCCTCCTAAACATCAACACAGCCCCACAAACCCTCCGTATAAGCGCATCAGAGTCACTCCAAAAGATGACCGCTCAGGACACCGCTGACACACTGTTGTGCACCACCCTTTTTGCAGTTTACCAGGGAGTTGGGTGTTGAGGTTTTCTTTTTGTTCTCCCTCTTTCTCCCTCTAGACCTTCCGGGGCCAGCTGGCCTAATGTGGGCTCTGGTGGTCGCTGGTGGGTTATCCCTTAATGTTATGATCTGGACTGGTATGCCTGTCATTTAGATAAGCTATGTAGCTACTGTTATTTAAGAAGGTTTTATCCCTGCGTGTTTACTTTATGGTTTATGGTTATAATACCCTGTAGGTTACGGCCTACACTTAAGCTCTCATATCCTATATATTATCCTAGCACCATGTGCATTACACGCGTGCATAGGATCTTTACTGAGCCAGGGGGTACAACCCTCCATCCCCCCATCGGCTCCAATATTATCCCCTGAATGTGATACTGGGTTCTACCCATTGCCATGTACTCTTCTACCTCCCCCTCTGGCCCTTCATCAGCCATCAGGGGAGGAGTGGGACAGGGCTGATAGCCGTGATTGAAGGTTGTGCCTCATGTAGAAAAAAGAGAAAAGTCTCTACTTGTTGATATGTTGTTTTATATGATGCGTTTTGTATTTTTGAAGAGTTTTCTAGCCTGTACGATCACATACCAGTTAATGTCTATATGTCTAGCCGTAGCACCCTCGGGGAAGCAGGCCTCTATGGGGAGACACTCCTGTACAAGGGACCCTGATGCAGAGCAGGATAGCTCCCGAGAAACCCACTAATATTATCTTCTGTCTAATTCTAACATGGCCTCCTCAGGTAGTGGGCATAACTTAAACATTATCTCTTGGAATGTCAAGGGGCTTAGATCACCATGTAAACGTATGGCTGTCCTAAGACACTTAAAACGCCTCCGAGCAGATGTCGTATTGCTGTCGTATTGCTGGCACGGTATATGGCTCCCCAGCAGTTGGGCGCAAGGCTGGAGTTGCCATACTACTGCATAAAAACCTGCAACATGAAGTAACAGCTGTTAGGGCTGACACTGAGGGCCGTAATGTGACTATACAGGTAGTGATAGATTCCAACCCCATGGCTATCACTAATATATACGCCCCCAATTCGCCGGGTGTACCCTTTTTCCAAGACGTAATCCAATGGATACTCGCTGCCCCTGAAGCTAGTCACCTGGTCAGGGGAGATTTTAACTCTGTTATGTCCACTATAACAGATCGTTCGAAGACAGGTCCTCATCGCGCGACTCAACCTGACACTTCAGCACCCAAACCCACTCAACTGGCTCAGGCCCTGTCCTCCTTACATTTCACTGATGTGTGGTGATTGCAACACCCGACCAACCAAGAATACACTTTTTTTCTCTCCCCCACATCAATCTTTCTCGCGTATAGATTTTTTTTTTGCCTCCCCTTCCTTGGTGCCTTCCCTATTAGACTCGGAGATACTAGATGCCAGAATATTAGACCAAAGCCCTTTAGCGATACATTTGTCGCGACCATCGTCCCCGTCCTTACCGCGGACGTGGAGATTTCCATCCTACTTAGTGGACAACCCTGACTTTCAAAACACGCTACGGACTGCTTTGACTGACTATGCATCCACCAACAGTGAACATATGTCTGACCCTAACTTATTTTGGGAAACAGGTAAAGCCTTTTTGAGAGGCAGGATTATTTCCTATACCGCACAAAAATGAACAAAAATGCTGCGCCTCCTAAACATCAACACAGCCCCACAAACCCTCCGTATAAGCGCATCAGAGTCACTCCAAAAGATGACCGCTCAGGACACCGCTGACACACTGTTGTGCACCACCCTTTTTGCAGTTTACCAGGGAGTTGGGTGTTGAGGTTTTCTTTTTGTTCTCCCTCTTTCTCCCTCTAGACCTTCCGGGGCCAGCTGGCCTAATGTGGGCTCTGGTGGTCGCTGGTGGGTTATCCCTTAATGTTATGATCTGGACTGGTATGCCTGTCATTTAGATAAGCTATGTAGCTACTGTTATTTAAGAAGGTTTTATCCCTGCGTGTTTACTTTATGGTTTATGGTTATAATACCCTGTAGGTTACGGCCTACACTTAAGCTCTCATATCCTATATATTATCCTAGCACCATGTGCATTACACGCGTGCATAGGATCTTTACTGAGCCAGGGGGTACAACCCTCCATCCCCCCATCGGCTCCAATATTATCCCCTGAATGTGATACTGGGTTCTACCCATTGCCATGTACTCTTCTACCTCCCCCTCTGGCCCTTCATCAGCCATCAGGGGAGGAGTGGGACAGGGCTGATAGCCGTGATTGAAGGTTGTGCCTCATGTAGAAAAAAGAGAAAAGTCTCTACTTGTTGATATGTTGTTTTATATGATGCGTTTTGTATTTTTGAAGAGTTTTCTAGCCTGTACGATCACATACCAGTTAATGTCTATATGTCTAGCCGTAGCACCCTCGGGGAAGCAGGCCTCTATGGGGAGACACTCCTGTACAAGGGACCCTGATGCAGAGCAGGATAGCTCCCGAGAAACCCACTAATATTATCTTCTGTCTAATTCTAACATGGCCTCCTCAGGTAGTGGGCATAACTTAAACATTATCTCTTGGAATGTCAAGGGGCTTAGATCACCATGTAAACGTATGGCTGTCCTAAGACACTTAAAACGCCTCCGAGCAGATGTCGTATTGCTGCAGGAGACGCACCAGACAGCAGATGATCTGCAATGACTGCGTAAACTGTGGGTTGGCACGGTATATGGCTCCCCAGCAGTTGGGCGCAAGGCTGGAGTTGCCATACTACTGCATAAAAACCTGCAACATGAAGTAACAGCTGTTAGGGCTGACACTGAGGGCCGTAATGTGACTATACAGGTAGTGATAGATTCCAACCCCATGGCTATCACTAATATATACGCCCCCAATTCGCCGGGTGTACCCTTTTTCCAAGACGTAATCCAATGGATACTCGCTGCCCCTGAAGCTAGTCACCTGGTCAGGGGAGATTTTAACTCTGTTATGTCCACTATAACAGATCGTTCGAAGACAGGTCCTCATCGCGCGACTCAACCTGACACTTCAGCACCCAAACCCACTCAACTGGCTCAGGCCCTGTCCTCCTTACATTTCACTGATGTGTGGTGATTGCAACACCCGACCAACCAAGAATACACTTTTTTTCTCTCCCCCACATCAATCTTTCTCGCGTATAGATTTTTTTTTTGCCTCCCCTTCCTTGGTGCCTTCCCTATTAGACTCGGAGATACTAGATGCCAGAATATTAGACCAAAGCCCTTTAGCGATACATTTGTCGCGACCATCGTCCCCGTCCTTACCGCGGACGTGGAGATTTCCATCCTACTTAGTGGACAACCCTGACTTTCAAAACACGCTACGGACTGCTTTGACTGACTATGCATCCACCAACAGTGAACATATGTCTGACCCTAACTTATTTTGGGAAACAGGTAAAGCCTTTTTGAGAGGCAGGATTATTTCCTATACCGCACAACTAAAAAACACAATAGGAGTCGCTATAATGAAACCAGCAAAACGCTTTGTACAGCTCACGAGCGCCTGCTCGTGAGCCGTACCCCGGAGAATATCCAAAGCTGGGTACAAGCCAAGAGGGCATTTGACCTTTGGGCGGAGCAACAAGAAACGGCTAAACTAGCCTATTCTAAGCTATACTTCCATAGATTCGGAAACAAAGCGGGCAAACTACTAGCGAAACTATGCACTGGGCCTAGACGACCCACTCATGTTACTGCCATGAGGGATTCGGATGGAACCGTGACCACTGCCAAAGACAGAATCAATGCTATCCTCACCAAATTCTACACGGCCTTGTACAAAGCTGACCCCACAGACCTGACTAAGGATGACACTTTATTATCCAGGGTGCACTTACCTAAACTCCAGGGAGACCATCTCGCACTGCTTAACGCCCCCATTACCCTAGAGGACATTAAACATACCATTTCGACGTTATCCACAGCCAAAGCACCAGGGCCGGATGGCTATACAGCAGAGTTCTATAATTCTCCAATAGATTATATACCTGACACTCTCCAACTTGTTTATGCAGGCATGTGGCAGGGAGGGCCATATATGCCCACGGGTACACATGCCTTCATAAAACTTATCTCAAAGAAAGAAAAGGACCCTACTATGCTAGGATCCTATCACCCCATCTCCTTGATAAATATAGACTCTAAAATTCTAAAATAATTGCTTCTAGATTGGCCACAATACTCCCTTCCTTACGTCACCCCGCCCAGTCAGGCTTTGTCACTGACCGCTCGGCTACACTAAATATACGCAAAGTTCTTCTGGCCCTTAACTATGCCAAAACACACCCAACCAAGATGTAGCAATAATATCTTTAGACGCAGAAAAAGCCTTCGACAATGTGAGTTTACCTTGGCTAGAGTATTGGCACAATTTGGTTTTCAAGGCCCCTTTCTACAATTCCTTCAACAGATGTACATGTCTCCCACAGCTCGCTTGGTCACTCCCGATTTTATGTCGGTATCGATACCCCTAACTAAAGCTACTAGGTAGGGGTGCCCACTATCACCCTTATTGTTTAACCTGGCAATTGAACCCCTCTCTAGGCTGCTTAATTCACGGGATGGGATAAGTGGTTTACCAATAGGACCACAGGTTTTGCGCACCGCATTGTTTGCGGACGACATATTGCTGTTTACCACTGACCCAATCTCCGACTTTGGTGAATTAAGAGAAATTTTTGGAACCTTTCAAAGCTGTTCGGGTTTCCGAATAAATTTTGATAAAAGTGAGATTTTACCTTTAAACCCCAGACTGGCTCAAAAATGGAAACACTTGTCCCCATTTGCAATAGCCCAACGTAACATTACTTACTTGGGGTACACATAGAACGTGAACCAGCCTCATTGTATGGGCTTAACCACCCCCCACTTGTGTCTAAGATTGTACAGGAATTAGAGTTGTGGGCAACTCTGCCTATTTCGCTCTTCGGGAGATGACATTTATTTAAAATGATATCCTTTGCCAGATTATTATACCCAATGCAGACCATACCCCTCCTGCTGAAACACACAGATGTCCAGAAGCTATACAAGGCACTGTCTACCTTTTTGTGGTCACGTAAGAGAGCGCGCATAGCTTTGCCTAAGTTGTGCCTCCCGAAGACCGAGGGTGGGGCAGGTGTACCCAATATTCGTTTTTATAACCTTGCATGTTTACTAAGACAGGGTCTGGACTGGCTTTCGGGCAACTCTAGATACTGTAACGTGCACCTGGAAGGGGCTATGGCTTCCCCATACACGTTGGCAGCAATCCTTCAATCTGAATGCCCTGCCACCCCATCTGAAATCTAATTTGCTCATTAGAGACACGAACATTGCTTGGAGAGAAGTATGCAAATTACTGGGGCTACCGACTACCATCTCTAGCTACCTACCCATCCAAGGGAACCCTATTTTCCTCCCGTCCACCTTGCATGACATATACCTACAATGGAAACTAAAAGGTCTCACGTCTACAAAAGCCTTATATCAAGCCGACCATCGCAACTTTAAGTCGTTTGAGGCTTTGTCTCAGGAATTTACCTTACCGCCAACCCATGTTTTCTACTATAACCAGCTGACCGATTACCTAAGCTCGCAATGCGGTCCCCAGACGGACCCCTTCTAGAAGTCCTTTATCGACACAGTGCTGCATTCAGGGGACTACTCAATTACCAACCTATATTCATACCTCATCCAGCACCAATCGGATGAATACCACCTCACGCCCTTTCAGAAATGGGCGACCCTCTTTGGGGATGAAACTCTCCCTGATAAAATTATGGATGGATACAGGCAAGTACGTGAACTCACACTTTCTGAAACATGGCGTCAAACACAATTTAAGATAATTCACAGAGCTTATTACCCAATTTACATTGATAAAAGTAATGCAGACCTGAAAAATTGCCCATGGTGCTCTACGCCTCACCCCACTTTAATCCATCGCCTGTGGGAATGCCTTGCCTTAGATCCTGGGACGCAGTAACTACTTACGTTGGCTCTATATCTAAACAACAGATCCCGAAGGATGTTATGCTCTGTGTATTTGGATACGTACTTCGAACGCCCCCAACAGGCGACGGAAAACGGACCTCTGTTTCCCAATGGGCACAGCTGGCCCTTCTTGTTGCTCGTAGAACAATTATGCAATCTTGGATCTCTAAGAATCCGCCTAAACTACCAGCAGTACAAAAGGCTATCGAATCGCTCTTCTACATGGAAAGGCTGGATACCATCACAAGAAACCCTCGACCTACCCACCGTTTTTTTACGCGATGGCACAACTATATGGAGGCCACATTGACTCACTGATATCCAAGCAGCCATGCAACCGTTTCGTTTCACGGCCTGGTATCTCCAAAGCAACCTTGCTGGCTCTCTGGGTAGACTCAAACTGCTTTCACATGGCAACCCTTCGGCCTTTAGGCCACCTTGACATTCAAGCTCCTACTTTGTGTACTTTTCCCCAGGACTTTAAGATACCCCGTCCTTCCCTCACTCTCGAGGTCATTCACCCTAGGGTTATTAGCATTAATCATTTCTCTGGTCTAATCAGATCGTATAGGCTACTGGGACCTACTTGGGTCCATTTCTCCCCCAACCTGTGGCTTTTATGCCATCTAACATTTCTTTTTCCTTGCACAGGTATTTGTATCTGTAAGCATATTTACTGTACAGTTGTGTTTTGTAACCTCTTCTGTATAAAACCAAATAAAAAAAAAAAAAAAAAAAGTTGAAAATCTGATTGCCTCTCGGGGGATCAGGAAGGAATTTTTTTCCCCTGCTTTAGCAAATTGGATCATGCTCTGCTGGGGTTTTTTGCCTTCCTCCGGATCAACTGTGGGTATAGAATTGGGTATATGGGATTGTATGATATTATTTTTTCTTTGTGGTTGAACTAGATGGACTTGTGTCTTTTTTCAACCTGACTAACTATGTAACTATGTAAAGGTCCTTGGAGGCATGATAAAAATCTTCATCTTCAGCACAGTTCCTCCTGATCCGTAGAAATTGGCTATAAGGAATAATGTCCAATAAAGACTGTGGGTGTGCACTTTTAGCATATAAAATAGTGTTACCTGCAGAAGGTTTATGATATAAAGATGAATGTAAAATTCCATCAGGACCCACATGAATCTGTAAATCCCAAAAAAAAAGAATCATGGACTGACTGCATTCCATGCTAAAGGTAAGGTTATAGGCAATAATGGACAGTCGGTCAATCAGCTGTGACAGTTCATCCCCAGTACCAGTCCAAAATATGATAATATCGTCGATATATCTATGCCATGCTACAACATGCTTAAGTAGTTCTGATAAGGAACTATTCGAAAACGGATCCCTCTCCCACCCCCCTGGTACAAGTTAGCATACGAGGGGGCACATTTGGTCCCCATAGCCACACCTTGCACCTGGAGGAAGTGAGAGGGCAAAACATGAATACATTTCTTGTTAATATGAGCTGCAACAGCTGAAGAATGAACTGGGTGTATGAACTAAACTTAGATCCACGTTCATTTAGTTGGTTTCCAATAACCTCCAAACCTTTGGCATGACGGATGAAATTATATAAACTCTTGACATCAAGAGCTATCAGCCAAGTGTTGGGAGGAATCTGTTTACCATCAATAATATGTAGTAAATCAATAGTGTCTTGAGCATAAGAAAAAAGTGAAGTGACATGTGGATTTAGGTATTTATGGACCAAGGCGCTAGCATTTTTGGTTAAACTCTGACAACCAGAGATAATAGGCCGCCTTGCAGGGTGTTGCAGTTACTTATGTACCTTTGGAAGTGAATAAAAGGTAGGAATTTTTGCCTCTTTGACATTCAAATAATTCCAAGTATTCAAATCGATCGTACCCAACTGATAGGCTTTGAAAATTAAATTATAATACTCAGAGGTATAGTTTTCAATCAGGATCTTGGAAATAGGGCGTTATCAGTGTCTGTTTCCAAGGATGTCAAGGCACATATGTTCATATGCCTGGACATTCATGACAACGACATTGCCGCCCTTGTCGGCTGGTTTAATGACCAACTCAGGGTGGCATTGAGGATCTTTAAGGGCTTTACGATGTTTCAAATACAAATTGTGCGAATGTAAGTCAACCAAGTCCATGTTTTTGATTGCCGAAGTTGTTTGTTGAACAAAGGCCCACAAATTTGGGTTGGCCTGGAGTAGTGGAAATGTGCGAGACTTAGGTTTAAAAGAGTGGAGGGGCAAAGGACAGACATAAGAGGGTGGGTGGTTTCCCTCCCTGGGGACACCTGTAGGGGATGGTTGGGGAGGAGAAATGGTCAGGGATGGGACCCCTAATATCCAGATAACTAATCATTCATTGTAGCTTGCATTGATTTAACTATATCATTGCTCTTTCTTTTTAGTGTTAAAGCAATTTCGATCATCATCTTATTCTACTCCGCTGATGAAGCCAATGTTTTGGCAAAACTAGTAGGGAAGAACCTGGCCTGCTACTTACCATCTTTCTAGATGGTCATCAAAATCATTTTTTTTCTATTGACATGTGATGATTGCTTTGTACTGATGGCTCCCTTTTTAAATCACATTTTTGTATATTTTGTATAAATAAAAGTTTTTTTTAATATAAAAGTACTTGCTGATTTGTTTGTGGCACTGTGATAATCCCTCCCTTCTTGCTCCAAATTGTATCACAGTATACAGGTCCTTCTCAAAAAATTAGCATATTGTGATAAAGTTCATTATTTTCTGTAATGTACTGATAAACATTAGACTTTCATATATTTTAGATTCATTACACACAACTGAAGTAGTTCAAGCCTTTTCTTGTTTTAATATTGATGATTTTGGCATACAGCTCATGAAAACCCAAAATTCCTATCTCAAAAAATTAGCATATCATGAAAAGGTTCTCTAAACAAGCTATTAACCTAATCATCTGAATCAACTAATTAACTCTAAACACCTGCAAAAGATTCCTGAGGCTTTTAAAAACTCCCAGCCTGGTTCATTACTCAAAACCGCAATCATGGGTAAGACTGCCGACCTGTCTGCTGTCCAGAAAGCCATTATTGACACCCTCAAGCAAGAGGGTAAGACACAGAAAGAAATTTCTGAACGAATAGGCTGTTCCCAGAGTGCTGTATCAAGGCACCTCAGTGGGAAGTCTGTGGGAAGGAAAAAGTGTGGCAGAAAACGCTGCACAATGAGAAGAGGTGACCGGACCCTGAAGAAGATTGTGGAGAAGGACCGATTCAAGACCTTGGAGGACCTGCGGAAGCAGTGGACTGAGTCTGGAGTAGAAACATCCAGAGCCACCGTGAACAGGCGTGTGCAGGAAATGGGCTACAGGTGCCGCATTCCCCAGGTCAAGCCACTTTTGAACCAGAAACAGCGGCAGAAGCGCCTGACCTGGGCTACAGAGAAGCAGCACTGGACTGTTGCTCAGTGGTCCAAAGTACTTTTTTCGGATGAAAGCAAATTTTGCATGTCATTCGGAAAATCAAGGTGCCAGAGTCTGGAGGAAGACTGGGGAGAGGGAAATGCCAAAATGTCTGAGGTCCAGTGTCAAGTACCCACAGTCAGTGATGGTCTGGGGTGCCATATCAGCTGCTGGTGTTGGTCCTCTGTGTTTTATCAAGGTCAGGGTCAATGCAGCTAGCTATCAGGAGATTTTGGAGCACTTCATGCTTCCATCTGCTGAAAAGCTTTATGGAGATGAAGATTTCATTTTTCAGCATGACCTGGCACCTGCTCACAGTGCCAAAACCACTGGTAAATGGTTTACTGACCATGGTATTACTGTGCTCAATTGGCCTGCCAACTCTCCTGACCTGAACCCCATAGAGAATCTGTGGGATATTGGGAAGAGAAAGTTGAGAGACGCAAGACCCAACACTCTGGATGAGCTTAAGGCCACTATCGAAGCATCCTGGGCCTCCATAACACCTCAGCAGTGCCACAGGCTGGTTGCCTCCATGCCACGCCGCATTGAAGCAGTCATTTCTGCAAAAGGATTCCCGACCAAGTATTGAGTGCATAACTGAACATAATTATTTGAAGGTTGACTTTTTTTGTATTAAAAACACTTTTCTTTTATTGGTCGGATGAAATATGCTAATTTTTTGAGATAGGATTTTGGGGTTTTCAGGAGCTGTATGCCAAAATCATCAATATTAAAACAAGAAAAGGCTTGAACTACTTCAGTTGTGTGTAATGAATCAAAAATATATGAAAGTCTAATGTTTATCAGTACATTACAGAAAATAATGAACTTTATCACAATATGCAAATTTTTTGAGAAGGACCTGTATGTATTTATTGTCTGCTAATGTATTGTATTTATATCATCATTCCCTAATTACCATGATTGGAATATGCTGTGAATATCCCCTTTATCCTCATGCATGCTGGAAGATTTTTACATTTTTGGCCTACATGCATATTTGCCTTCCCTAACCTCCCCAGCATGCTATCTTGGGCCCATATAAACCTATAGCCTAGTCCCTTTAACAATGCACAGTATATTATCATCTCTATTGTACTGCTTTCCAGGAAATAACCCCTAAAATGTGTCCAAATGTAATGTGTGTCTTTACATTCAGGCAGAGTGCCTGAGGCTTTTTTTTTGGGGGGCTCCCAAAGTCATCTCAGGTGCCCGGGTGTCCCCTATAATGGCCGATCACTTGGTTCTGGCCAGAGTGACCGCCCGGGTTGCCTACGTTCCCCTAGAGTGACTGGCGGAGCCTAATGCTCCGCCTACCCTCCTCTGCGTAGCGACTTCAGCTTCTCTGGGGGTCTCCCAGGTCTGTGTGACGTGCTGACGCCGGTGCTGTGACCTGGAGAGAAGGAAAACATGGAGGCTGGAGACCAGGCATTAGTAAGGAGAAGAGAAAGCATTGGAACCCCCCCAAGCAGCATCAGCAGGTACTATTACAGTAGCAGCACAATCTTGATCTTTATGTGTGCTGATGTTACCGCATTTACGGGTGCTGATGTTACCGCATTTACGGGTGCTGATGCTACCGCATTTACGGGTGCTGATGCTACCGCATTTACGGGTGCTGATGCTACCACATTTATTTAAGGGGGCTGACGTTACCGCATTTAAGGGGGCTGACGTTACCGCATTTAAGGGGGCTGACGTTACCGCATTTAAGGGGGCTGACGTTACCGCATTTAAGGGGGCTGACGTTACCGCATTTAAGGGGGCTGACGTTACCGCATTTAAGGGGGCTGACGTTACCGCATTTAAGGGGGCTAACGTTACCGCATTTAAGGGGGCTGACGTTACCGCATTTAAGGGGGCTGATGTTACCGCATTTAAGGGGGCTGATGTTACCGCATTTAAGGGGGCTGATGTTACCGCATTTAAGGGGGCTGATGTTACCGCATTTATGGGTGCCGATGTTACCGCATTTATGGGTGCTGATGTTACCGCATTTAAGGGGGCTGATGTTACCGCATTTAAGGGGGCTGATGTTACCGCATTTAATGGGGGCTGATGTTACCGCATTTAATGGGGGCTGATGTTACCGCATTTAAGGGGGCTGATGTTACTGTATTTATGGGTGCTGATGTTACCACATTTATTTATGGGGGCTGATGTTACTGCATTTATGGGTGCTGATGTTACCGCATTTATGGGTGCTGATGTTACCGCATTTATGGGTGCTGATGTTACCGCATTTATGGGTGCTGATGTTACCGCATTTATGGGTGCTGGTAAGGCCGCATTCATGGGTGCTGATTTTACCGCATTTATGGGTGCTGATAAGGCCGCATTTATGGGGGCTGATGTTACTGTATTTATGTGTACTGATGTTACCGCATTTAAGGGGGCTGATGTTACTGTATTTATGTGTACTGAAGTTACCGCATTTATGGGTGCTGATGTTACCGCATTTATTTATGGGTGCTGATGTTACCGCATTTATTTATGGGGGCTGATGTTATTGCATTTATGGGTGCTGATGTTACTGCATTTATGGGTGCTGATGTTACCGCATTTATGGGTGCTGATGTTACCACATTTATGGGTGCTGATGTTACCGCATTTATGGGTGCTGATGTTACCGCATTTATGGGTGCTGATGTTACCGCATTTATGGGTGCTGATGTTACCGCATTTATGGGTGCTGGTAAGGCCACATTTATAGGGGCTGATGTTACTGTATTCATGGGTGCTGATTTTACCACATTTATGGGGGCTGATGTTACCGTATTTATGGGGGCTGATGTTACCGTATTTATGGGGGCTGATGTTACCGTATTTATGGGTGCTGATGTTAGCGTATTTATGGGTGCCGGTGTTACCGTATTTATGGGTGCTAATGTTAGCGTATTTATGGGTGCTGATGTTAGCGTATTTATGGGTGCTGATGTTACCGTATTTATGGGTGCTGATGTTACCGCATTTATGGGTGCTGATGTTACCGCATTTATGGGTGCTGATGTTACCGCATTTATGGGTGCTGATGTTACCGCATTTATAGGTGCTGATGTTACCGCATTTATGGGTGCTGATGTTACCGCATTTATGGGTGCTGATTTTACCGCATTTATGGGGGCTGATGTTACTCTATTTATGGGTGCTGATGTTAGCGTATTTATGGGTGCTGATGTTAGCGTATTTATGGGTGCTGATGTTAGCGTATTTATGGGTGCTGATGTTACCGCATTTATGGGTGCTGATGTTACCGCATTTATGGGTGCTGATGTTACCGCATTTATGGGTGCTGATGTTACCGCATTTATGGGTGCTGATGTTACCGCATTAATGGGTGCTGATGTTACCGCATTTATAGGTGCTGATGTTACCGCATTTATGGGTGCTGATGTTACCGCATTTATGGGTGCTGATTTTACCGCATTTATGGGGGCTGATGTTACTCTATTTATGGGTGCTGATGTTAGCGTATTTATGGGTGCTGATGTTCCCACATTTATTTATGGGTACTGATGTTAACGCATTTATGGGGGCTGATGTTACTCTATTTATGGGTGCTGATGTTACCGCATTTATGGGTGCTGATGTTACCGCATTTATGGGTGCTGATGTTACCGCATTTATGGGTGCTGATGTTACCGCATTTATGGGTGCTGATGTTACCGCATTTATGGGTGCTGATGTTACCGCATTTATGGGTGCTGATGTTACCGCATTTATGGGTGCTGATGTTAGCGCATTTATGGGTGCTGATGTTAGCGCATTTATGGGTGCTGATGTTAGCGCATTTATGGGTGCTGATGTTAGCGCATTTATGGGTGCTGATGTTACCGCATTTATGGGGGCTGATTTTACCGCATTTATGGGGGCTGATGTTACCGTATTTATGGGTGCTGATGTTCCCGCATTTATTTATGGGTGCTGATGTTAACGCATTTATGGGGGCTGATGTTACTCTATTTATGGGTGCTGATGTTACCGCATTTATGGGTGCTGATGTTACCGCATTTATGGGTGCTGATGTTACCGCATTTATGGGTGCTGATGTTACCGCATTTATGGGTGCTGATGTTACTGTATTTATGGGTGCTGGTAAGGCCGCATTCATGGGTGCTGATGTTACCGCATTTATGGGTGCTGATAAGGCCGCATTTATGGGGGCTGATGTTACTGTATTTATGAGCGCTGATGTTACTGTATTTATGGCTGCTGATGTTACCGCATTTATGGGTGTTGATGTTACCGCATTTATAGGTGCTGATGTTACTGTATTAATGTGTGCTGTTATCGCATTTATGGGGACTGAAGTTACTGCATTTATGGGTGCTGATGTTACCACAATTATGTGTGCTGATGTTAATGTATTTATGGGTGGTGTTACTGCATTTATGGGGGCTGATGTTACCATATTTATGGGTGCTGATGTTACTGCATTTATGGGGGCTGATGTTACTGCATTTATGGGGGCTGATGTTACTGTATTTATGGGTGCTGATGTTACCGCATTTATTGGGGCTGATGTTACTGTATTTATTGGTGCTGATGTTACCGCATTTATTTATGGGTGCTGCTGTTACTGCATTTATGGGTGCTGATGTTACTGCATTTATGGGTGCTTATGTTACGGTATTTATGAGGGCTGATGTTACCGCATTTATTTATTGGTGCTGATGTTGCCGCATTTATAAGTGCTGATAAGGCCACATTTATTGGTGCTGATGTTACAGCATTTATGGGTGCTGATGTTACTGTATTTATGGGTGCTAGTGGGGCCATATTTATGGGTGCTGATGAGACTGCATTTATGGTTGGAGCCAGCGGGGTGAGACAAAATTAGGTTTCTCCTAGGGTGTCAAAAATCCTCTGTCCTTGTCGCACTGCGTCCCTCTCTTTCCTCATCCCACTGCATGCTTCTCTGTCTGTCCCCAGTGTCCCTCGATTGTGTATTAGTGTGTGTCATTGTTTTTGTATGAGTTACTATGTGCACCAATGTATTTTAATGAGTGTGAGCGTGCCAGTGGGTTGGCATCATCAGTTATTTTTGTATCAGTGTGTGCGTGCCAGTTAGCATGTGTATTTGAGTGTATGGGTCATTGTCAGTGAAAGTTTATGTCTGAGTATATTAATTATATGTGTGTGTGTGTGTGTGTGTGTGTTTGTGTGTGTTCTTTAAAATGACTAAAGAAAAAATTGGAGAGCCCAGCGACAAAACTGGAGAGCATTAGGCCCGACACCCCACTTCTATCAATCTTCAGGTGTATCTCAAAACCATAAAACCTTTCTTGATGAAGAAGGAAAGTGGAGCTGAAGGACACAAGAGACGAAGGTTGGAGGCGGAGGAAGCCAAAAAGTCAAGCAAGTTCTTCATGACCTTCTTTAAAAAGCCTGGAACAAGTTGTTCAAGAACTTCCATGGAGTTCCCTGCACCTGCTACAAGTTTATTAGATCCGAAGCTGGATCAAGTACAAATGCATCACAATGCATCACAAGCTGAGGAGGAAGTCAAGTCAGATAAATCGTATGCATGAAGAGATTAGGAGTGAGGAGGCCAGAGAGAAATTGAACATGGCGGGAGGGGAAGACGATGGCGGCAACGATGCTGAACCTGAATGGTGTTGAAGAGCCTCAGACTGTCTTAGCAGAAGTTATTGAACAGCTTGACACCGGATTTCTGAAGTTCGACAAGGAATCTGGAAAAGCAATTCTGCCTGACGCATTGAGAACAAACATAATAAAGCTGGGTTCAAAGTATTTCCAGAACAGTGAGGGGCCATTCCTACCAACAAATAACCACTCAATGAACAAAACTTGGTTCAAGAGGAAATTGGGAAATGGTCGTGGTGGGGAAGTGTCTCGCTCTTGGCTGGTCTATTCCCCTTTTAAAAAGTCTGCATTTTGTATCTGCTGTCTTCTCTATTCCCGGTCAGACCATCTATTCTCATTGGAGCAGGAAAGTGGATTCCTCCAATGGAAAGTACCTGAAAGGATTAGTGTTCATGAAAATGCTAAGAATCATCGGGACTGCTTTACAAAGTGGAAAGAAATTTAGCTGAAAACAGAGGAGTTATGGACGTGGAACTTCAGTCACAGATTGAGAAGGAAAAGCAGAAGTGGCGTGACATCTTGAGGAGAATCCTTCATTGCATAAAATTCCTTGAGACTCAGGACCTGGCTTTGCGAGGACATAGGGAGTCACTTCACCTGGATGATGACTCCAATGTGGGAAATTTCCTTGGCCTACTGAAACTACTGGCCATCTTTGACCCTGAATTCATTCACATGATGGCATCTACTGTTCGCCAGTTTACTGAGAAGCATTCATAAGGCCAAGTACTATGGTCTCATGTTTGACTCAACTCCTGATCAGGCACACCGTGAGCAGATGTCAGAAGTTGGTGGAAGTCAGAGGTACATGGAAGTTGATTTTGAGAGGAAAACTGTCCGTGTTAGAGAGTTCTGGATTTATACAGATAAGCCAGAAGGATGCTGAGAGCTTGGTTGAAGGCATCTTGAAACAGCTAGAGAAGGAGGGAATGGAGCTACAAGATTGTCGGTCACAGTGCTATGACAACGCTGCTGTGATGGCTGGACACAAAAGTGGTGTTTATCAAAGAATAAGTGAGAAAAACAACCTGGCAGTGTTTGTGAATTGCAACAATCACTCTCTCAGCTTGGTGGGTGTACATGCAGCCAAGCAGGATACAATGATGGTCACATTTTTTGGCAGCATCAAAGCTTTCTTCTCTTGTTCAACACAGCGCTGGGAACAACTCAAAAACGCTGTGCCTGTGGTTCTTAAGTCAGAGTCCGAAACAAGGTGGAGTGCAAGGAAGAAGCAGTGAAGCCCATCAATAACTACTTTGAGGAGATAGTTCAAGTTCTCCAGGATATGACAGACAATGAAAACAAGACCAGTGAGACCAGAAGTGAAGCAAGACAGCTGTATAACCGCATGTCGAGTTACGATTTTCTGACCTTGCGATTTTGAAACAAAGTGCTCATTCGCATTGACCATATTCAAAAGAGGCTGCAGGATCCTAGCATGAACTTCCACGATGCTGCCCTGGATTGGAAAGCCCTCTGAGATCATTTTGATGATGACAGAGAAGTGTTAGTCAGTGAGTCACTCGAAGAAGGATTCAGTCTCTGTCAAGACTGGAATATTGAAATCGAAAGATGTCAGAGACGAAAGAAACAAATGCCTGGTGAGAACTCAAGAGATGCTGGGTTATCAGCCAAGGAGGAGATGGAAAGAGTGATGAAGGGAACACTCGACCACCTTCACAGAGAAATGGATGAAAGGTTTACCCGTTTGCATGACACTGATGCCAAGTTTGGATTCCTTCTCGATGTCGAGGGACTGTGTTATGGCACCAACAACAAGGACCTAAAAAAGAAGTGTGAACATTTGGGCAAATTCTACAGCTCTGATGTTGATGGACAGCAGCTATATAAAAAAATTTGTGGATTGCAGAATGTTGCTATTAAGTCGGGCCAACATGAAAATATCAAGACCTAAAGAGCTTCTCAAATTTATTGTTCAATATGGAGATGATAGTGTCTTCCCTAATCTTTGCATTGCTATTCAAATAATGCTAACTATTGCAGTTTCCATTGTCAGCTCTTGAGAGATCATTTAGCAAATTAAAACTAATACATTCGTATTTGAGAGCCTCCAAGGGTCAAGACAGACACTGATCTTGCTCTGCTGAGTGTAGAAAGAGAAGAAACAGAAACAACTGACTTTGTGCACATCATAGACCAGTTTGCATGAGTGAAAGTGAGGAAGGTGCAGTTGTAATTTTTATGTAGTGCCAATCCATAATCTGTTAATTGGAAGATTAAAGAGTTTGATTTGTAGTTTTGTTTGCTGTTTTTTTTTGTTAAGGTTATCTGAAAGATGGGTTTCAAATGTTTTGACAGGGGCGCAGTTTTAGTTCTTGCCATGGGCGCCATTTTCACTAGCTACGCCTCTGCCAGTGTCTCCAGACTGATGGCCTGGCATTGCCACCTGATGCGGATAACGTGGAAGGACTCCCCTTTGTCTTTATTGCAGATGAAGCCTTTGGTCTCAGGAAGCACCTGATGAGGCCATTCCCCCAAAGGACCTTTATCCCAGAGAGGAGGGTTTTTAACTACCAGCTGGCCAGAGTGAGAAGAGTCGTTGAGAATACCTTCAGGATAATGGCCAGCAGGTTCCACCCGTTTCTGACAGCAATCCATATGGCGGACTACAAAATCAACCATATCATCCTGTGCTGCTGCATCCTGCACAATTAGTTAAGGAAAAATTCCCAGAATTATCTAACCTCAGTTGGGCCAGAGACCGGACTTATTCCAGACAATTCCTTGAGGGGCCTGAATACTGGCTGTACTGGCTTGGCACCCCAAAAGCCCCTGTGAAGTTCAGGAGAAATATGTTTATTATTTTATGGGTAGGGGGGCCATTGCAATGTATAACATTTTTAGTAATTAAAAATATTTTTCTGCTAAAAACTTGAATTTTCTTTATTGCTTGCTTTTCTTTTTGTCTGTCGCTTAGGTTCTCCTAGTGCAATTGTAGTGCCAAGTGGGTTTTCCTTTAGTAAATAAGCCCCATTGTCCCTGTAAACACAAAAATTAAATAAATAAATATATATATATATATATATATATATATATATATATATATTTTTTTTTTTTTTTTTTTCATCATCATTATATTGTGTATTTATTTTTACAAACAGGCATGTTTTAATACATAACATACACAACTCTATAACTTACAAAGTTCAACGTATAAAAACTGAAGGCAATATCAGACATAGCTTACCTGTAAAATCCTTTTCTTGGAGTACATCACAGGACACAGCGCCTCAGTATTCACTGATGGGTTATATAAGCACCACTAGGTGATGGACAACGGCACACCCTAGACAAGAAGTTTAGCCCCTTATATAACCCCTCCCCTAACTGGGAATACCTCAGTTTTGTAGCAAAGCAATACAGTTTAATACATATCCCCAAAAAGAGGGACGGGAGCCCTGTGTCTTGTGATGTACTCCAAGAAAAGGATTTTATGGGTTAGCCGTTCTATTTTCTTTAATCCTATTTTCTTTATTGTAAATCACAGGACACAGAGCCTCAGTATTCACTGATGGGATGTCCCAGAGCAATGCCACCTGAGGGGAGGGGAAACAAAGTAGAGAGCCATCAGACCTGAGGACCCTGTACTGCAGCTTGCAGTACACTGTGCCCGAAAGCGATATCCTCACGCTTTTTCCATGTCCACCTGATAGAATTTGGTGAATGTATGGACTGAAGACCAAGTTGTGGCCTTACATATCTGAGCCAGGGAGGCCTGGTGATGCACTGGCTAAGAAGCACTAACAGCCCTGGTGGAGTGTGCCTTGATTTGAAAAGGTGGAACTTTCCCCTTTAAACCATAGGCTTGAAAAATTACCTGACAAATCCATTTAGCAATGGTGGATTTCGACGCTGCCTGTCCTATCTTAGGACCTTCAGGCAACACAAACAAAATGTCCATTTGCGAACCTGAGTGGTCGCTTCCAAATAAGCTTTGGCCGCTCTCACTACATCCAGAGAACATAGCGACGTTTCTTCCTTACAGGGATCTGGGAACAATGAAGGCAGAACAATATCCTGGTTTAAATGAAAATTTGAAACTACCTTCGGAAGAAAACTAGGATGAGGACGTAAAACCACTCTATCCTTATGAACAATTAAATATGGCTCTTTACAAGAAAGAGCCACCAATTCTGATACCCTTCTTGCAGAAGAAATGGCTACCAGAAAAACTAGCTTCCTTGTCAACAGGACCAAAGGAATATGTCATATTGGCTCAAAAGGCAGTTTCTGTAAAGCCGAATAATAAATTCAAGTCCCAGGAGTTTAGGGGGGCTCTAACCGATGGATTAAGCCGTGTTGCCCCCTGAATAAATCTTCGGACCAAAGAATGAGAAGCAAGTGGGTGTTGAAACAATACCAACAGGGCAGAGACCTGGCCCTTGATAGTACTCAAGGCCAATTTCATCTCTAATCCCCTTTTCAGAAAGGCAAGGATTCTCCCTATGACATACTTCCTGGGATGCCAACCCCTGGATTCACATCAGGAGACATAAGCCTTCCAGACTCTATAATAAATGACTCTGGAAGCTGGCTTCCTTGCAATAATCAAGGTAGAAGTTACTGGGCCTGAAAGCCCATGACTCTTCAGAATGTGGGTTTCAATAGCCAAACTGTTAAATTTAGCATTTGTAAGGTAGGATGCAATACTAGTCCCTGTGATAGCAGGTTTGGACGTAGTGGTAGGGTCCGTGGAGACCCTATCGCCATTTTTACTATCTCTGCATACCAAGACCCGCTGGGGCCACTAGAAGCACCGACTTCTTTTCCTGCCTGATCCTGCGAAGAAGCCGTGGTAGCAGCAGAATAGAAGGGAACACATAAATCAGAGAGAATTGACGCCATGGAATCCCCAACGCATCTGTCCCGCATGCAAGTGGATCCCTTGTTCTTGACACAAAGTTGTCGAACCTGGACACAAACAGATCTACGTCCGGGATCCCCCATCTTTGATATATGGCTTGGAAGATGTCGGGGTGAAGAGACCATTCCCATGGGAACAACTGCTGGCGACTTAAGTAGTCCACCTGCCAGTTCTCTACCCCTGGAATGAAGACTGCCGATATGGAAGGCGCATGCTTCTCTGCCCAGAATAGGATCTGGTTTACCTCTTTCTGGGCAGCACGACTCTTGGCACACCCTTGACATAAGCCACAGCTGTGGCATTGTTGGATTGGATCCTGACAGGACAACCCTGCAACTTGAATGTCCAGGCTTTTAGGGCCAGGCATGCTGCACAAATCTCCAGAATATTGATGGGTAAGATCTTCTCGATACTGGACCATTTCCCTTGGACAGTCACCTTTTCCAGAACAGCTCCCCAGCCCGAAAGGCTGGCATCTGTTACCACCTTCCAGGTGACTGGTAGAAAAGATTTCCCTTTCTGCAGATTCTCGGGTACCAACCACCAACTGAGACTTTGGTGCACTATTGGAGATGAGTGCATTGGAAAATCCAGTACCTGGACCTTCTTGTTCCAGGCAGAAAGGATACGGTTTTGCAACAGTCTTGAATGAAACTGGGCATAGGGAACCACTTCGAATGAAGCCAACAATCTCATACAAAGGCGAATAGAAGGACTCTTCTTTGTCCTGACTAGCTGAACCAGCACCTTTATTGCACTGATTTTTGCCTGGGGTAAAACCACCCTTTTTTGGGTTGTATCTATGATCAGACCCAAGTAGTCTAGCCTTTTTAGCCCTTGTACACACGGTCAGAGAGTCCTATCGGAGCGTTTTGTCAGATATTCCGACTGTGTGTGGTCTGCATCGGACTGTTTCCATCGGAATATCCGACGGACCAACTTTTCCAATTTGCCGGTAAAATTTTCAGACAGAATGCTCCGATCGGACATACTCCGATCATGTGTAGCCTACTCCGACGGACAAGGTGCCACGCATGCTCACAATCAAATTCGGACACGGAAGCGCTCGCTCAGGTAAAACTACTGCTCGTAATCGATATAGCACATTCGTCACGTTGCAATGTTAAAAATTCTTTCATGAAGCGCATTCTCTTGTTCTTTACAATGCTGCAAGAAGGAACTTCTTTTGGTGCTCATAGTCACACACACTTCTCCCCAACGTATTTCCTGACTCTTTTTTACTCATTTCAGCAATACAATTTTTGAATTCGTTACATCTACACAATTACATTTTTTGTTTATTGTTTTTTGGGTGAATTTTGTGTTTGTTTTTTTTCATAAACATCTCCTTTTTTTTGACAGTTTTTATATTTTGTTTTTCTTTTTTAATCTACAGGAGGTTGTTTAGTGTTTGTACCCCTTGTTATTCATTTCACTTTGTATTTTTGAAATGTACCTGCCTGCTCACAAACAAACTGTCCTTTTTGAAGTAAAACACATAAGCAAGTATTTCTTCAAACCATAAAAACCTTTATTTAGGTCTCAAACAACTAAAGAGAGGAAGGCAGCGCTGGAGAAACTTGTCAATTTGGTGATGCCTTTGGCCCCCAGGGCACACAAACTAATTAGAAAAAGAAAAATTGGTGGCCTGAGGAGTACATATCTCAGGGAGAGAAGTCTGGTCCTGAAATCCTAGAGATCAGGAAAAGCAGATGACACCTATGTCCCCAGGATGTGGTTCTTCAAGAAGCTGCATCTTCTGTCAGACCAGACGGAACCCAGGCCATCACTCTTTCGTCTTCCTTAGGCACTTCCCACCAGGCGTCCTTCCAGGCTGTGGCTGGGCTCCTGTAGTTGTGGCAGGAGGAGGAGAAGGAGGGCGTTGGTTGACCTCCTGGCTGCCACTTGCCACAGCCTCCCCCTGGCTGAGGTCTTCGTGTGTATGACAATGGGACATAGTTTTAGTTTTTTGGTCATCAATCACACCATTTTTAGCTCATGACTGTTGCAAATTGAATGTTACCAAATAGAACAGGCTATCATTCTGAGCCCAGCATTTTTCATTCTCGTCCCAATCATTTTTGGTCACTACTGTGTATTGATATGTAAACCACTTTGTTAAATCACAACTTACTGATCAATAAGAACATCTAGTTAACATCATTAAATGTAGGACAAGAAATATGTTCAACAATCCAATACCTGTCTCAAGCTGGGCCCCACCACATGTTGCTGCCTAGAAGGCCCAGGTTGGACGTTGAAAGCCTCAGCTGGGGGTGAAGGAAGCCTTGAAGGAAGACTGGAGAGTGGTGGCCTGGGTTCCCCCTGGTCTACCAGAAATTGCAGCCTCTGGAAGTAAACCATCCTGGGGTAATAAATGGCATCTGGATCTCCTGATCTCAAGGACTCCAGGTGCTTCTTTCTCTCCCTGAGATATGTACTCTTCATGACACCAATTTCCTCTTCACATAGGCCATGTCTGCTGTGGGGACCATGATCCGCACCAAAGAAAGAAGTTTCTCCAGGCAGGGCAGCTCCCTGTACACTTCCAGGAATAGACCCATAAAATTGGGGTTTTGGATGGGATTCATCTTGTCTGCAAGACACAACACAAGACAAACCCTAAAATACTAATAATGCCATGATAAACCCTCCTAATCTTGTCCCAATATCGGCCTAGATAGAAGTAGTCTAGTCTAGTGATGTACCAAGTTCAAAATTTTACCTTCATTTGCACGATCGTCGCGTCAGCTCCTCACTCTGTTCACAGATCATATGGACGACACACGCTTGTTGCGTTTTATATACAGTGCACATGCGTGAAACTCTGCCCGCCCCTGACGTTCTTTCTAGACTATTCCCCGTCCCTTCGCTTTTGGCGCAGTGGGGAGAGCACATGGCGGAGAGAACACAGGTGCGCAATCACAGTTCCACTAACGAGGAGGAGGGTGAGGAAAGCCCGGAGCCTGAAATGTCCCGATTCAGGAAGAGAAGATTTAAGGCCTCAAATATGTCTTTTGGAGAGATGTTGGACATATTGAACATGACCGACTATGATGGGAAGTATGGACCTTACCCAAACCCAAATATCAGAAAGGCCAAGATCATGACTAAAGTTGTGAAGAGTCTTCAGAAGAATTTTGGGGTGCGCCGATCCAAGGATCAACTGAGAAAACGCTGGTCAGACCTGAAACTGAGGGAGCACGATCAGTACAGAAGAATCAAGCGTGTTCTTCAAAAAAGTAAGTAGTTGTCGTGTGTTCATATGATTATTCTTGCTTGCATACTGCTCCATGTGCTTTGATTTCATGTTGTGCAGTTTAAAATGGCCACTTTCAAGTTCATGGTTTCATTCGTTCGTAAGAAACATCGTTATGCAAGTAAGTATTCCAGCTTAACCAAGTGTCCACAATAATGTTCTCACCGTTGAACTCGGCCAAAAAACACAATTGTACAACACTTCCAAGCAATGTTTCATATTCCTATTTCTGCCCTCTGTGTGCTAATTATTCCTTTTTAACATTCTCATAGGGGAGAGAAGACTCGGGAAGTCTGAGGACACCAGGGACCACACCCCTCCCAAAGAAGGCAAAATTCCAAAACCAGAAGCAGAGGAGCAGGAGGAGGAGGAGGAAGGAGAGATTGTTGAAGTTGGACAAATTGTCACCACAACAGGTGAGTGTCGGCGAACAGAGCTTCCGGTAAGCTCATCAATGTATGTCACCATATTTATAATACATGGTGTGTTTTTTTGCTTTGTTTTGTAGGTGATGTGGAAGAAGAATCACATTTTACCAGTGAAAGTGCCCAGATCCTGATTGGGGAGATAATGGGGTGCAATCGGGATTTAGAAAATATACAGCAAAACATCAATGATGTTAAAAATAAAATGAAGAACATCATTGATATTTTGGGGAGAGTGTGAAACAGCCCAAACTAGCTAGGGTTTTATTTTTTTTGCTTTTAAACCACAACTTTTGTATTTTCTAAAAATCCAAATTTGGAAGATGCACACAGTGTGTCAACATGCCATCATGGGGGATCAATGCACGTGTTTTGTGGAAAGTGGCTGAGATGATGGGGTTGCAGCCTCAAAACATGTACATTGACCCCCCCATGATGGGAGATAGCACATGTTCACACACTGTGTGCATCTTCCAAATTTGGCTTTTCCAGGGGTGACACCCCATGTGATGAAGGCAATATCAGCCCAGTTTGTACATACTCATGTCTGATATTGTCTTCACTTTTCAAAGTTGAACTTTGTAAGTTCCTGTGTTCTGCATGTTACGCTTTGATACATGCCTGTTTACACAAAAACACCAAGTAAAAAAGAAATTACCTGAAATAATGTTTTTGATACACCCAATTTGTTGGTTTGTTGTAAAACCCTTTTCTAAACGCACATGTGAATGTGCTTTGATTAAAAAGTTAAATTATCAACAATGCGTGGCTTCCTTTTTCATTGCGCAAAACATGTATTTGGAGTAAAATTGCTGTTTTCGGTGACAATGGGTGTTATTTACTAAAGGTAAATCCATTTTGCACTCCAAGTGCAGTTTCAGGTGTACTTTTGCAGTGCACTTGTAGTGCATAGTGGCTGTGCCTTTGTGAAAATTAACACATCACTGTGGGTGTTATTTACTAATCATGCCATTTTCCTGCCATGGTGCTGAAAAGGAGCACGATTTTGGTCAGTAATGCACTACATACATTAGTTAACAAAAACAAGGTGTGTGTGTGTGTAGCAGACCCACAACATAATAAGATTATCTGAAGAAGAGACTGTCCCCTCATCTCGCTCAGAACTTGTGTTTGCACTGTTGTTGAAAAAGGCACAAGAAAAAACATAAATTTACCTAGGAGACACCTAAAACCAAGCCAAGCAGTTGTTGTGAATTCTTGAAGAAATACATTTAATATTCGCTGGCAGAGATGAGGGATTTCAGTAGGCCTAAAAAAAAAGTGAATGAACTATAATATTGATATTATTGAACTGTGACCTCTTGGAGACCTTTAAAGCAAAGTACAAGATCTCGCAGGTTTTTTTTCCAAATGTTAAAAGGATTAGTTCTTTTTAAACTTTTACAAAATCCTGTGTTAAAAAAAAAGAAAGAAACTCGCTGAAACAATGGTATTTTCTGTCACCAAACAAAAAGCTGTTTACTTATTTTGTTGGTTAGAGTGAGGAGGCCAAACTTGCATAAGTATTTATCACATGGAAATAACCCTTAACTAGAGAACCCCATTGTGCGTAAGTAAAAAGACTGTTTGGATAGTATACAACCACGCAATTAGCTGACTCCTTATCCAACAAAACATATTGAAGGACACAGCTAACCCATTTAATCATTTATTGGAAGCTCAGAGTTCATCTCAAAACATGCTGTAAGATTCATATACCAGTATCATCCATATTTTTCTAAGCCATTTAAATTCTACATAGGTCACAACTGAGATTATAATTTTAGTATCTAATGATCTAAAGAACTTTGTCATAAAGAAATTATATATGAAAGTGTGATTATAAGTAGAAGTGTTTTGGCAACAAATTAGTATTATGAAAAAACATATAATCATGATTATAATTGTATAAGAATTTAACCTAGGTTTAGATAAACAAATATTGATTGGATACCCGAATTATACGTGTATCCATACAGATAATAATTGTATGTGATTTGTGTGATATATATAACCTGTGCCCTTTCAAAATGGACTAAAAATTAACAGATATACATTGATATACATATATATCACCAATTTATGCAAGTGATTATTGAAATTTATGTTAAAGCGTATTTTACATTATGCCATAATTCTTGAACACTCGAAATATATTCGTTAGAACATATATAAATAATGAACGCATATTACAGAATTGGAAAAATATTAACTTAAAGAAATAAAACACCAAAACACAGGTGAGACACCTGGTGGTGGAAGGTGCTATTACCTTAAAATCACGAGACTCCCGGGAAAGCTAACCATTAAGTCTGCCGGCCAATGAGGAGGGAACACATACCCTCTGGGCAGAACTTAGTATAATTTTATGATCCTTTTGTTTAAGAGGATATTTAAGAAACTAGAAAGATGGCCATAGAGAGGAAAGGAGGAGAAAGCTCGGGGAGAGCTGGGGGAGAGAGTCAAGGGGAAGCTTAGGGACCCCCCCCCCCTGAGAAGGGACACTGAAAGACATGCATGAATACACATTTTTACATTCATGAAGATCCCTGCTCCTTGGAAATCGGAGGCCACACAAAGTAATTCCTCTGTAAGAGAATCCATGTTGAAGCCACGGCAGCCATCTTAAAATTCCTGGTAATCAACACTCCACACTAATAGCCATATTGGAAATGGGTAAATATATGTTTATCATCTATTCTATGTTCTCTTAAAAATTGATTTTTTGAATGTTCTATTATTGAAAATATTTCTCCCGAATCAATAACCGCCTTTTAGATTTTTCTCTAAATTAAATTTTTCATTATAAATTTCTTTTTGCATAGATGCCAATTTTATTGACAAACAAATGTCTAATTTATTTCACATGGTTAACCACTTACTTACCTGCAGTATAGTAACGGTTGGACGTGTAAAATACAGACATTCTGTTTAATTGTCAAGTATCAAAAGGTTATTGATTCTACCGAGAAGTGATAATGGTGATAATTGTGTCCAAGGTACTACTACGCCCAGTTTAAGGGTGTTTCCAGTAATTGTCAAAATGATCAAGTAACTCAATCTGTGTTTTAATATTTCATGTAAATATTTGTTTTCTGTCAACCAATAAATGTAGCTATTTTGTATGATCACTCGTCTCCGTGAATAAGTTTCACATATATAGACTGTGTCATATAGACTGATTCTGTATCTTAAAAATATCTTCGTTAAAAATTACTTAGGAAATATTGTGCGGGAAAATTTCCTTAAAAAGCACAACACAGTAAATGAAAACAAAGATTGCAGCTTCTATGAAAAACGTATTCCCAAAAATGCCTCTCAGACATTGTCTGGCATATCAATGCCCCCCCTACCCACAAAGTAGTCCATGTATTGGGTTCTGACCTTTGGGGGGCAAGCCAGGACGAGCAGCTTCAAGGCCCGTGAGGTTCTCATTTTCCAGCAAGTCTGCTTCTTGGACAACTGAGACCGCATAGTTTGCAGAATGTATTTTTAGGAAATTGTGAAGAACACAGCACGCCAGCACAATGTGATTTTGTATTCCACCATGTGGATAGGTGTTAAAAAAAGGCGGAACCGGCTGGCCAGTATTCCAAAGGTGTTCTCCACCACTCTTCGGGCTCTGGACAGGCGGAAATTAAAAATCCTCTGGTCCGGGGTGAGGGCCCTCATCGGGAAAGACCACATCAGATGGTTTGCCAGGGCAAACGTCTCATCCGCGACAAAGACAAACAGGAGTCCTTCCTGATTCTCTTCTGGGGGTGGCAAGCCCAGACTGTCACTCTGGAGACGCCAGTAGAACTCCGTCCATGCGAACGCTCCACCATCGGACATACGTCCATTTTGCCTCACGTCCACATACAAGAAGTCATAGGTCGCAGACACCACTGCCAACATCACGATGCTATTAAACCCCTTGTAGTTAAAATAGTACGACCCCGAGTTGGGTGGTGGGACGATGCGGACATGCTTCCCATTAATTGCACCTCCACAATTGGGAAAGTCCCAACGACTGGCAAAGTGGGAGGCCACAGTCTGCCATTCCTGTGGCGTTGAAGGACACTGTGGAGTTAAACAAGACCAAAAATTTGTAATTTTGCAACTCAACATTGCAAGCAGATTAGACACAAACATTTTTGGCCAAGATCAGTATAACATTTTGGGAACGGAGTATTTAAAGCCTAAAGTATAAGGTCCCCTTATCAGAGTCATCACCCCCCTCCCCCCCCATCTGATGGGCCCTTGCTAAAAAATGAGGGGGGATGTTTTGGACAGGTCTCCACTTGATTGAGAGCTGAATGCCTAAATAATGTGTGATACTTTGGGAAGCTCCTCCTTACTTACACTATTGGCAGCCCAACGGACAGGTAATAAGTATCATAACAAAAAGAAAACAAAATGGAAGCACATTTTGACATTCTGCTATTACATATCAAGATAATAATAGGGTAAAAAAAAAATGATAGCATTTGAAAGTATTGAGGCAGGCCCTTGCACTACATGCTTTGGTGAATTTGTCCATAAATGTGACCATCAAAAGGGTAGATATAGTGTGTATTGGGTTTGGTAAAGTCAGCAGATAGAGGATTGCTAGCAGCTGAGCTAGCAGTTGGGGGGAGGGGGGTTCCTAATGAGTTTGGCACAACCATAAAAAAAAAAAAAAATGTCACTCTGAATTGAAGCACACACATCACATTTGTAGACATTTTAGGGGGTGCTTATGGGAAAGCAATACTATGGAGCTGACAAAAGACATTGGTAAGTGGCTAGACTATAGTTGTATGGGCCAAGAAGAGCATGGTGGGGAAGTTAGTGAGGCAAATCTGCATGAGGACAAAGGGGCAGAGCATATGAATTAGAGCATATTGCAATGATGGTAATTAGGGAATGAGGAAAGAAATGCAAGACGTTAGCAATCATGAAATACATAGAATGTGATGTTAAAGGATAAAACTTCCATTCATATAGTCCTTCTGCAGGACCTGAATGATGGCAGAACAGGTCTCTGGAATAATGATCCCCAGAGCCTGGGGGGAGATGCCTGTAGAGAAATTGAGGTCCTGGAGGCTTCTCCCTGTCGCCAAGTAGCGCAACGTAGCGATGAGCCTCTGTTCCGGAGTGATGGCTTGCCGCATGCAGGTATCCTGCCTGCTGATATAAGGGGTCAGCAAAGCCAGCAGACGGTGAAAAACGGGGTCTGTCATATAGAGATAATTCCTGAAATCATCAGGATTATTCTCCCGGATCTCACGGAGCAAAGGCATGTGCGAGAACTGGTCACGCTGGCGCAACCAATTCTTGGTCCACAAACGCCTCCCCTCCCTATTCATGGACCGGGCTTGTGTCAAAGTAACAACCCCAACACGAAGCCCCTGCACAGCACAAACTCTATGACGGGTATGTAGACGAAACATGGTTTGAAAACGGTCGGCTGGTCAGAACGGACAACGGAAAGCACCGATAAACAGCAATGCCTGAAAGAACGACCTGAATAGCAGAAGCAAGCAGATAATAAGCAATACAAATCAAAACGTACTATACCAAGATATAGTCCACAATGAGAAACAAATACTTACTGACTACATGCACTGATTATCAGATACGCAAAGACAAGCAGAAACTGAAGAGCAGTACCGAACTGAAGCACAAATCTGAAAAGCGCGAATCGTCTCTCACCAAACTTCTACTAACACGCGATGCACACAAGATCAGCAGAAGGAGCCCAAAGGGTGCGGGACGTGGTGCTGACCTTCCCTTTTCTAGTCCCGCCGTACGCGGCTTACGTCACCGCGTTCTTGGCAACCGGAAGTTCCGACAACTTGGTCCAACCGTGTGTATGCAACATCCCTTCCGGACCTTGTCCGGAATTAATCCGTCGGAATAACTCAGACGGATTTGGTTGTCGGAATCTCCGACCGTGTGTACAAGGGCTTACTGGTTTTAAAGAAGACTTCTCTAGGTTGAGAACCCAACCTAGATATTTCAGGTAATTGACTGTAATGACCAAGCTTTGGTTTAAACGGGCTACCGACTGGTCTAATTAAGAGCAGGTCGTCCACGTAGGAAATAAGCGTTATACCTTAGGCCCTTAATCTGGCCATAGGAGTAGTCAGGACCTTTGTGAACACCCGAGGTGCAGTAGTTAGACCGAAGGGCAAAGCTACAAACTGGAAATGGCAACTTTCCACTTCAAAACGCAGATATTTCTGATGAGCGGGACAAATAGGGAAAAAAGGATTATCTTCTCCCCAAAACATCAATCATGTTCTTCATTTCCTGCTGAATGATGTCAAGGCGATTGTGCATTGTGTCTATCTCCCCATTCCACACCATGATTTTCATAATGAGGGTTAGGGCGCTGGCCCTACTAAAAGGTTCCACCGCTTCCCCTTCCACTAGAACATCACCTAAAATTGATGAAAAAACATGTATTTAGAAATATGCAGGCATACATAGATGACCCGAAGCTGGGGTGTCAGACACTCACCTGGTGGTGTGCCCATGTCACCCACTTCCTCCACCTCCACAACCTGGGGGGGGGGGGGGGGGGCTCGGGCTAACTTCCCAATCAGACTGGCGAGGTCAGGGGTCCCTGGGATCCTGTTGTCTGAGGCCGCGTACACACGGGCGGACTGTTCGCCCAACCTTGTTTGGCAAACAGTTTCATCAAACAGTCCGCTCAAAATTTGCATGAGCGGACTTGCCCACACACGAGCGGACTGTTTGACGAACAAGGTTGGGCAAACAGTTCGCTCAACTTTTGAAATGAACGGACTCGCCCACGTAAGGCGGAGGCAAATCCGCCCATTTCGAGCGCGTGTACAGGTAGGCGGGGCCCGCGAAGGAGACGTCGCGGGCTCCGCCGCCTGGAATGGGCTTAAAGGGGAACCCCAACGCCGAAAAAAATCGGCGTGGGGGTTCCCCCAAAGTCCACACCAAACCCTTGTCCGAGCACGATACCCGGCCGGCCAGGAAAGGGGGGCGAGCGAGCGCGCCCCCCCTCCTGAGCCGTACCAGGCCGCGTGCCCTCAACATGGGGGGTGCCTTGGGGAAGGGGGGGCCGCGCGGCCCCCCCACCCCAAAGCACCTTGTCCCCATGTTGATGAGGACAAGGGCCTCTTCCCGACAACCCTGGCCGTTGGTTGTCGGGGTCTGCGGGCGGGGGCTTATCGGAATCCGGGAGCCCCCTTTAAGAAGGGGGCCCCCGGATACCGGCCCCCCACCCTATGTGAATGAGTATGGGGTACAATGTACCCCTACCCATTCACCTGTGAACTAAAGTACAATAAAAAACACAACACAGAGAAAAAATATTTTATTGCACAGCTCCGGGGGTCTTCCGTCTTCGGGGGTCTTCTCGCCGGACTCCTCCGCTATGTGTGTGTAGCTCTTTTGCTAGCGGAGGAGTCCGGCTTTCTTCCTCCCCGCCGCCGGCCTCTTCTCCCGACTTCGGAGGTCTTGTCCCCCTCTTCGGTTCTTCTGCCGGGCCACCGCGCCTGGTCCGGTGGCCCGGTCTTCTGTCGCCGTCTTCCGTTCTTCTGTCGCCGCCTTCGGTTCTTCTGCCGGGCCACCGCGCCTTCTTGTAGCTCTTTTACAGGCGGTGGCCCGGTCTTCTGTCGCCGCCGCCGCCGCCGCCGCCTTCCGTTCTTGTTCTTCTTCTTGTTCTTCTTCTTCTCCTGGAGATGTTGACTCGACGAGCTCTCCGGCCGGAATGCCAGAGCCGCGCTGTGCGGTCACTTATATAGTGACAATGGGGCGGTGTCACATGGTATATGTCACATGGGTTGGTCACATGGTGACCCCGCCCCCTTACGATGTCATAGTCCCCATGTGACATCAACCCATGTGACCAACCCATGTGACATATACCATGTGACACCGCCCCATTGTCACTATATAAGTGGCAGCGGAGCGTGTCCCTGGCATTCCGGCCGGAGAGCTCGTCGAGTCAACATCTCCAGGAGAAGAAGAAGAACAAGAAGAAGAACAAGAACGGAAGGCGGCGGCGGCGGCGGCGGCGACAGAAGACCGGGCCACCGCCTGTAAAAGAGCTACAAGAAGGCGCGGTGGCCCGGCAGAAGAACCGAAGGCGGCGACAGAAGAACGGAAGACGGCGACAGAAGACCGGGCCACCGGACCAGGCGCGGTGGCCCGGCAGAAGAACCGAAGAGGGGGACAAGACCCCCGAAGTCGGGAGAAGAGGCCGGCGGCGGGGAGGAAGAAAGCCGGACTCCTCCGCTAGCAAAAGAGCTACACACACATAGCGGAGGAGTCCGGCGAGAAGACCCCCGAAGACGGAAGACCCCCGGAGCTGTGCAATAAAATATTTTTTCTCTGTGTTGTGTTTTTTATTGTACTTTAGTTCACAGGTGAATGGGTAGGGGTACATTGTACCCCATACTCATTCACATAGGGTGGGGGGCCGGTATCCGGGGGCCCCCTTCTTAAAGGGGGCTCCCGGATTCCGATAAGCCCCCGCCCGCAGACCCCGACAACCAACGGCCAGGGTTGTCGGGAAGAGGCCCTTGTCCTCATCAACATGGGGACAAGGTGCTTTGGGGTGGGGGGGCCGCGCGGCCCCCCCTTCCCCAAGGCACCCCCCATGTTGAGGGCACGCGGCCTGGTACGGCTCAGGAGGGGGGGCGCGCTCGCTCGCCCCCCTTTCCTGGCCGGCCGGGTAGCGTGCTCGGACAAGGGTCTGGTGTGGACTTTGGGGGAACCCCCACGCCGATTTTTTTCGGCGTTGGGGTTCCCCTTTAAGCCCATTCCAGGCGGCGGAGCCCGCGACGTCTCCTTCGCGGGCCCCGCCTACCTGTACACGCGCTCGAAATGGGCGGACTTTCCGAGCGGGAACAGTCCGCTCATTTCGAAAGTACAGCGGACAAGCCCACACACGGGCGGACTGTTCGCTCAAACACAGTTTCAGCGGACAGTTTTTCGGAATTTCCGAAAGACTTTGTCCGTCCAACTGTCCGCTGAAACTGTCCGCTGAAAGCCCACACACGAGCGGACTGTCCGCCCAAACACTGTTCAGCGGACAAGGTTGGGCGAACAGTCCGCCCGTGTGTACGCGGCCTGAGTCTTTTCTCCCCTATGAGAATGAAACAAAAGGTATACTTAGCACACAGATATTTGAGTCCAGAAATAGGAATATGAAACATTGCTTAGAAGTGGTGTACAATTGTCTGTTTGGGAAGAGATCCAAGTTGAAGACATGATTAAAATTCCCTTTTTACCAAGCTGCAATACTTACCTCTTTTGGCCAAGTTTCACACATGGAGACACCCCGAGTATCCACTGGAGCACCTGTGTGGGTTACCTTAAAAAAAGGTTCTCTGGTGTCCCACACTAGTGTTCCTGAGTCCAGATGCGTAAACAGCTGAGTGTCCTCTCCTTACATTCCACCGAATGATGTTTTCAATTCATTCTAGTTTCAAAGACATCTAGACAACAATGCCCTAAACTTTTTTTTAATAGGACAAATTAGCATGACCAAAATGTAGGTATAACCCTGTACCAGCTAAATACATTGTATTTATTGGCAAACAGAGCGATGTTTCCTACAAAACGATTACTGTGCCTACGAACGTGAAAGTAGCCATTTCAAACTGTACAACAGTAAAGAAAAGCACATGGAGCAGCATGCACGTTAATTATCATAATAGGAACACACGAAAAGTACTTACTTTTTTGAAGCTCCTTCTTTATTTTGCGATACTGATCCGGCTCCCTCAGTTTGATGTCAGACTTTCAGTTCCTTAACTGGTCTTTGGACTGGCGTACCCAAAACTTCTGCTCCAGGGTGTTGACAACAGTCATCCTGATGTCATCCTTTCATAGATTGGGATGGGTGTATGGACCATGTTTCCCACCATAATCCTCTCTCCTTAAATCCCAACCATCTCGAACATTTCCTCAAAGGCCATGTTGGTGGCCTTCAATCTCCTTCTCCTGGATCCAGATGTTTGTGTCTCCAGGCTTTTCTCCCTGCTAGTTAGACAATGTGTGCCCGCCATGTTTCTCCTACTGCACACTGAAGAGAGAAGGGGCGGGGAATATTCGTGAAAAAGAACGTCAGGGGCGGGCGCCGGGGACAGAGTTTGACACATGTGCAGTGTATATAAAGCTAACACGCATCTGTCGTATGTACGATCTGTGTGTGGGACGAACAAACGGAAGTGGCAAGTGAAGGTAAACAAAGGTAAAATTTGAACTTGGCCCATCACAGTGGCCTATACTGCTTCAAGATTGAGGCCTATATTGGAATAAGATAATGAGAGTTTAGACTGACATTGGTGTTTTTATCTTTTCAAGCTAACACATGACGTACGTCCGGTGTGTGTGTGTGTGTGTGTGTGTGTGTGTGTGGTGGGATGAACGGAAGTGGCGAGCATCCTAAACTAATGTAAAATGTGGACTTGGCCCGTCACAGTGGCCTATACTGCTTCAAGTTGGAGGCCTATATTGGGAAAAGATTATGAGAGTTTAGACTTACATTAGTGGTTTTGTCTTGTGTATTGTCTAATGGAAAAATGAATCAGTTTAAGGACCCAGAATTTCTGTCCAGTTTTATTGATAAGGGGAGATGAGGAATCTGTACGAGGTCAAACACAGTTTATATTACAATAAACAAGGAAGGCAATTCTGGAGAGACTTCTGGTATTTGTGAAGACTCGGGGTCCCCGAAGCAAACATGACGTTTTTGGCACAATAAGATCCAGGCTTCACTCAAATCGGGAGCATCAGCAGAGAATGTTTATGTCCCCAAGCTGTGGTACTTCAACAAACTGAGGTTTCTGGACAACCAGACTGAAGCCAGGGAATCTCTTTCAACCCCTCCCTGCAGCCTTCCCTCCACCCCAGCAGAGGCTTCCCAGGAACAACCTGGGCCTTCCATCCTGGAAGAAGTGGATGTGCCCAGCTGGAGCCAGGTATATTAGTTTTTAGACATATTTATTGTCATATTAATGATGTTAACTAGATGTTATAATTGCTTACAAATCAATGATTGTATACCAAAAATTATGTATACATATCACTAGAGAGTAGTGGCCAAAAATGTTGGTGATCAGCTTGAAAAATGCTGGGTCAGAATGATAGCCTTTTCTATTTATTAACATTCAATTTGCAAGTCATGAGCTGAAAATTGTGTCTGATTGATGAAGCAAAAATTACAACTATGTCCCTTTTTTATACACCAAAAAAAGGCCCAGGAAGGGGGCAATGATGGAGGACGCAGCACTGGGCCTCATTAAGGAAGTCAGCCATTTCCTCAGGAGCCCCCCCCCCCCCCCCCCAATGCTGAAGAGGTCTATGGCTGCTATCTAGCCACCAGGTTGCTGGAATTGGAGAAGGGCCAACACCTCCTCTGTGAGGCATTTCTGATGCCCTTCAGAAGGGGTTGAAGGGCCAGCTGACTGAGAACAGCCACATATGTGAACTCGGCCATCCTCCTCCTGCCACTAGTCCACCACCAGAGCCACAGCCTCCAAGGAAGGCTGCAGGGAAGTCTGCAAGGAAGAGAAGAAAGTGATGGCCTGGGTTCGGTCTGGTCTGACAGAAGACGCAGGCTGTTGTAGTACCACAAACTAGGGACAGATATGTCATCTGCTGCTGGTCCTGATCTCTGGGATTCCTGGACCAGATTGTGCTCCCTATTATATGGACTCAAGCTACCAATTTTCTTTTCCCCAGAATTGTTGATGTGTGCCATGGGGGCCAAAAGGCTTTTCAAATAACAAAAGTTTGTCCAGCGTTGACTCTTTATTTTATTACCCAGAATAAATGGATATTTTCTTTGCAGAAAATACGTTCCTATGTGTTTTTCTTCAAAAAGGGCAGTTTGTGAGTAGGCTGGTACATTTCAAAAAGACAATGTCAAATTAACAAGGGACACCAACCTCCTTGAGGTTAATAAAAAAAAAAAAAAAAAGATAATTATGTTATTGTGGTAACTTAACACTCCAAAAAACGAATTATATGGAGATCACAATAAAATAAGTAATCGTAAAATAAATCTTGATGAAATCAAAATTGATAAAAGATGAGTAAAAAATAATTGTAAACATTATTATGGAGATCAGGCTTTTAAAAAAATTGAATATTAGTCATGAGATGAGGATAAATAATGAAGAAAGAAGTTTGTGAGAACTCTGTGTGAATATGAGCAGCAAAATAAGTTAATTTTCCCTAAAGAAGAAAAAAATGTGCTGCATTAAAAGATCACAGAATTAGCAGCTTGAGGGAATGTGCTAGCTCCAATACAAATGGTAGTTTTACCACACCAAACACTTCTGTCTCATACTTGCTTCAAAGCATGCGTTGTTTTGGTCCGTCAGAACAGCATACAGAGGAACGGCTTTCCGTCGGAAAGATTTAAAATATGTTCCTTTTCTACGTCTGTCAGAATTTTCGAAAGAAGTCAGATAAAGCCCACACACGATCTGCACCTTTTCTGATGCAAAGTCCGATCGTGACGGCATGAGAGATCAAGAATTTCATGGAACACCCAGCCCCCCACCCCCGCACCGTGGGAAATATGTCCTTAGGAGCTGCGAATACAAGTAATCACCCGCCTGCTGCGGTTTTCAGTAATCCAGCTGGCAGAGGAGGGCCTCACTTTTTTGATCCTGAGCTGCGCAATGATCCTTAAAGGAGTTCTAAAGACAGTTTTTTTTTAGATTAATGCATTGTATGCAATAAGATACAAAAACCTTCTGTGTGTAGCAGCCTCCCCAACAACCCCCCCCCCCCCCCCCAATTACTTACCTGAGCCCCATCTCCTTCCAGCGATGTCCACAAGTGTTTAAGTCATCCGTACTCCTCCCGATTGTCCGAGACACAGCAGTGGTGCCATTGGCTCCTCTAGCTCTCAAAGCCAGTCAGCCAATCAAGGGCAAGAGATTAGGGCCAGGTTGGGGCTCCGTATCTAAATGGATACATTGAGCTCTGACTCAGCTTGGGTGCCCCCATAGAGAGCTGCTGGCTGAGCTGGCACTCGATAGGAGGAAGGGGCCAGGAGCAGCAAAGCGGGACCCAAGAAGAGGAGGATCCTGGCTGCTCTGTGCAAAACCAACTGTACAAATGAGGCAAGAATAATAGGTTATAAAAAAAAAAAAACATAACAAAAAAAAAACACAAGACTTTACAATCACTTTAAGCATGGAGATGGCAAAACATTGTCAAATTTTTGCTTCAGTGTCTCAAGTCTGTGACCCATGTCTGTTTTAAGTTGCTCAGTGTCCTGTTTAAAGGAAAGGTCCGCTTAATCTTACTAGCAAAGCGCTCCAAAGAGACCATAGCTGCTGTCTGATATCCCTGTCCCCAAAAAGTTTGTCAATCTCACAGCCCTGATTTTGTGATGTGATAGAATGCGGGGGGTGCATAGAGTCGTTTACCACCCTAGGAGAGGGGATGGTAGACAGTGCAGGCTGAGCCTCCAGGTGCTGCGGGGCCGCTCGCTCCGGCACCATCTTGGAGACTATCCCCTGTAGCTGGTCTTCTAGCTGCGGACCGGCGGAGCTTGAGAGTGGCACGTCTTCATAGTCAGACCACTCCCCCCATACTTCCATTTTAACAAATCAGCTTCTAACGTCAGTTTGTTCAGTAATAGTTTGAAAATAAAATATGGAAGGTGACTTCCATATAAATAAATTTCCCTCTATGTCTTTTATCCAATGAAAGCTTTAAACCTACCTGCATGTAAACTTATTTTGAATGTACACATGTGCAGCTCATTGTACAATGTTAGTATGCCTTGGCTTTGGGATGAATTAACTCTCTGTGCATGCAAATGAGAGGTCAGCCAGTCAAACTTAAATCTGAACCACCTCCAGAAATTTGTCTTAAAGATCTATAATGGTCCTTTTTTATCTTTAACAATTGTGGTGTTGTGAGCATTAATATGTATTTTATAAAATTATAATTATATTAATATAGTATAGTATTTATTCATTAATGGATAGAGTTGAAAATTTGATTTCCATTTTATTCTCCGGCATTGCAAGTCTACTCATCTGCACATCTGTAGCCCCTGTACCCTCTATCCTCTTGGCCACCGGCCTGGTAACTTTCCTGCTGTAGTTCGGTTACAGCAAGTTGTCACAGCTTGCTGCAGTGGGTTTATGTGGGAGTCTCAGACTCTCAGTCTGAACCGCCCACTGCTCATACATTATCAGCCCAGCTCTGACCTCAGCTCTATCTCCACCCTCATCTCAGCCCCAACGTCACCCTCATCTCAACCGCGAGGTTTGCCTGCACACGCAAACCATCAATTCAATAAACCATTCAATTTTCCACTGCATTATGGGAAATGTAGTGCTGTTTCTCTGCATTTATGTGACGTGTGATAAACAGAAGGTCCTCCTCCAAAGTATGAATTTTTCAGAGTGACATGATGTCAATGGGGAGGGAGGGGAATGAAGAATTGCATCACTAGAGGGGAGAATATAGGACTTTACTTCCACTTCAACTAATCATATTTGGAATATATAGATTTAAAAACAAACTGAACCACCAACCTGTAACAAACCAGCAAACTTCACAACGCCCCATCCAAGTCGTTTACTGTCTGGTTCCACAAGGCTCATCTGATAGATATCAACTGCCAAAAATCTTTGCATTTGGTCTCCATCCTTCATAACCACTGTGCATGCAATCAAATCACTGTTATCTGAGAAAAATGAAATAACTTTAAATAGGTCAGGCCACTGCCATTTAATACAGCTGCTGTAAATAATGAAAAACTAAATAAATACATTCATATTTTTATATGAATGTATTCATTTCTAAAGGCTACAATTAATAAAATATACAATATACATTTCATAATCCAAAAGCAACAAATCAACACAAATCTCTCATGTGCCTGACCACTCTAAATTGAAGAGATGCGGCTTCTGTGGGTTTATGGAAAGATTTAGGACAGAAGGGTGCTCATATACTTGGGAGGAACATCTTCAAATGTCTACTGTATGTAACAACCACCTCATGTTCATAGCCAAACACTCTTAGGGCCGATTCAAACCAGAACTTGGTGTGGGAAAGGCATGTTTGGGATTTCCTTTATTTTTACTTTCGATGGTAATGATAAACAGGACAATTAGAGAGGGTGAATCTCCTTATCAGGGCACAGACAGCAATAAAAAAACTGACAGGGGATCTAATCCCTACCCAAAATTTAAAAAAAGGTTTTGCCTTTAGTTATATTTTAACACCTTCAACACAGTTTGTAGACCTTTGGCCACTTTGTCAGAAATGTAAAAAAAAAAAAAAAAAAAAATATATATATATATATATATATATATACACACACACACACACACACAGTAGATATACAAAGTCTACACATCCCTGTTAAAATGTCAGGTTTCTGTGATGTAAAAAAAATGAGACAAAGGTGAATCATTTCAGAACTTTTTCCACCTTTAATGTGACCGACAAAATGCACAACTCAATTGAGGAACAAACTGAAATCTTTTTTTTTTTTTTTTTGGGGGGGGGGGGGGGGTAAAAATAAAAAATAAACTAAAATAATGTTGTTCCATAAGTGTGCACACCCCCTTATAACTGGGGATGCAGCTGTGTTCAGAATTAAGCAATAAATAGTAGTCAGTACATGCCTACCATCATTTAAAGTGTCTCAGAATGACCCCAAAAAAAGTTTGTCGCATCCTACAGCAAAACCCATGGTCAGCAGAGAGTTTGCAAAGCATCAGAGGGATCTTATTGTTAAAAAGACATCAGTCAAGAGAAGGGTATATAAGAATTTCCAAGGCATTAGATATACCATGAAACACAGTGAAGACAGACATCATTAAGTGGAGAAAATATGGTACAACAGTTACATTACCAAGAACTGGACTTCCCCCCAAAATTTATGAAAACACAAGAAGAAAACTGTTTAGGGAGGCTGCCAAGAGGACTACAACATTAAAAAAGCTGCAAGAATATCTGGTAAGTACTGGCTCTATGGTACATGTGACAACAATCTCCTGTATTTTTGATATGTCTGGGCTATGGGGTAGAGTGGCACGACGGAAGCCTTTTCTTACAAAGAAAAACATCCAAGCAAAAACACATCTGAAGTCTTCTACAAGCATGTGGGAAATGTGTTCTGGTCTGATGAAACCAAGGTTGAAATTTTAGCCCAAAAGATACGTTTGGCGCAAAAACACTGCGCATCAAAAGTACACCATACCCACAGTGAAGAATGGTGGTGGCAGCATCATGTTTTGGGGCTGCTTTTCTTCAGCTGGAACAGAGGCCTTAGTAAAGGTAAAGGGAATTATGAACAGTTCCAAATACCAGTCAATATTGGCAAAAAATCTTCATGCTTCTGCTAAAAAGCTTAACATGAAGAGAAACTTCCTCCTACTATGTGAATAACTTGCAAGATCGATTTATGTGCATTTGTCTCAAAGATATTTTTCAAAGTTGGAACTTTGTTTACTCAGATTTCTTCAAGTTACCTAAAAAGTGGCTTTGTGCAGCTACATAAATTTCTCTTTACAGAAAAATATTTTTGCCTATATTGGATTTGATTTCAATTTTTTGAACGTTACATAGATACATAGTTGATAAGGTTGAATAAAGTCATTAGTCCAACCTGTGGTGTGTGTCAATGCCATCAATGCTCCCTGCTGATACCACTGGTTGTGGAAGAGAAACCTCTTTACAGTTAAACTGTTTCTTTTCTACGTTCAATAAACTCCCTCCCACTGAAACTATGCTAGGGTCGCCAGTATCAGATATTGATCTGTTCAGATTCTATACCACTACGGGAGGTTTATGCTTTGCGCGTGGGTGTTAGCGGTACTGGGGGGGGGAATCGGGGGGGGTGATGGGGGGGGGTTGTGTGCCTGTGTGTGCCTATGTGTTAGTGTAGTGTTGGTGCACACTTACTGTGTCCTCTCCTCGTAGTCCGGTCAAAAAGACCGCCCCAAGGAGAGTGACATCACTTCCTCCCTGCCTGTGCTTACTATACACAGTGGGAGGAAGCTTCTCATTCGCCAGGAGCGATCGAGAGGGGATGGCCAGAAACTAACGGCCATCCCCTCATCCTGGATCGCTCCTGAAGCGAAACGGACTGCCGCATCCAGCGGGAGGGGGTCCGATCGGACCCCCCCTCCGCTGGAAGGCGAGCACGTACATGTACGTGCTTGTGCCTGTCGGTGCCATTGCACCGACGTACATTGCCATGCGGCGGTCCTTAAGTGATTATATTGTATGTGCAGCTGTGGCTTTTTAAATATTGTTTTAAAAAGGGTACCTATCAGTAGGAATATATATTGCTTTTTTTGTATACACTTTATTTGTGCTTGAATTTGCCTTTGAGGGCAGAGACCGATGCAAATATACAATATATATGAACTATGAAGCACTGTGTAAACAGTTGGTGATATAAAATTACCTGTAATAAATAAAATAAACAATAATATTTGACTCCACAAAAATGACAGTATTATTTCTAAGGTAATATACACATTAGACTATATAATTTGCAAAACTGTGATATGCAGTATTTTTTGGCCTCCCATTTTCTCAAACCTTAAGGCCTCATGCACACGGGCCATTTTTAAAGCCGCTTTTAGGAGCATCAGGGTTTTTTTTTTTTTAAAAAGCCTCTCCATGTTATTCTATGGCCTCATGCACACACAGGCTTTTAGGAGCTGTTAGCATCATAGGCATTCTTAAGCTTAAAAAAAAAAACCCAGGGACAGCATATTCTGGGAACCGGCGTTACAGCTGTAAAAACGCCTAATGCGGCTTAACATAGATCCCTTCTACAGTAACTGGCTAAAGAAGGTCAAAACCTGGATGGACATTAGTTTTTTACACTGACTCCAGGCTGGGATCGTATGAGCAATGGAGCAAAAGAGACGTTTATATTTTTTTAATGCATGATGTTTTTTTGTGTAATGGTAATTAACAATGCATATTATCCCTTCTTTTCCCACTTTTCTTTAGGCAAAAATTTTCAGCGACACTGGAAGTCACTCCATGACCATGTCAGAAGGAATTTGACAGAGGAGACGACAGCTCAGAGAAGTGGAGCACCAGCTCCTCAAAATAAGCCACATCTGTTTCACATGCTTCTGGTTGGGTGTCAGCGCTGAATTGCTGCCCATACTTTTTGCGGAACCTTTCAATATACAGGCCATGAGAAACATCCAATAGCTCTGCATGGGCCTCCACTCCAGATAGTTCTGTCAGACAGACCTCGGCAGCCATAGTTTTTCTGCTAAAAATCTTTAAATGTTACCTATTCAGGTGTTTTTAAGTTTTTAGGCAGGAATATTGCTTAACCTTTTAAAATCTTAATCTTATATTTTATTCTCTTGAGGACAACATCCAACATAGTGGAAGAAAGGGTGCACATGGAGGAGGCAGTGGAAGAGCTGTTAGAAGACATAATCACCAGTGACACAGAAAGCACTGGCCACGCATACCCCCATCAAAGGAGTGTGGCAAGTGTGACGGACTAGTTCACGTCAGGCAACTGTCTGTCTGTTATGTAAGTCTCTCTTTTCCTGTCCGTGTCTATGTGCCAATCTGAACATTTTCACTTATTTTGGCAGGAATCCAGGGACATGGATATGGCTTCAGGCAGCCAAGTATGTGGACTGGGTATAATCTCTAATCCTCATTAAATTAATAGGTACCATGTCCGGCGGGTGTGGAGAGGAGACACAGTGTACATCTTGTGGCATGTATGTGTTCCTTGATCTGATTGAGGTCGAATACTGCTGTGCAAAATGTAAGCACATTGTTTCCCTGGAAGCCCAGGTTCTTAATCTGGGGAAGCAACTGTCAGCACTGAGAAGACCCTCCACACTAAAGGAGAGCCAGGAACATACACAGCAGGTGCCAGCAAAGAGGTGGGTGGAGAAAGAGAGGTGCAGGCACTAGAAAATAGTGTATGGGTGACAGTCAGGAAGGGTAGAGGGGGAAGTGCCGGGGAGGCTGATCCAGGGCTGGAGCATCCCAATAAGTATGCTCCATTGAGTGACATTGGTGACCCCAATCAGGGACCAGCACTGCTGGAGCTGAGGGACTTTCCTAGCTACCGGGGGAAGAACTCCTCCAGTGAGAGTGTGGGGGGGGGGGGGGGCAAAGGGAAAGGAAAGACAGATTCTGGTGGTAGGGGACTCAATTATTAGAAGGACAGAGAGGTCAATCTGTAACAAAGACCTGAAGCTCTGTACTGTATGCGCTCGGGTTCGGCGGATCTGGTGGACAGATTACTGGGAGGGGCTGGGGAAGTCCCAGCTGTCATGGTGCACGTTGGCACCAATGACAAAGTCAGAGGCAGATGGAGTGTCCTAAAGAACGATTTTAGGGACTTGGGAGCTAAATTGAGGAAAAGGACCTCCAAGGTAGTATTCTCAGGAATACTAGCAGTACATCGAGCCACACCAGAAAGACGTAGGGAGGGAGATTAGGGAAGTAAACAAGTGGCTGAAGAGCTTGTGTAGTAAGGAGAGGTCAGTCGATAACCGGTACTATAGAAGGTTGATCTGCACCTAAATGAGGAGGGTGCAGATCAGCTGGGAATAAGGATGACCAAAAAGTTAGAGGGGTTTTTAAACTAGGTAATGGGGGAGGGTCCAGAGATAGAGATGGTCAGCGTGGAACATATTCCAGAGGGTAATATTATGGGCATTAGTGGTAGGGTAACCAAAGCACATAAACCATAGGTAAGTATAGTAGCAAGGCCTAGTTGCAATCTCGGAACACCAAAGAGGATAGAATGTGACCGGTCAAAATATATGAATGCATTAAAGTGTTTGTTCACCAATGCCAGAAGTCTGCCAAGCAAAATAGGTGAGTTGGAAGCTCTGGTGCATCAGGAGAGCTATGATGTAATCGGTATTGCTGAAACTTGGCTTCATTCCTCACATGACTGGGATATGGCACTGCTGGGACAGTTAAAGCGCAAACATTTATAAACCTATTACAGGACAATTTTACTTCAAAAAGACTGTTTGTGAACTCACTGCAAAGTATATTCCCATGAGCAATACGTTTATAGCATTTTTAACTTTGGCCGTGAGTCACGTTTTATTTTTAGCCTTTTAAACTATAAGGCCGCGTACACACGCGGGGACTGTTCGCCCAACTTTGTTCGTCAAACAGTTTGAGCCGACAGTCCGCTCAAAATTAGCATGGACGGACTTGGCCACACACGACGAACGAACAGTCCGCTGAAACTTGCGCGATGACGTGAACGGCACGTACGACGGGACTAGAAATACGACGTCCTATACACTGCAATGCAACCTTCGCCGTGTAAATCCTTTCTGAGCATGCGCGGAACTTAGTTTGACGAACAAGCCTACACACGGGCGGACTGTCCGCTCAAACCAAGTTTCAGCGGACAGTTTTACGGAATTTCCGAAAAACTTTGTTCGTCAGACTGTCCGCTGAAACTGTCCGCTGAAGCCCACACACGAGCGGACTGTCCGCCTAAACACTGTTCAGCGGACAAAGTTGGGCGAACAGTCCCCGCGTGTGTACACGGCCTAAGAAAAGAGCTTTTAAAAAATATAAAAATGAAGGAACACTAGCGTCATTTAAATGATACAAAGAATATAACAGAATATGTAAAAAGGAAATCAAGGATGCAAAAATTCAAAACAAAAGACAGGTTGCAAAAGATAGTAGGACAAACCCCAAAGAATGCTTTAAATATATTAATAGTATAAAGGTCAAGTCTGAGCATGTAGGCCCTTTACAAAATAATCTAGTATGGGTGACTGGGGACAAAGAGAAGGCTAATTTATTAAATACTTTCTTCAGCTCTGTGTATACAAAGGAACATGGGGGAGCTCATGTCCATAATGGGGGTGGTAGTGGCACAGCCCCAAATCCACAATGGCTCAAAAGTGATATGGTCCAGAAATATTTGGACAGAATAAAGGTGGATAAAGCACCTGGACCTGATGGCATCCACCCACGGATCCTAAAAGAATAGAGCTCTGTAATTTCAAAGCCATTGTATCTAATTTTTAGGGACTCATTAATGACAGCAATAGTATTACTGGATTGGTGCATGTGGTGTCTATATTTAAAAAGGGAACAAAGTCTTTACCAACTAATTATAGACCTGTTAGTTTAACTTGTATAGTTGGGAAGATACTGGAGAGATTAATAAAAGACCACAGACGAGTTATTGCAAGAAAAAAAATATTTTAAGCAACAGATAGCACGGATTCATGAAAGACAGAAGTTGTCAGACAAACCTTATTTCTTTTTATGAGGCGGTAAGTAAAACCTTGGACAGAGGGCTGGCGGTGGACATGGTATACTTGGATTTTTCAAAAGCGTTCGATACAGTACACTGACATGCTAAATTAAGTGGTGGGCCACCACCAAGCGATCCAAATAATTTTCTGCAGGATCCCTTAATGGCCCCTGGAACCTCAGCAGCACTAGCACCACTCTCTCAATATCTGTCCCCTCCTATCCCATCCTGGATCTCCTTTTACCCCCCTTTCAACACACCCCTACGTTGAATTTTCTCCTCCTTCTCAGCATCCTGCTCCCTCATTTCCAGGACCTCCCCTACCACCATGATTTCAGGCATCAACGCCTGCCCCAAGCTACCTACTCACACCCTGAATCAACCTTCCCCCGTCCCCAATGCCCACATCCCTATTGGTGATAAATCATCCTCCTTACCCATTCTGTTTTTTGACATGTCTAAATAAACTTATTAAAATCTGATTTTGACGTTTTTTGGGGGGTATGGTATCATGCACAACAGCACTAGTGAAATATTCTGTGTGTGTTTAATACAAAGTACATCTGCACATCAGTATGTGTAATGTGCATTATCTCACACAGAAGATAGATAGGAAAAGGGCACATTTTCCTCTACATGGGGCAAACATATGCAAAGCCCAAAAAGGGAGAGCATAGGCTTGCCCCATGCAGAGGAAAAGGACACCTTTTCCTCTACATGGGGAAAACTTATGCACAGCCCAAAAGGGGCTAGCTACACTTGCCCTATGCAGAGGAAAAGGAAACATTTTCCTCTACATGGAGCAAACGTATGCACATCCCCAAAAGGGCTAGCACATGCTTGCCCCACGTAGAGGAAAAGGACACATGGAACAATAGAGGAAAAATAGACATCAAAAGAACTAGTGTATTTTTCGCTCCATAAGACGCACTTTTTCCACCCCAAAAAAATGGGGGGGAATGTCTGTGCGTTTTATGGAGTGAATACTGACCAGGCCTCAACCCCACCCCTCTCGCCCTCGCCATGTTACAATACCGTGTCGGTCGTCTCCTGTGAGCGTCGGGCGATCTCCCAGCTGGGCCTGTCACACAGCCACAGACAGAAGACATGGAGTGCAGCCACAGCGTCCACTGGGGCTACTCTGTCTTCTATCTGAGTTACAGGCAGATGCAATGACATCCTCATCAGGGAATGCCAATCTGTGCGAGGTGGAGGACTGTAAAAAAGTCCCGCCTCCTAGATAGATGAAACACTGATCCAAAAATACATTGAATTAGTGTGACGTGTGTCATAAGAGGCGGGATTTTGTTACAGTGGGCGCTGGGATATTCAAATCCGTGATGTGACAGAGCTCTGTGTGGTAAGGCTGCATTTCATTGTCAGGCTGCATTTAATGGGCACGGGTCAGGCTGCATTTAATGGGCACGGGTCAGGCTGCATTTAATGGGCACTGGTAAAGTTGCATTTAATGGGCACTGGTAAGGCTGCATTTCATGGGCACTGGTAAATATTTCAGTACACCATTTAGTTCAGAATATTTTTTTTTCTTTTTTTCCCTCCTCTAAAACATAGGTGCGTCTTAAGGAGTGAAAAATATGGTAACAAGAATTTGAAGTGTTTTATTGAAAGAAAAATATTTTTTTTTACAAAACAGAATGCAGAGCTCATTAAGGAAAGATACACATTTTTTTTCACACGTATTAATTTTGCCATGACACTTTTCTATCAATTGATACCAAAAGAAATACGCAAAATTATTCTGAATGGTCATGGCACGTGACGTTGACTGCAAGTCCATAAATTGTACTTGCCGACTTCCGTTTCAGGGCTCCGGTTCTACATTTCTCCTCTCATTGTCCAGCAGAAAGTTGTGAAGGATGCAGCATGCCAGGACCACTTTGATGGCATTCTCCAAATCGAGCCAATGTCAGGAGGACCACCAAGAAATATTTTTTTGTAATTGAAATATGCCGATCCTGAGTGTATAGGCTTCTTTACCCTGATGTGTTTGCCATCAAGGGCACCTAAACAATTGGGGAACTGAGTTTTCTCCCAAAACTTGTCTACAACTGCTTGCCAGAGGTCTCCTGTAGACTCCGGCATTACCACTTCCTTTAACTCCTCCCATATTGCCACACAGGTTTATGTTGTTACCTTGGCAACCATTGAAACACCGAGGAAGTAATGATGTAAAGGACACAAAGCTTTGTCCTGTGGCAAGGAACTAAAAATAAAGAAAAAATCATCATACAAATAAGCTTCCTAACCTTTGACCTTTCAAGCCACATGTCATAACCTTTGACCTTCAAATGAAAATGCCTAACCCCAAGTCCTAACACCTAACCCTAACCTATATGTGTACATATTCTATATCGAAAAAAGCCACTTAGCTGAGTATCAAGCAGCCATCCTCTGGTGATGCACTGTTTTGCATCATCGTGTCCATCCTTGCTAGCCTTGGCCAGAGCCCATTCAGCAGGTCATCAAAGACCGGCACAGACATACGCGTAAAGTTATGGAATTTGGCTGGATGCATACTAAGTTGGGCATATATGTTAACGTACCCCAAAGACGCTGGCTTACTATTGGATGCTCCCAGAACAGATGATGCCTGCTGCTTCTCTCCTCCTCCAACTGTCTGCTCCTTTGCAGCCTCCGCAAGACAATCAGCAAGATTGCCTCATCTATTTTCTGAAGGAGGGGGGCCATAATCAAAAACTCAAAAACGGCAGTGCCAAAACGAGGGGTAGGAAAACAGCATAAAAACTTTATCCACCGTGACAAGTGGGAACTAGTGAAACTTTACCCGCAAAAAAACACAACAGTGCGTGGAGAAATCCACCACCAAACCAGGATACCCACAACAGGAGTGACTACCCACAACTGCAAAAAAAACTGTGAAATGTAATTTAACAGCGCATTAACTTAACGGTACTGTGTTTTTAACAAAAAAAACAGGAAATAAGTTAATATATTGCATATACAATTGCAACTATATGGCCGCCTGCAAAATCTTGCAGCCAAAACAGGCATCGGCCGATGCACTGATGTCTACAACGACTGACGTCCCGACTTCGAAGGGGTAGGCTTGTACTACAATCTATATGATCCACCTAGAAATGGTGGCCGACGAGACCGCTATGCCTTTCTTGGGACCAGCCACCGAAACAAACAGCAAGTCTGATTTCAGAAAGGGAACAATGGTAGACAAATACACCTTCAGAGCCCGAACCATGTCCAGAGCGTGAAGGGCCACCTCCTTAGGGTGTTTCGGCTTAGGACAGAGAGATGGTAATACAATGTCCTCATTAATATGAAAAGCCAAGACCACTTTCGGTAGAAAAGACGGTTTCGGCCACAACACCACCTTATCCTTGTGGATAACCAGATAAGGCCGCCAGTTCCAAAACTCTCCTGGCTGATGTGATAGCTACTAGAAAGACCACTTTCTGGGAAAGAGTCAACAGGGGAATCTCCCTGATATTTTCAAATGGCGGATTTTGAAGCGCTGATAACACCAGTTTCAAATCCCATGGGGGTAACAGTGGACACGCCGGAGGGACTACATTTCGTACCCCCTGAACGAAGGTACTCACTAATGAGTGAGACACCAGGGGTCGACAGCCAAGGCTGAAATTTGCCCCTTAATGGTGCTCAATGCCAATTTCTGGTCTACTCCTTGCTGAAGCAGAATCCTGGATATAGAAAAGGAGCACGGATGCCATCCTTTCTCCTCACACATGAAGATGTAAGCCTTCCAGGTACAATGGTATATCTTCCAGGAAGAAGATTTTCGTGCTCTTAACATAGTTGGGATCACCGAGTCCGACAGACCCCGGTTCATCAACACCTGGCTCTCAAAAGCCATGCCGTTAAAGCCAGCGATGGTAAAGCAGGATGGAGAATCGGACCTTGAGACAGAATGTCCTCTCGCAACGGCAGTGGCCAGGGAGCGTCTGCCACCAGACGCGCCAGGTCTGCGTACAAAGGACGCTGAGGCCAATCTGGGGCAACCAGTATTACTGGGATCCCCTTGGTTTCCACTCTGCGAAGCAGGCGTGGTAACAGTTTCAGTAGAGGAAAAGCGTAGAACAGCTGGTACTGATCCCACGGAGCCACCAGCGTGTCTGCCCACAGATCTCTTGTCCTGGACACGAATCTTGGCACCTTCCAATTGAGACGGGAGGCCAGAGGATCCACGTCTGATGTGCACCACTTCAGGCACAGTAACCTTAATATCTCCGGATGCAACTCCCATTCTCCTGGGTCCAGCATCTGGTGACTCAGATAGTCCGCCTGTCAGTTCTCCATTACCGGGATGTAAATGACCGACAGGGCCTGTACGTGTCGCTCTGCCCACCAAAGTATGTGAGCGACCTCCTGTGCAGCAGCTGAGCTTATTGTTCCCCCTTGGGGATTTACGTATGCCACAGCTGTGGCGTTGTCTGACTGGATCCTGATCGAACACTCCTGAATTCTCATCGACCATGTGGAGAGGCATAGCCTGATCGCTCTCAACTCTAGCAGATTGATTGGCAACCTGGATTCTTCCGTCGACCAGAGGCCCTGAGCCGAGTGAACCCCTACCACTCCACCCCAGCCGGGTAGGCTGGCGTTCATTGTGATAACAGTCCACTTCAAAGGCAGGAACTATTTCCCGGACTGAATCACTGGGGGCCTCAGTCATCAGATCAGTGAGTGACTGGCTCACCTGGATCTGACGATCCAGGGACAACTGAGATTTGTCCCATTTTGTCAAAATCTCCTTCTGCAGGACTCTGGTGTGGAACTGGGCATAAGGTACTGCTTTGAAGGAGGCTACCATGAGACCCAGGACTCGCATGCAAGAGTGGAGCAACGACCACTTGCGGTTCTTAAGCAGTTTTACCGCGGATCTGAGAGTCTGCAGTTTGTCTGAACTGAGAAAATCTCTTGCTTCCATGGAGTCCAGCAGCAAGCAAGTACTCCACATGCTGGGTTGGTACAATCACCGACTTCTTTAGGTTCAACAGCCACCCAAATTCTTGCAGGATCTGCATGGTGATTGCCCCATCCTCCTCTAACTCTGAGGCGGAAGATGCCCTCAGGAGGAGATCGTCTAGGTATCCCACGATCGCGATCCCACGTTGTCACAGCAATGCCAAAACTGGAGCCAATACCTTGGTAAAGACTCGGGGGGCCTGATGCCAGACCAAAAGGAAGAGCCACAAACTGCTAGTTGGATTCCCTGACTGCAAATCTCAGAAACTTTTGATGCCAAAGGCATATGGCTATGTGCAGGTATGCATCCTGGATGTCCAAGAACGCCAGGGAGTCCCCTTGATGGGGTGCAGCGACTACTGAGCGAACCAATTCCATTCTGAACCTCTGCACTTTTACAAAGTGATTGAGGCCTTTTAGGTCCAAGATTGGACGTACCCCTTCCTTCTTGAGAACTACAAACAGATTTGAGGAGAATCCATGGAAATGTTCTGATTCCAGAACCGGTACAACCACCCTGCGACTCAGGAGGTCCCTTACTGCCCCCAAGAGGACCTCCCGGCGAGCCAGGGATACAGGTATGCTAGAGGGGAAGAATCTGTTTGGTGGCCAAGAGAGAAACTATCTTGTAGCCTGAGGAAATCAGATCACAGACCTATTAGTCGGATAACCGAGAGGACCACCGGGCTGCAAACTCCCGAAGGCAACCCCCCACCCGAGACATGGGTGGGGTCAAACCTTCATGCGGTAGCACTTTAATTCGCAGGCTTGGTAGGCTTGTGGTTCCAGGGACGTTTTTGTCCATCCGTGGACATCCTGTCGGGCTGGGGACGTTTTGTCTAAGCTCTGGGTGGACAAAAAAGCCATTTATGAGAGGAAAAGGAGGGCCCTTGTCTACAGCGTGGCTCCTTAGCCTTCCTGGCCTGTGGGAGTAAGGTACTCTTACCACCGGTGGCATTTTTAATAATGTCATCCAAACAGGCTCCAAAGAGCCGGTCCCCAAGGAAGGGAAAATACGTCAGGGCTTTTTTGGATGCCTGGTCAGCAGACCAGCATTTTAGCCAAATCGGGCACCTCAGCACCACAGCTTACACTGAAGCCCTGGATAACAGAGGGAGAGTATCCAGGGCCGCGTCACAGACGTACTTAAGGCCTTGCACTAGTTGGTCTGCTAGTTCCACGCAGACAGGAGAAGCCTGTTGCTCTCCCAATTCGCGGTGCAAAAGTTTTGCCCACTCAGTGTCTGCGACACAAGTGCGGATGCCAGTACTGGTCGCACGGCTAACCCCACAACCGTAAACAAGGTTCCTGTCTGTGGGATCCTTGAATGCAGGAGTCCCCTCAACCAAGAACGTGGTTACTTTATTTAACCTGGATACTGGGGGGCCCACGACCGGAGGAGCCAACTCAAAAGGGTAATGCACCACTATGTATTTGGGGACCGAAAAAGGTCAGTTTCGGGGGCGACCCCATTCCTTGTAAATTAACTTGTCAAAATTAGTCAAATACGGGAACACCTTAGGTGAACGTGCTGGCTTGCGGGACCCAAAAGGGACCGGTACATCAGCAGAGGGATCTGTTGGCTCCTGAATCTTCAGGGTATCAGGCACAGCTGTGATAAGTGCTCCAACAAGCGCTCAGACCTGGACGGGGACTCAGCCTCACTGTCTGAACGGTCCTGGTCAGCGTCATCTGACAAGACAGAGCAGGGGTCACCAGCCTCAGCAGGACCAGAGTCTGTGTCATAGCTCTCCCCAGAGGACGGGGGCAGGGGCAGCTTTAGTGCACCTTTCTTCCCACGCACTGCCTCCATCTTGGCAATGAACGAATTGAGGACTGCCGCCAGGGTGTCCATGGGCACTGCGCAGTCTGCAGGTGACACGGTTGCATTTGCCTGGATTTCGGGGGAAGGAACACCAGTTTCTGAAGCCATGCTGACCCTAACCTGTCTGCCACCCAAAGGGGACAGTGACAGTTCCACCCTCCTTACTGCCGCTGGCTGAGGGACTCTTTCCTGCTGGACTCACCACCCTGAGGAGTTCTGCGCTATCCAGCAAGTAGTGACTTTGGTCCCTGTGGGCTCCCCCAGGTGCAGAGGAAACAATGCTGTGTCAGTGGTAGCAGCTGCAAAGAGCACCAAAACCGCTCTGAAGTGTGCTCAGGCTTCAATAAAATGGCTGCCCAGTGTCCAGTACAAAGACATAAAATACTGGGAAAATGGCTGTGAGAGCTCAGAAGCACATGCTGCCACTAGAGAACACTGAAAAAAACGTGTTCAGGCTTCAAGAAAATGGCCGCCAGTGTCCTGAATAGGAGATCACTAGGAAAATGGCAGCTGAAGCCCAGGATAGCATGTTGCCCTTGCCCAAACCTAAAATGCCCGCCGAAGCAGCTCCATGAGGTACAGGGAAAAAACGATGGCAGTGAACACAGCACTGTACAGGACATCAGGAAAACCTCACAGACACCTTCCAGGGGCATGAAGAACAGGACCCCACTAGCCAGCACAGCCCCCCCGGTGAGCCCCTGCATAGACACACACACCGTTCAGTAGCATCCCCCCAGAGAGTGGGGGAGATAGGGACAGGGGAGAGAAGAGAGGGAGAAAAGGGATCCCCAAATCGACCTCCCAGGGAATGCCCAGCTGGTCAGCCCCGCCAGGGCAGGGAGATCTGTACTTTCCAGTCCTGAAGAGCTGGGAGACATTCCATCACAAACCCACTCACTGATCAGTACAGGGTGGCTGCTGGCCTGGCATACTGTGACAAAGACATCAGTAGCCCAGTCATACATATGGCCCGGAGCATAAAAGCTTACGACCATCTCTGGAGCTGAGGTTTCATCGTGGCCTGCCAAGCGCGTATCTGCGGCCTGCACACGCTCGATGGCTGGACTGGGGAGACTACAAGGATAAGGGTATCCAGCCTGTCACCCAGCCGGCTGTTAATATTAGATCACAGGATCATTCATCTTGCACAAAAAGTCACGCTTCTGCATAAAAAAAGCACGGACCGATGGGCCTGTAGGGTTCCCAGGTCCTTCTCCTTCACTAGGCAAAATAAAACTGATGGCTGCATGGCAGACTGGAGGGTTGTTGCCCAAGGGACCGCCGCCTGGGCGGAACTAAGAGTTCTGAGTGTTGTATTACAACTAATGCCTAGTATCTCCTAGTAATAGGGCATAACAACCCAATGGCTAAGAGAGGAGCTGTGTCGGTCAGTGAATATAAAAGAAATCATGTTTTTTAACGCCACTTTTTCCTGGCGTCAGAGCTAGCTTTGCAGCTCATTTTTTCAAACACTCCGCGTGCATGAGGGCTAAGTGTTGCTGAACAACAGGGGTTTCTCTTATAATGGCTCTGAGACCCTGGCAAATTGTTGCTTTGGAACCCTCCCTTTCTATAGAAGAGACCTTTTACTAGAGCCATAATGATAGATTCTTTATGCTAGGTTCACACCCATGCACGTGGCTGCAGGAAAACACATGGGTGCAGGAACCACAGGGAAGTTGCATGGTCAAAATGACCACGCTATCTTCCTGCAGGCATTTTGAAAAAGGTGCAGCTCAGAGACGCCAGCAGAGTTGACGTTATTACGCTATGGTGTATTGTATCCTCTTTTGGGGTAATATCAACTGACGCCTACAGTCTATACAGATCACCTGGTTCCTCGCTGAGAGTTTTCTTCTCATCCATCAAATCAAGCTGCATGTCTGTTCCCAGCCAAGGATTTACTTTCTTAAAGAGATATCTGCTTTTTTGATGTGGTATCTGTTAAGGAGGTCCTCTGTGTGGTGGTGGTACACTCAATTTTGACTTATTCACTGGGTTTTTGTTTTTTACATCGTGAGTGCAATTGCATATACTGTATTGTATGTTTATTCATCGTTCGTTGGCAATATTACGCTATGGTGAACATTTTTTTTTTAAATATGAAATTATGATTTGTGGAATCGTCAACCCATGCTCAGAAGTTTGCACAATACCGCATTGGTGTGTTTTCTTGCAAAGCCAAAAGCCCGAGCTGGGATAAAGGCATTTGCTTAACCAGTTCCCGGCCAGCGCACGCCGATCGATATACGTCGGCAGAATGGCACGGGCAGGCATATTGGCGTACAGGTACGTCCAATCTTCAATGCCGCCCTGCCATTGCGAGCGCGCCGCCGCCGGCGCGCCCGCGTGCTGGTCGGGACCCCTGTGAGCCGGGTCGCGGGTTCGGCGGACTCGATCGCCGCTGGCGTACCCGCGATCATCTGACGGGGCCGCTGAATGGAGAAATGCCATTGTAAACAGCATTTCTCCATTCTGCCTAGCAACTAGTGATGCTGATCTCTGCTCCATGTGATTGGAGCAGAGATCAGTGTTCACTAAATGAAAGCCCAACCCCCCACAGTTAGTAACACACCCCTAGGAACACTTAACCCCTACACTGCCATCCACTGGTTCACTGCCAGTGTCATTTACACAGGAATCACTGCATTTATATAGCAGTGATTGCTGTATAAATGACAATGGTCCCAAAAATGTGTCCGCCATAATGTCGCAGTCACAATAAAAATCGCTGATCACTGCCATTACTAGTTAAAAAAAAATAATAAAAATGCCATAAAACTATCCCCTATTTGGTAAACGCTATAACTTTTGCGCAAACCAATCAATCGCTTATTGCGATTTTTTTTACCAAAAATATGTAGAAGAATATGTATCGGCTTAAACTGAGGGAAAAAAAATATGTTTTTTTTTATATATTTTTGGGGGATATTTATTATAACAAAAAGTAAAAAATAATGCGTTTTTTTTCAAACTTGTCACTCTATTTTTGTTTATAGCGCAAAAAATAAAAACCACAGGGGTGATCAAATACCACCAAAAGAAAGCTCTATTTGTGGGAAAAAAGGACGTAAATTTTGTTTGGGAGCCATGTCGCATGACTGCGCAATTGTCAGTTAAAGCGACGAAGTGCCGAATCGCAAAAAGTGGTCTGGTCTTTGACCAGCAAAATGGTGTGGTCTGTAAGTGGTTAATCGGCTTACAATCTGGTAAGCATGTTTTTCACAAGGCAATGGTACACTTTTTTGTGGTTTAGTCACTGGGTGACACTGAATTTGTTTCCAGTTTTCGAACAATGGGACAGCATAAAATCATAAAATAATTTTCTGGACTGCAAATAGTGCAATTTTCTCTTTTTCACTTTTATTGTATTTATCTCACATTAATTGCTGCTTTAGGATTTGTTCACCCGAATTTATTTGATTAGCGCAGTTTTTTTTCCCCTTTAATTTTGAAAAAGGTGCATGCACCTTTTTTCTGTGGGAGATGCAGGCACAGCAGCCCATTCAAATTAATGGGCTGCCGTTCTCACGCAATCACTGGCAGCAAAAACATGAAGGTATGAACCTAGCATTCGATGGAAAGTCAGTTTGTTGAAATAAGCCCTGATGGGTAATGTCCCTAGGTCATGCTCTCTCTTCTACTGAATCACTGTCTGTCTCCAGTACTGGTACAGCCCCCCTCTCTTTTAGTGTAATATAACAATTGTACTCCATTAGACACCATTATATATTATATATATATATACACACACACATACATACATATATATATTGTGGTAGTATGGTACCCCACCAGCAGAAGAATGCAGGGTTCTCAACCAGGCAGGTTGAGGGGCTCCGGGAAAGTTCTTTGTTTGTGAGGAAACTGGCTTTTCAGTTTCCTCATTGTTTTCAAGAATCCAGTTTGGGACCTGGAGCCCGGAGATTTCATAGTGTTATGGGTGGGACGGAATCTCCAATCCTGGGACCAGGTTTTGGGAACAGCCAGAAGTCTGGCTGGATGATTGCACAGGTGGGTCCTGGGCTTATAACAGAGCCAAGACCATGGTTCTGGGCTCCACCCTCCCGAGGAGTCCAGGCGAGCAAGGGAGAAGTGTGCATGTCTGCACAGGTCGGTCGGTCTGTCAGAGCAGACAGAGGGTCCAAGCTTGTGGGCTGAAACAGGAAGCCAGTAAAGAGTGCTGAGGTACTGGGTGTACAGGAACTCTGTTATAGAGCCGAGAGGGCTGCAGCATAAGTCTGAGCAGCAGTGCTGCTAAAGAGAGCCAGGTGGCTTGGTATTTTTGGTTCTACTTACATTATTGCTGTGGAAAGCTGAAACCCCTGTGTGGGCAACTCTTCTGTTATCCGACTCTTCTTTCTTTAACCCCCCTAGCGGTAATCCCGAGTCTGGCTCGGGTTGGGAATTTTCTAGCAGGAACGGTAACCCCGAGACTCGGGATCGCATCGCTAGATGCAGGGGAGGACACAGGGAGAGTTACTTACCTTGTCCCCTGGATCCAGCGATGTCCTCCGCACTGTGTGATCGAGCTGTCCTCTGCTCGATTCATAGTCCCGAATGCCGCCGAGCTCCGTTCCCTGCGGCGTTACGACGCACGGGAGCGGAGAACGGCGGCAAATTCAAAAAAGTAAAAAGACACAAAACACACACAGCACTGTAATCTTACAGATTACAGTGCTGTATTAAAAAATACACACCCCCTTTGTCCCTAGTGGTCTGTGCAGTGCCCTGCATGCACTTTTATATTATAAATACAGTTTTTTTTCTGCCTGGAATTTGGAGATTGTCCATAGCAACCAGAAAGTGTCCATTTTTCAGTGTTTTAGGATTTGATTACATTATTGAATAATTTTTATTATTCTTTATTATATTATAAACTTTATCATACCCGGGATGTCTGCTAGACTCTGGTTTGAACAGATTTAAGAGAGTTATTCCTAAGAATTACAGGACTACAAAATAAAACGCCAGATTCCCATGCAAAATAATTGTACCACTTTCAGCACCTAAAATCAGACTGAATCATACCGCCAGGGCGGTTAATAAAAGTGGGCTACCATGCTCTTAAACGAAAGTTCCTGTTCGCTGTGAACTTACTGAAAAGGCATCTGCCACTGAGTTCAACATCCCCCAATGTTATATATATATACACACACACACACACACATATATACACACACATTCAATATATATATATATATATAGAGTGTGTGTGTATGTGTGTATGTATGTATATATATACATATATATATATATATACACACACACACATATATACACACACACACACACATATATATATATATATATATATATATACATACACACACATATACACACACACACACATACATATATATATATACACACACACACACACGCATATAGATATATTATATATACACACACACATACATAGTATAGATATGTCAGCCTTTTTTTTGGCGGTCCTGAAATTCTTCCATATAATACATCCAAAGAGATGTATCCGATACCTGCCATGTGCACACAAACTAACAGCAGGTATCACGCAGTCCAGCACCTGGTCAAACATGTGCAGAGTGCCATTTAGGCTGGCCATACACAGTGCTGATCATGAAATCAGTAATTGTCTTCTTGGGAAGAGCGCGGGTGGAGGAAGCTATCCATGCTGGGAGAAGACCGTGATTATCGCTAGCAGCTATGCAGTGGCAGGAGACCTGCACACAGAACAGCCACTTTCCCTATACTGTCCCCAGATATACAGTGCTCGGTTCCACAGTCAGACTCAGAAAGCTCGGGGGGCAGGTGGCCGCTCAGCTGGGGCCCTCCGGGACATTGTTGCAGACTTGCCCACTAAGCAGGATCTACAGGCCATGGCTGCTTCCATAGTGAATGCCCTAACTCAGGAGCTGCATGATCTCCCTCAGCAGGTGGACACCGCAGAGGAGCGGGTGATGGACCTGGAGTCGTCCTCTACTACAGCAGATGCTCGCATCACCACCCTAGAGATGGAGCATCAGGCCTTCTGGCCATCTTGTGGAAGTACATCTGTGGCTGGATGATGGGGAAAAATGGAGTAGAGACAACAATCTGCGACTCCATGGCATCCCAGAGGCATCCATGGGCCCAGACATATGCGGCACAGTGACAGCTATCCTGAATCAGGTCTTGGGCAAACCTCCCACTTCTGAGCTGGACAGGGTGCACCGAGTGCCAGGCCCTAGGGCACATCCCTCATCATCCGAAGGCCATGCTCCTTCAGACCTGCTGTGGGACGTCCTTTGCAGGGGCCGTTTTCTTACCATCAAAGAGGAAATCCTACGTCTGGCATGGTCAAAGGGCCCTATTGGCTTTGATGGAGCTCTTATCCGGATTTACCACTGATGTCTCCAGGTCATGCGACCTCTACTTGAGGTGATACGTGAAGCAGAAGCCACTTACTGATGGGGCTGCCCTTTCCATCTAATTATAAGGAAGCAGCGATCTGAATTTTACCTTCACTCCCCAGATCAACTTCCTGACCTGTCTTAACAAGCCTGCTATCAGAATTCCTAATTGGTAGAACTATCTACTCACTTTGGAGGCCCCTGGCCCTCCCTTGCCAAGACAGCAATGGATAGTGGAGAGGCCTTTAGCTCACATCCAACATCCTCCAAAGCCAGAATTTTCCTTACATCGATGTAGCGGGTAAGGCACTGTGGACTAGGACTTTCTGGACTTTCAGAGCATCTCAGCAGTTTTTTTGAGGCCTAATGTGCCGGTTACCCCCTGCCCCTGATCAACACTGACTCTCTGCACTGATATCTTGCCGTACCTCAGTTAGACCCCCATATGATTACACCAGAGGGCTGGTGGGCAGGAGTCCAGGGATATGTTTCCATTGAGTTCGGCCTTTGGGCACAGTCTTAATCAGTGTTTTTTGTGTTGTTCCGTTTTGCAGTCTGTGACCCCTGTTTGCCGTCTTCTTTGGATTGCGGGTGGGGGGACCAATTTATGGTCAACGAGGGTCGATGGATAGGCCTCGGGCTCTGATACCTTTACCCCGCCTGTACCAGAAATAGATTAGTATGCTGGCCCTGCATGACACTACCTGGTGGGGACCATGTATACTAAACACCCACTGTACATCCAGTCCCCCTCTCTTCTTCCCCGGTTCCTGTATGACAGTGGGGCCTGTCCAGTGGCTATACCCTTTTCATAATGATGGTACTACTGAAGGTTGTTTATCCTGTGCCTATGTCTTTATGTACGTTATATCCCTGTAAACGTTAGGACCCTATGTTTTGGTGCCCCAGGGAACAGGTGGTGCATAAGTTCCCTTTCTTCCCATATATGGAGACCACAGGGAGGTCACGCGGACGCTTATGTCTCCCCCCCCCCCCCCGCCGTGCCACATCATAGTATGGCCTAAGTTACTGGTTCTTTATCTCTCCGTTTTAATTACACTGACTCGCCAATTAGCTATGTTTCCCGTTGTTCTTAGCCTTTGCATCTCCAAATGTGGTGTTTTTCTATTGCAATTAGTTGCCAGCTCCAGGCATACTCTAAAGCCATAACCACCCCCAATTAGGGCAGACTCCTACTTGGGCACTGCTTGTCAGGATCCTCAGCTTAATAACACTATAGATAGGTCGCACCTTGCACTTAATTGTGCCCACAACCTGACTGGACAGAACCATGGGGTCTCCTTAAGATCACTTCCCTTAATGTGCGTGGTCTTAACACACCAGAGAATCGCTCTCTATTTTTGTCTGACTTTCGCCAGTATAAGACCCTTTTCTACAGGAAATGCATTTTTGTAGTGATCAAATTCCTAAATTAACTAATGGGGCCTTCCCAACGGTGTACCACAGTGTATCTCCTATGTCCAAGGGGCTTAGCAAATTTCTGATGGCCAAATCGATTACCTGTTTTTTTGAGGCACAGCAGATGGATGATCTGGGCTGCTTTCTACTCCTGAAGGGGAGGGTGTCTGACGTGCAGGTCACCTTTGCTAACATCTATTCAAATGCGGACCATCCTCAATTTCTGCGGAGGCTCCTCCTTGAGTTATTAGAGTTTACAGAGGGACTTCTCATTTTTGGGGAGACCTCAACTTTGCTCTAGATCCTTTATTGGATGTGTCACGTGGTTCCTCCCACCTCCTGTTGTGGAAATTTTTCTGAAGATGTATTTTAATATGTATTGTCATAAGAGTCCCCCAGCCCTCTCTAAAGAGCTGACTGGGGCAGACTGACGCTGGTTGAGACCTGTTAGTGGTAAACTTACTGGGGTTTGCAGAGAGGTGTTTGCAGAGTGGGGGTATGTCAGCCATCGAAAGGGCCCCTGTACATTGTACAGACGATCGTCTGAGGGGATATGTTTGCTCTGCAAAGATCGGATGTATGCTCATTGTCTCTGCTGTGTCTGATCAGCACATGTCGGGATTCGCAGCGTTCATCTGAAGATAACCTCCCATCCACAAGAAAGGTAGCATAATCCAGGTATATACTGTTCTTGAAAGGATTTCTATCAGTGGAATATTGTAGTCATCATTCATTGGTTATTGTATAAATTCATCTATTCTCTGATATGTCTTTATTTGGTCATGTCCTTATATGGTCATTAACATCCTGTGTTACTTTTCCTTTGAGGTCACAAACTGTGTAGGAGGGGTTTAGCTGTTGGAGGCAAACCCTCCAGGGTGTGACTTCCTGTTGATATGTAAATAAAAGCAGATGCACGGGTCAGGGGTGGTAGACATGCTGACCGATTTGAGAACATAAGAATGCTGGTGATGTCTCTTTAATGGGGAACCAGAGGGGCCTGGTTGAGAAGCAGCCAGGCTGAGATAAGGCTGTAGGAATGCTGGTGATGTCTGAATACTTGGATGAGTGGGTTGATAGCTAAGGTAATGTATTTTATCATTAAGATGGAAATGGGTGTTTATATTAGCACAAGAGATGTGGCTGTGTGCGCTGCATACAGCCAGATTTCTACCACACTCCCTTATTCTCACCTTAAGCGCCTGAAGGCGGATCTGCATACTCTACATCTGTTTGACTACCTTGGCCGTTACTACACCCTCAAGGCCATGATTATTCCTTTTTCTCACCGTCCATCACACTACTTATTTGTCTTTAAAGCATGTCCCAGTCCACCTGACACTTAAGCTGGGTTCAGTGACTCAGACTCCACCATCCTGGGGAATGAAGCTTCGCTCCTATCAGGGGAGTTCTGCTCCGAGCTCCTGACCACCTTGTGGGATTACTTTGCCATCCATGAAGCATCGGTCATTAATCCATTGGTTGTCTGGGAGGCTCATAAGACAGTGGCCGGGGGTGCACTGATCAGTAAAGGGGCCCGTTTAAAAAGGGAGAGGTCCTATTGCACGAGGAGCTTCATGCTCAACTGCATTGCCTAGAGTGCTACCATAAGGCCAGCCTTGCACGTTCCACATATCAGACTTAGAGTTTGCGAGGAACTCCGCTCACTCCCATTTCATAAGCCGAAGCAAAACCTGGCGTGGGCCCATCGTACAAGGTTCAAATTCTCAAACAAACCTGGTACATTGCTAGCTCGGGCGTTGCATGGTCCACACATGAGAACTTACATCTCTTAGATCATGCGCTCCTTCGGGTGGAGGCTCACCACTTCTCCCGACATGCCTATCTATGAAGGTCTCTACACCTTCGATGGCTCCCCCTGCGGACTCCTCTTCTGTTGGTTAAACTACTCCACAGTCCTATCTTGTCTCCTATGATATGCCATCCCTTCTTACGGCAGTCCGAGAAGAACTGGAGGAACCTATCACAGTTGAGCTGGGGGTGGCCCTGGCACACTCAAAGCCAAAGGCGGCCCCCGACCCCGATAGCCTCAACCCAAGTTACTACAAGGTCTTCTTTGAGACCCTATCACTCCCCTTGGTTGCCACCCTTAATTCTATCATGGTCAGGGAATCTTTTTAGATCAACACACAGAGCTTATATCTCCCTTATTCCGAAGGAGAGGAAAGACCCATTGCGGTGCGGGAACTATCGGCCAATAGCACTTCTGAATACTAATCTGAAACATTTTTCAAAAATTGTGGCTAATGGGTTGATCCCACATATCCCAAGTCTCATTCATAGGGATCAGGAAGGCTTTGTTCCTCTCTGAGAGCCTTGTGACAACACTATTCGAGTGGTGAATTTGATCCACACAGCCAGATCTTCACAATAAAGGGTGAAATCTGGCCTTGCAGGTTATCAAAAAGTTTCACGGACACACAAGGTGGCCGCATTTGCGGATGACCTGATCTTTTTTTCTCACTGAACCACTTAGCTTCCTCCCAAAATTATTACAGTCCTTAAAGGAATATGGAGCTCTCTCTTTCTTCTAAATCAATTTATCCAAATCTTCTGTCCTTAACATTACAGGAGACAGGAATAAGGCTCAATCGTTATGATGGCATTTCCAATCCATTGGGCAACCGACTCTAGCCACTACTTGGGAGTTGAAATCACCTCTGACCCATCTAATCTGTATTCAGCAAATTTTGCCCCACTGCTTATCCGTCTCAAAGCAGATCTCCTCCACTGGCATTCACTCATTTTAATGTGGTTTGGCTGCTGCAATGCCCTCAAGATGACCATGCTGTCCAGGGTGTTGTACGTACTGCAGGCACTTCCAATTCACCTTCCCCTGGGTTTCTTTCAGCGGGTGAATGCAATGTTTTCAGATTTTGTTTGGTCCCATCGTAAGCCTCGCATTAGGATGGAACTTCTCCATCTTGCAAAACATAGTGGAGGGGTCGGCCTCCCAGATGTGAAAGCCTACTGAAGAGCGGCACATCTCACCAGGCTGGTGGACTGGCACTGTCATGCAGAGGCAAAACACAGTATCTCGATAATCTATGCCTCTGACTAGTATGATGGAAGGGCTTGTTTCACCTTTTCTATCCAAATGGGAGGTGGACCTAGGCACCCAATTCACTACTTCTCAGAAGGAGAAGATCCTTCATTTTGCCCAGAAATCCGCCATAGCTATCAGAGTTCAAGAAACCTGTTACAAGATTTTGACCAGATGGTACAGAGTGCCTACTGCTTTTTCCCTCGAGTACCCAGTTTGTGTTGGCGATGTAGCAATGCTGAGGGAACAATGCTGCACATCTTTTGGGACTGTCCCAAGCTTGAGCCATTTTGGTGAGAGGTGATCTGCACAATCAAGCACCCGAAGAATGCCTTACCTGTAGATTTCATTTCTCTTTCCCCTGCTCCCTTTTCTTTTGCACTCTGGGATGTCTGATCCCTGAACCCTACTCTCCTCTGGTAACCCCATCCTCTCCCGTATCATTGGCTCGGTAATGGACTATATTATCCAGCGATGATGCATATTTATGCTTACATCACACTCACCTCATTGTCCCATTTTTGGGCTATGCGGGCCATCGAGATGCATTTTGTACTGAAATTTTTTTTTTGCGATAGAAAAAAAAAAAAAACAGAAGTTTTTCTACTTTGTTATAAAACATCTGAAAAAAAAATCTAATTTCATAATAAATTTAGCCCATATGGTATTCTGCTACATGTCTTTGGCACAAAAAAAAAATGGAGGTGCTAAAATTCCAGGACAGTACAAACTCCCCCAAATGAACCATTTTTGCTGGGTAGTTGCAGAGAGGCATGAAAGTTTTTTTTTTGTTGCCACAAGTTTTTGGAAAATTTTTTTTTTTTTTTTTTACACAAAGTTGCCATTTTAATGAGATATTTCTCACACATGCAATGGGTATATGTGGAATCACACCCCCCAAAAAATTCTGCTACTTCTCCTGAGTATGGAAATACCACAATCGAGACACCTTCTATGAGCCTAGCTGCATACTGGGGCCAAAAACCAATGACCACCTTCAGGTTTTCAAAGGCCATAATTTTTACGGAGGACACTGCTGATCACACTGAGGTAAAGAGCCAACCATCGGCTCTTTAACACATGATCAGCTGTGTCCAATCAAAGCTGATCACAGATGTAAACAGAAAGTGGTCATCAGCACCTCTCTCCTTGCACTAACAGCATGAGGAGAGGAAAAGAGCCGGTAGCTGGCTTTTGCAAAAGGGGCATGTACACTGATAATCAGGGCTTGGATCTAAAAATGCCCTGATTATCAGTGCAGTCCCAACAGTGCCCACCAGTGCTACTAATCTGTGCCCACCAGTGCTGCCAATCACTGTCCATCAGTGTTTCATCATCAGTGTCACGTATAAGTGCCGTCTACCAGTGCTCATCAGTGCAGCCTATCAGTGCACATCAGTGAAGTAAAAAAAAGTTACCTGTTTGCAAAATATTATAACAATGAAAATGTTTTTGTTTTTTTCCAAATTTTTGGTCTTTATTCTTTTATTTCGCAAAAAATAATAATAAATAAATAAATAAAAAAAACCCAGTGGTGATTAAATGCAACCAAAATAAAGTTCTATTTGTGTGAAAAAAATTATAAAAATGGTGTTTGAGTACAGTGTTGCACGACCACGCAATAATCCGGATATCCAGCAAGGATAATTTAACCAAAATAATATTTTTTTATAATTGTAATTTTTATTAATTTTTTTCAAAGCAAAAACAATACACTTGCGCATTGGAAAAATCAGTGAGCGGATATAATTATAGAACATAGCGAACACATTAGTTACAGAAAACAGAGAAAAATGTCCACATATGCAGACACAAGGGTGAACTGTATAACTACATCTTGTACAATGAATAACATACAGTTTATGTAAATCAAAACAACAATTATGTTCAACAAGAGGCCGGCGGCCAGAAAAAGACAAAACAACCGAACATTCACATGGTCATCATAGTGAGTCCCCGATGGGGGGGATAGGTAACCCTGAGGATTAGGTAGGGAAAGGTGGGGGTGGTAGCCAGCAATAAAGTGCCACGATCAGCAACTGCAGTCAGAAGGATATACAGGTAGGGGGGGGGCCCGTATTCCGACCGATCCCAGGGTTCCCACACTTTATCAAACTGGGGAATCAAATCATGCACGAGGCCGTCAGATACTCCATTCTCCGAATTTCGGACACTAGTTGGAGAAATCTAGGCCAGGGGGGAGTTGCTCCGGACAGCCAACACAGCGGGATAAGCCTCTTAGCAGCAAGTAAAATATAGCAATTTAGGTATGCCTGGAATAGGGAGACCCAGCAAACAATGTAAGGGATCGTTCGGGAGGGACATCCCCGTCACCTCCACCACCAACGACCCCACCGCTATCCAGAAAGGCCGTATCAAGGGGCATTTCCAGAAAATATGAAACAGTGACCCAACGTCAAGTCCACATCGCCAACAGCATGGCGAGACTGAGGAATCGTATTTGTGGATGACATCGTGGGTCATATACCAAAACATATGGATTTTTATTGCCATTTCCCTTTGTGTGACACACTTAGAGGATTTAAAAGGTAGAGGACCAAATCCTATCCCATGTCTGTAGGGAGATAGGTTTGTCCAACAGATGAGGCCATTTACTCATATACAGATGTGTAACTTCGTTTAGAGGAGTTGACTCATGGAGGATTTGGTGAATAGAGGAAATTAACTTAAGTTGATGGGGACCTTGAGCGCAGAGGTGCTCAAAGGCCGTGGGACTGTGAAAGATTAAAGTCGGAGATTTGGAGCTAAAGAAGTGTCTGACCTGTAGGTAGAAGTAAAACGAGTGTTTGGGAATGTCATATTTTTCCCGCAAGGTCTCAAACACATGAAGTCTACGTGAAACAGGGTGTACCAGGTTTCCGAGTTGGAAAAGAGGGGGATCTAGTCACGGGGAAACCCTACCCATAGACAATCCATCAGGGATAGTAGGGTTAAATAGGACATTCATGAGGGGGGGGGGGGGGCAGGCCGAGGAGAGGGAATACTTTTTGTTACACTTTTGCCACATGTCTAAAGTGAAGGACATTGGGGCCGTACATTGATGTCTAAGGTTAGGGTGTAGTGGGGATGGAGCGCCCCAGATCAGGAAGCATGGGTGAACCGGATACAGGACCCCCTTCTCAATAGCAGCCCACCGACTCATGGCATTAAGAGAGGACCAGGTAGCAACGATTCATAAATGGGTAGCATGATAATATTTCACAACATCCGGAGCTCCCAATCCCCCCCGACCCCTAGGCGCAAACACCATTGAGCTGGCAAAGCGATGGGACCTGTCAGCCCATATAAATTTTAGAAAACGTCTTCGGAGAAGTTTAAGCTGTGGGGTTGGGATGGCAACTGGCAGTGTCTCAAAGTGGTAGAGCAGTCTGGGCAAGACTGACATTTTAAGGACGTTGATCCTGCCCAGTAGGGATAAAGGGTATTTAGACCAGGTCAGTAGTGAATTATTTATATCCAAGATGTCGTCTGCAAAAAGTGATAATTTGTACTCTCCCTGTCGCATCACCACCCCACGAATATCTGGATGAGAGCGTACGGCCTCGGCCAGGAGTTCTAGACATAAGATGAATAACAACGGAGATAAAGGACACCCCTGCCGAGTACCATTTTTCAGGGGGAAGCGAGGCGACAGAAAGGACGACATCTGTACCTGGGCAGTAACCATGGAGTACAGAGCTTCAAGTGGCTTTAAAAAGGGGTCCTTGAACCCATAGACTTTGAACGTGGCGGACATATAAGGCCAGCAAAGCCTATCAAAGGCCTTTTGGGCGTCTAAACCAAGTAGAAGTGCTGATTTGTTGGTCTTATCCAGAAGGTCGACCAAGTTGATCGTACGGCGGGTGTTGTCTCCGGTGTGTCTGCCAGGGACAAATCCCACCTGATCTCTGTGAATAAGTTTGGGGGCAAGAACTGATAGCCTTGAGGCAAGGATTTTCGTAAATATCTTGTAGTCAGAATTCAGAAGGGCTATAGGCCTATAATTGTCTGGGATGGAGGGATCCTTACCTGGCTTGGGAATCACTGAGATGAAGGAGTGTGAAAAGTTGGGATGGGGAGGGGTGCCCTTTAGTAGAGAATCAAATAAAGTGAGCATGTGTGGTCCCAAAATGTCTAGGTAGGTTTTACAGTAGAAATAGGGGAGACCATCAGGGCCAGGTGACTTATGCGATGGGAGTTCCCGTACAACATCAGAGAGTTCCTCTGCCGTTACTGTTTTATTTAGGGCCTCTAAATCACTCGACGAGAACTTGGGGAGTTTCAGATTGGAGTAAAAAGCCTTGGGGGGCGTGGCTAGCCTTGGACGAAGATGGCCGCTTGACTCCCGAGCTCCGTCTGGCCTGTATCCTAAACTCCCGCTATTGGGGACTATTCGCTTCGTTTTATTAGCAGAACATGGGCACTTCATCCCGGAGCCGCTCAACATCCCGTTCCCGCTCTCCAAGGGACGCAGATACCCGTTCATCTTTAACGATCCCGGAGCTCTTCCGAAGCCAGGGACCTAATATGGCGGCGAACCCTCCCGCACGTGGACACATCGGAATCACGCTGACTCCCACAGATCAAACACCTGAAACGGGGGCTAACCGCCAATCCCCCCATCAACACCCCAGCCTACAAGACCTGAGAGAAGTGGCTTCCGACATAAAGGACACCCTCACGGCCGCCATAGCCGACCTCCACCGTGAACTACAAGTGATCTCCGGCCGAGTACAGGCGGTAGAAAATCAGGCCCTGCAACAACAACAGGCGATTCCCAAAACTGAACGGCGGGTGGACACCCACACCTTACAGCTCCGTGACATCCAGCGGCAGGTTGAGGACATTGACAACAGGGGCCGCAGGCATAATCTCAGGGTGTGCGGCCTACCAGAATCAGTGGACCAAGATCAGCTTATGCCGGCAGTGGTAGCCATTTTCAACCGCCTGCTAGAGAGACCTCCGCAAACTGCCATAGCTATGGACCGCATTCACAGAGCTCTCTGCCCCAAGGGCAAGGATGCAGACCCACCTAGGGATATCGTTTGCTTTGTAAATGACTTCTCGCTCAAGGAGGACATCCTTAAGACAGCTCGAGAAAAACCGCAACTACTACACGAGGAACACCCAATTCAAATCTTCCAAGATCTGTCGGCGATCACGCTTAGAAACAGAAGAGACCTCCGTCCTCTGCTGGAGGTCCTAAAGCGCAGAGAGATACGATACCGCTGGAGGTTCCCATTCGCCCTCCAAGCCACACATCAAGGCCGCATAGCTACCTTGAGAGTTCCTGAGGAACTGGATCTCTTCTGCCGTACGCTGGACATTCCTTACGTGGACTTACCAAACTGGTATGCCGATTTTCACATCCCTCACCGCAGCTACAACGGCATGGATCCTGACCCAATGGAGACCCAAACCTCTCACTATCGGCGTCGCAGATCGCCGTCCACAGGCAGATCAGGCGGGGGACCTCACGCCAGACTCCCCCCTGCAAGCCCGACTGCAGCGCCATTACCTCGGAGAGCGCACAGAGACCACTAACACGGTGAGCTTTCTGTCAGGTGTATGGATCGGTTTTTACTTCTGTTCTTTGTTATAGACAATATCACTCCCTACTCATTTAGTTGTCTCAGCTCCCAGTTGTGATCTCCCTTCACGTCTACAATGTAACTCAGGCGAAAAACTCCCGGTCAAAATGATTACTACCTAGCAGATCTGGCACTGAACTATCTGAGGTGTCTTACCCATATCCACGATCCGTTGCGTACTTCCTCAAAGTGACACTTGCACCCGAACTGCTTATGTTAAGAGAATATTTAGCTCCTGCTGGACTCTCTAGGACGCTACCCGACTTTTTGTTAATTTGCATGGCTGATCCACACAACCCGCTGATACGGGATCCGAAACGTCACTGCCCCTCCATTACCACACGGCACTGAGCATTCATTCTTACTCTCTGCTTGGGGGGATAAAATATCACGCTATATGGTCAGCATGGATTTATGCTACTGTGCATCCTTGTATGACACCAAGTTCTTTCTCCTAACGCAAGCACAGACTTCTGGACAAGCTGCTGAGGGACAACCGTTTGATTTCTTCAAAATCAATACTCTTGTTTGCCGCACTGACTGTGAGCTACGTATTGAACCATAATGGACAGTGTATATGTAGACTAGTAACGGGTGCGTTAGGGAATCCTTGTTGGCCTAAGTGCAAGTACCATAGATCACTCTGATATTACGTGGATTCCTTTAGGACGGTGAGCATTGAATACATGTGGTTCCTTTGCTTAAGTTAATAGACCGGGCTAACTCACATTTTAAAAGGGAAGTAAGATGATTAATTCCTGTTAGCTTGGGAGTGAGTTGGACAGTTTACCCTGGTTTTTTGTTTGATATTGAATACATGTTTGAATTTCCGATACCTCTGCTTCCAGTTCCAGATGCAGTCGCATAGCTAGATTATCTGCCTGATAGATAGATCAAGCAAATGACCTCTCTTTCACTTCGTGATCCCTGTATAAACACAGATGTCCTATCATCATACGGGGGTGACCCATGTGAAACGGAGGTTTTCTTGCACACTATTAACACATTTATATGTTTGTGCCGGACGCCTTATTCTCTGGACATAATAATTGTTAACAGCCCTCCCCTAACCATAATAATCTTTACTCTTCCGATGATTATGGTTTGGGCTCCGGGCCAGACGGATGGTAACTTACTGTGACTTCTTACCTACTCGAAGTTGGTCCATAGACCTCCATTGTGAATAGGTGGAGGCCATTGACCTTACTCTTTATCTATAATTAGAGTATTTGATTGTACGCATCTGCTCCCTTGACTTCGTCTAACGCTAATCCAACCCCACGACGGTGGCACTTCAAATCCTTATTGCACACACTCTCTTCAGACGTCACTGGCTATTACTGGCAACTGTACATTGGTAGTTCCCTGACTCCCTCAGAGGTCCTAGGGAACTCCCTGCCACTTGCTATATAGTTCCTTGTCATCAGACGATCGACATTACCTATAGCTCTAGCCGAGCTCAGTTTTCTGAGCATTTAAAGACTTTAAACATTAGTGACAGCTTTGCCATATTGCGACCACCTACTTCCCGGTCGCCAGATTCTACTCTCCTCTCAGACTCACACGCTACTCACAGACTCTCGTCTCCCTTCACATACATAGAACGAACATGCCTACTCGCCCGGATGTCTCAACTCCTCTTAGGGTGAAAATTGTTTCGCTCAATGTCAAAGGCCTAAACATCCCGGAGAAACGTTCTAAGCTTCTCCTTACAATGCACAGAGATTTGGCGGATATCATTTTTCTGCAGGAAACCCACTTTAAGACGAACTCTATCCCAAAAATTTGTGATCATAGGTACCCCATTGCCTTTCACGCAACTTCCCCTCTAACGAAATCAAAAGGCGTATCTATTATCTTCCACAAAAATTGCCCATTTCTATTAACTGATCAGCTCATAGATATCAATGGTAGGTTCATCTTTCTTAAAGGTCAAGCTCTTTTCAAGAAGGGATAGTGATCTTAGGTGGGGATTTCAATGTTCCCCTTAACCCCATCCTTGACACATCCTCTGGCACATCCTCAATCCCATACCGAGCTCTGAAGACCATCAACTCCACGCTGACGACTATGATGTTACACGACACATGGCGAACACTGCATCCCGACTGCAAAGATTTTACATACTACTCAGCCCCTCACGACAGATATTCCCGTATTGACTTCTTATTTCTCTCACAGAAGGACCTCCCAATGTTACAAGATGCTTCTATTGACCCAATGGTGCTTTCGGACCATCATCAGATTTCCCTGACATTACAGTTCCCAGAGACCAAATCAACAGCTCCTATATGGAGACTTGATTCATCCCTGCTCACAGACCCTGCCCTATTAACAGAAATCAACACCCATTTAAAAAATTACTTCGCTGAAAACCGTGAATCCGACACCTCTCCTCTAAATAACTGGGCAGCTCATAAATGTGTGATACGGGGAACCCTTATGGCCTTGGCAGCCAAACGTAGAAGGGAAAAAAAGAAACTATACACTGAACTCTTAGCCCATATCAGGAAACTAGAGTTAGTACACAAACGCACCCAAGCTTTAGCGACGCTCCAAGACCTCACGAAAGCACGCTCGCAACTTCTGGAAATGCTAGATAAACAAGTCAAACGTAAATACATTCTTTCCAAAAAAACATTTTACGAATATGGCAACAAAACGAGTAAAATATTAGCTAGAGCACTTCAAGCCAAAAGGGCCTCCACCACTATTCACTCGCTAACAGATCCTTCTGGAAGACGGCTTCATAAATCTACCGACATAGCTAATCATTTTGTCCAATACTATACTAAACTCTATAATCTTTCCCCAACAACCCCTCAATCAGCCCTACCATCGAAACTTGACCGCATTAAAGATTTCCTGCACCAATACAGCCCCACTCCCATCTCAGATGATACGGCTCGAGACCTGGACTCTCCCTTGACGATAGAAGAAATATCTAATGCTCTAAAGCAACTTAAACCAGGCAAGAGTCCAGGCCCCGATGGCCTCACAGTAGCTTACTACAAGACCTTTGCGGATATTCTTAAGCCTCACTTTCTCTCGGCCTTTCAATCCCTCTCTGACCCCATATCACCACCCGCTGATATATTGCAAGCCCACATCACGGTAATCCCTAAACCCGGTAAAGATCCATCTGTTGTGACCAATTATAGACCTATCTCCCTACTAAATGTAGACCTAAAATGGTACGCGAAAACTTTGGCCAATAGAATATTACCGCTTCTCCCTCAGCTTATCGGCCTTGACCAAGTGGGGTTTGTCCCTGGTAGGGAAGCTAGGGACAATACCCTGAAAGCAATAAATATTAACCATTGGATTGCAACCTCTCAGAAGCCTGGTTTTATGCTGTCGTTGGACGCGGAGAAGGCATTCGACAGGGTGGCATGGGACTATATGTCAGAAGTCCTCAAGGCTATACATCTACCCCCAAGAATGCTGAACCTAATACAAGCTCTATATTCAAACCCTACGGCAAAGGTTAGGGTTAACGGTCACCTGTCGGATGCCTTCTCCGTGTCAAATGGTACGCGCCAGGGATGCCCCCTGTCCCCACTTATCTTTATTTTGACCCTAGAGCCTCTCTTAAGAAGACTTAGAGCTAACCCTGACATTCGAGGAATTGATGTCAAAGGCCATACGTATAAGGTAGCTGCATTTGCAGACTATATTCTCCTCTTTCTCTCCGCCCCCCTTACTACCATTCCTAATTTACTGCAAGACTTTGCCCACTTCAAGACCATCTCAAACTTGCAAATAAACTTCGATAAATCCAGTGCCCTGAATATCTCCCTACCTGATTCGGCCTGTTCCCTTTGTCGTGCTAACTTTCCCTTTCAATGGAGGACTAAATCTATCACTTACCTAGGAATCCAACTTCCTGCCTCCTTAGCTGATCTTTTTACCTTAAATTTCGCCCCCCCTGCTGAAGAGGATATCCGCTGACTTTCTGACATGGTCTCCAGAGCGATTTTCTTGGTTCGGTCGGATTGCCATAATCAAGATGAACATCCTCCCACGTATCCTCTACTTACTCCAGACGATCCCGATACGACTCCCCCCTACTTTTTTCTCCACGTTTCGAAAATTATGCACAAGTTTTATTTGGAATAGGGGGCGTCCCCGTCTTAGCTTCTCAAAATTGACTTCCCCAAAGCTTAGAGGTGGAGTGGGCCTCCCCGACATTCGCAAATACCAGGTGGCTTGCCATCTCACCAGGTTGATTGATTGGCACATCCACGCCCCACTTAAGGATTGGGTTCGCCTTGAACAAGCTTTTTCACCCATTCCCTTAACTTCCCTTCCCTGGCTTGACTACAAACACCAGTCTAAAATGCTCAAAAATCACCCTCTGATAGCTCCAACATTGAACGCCCTCCAATGGGCTAGTGTTCATTACGGTATCACCTCAGCTAATGGGCCTATGACCCCTCTTAGGGGTAATCCAGATTTTAGCCCAGGGTCACACCCTTCATTTCTAGCACCAGGTTGGCCTCACACCACAGTCAGAGCAATGCACTTCATACATAATGACACAATTTGCTCCAGAAGTGACTTAGCACCTTTTACCTCCCACGGCACCTTCCCCTTTTTGACCTACCTGCAGATCCGTCATTTTTTGCTCAGTCATCATCCCAGACCTCAATGGTCCAGAGCGTTGACCCCCTTTGAAGAGCTCTGCTCTATCGAAGAACCCCGTCGCCACTTGATCGCACTCACTTATTCCCTTCTATTCAAAGAGTGTGATAAGTCAGATATGCGAGTAAGGCAGAAATGGGCCTCTGATCTTCAGATGCACATTCCTGAGACGGATTAAGAGGATATTTTCAGGTGTGTCCATAAGGGATCAGTTAACGTACACACTCAGGAAAACGCTTTTAAAGTAGCTTCCAGGTGGTATAACACTCCTTATAAATTACACATTATAAACCCTGCTAACTCACAGATGTGTTGGAGATGCAAGACGGCAGTAGGTACATTTATTCACATATGGTGGACATGCCCCAACATTATACCATTCTGGACGGAGGTCCACAGGATGATAACTGATATCTCTACCTACCGATTAGACAATTCTCCAGCTCAATTTTTACTACATTATTCGAACAAATCCTCACGCTCCTATTTTCAATCCTTAGCTATGCACATGGTGAACGCCGCTAGAATGTGCATCCCTTGTAAATGGCGTACACCCGACCCTCCATCAATAATTGACTGGTTTAATCGGATTGACGCAATCATGACAATGGAAGACCTTATACACCAAGCACATGATACCCCTACAAAATTCACGACCGTTTGGGCTTGTTGGATCCATTTCAAAACCACAGACCCCTACAAAAGTATTATTCAGCACAGCTCTCCTTGAGCACTAGTACGAACTGTTTTCATGACATTGCTTTATTGTACTGTGAGAAGCGCATTACTGCACACGTTTGTACCACTTCTACATCACTTAGGCAATATTTCAGCACTGACCTGGACAACCTTACTAATACTTCAATTGGCTCTAGAGGCTTATGCTATGTCTTTACAATGGGACTTACCCACATCTGACAACTTAGATCACCACAGACGATCCCACACGTTCTGGAGACATACGGGCATTTATACCTACGATACTACGGAAACTGAAATGAGACGGGCTACTAACCAATATATATATAGGAGGAGAGGAAGCCCACACACTGATGTTTTAAGTTACATTTTGTAATGTCATAATATGATGTAATTTGATTCATCTTAATCTACATGGCCGTTCGGCCTTTGTTTTTTCTCTTCCTTCGTTGTGCTTCCTGCTTTTTCTTTTTATTTTTACTGTACTTTGAAATAACCTTCTGTTCGGCAGCGGCTACGTCCACAGATGTCATGCGTTACATGTAAACCTGACCAATTGCTGTTGTTTATAAGCTGTTTTGCTTGTTTGTACTGACATATAATCTTCAATAAAATTGTCTTAAAAAAAAAAAAAATAAAAGCCTTAAATTTCTCGAGTAAAGTGAAAATGGTTTTCAGGGAATAGACAATTATATAGTTTTTGTGGTAAAATTTGCCAAAGATGTTTGAAATTTCACGAGAGCAATAGGTCCTAGATCCGTCAGGCCGGGAGAGAAATGCACGCGGACGTAGTTTGTTAACTAACATTTATGAGGTTTATTAGAAAATTTGTCGAATTTCTGCCTCATCCAAAGCAGCGATTTGGCTGCCCGGTCGAGTTGCGCTGTTTTAATCTGTTCTGTAAGTAGAGTGACCCTCCGCAGCCTCTCCACCGTGGGGGCGCCCAGGAGCCTCTGCTCAGCCGAGAGAAGAGCAGAAGTTAACGATCGGTAAAGTTCGGTTCTATCTCTCTTCAATCTAGAGCTCTCTGCAATACAGGCGCCTCTAAAAACGGCCTTATGGGCCACCCACAGGGAGGAATAATCCGGGACCGACCCTTTGTTCAGTTGGAAGAATTCTGTAAGGCTCTTCGCAAGAACAGAGTTGGAGCTTTCAGAATGTAAGATGTCGCTGTTAAGCCTCCAGTGACAAGATCTAGGGTAGGCCTGAGTGAGCAAGAGATCTAGGGTAATGGGGGCATGATCAGACCAGGTAATCGGCAACACCTCAGAATCGACCACGTGTGGGATGAGAGGCGCGGATATAAGAAAGTGATCGAGCCGCAAATACATTTTATGAACTGGAGAATAAAAGGTAAATTGCTGAGCTGTGGGGTGTTTGATCCTCCATGAGTTGAAAAGCCGATGGGATCTAATAAGCTGACGGAATGCGGTGGCTTGGGAAGCCATCCTCCTGGAGGGTGTGGATGAGAACAGAGTTTTTCTGTTTCTTGAGGCAGACATGACCAAGTTAAAGTCCCCTCCGACTATCATAAAAGGCTGGGATGGGCAGTGGGGAATCAAGCAGGCCACCAAGAAAGTCAAGATGACCAACATTGGGGGCATACAGGTTGACAAGAGTCAGAGAGGTGTTAAAGTGTTGACAGTCTAAAACTAGGTATCTGTCATGGGGGTCTGCATGGGATTTTTTAACCTTAATGGGACATGACTTTTTGATCAAAATCACAACACCTGCCCTGCTTGTGGGGTCAGAGGCTAGGAAGGAGGTAGGGAAGTGTTTGGAGGCAAACTTAAGGGAGCCATTTGCTTTAAAATGGGTTTCTTTCAACAAAATCACGTCCACACCGGAGGACCTGAATTCCTTCAGGGCCAACCAGCGCTTACGTATGGATCCTAAGCCTTTTACATTATAAGACAGAATTTTTAAGGCCATAAGGGTGAGTGAAATAGATAAGCATTTGTAAGTACCTGGGAATTGTGGTACAGCCTATTGTAAGTAACATTAAACTGGGACACCATTCCACAGAATGTGTCTTTGGCGTCAGTTATACCCCGGCGATGGGAAAAAAAAATAGGAATACCAAAAGCCAGGATAGCCTGAGGCCTAACCAACCTGTGTAGTGCATAAGAAAGCAGTGAAACTGAGCTATAAAAGTGGACATAGTAGAACATAAAACTTTACTAAAATACATTGACAAAAACATCAGAAAAATAATAACAAAAATAAAAAGAACAAAAAAAGAATAGAACATCTTGATGACCTGAGGGAGTCATGTGCCTCAGGGGACCCAGGGAGTCAACCCAGGTCAAGAGGGTCATGGCCGGACGATCACCAAGGGTGGTCGGACTTAAAAGTGGAAGGGCCATCTGCTCTCCTTATAAGATCGGAAAAAAACGGAACCCCATGGGAACCCCATGGGATGGGGAAAAAAAGTCCTAGCTTGAAGAATCAAGGCAAAGGACAAACTGGATGTTACCATATCAACAGGAACTTATCCCTTCAAATTCACAGGGGATAAGATGAGGGATTATAGGCAGTAAACAAAACTAAACAACAAGGGATCTGGCGAGAGGGTTCATGGGGGGTTGTTTGGAGAACCGTGGACGCCGGGGTGTAGAGAGGTGCCTCCTGGATTTGCTCCTCACGGGCGTCCAGATGCGGCTTGGAGTGTTGGGTATCGGGCGAATCTGGGCTTTGGCAGCGTGCATATCCTCCTCAGGAAGGGGAGGGAGACCAAGGCCCTTTAAAAAGGATTTGCTTTCCGGAAGATCCCGTAGGGTGTGCTGAGCTCCGTTTTTTGACACCATCAGACGAAAGGGGAACCCCCAGAAGTATGGAACCTTGTGATGTTGCAAGTAGGAGGTGATCGGCCGAAGGTTCCTACGTTTAGCCAGGGTGATGGGAGAAAGGTCACTAAAAATCTGCAATTTCACCCCTTTGTAGATGATTTGAGGTTTGTTGTGCATGGATTGGATCAATGCCTCCTTGCTTTCGAAAAAGTGGAATCAGACAACAACATCCCTGGGTCTGGCTCCAGCAGGAGGTTTGGGGGCCAGAAAGCGATGTGCTCTATCAAGGCACCAGTCTATGTCCACGACCGTGGGGGCCAGGGTGTTAAAGAGGCCTAGGAGGTAAGGACGTAGATCAGAGTCTCCCACAGTCTTCGGGATACCTCTAAAGCGTAAGTTCTGGCGTCTCTCTCTATTTTCCAGGTCCTCCTGTTGCAGCTGTAGTTGGGAGATTGAGAGGCGGAGGTTATGGTTGTCCTCTTCGACGGCTTGGACATAGCTAACCATCTCATAAAATGTATTTTCAAGTGTGTCCGTACGCTCTCCCAGCTGGTTAATCTCCTTTCTCAGTTCCACCGCAAGTTTATTTACCTCAGCTGAGACATTAGTTGTGATCTGTTGAAGCAAAAGGTGTAATTTGGCGTCCAACTTGGCATCCAAAATAGCAGGTGTAAGGATCCCCTGCGTTGGGGGGGGGACCCGGGTCAGGGGAGCATTAGCTGGGGGGGTGCCAGAGCCCTCAATCCCCAGAGTTGAATCCATAGTGGAGAAGGGGTCCGGCGGGGAATGAGAGGGTGCAAGTTGAGATCTCGTAACAAAACGATCCATAATAGACCCCGTCTGCTGTTCAAGGATTTGCTTGTAATGTTCCTGTTGCTTACCGATTTTTCCCATGGGGTGCTTTGGTACTGTAAAGATAAGAAAAGATTACCCCCGGATCTGTTAGTAGCTAGTGTTGCTTAGCGGGGGTCGTGGAGAGCCGATAGACCCTTTAACTCATTTAAGAGCCACGGTGGTTAAAGGTGGTGGAGATCATGTTGATTACTGGTGGTGGGTGCAGTCAAGTCCAGAAGGTTTTATTTCCCCTTCACCCTATGAGGCGTTGATAATGACAGCTATGAGAAACTGGGTGTAGCAGGGTGTAGCAAGATGGCCACCAGCATCCAATATAGGCCGGAGCCAGGGCCTGGCCTGGAGAGGGTTGCCAGATAGACTGTTATTGCCTGCTATAAAGAGACGTGGGTTTCAGTCTCTCAAAAACTCTCAGGGGTATCGCAAATAGGTATCCACCTGGCGGTGTGGAGAGGGGATTGGCAGGGAGAGTCCAAGGGAGAAAACAAACAGCCCCACAGGGGACTCACCAGGTTGGAGGGATGTAGAGCAGGGGGTCCCAGGTGGCTCCTATGTGCGGAGCTGCAGAGAGTCAGCGTCCGAGTTTGTCCCCCCCGGGTAACCTGGAACCGCCGCCGGAGTGATCCTCGGGCAACTCCTCAGGATAGGCCGGTGCTTATGGAGGCCTAGAAGGCCGCAAGATGGTGCCCGGCGAAGCGGCTAGCAGTGGCCGCAACGGGCCGAATCCCGCGATCCACGGACGGTGGCCAAAAAGGTATAGGGTTGTAGGGGAGCACCCGGCGAGTAGGATGAGCCGGGATATGGGCGCCTGGAGTGATCTGGAGCGGAGGATGCCACCAAATTGTCGGAGGTTCGACGGAGCTCCAGAGGAAAGCGTCCGTCCTCGGTTCCAGCCGGCCACGCCCCTGCCAAATAATATTAAACATCTGTGGGCGGTAAAGATGACCCTCTTGCCAAGGTTACTCTACCTCTTCCATTCTCTACCAATCACGATCAAAAGAGATTATCTCAAGTCGTTTCAGGGTGAGATTACCAGGTTCATCTGGGATAAGAAAGGTCCACGACTCAGGCAAAGGACTCTATTTAACTTTACTACGCAAGGAGGTCTAGGCTTCCCAAACTTACTATGGTATTACCAAGCAGCAAGTCCGGCCCAGTTATCTACCGTCTACCTCAAGGTCGCAAAAACAGATTGGGTAGCAATAGAGAGACATGCCACACCGCTTCACACGATACACTTTCTACTTTGGTGTCCCCCAAAAAATAGACCACTAATTCTCTCCCCCACTCATTTAAGTTGTGGGATGGCATGAGGGGGCTTCCCTCCCTGGTCTCTGAGCTCCAACCGCTAGCACATATGTTACATAAACCCAATTTCAACCAGGCTTGAATATCACAGCATTTAAGTGGTGGCTGGATAAGGGAGTGTACCGAATAGGACCCCCCCCCCCCCCCCACACACATTTGTCAGCATTGGCAAAAAAGTAATCCGTAAAGGATTTGTGGTGCTGTTTAGGGGGTTTAGCATTTTGAAAATGCATTTCTTGTATGCATAATAAATCACTTTTTTTTAGCAGGAAAGCTTCTTTCCGGAACAGCTCTTTTTTGGGGATTGTCGAGTCCCTTGGCATTTATAGATGTGATTTTACTCTGCATAGTGAAGATGTATAATGTTATATAACCGCTCTCGAATTTTCCACTCCCCTACTCACATTTTTCTGTCGAGGAGCTGGGATGCCAGGGAGTGGGGGGGCGAGTACTGCCGGCATGTGGGGTTGAACGGGAGCCGTTCTACCATCGATCAGCCTGGGGGAAAATAGCATGGATCACAGAGCGATAGCCTGCTGTTACAGTTTACATTGCAATTGCCTCCGCTCATGATTACACACAGCCCTGCCCTCCTGACCCTGTGCCTGTGATAGACAGAACACCAGTGTAATTCTGAGACATGTTCTGTCTATCACAGTGTCTTTAACAGGCGCAGGGTCAGGAGGGCAGGGCTGTGTGTAATCACGAGCGGAGGCAAATGCAATGTAAACTGTAACAGCAGCCCATAGCTCTGTACTGCAATGGTGGGCACAGTGAGCTGAGGCTGCAATGGTGGGCACAGTGAGCGGAGGCTGCAATGGTGGGCACAGTGAGCGGAGGCTGCAATGGTGGGCACAGTGAGCGGAGGCTGCAATGGTGGGCACAGTGAGCGGAGGCTGCAATGGTGGGCACAGTGAGCTGAGGCTGCAATAGTAGGCACAGTGAGCAGAGACTGCAATAGTAGGCACAGTAAGCTGAGGCTGCAATGGTGGGCACAGTGAGCTGAGGCTGCAATAGTAGGCACAGTGAGCAGAGACTGCAATAGTAGGCACAGTAAGCTGAGGCTGCAACGGTGGACACAGGTAAGCTGAGACTGCAATAATGGGGACAGTGGGCTGAGGCTGCAATGGTGGGCGCAGGTGAGCTGAGGCTCCAATGGTGGGCGCAGGTGAGCTGAGGCTGCAATGGTGGGCGCAGGTGAGCTGAGGCTGCAATGGTGGGCGCAGGTGAGCTGAGGCTGCAATGGTGGGCGCAGGTGAGCTGAGGCTGCAATGGTGGGCGCAGGTGAGCTGAGGCTGCAATGGTGGGCACAGGTGAGCTGAGGCTGCAATGGTGGGCACAGGTGAGGCGAGGTTGCAATGGTGGGCACAAGTGAGGCGAGGTTGCAATGGTGGGCACAGGTGAGGCGAGGCTGCAATGGTGGGCACAGGTGAGGAGAGGCTGCAATGGTGGGCACAGGTGAGGTGAGGCTGCAATGGTTGGCACAGGTGAGGCGAGGCTGCAATGGTGGGCACAGGGGAGGCGCGGCTGCAATGATGGGCACAGGTGAGGTGAGGCTGCAACGGTGCACATGGTGAGCCGAGACTGCAATAGTGGGCACAGGTGAGGTGAGGGTGCAATGGTGGACACAGTGAGCTGAGACTGCAATGGTGGGCACTGGTGAGGCAAGACTGCAATACTGGGCACTGTGAGTTGAGACTGCAATAGTGGGCACAGGTGAGCTGAGACTGCAATGGTGGGCACAGTGAGCTGAGGCTGCAATTGCGGGCACAGTGAGCTGAGGCTGCAATTGCGGGCACAGTGAGCTGAGGCTGCAATGGCGGGCACAGTGAGCTGAGGCTGCAATGGCGGGCACAGTGAGCTGAGGCTGCAATGGCGGGCACAGTGAGCTGAGGCTGCAATGGCGGGCACAGTGAGCTGAGGCTGCAACGGCGGGCACAGTGAGCTGAGGCTGCAACGGCGGGCACAGTGAGCGGAGGCTGCAACGGCGGGCACAGTGAGCGGAGGCTGCAACGGCGGGCACAGTGAGCTGAGGCTGCAACGGCGGGCACAGTGAGCTGAGGCTGCAACGGCGGGCACAGTGAGCTGAGGCTGCAACGGCGGGCACAGTGAGCTGAGGCTGCAATGGTGGGCACAGGTTAATTCTGCATAGAACATTTAAGTGTAATTTCATGAGATCATTTATGAGGGCGTGCAATGGGGCATGTAAAACTTTATTTTACAACCTTGTGCTACAGGTAAGCCTATATTAAGGCTTACTTGTAGCTACCAAGGATATCTCCTAAACCTGCACGGTTTAGGAGATATCCCTTGTCCCCTGCATGTGCCGGCCACGCACATGCGCTGGAGTGACGTCATTGCGGCTCATTAGTTACTCCAGGACGACATGGCGGCCAGAGGGGGAGAGGAGGACCACTGCAGGGGCTTCGATCTGAGGTAATACATAATAAGCTAGTATGCTATGCATACTAGCTCATTATGCTTTTTTCTTGCAGGTTTTTTTTCTCTCTTTTTTTTTAAAAGGGTTTACTTCCTCTTTAACAGCCATACTCTCCAGCTGCTATATGAGGAGAGTCTGCTTTTAGGGCTTGGCTTCCCCATGCTTGCTCTGTGTGTCCTCGTGGATGCTACGTCCCGCACATGGCGCCACGCTTAGGCCACACCCCTTCCCTTTCTCACCCACCTGCCCTCCCTCCTGTTTAAAATTCAAAGAGCTCTCGTGCGCCCAGGCGGCATTTGGGACTGCCAATGGCAGACCCAGCAGAAGGGAAGGGAGGAGAGACCGGCTTTATGGTCATTACCTGACCTATATGGGGGGAGTATAGAGCGGGGGGGGGGGGGGGGGGTTGTAGGGGGGAGTACAGACTACTGTTGTACCTCCCAGCCCCCTAGTCCACCCAGGGGGGAGAAGTGCATTATTTGGCAACCTTTTCCCTGAAGGAATCCCCCCTGAGAAATGCTCCTGGCCGAGCCAGCACACATGCTATCAACTATGACATTGAGCTGAAGTGAGAGACAACTTACTGAGGTATGTGCATTTACTCCCTCTAGTGGAGATTTTAAGGCATGACAACATTTTAACCAATGAAGAAAAACCATAGGTGGACTTTTTACAGTTCCTAGGCTTCTTCCCTTAACTTATCCTCACCACAGGATACTGCTGATAACAGACAGATCCAAACTTCAACCATCAAGGACCAGGCCCTCTTTTATCTGTGTTCCACTCCCTTGGACCTGTATCACACCCAGCCTGGAAAGCCTTTAGGTAATGTGAGCATGACCAAAGCACTGGGTCCCAGGGTCCAGCCCTCCAAGGAGAGACATTACAGGCAAAGCCACGCTCTTCTTATACAAGGCCCGGGTACCATCCACCTTGGCCTCAGTGGCACTTTGGATGGATCCGGTCAGTGGACGCTGTTTAAATCCAATAGGGATCCCTCCAGAAGACCACTTCAAAGCACATCTACACACATGACCAACACCTTAGACACTGGTGAAAAAACTGAGGCACTCCTGGTAGGAGAAAGGGTTATATAGGGAGTGAACTTCCTGTCTTGGGTGTGCCAGTGTCACCTGAAGGTGCCTATATACCCATATAGTTAATACTATGGATCTGTGTCTCGTGATGTACGATAAAGAAATACACGTATTTTAGTTACAAAATAAGACAACAGTAAAGTTAGCCCAATTTTTATTTTATATTGTGAAAGATAATGTTACGGCAACTAACTTGATACCCAACATGTCACACTTCAAAATAGCACCCCCGCTCATAGAATGGCAACAAACTTTTACCCTTAAAATATCCATAGGCAACGTTTAAAAATCAGTTTTGAGTTACAGAGGAGGTCTAGTGCTAGAATTATTGTTCTCACTCTAACGATCATGGCAATACCTCACGTGTGGTTTGAACACTGTTTCCATATGTGGGTGCTACCCACGTATACGTTCGCTTGTGCATGTGAGCTCAGCGGGACTGGGCACTTAGAATTATTATTTTTTTTGTTTATTTATTTAACTTTTTATTTATTTTGACACTGTCCTTTTAAAAAAAATGTTGGTCACTTTTATTCCTATTACAAGGAATGTAAACATCGCCTGTAATAGAAAAAAAAGCATGACAGGACCTCCTAAATATGAGATCTGGGGTCAAAAAGACCTCAGATCTCATATTTACACTAAAATGCAATAAAAAAAAGTCAATGCTATGGAATCAAGTAGGGGCCATCTGCCCCTCACTTGGCTCCAGGCTGCTCACATTAGAGGACGTGATAATCTGCGCCACTACCGGCGGGTCCGGTAAGCGGCGGAGAACCCCCATGAAAGCGATCTTCTGGCGAATTTGCCGCAGAGAACACTTCTATCTAAAAGCAGACCGCCCGCTGAAGAAGAGGACACCAGGGTTATGGCAGCTATCTGCTGCCATAACAATATTCCTCTTCAAGGAGCTGACATATAAAGACAGCGGCCGTTTGTAAGTGGTTAACAAGTTATTTCTCACACATAGCATAGATAAACTTGCAATTACATCCCAAAATATATTCTGCTACTCCTCCTGAGTATGGTGATAACCCACGTGTGAGACTTTTCCACAGCCTGGCTACATACAAAGGCCCAACATGCAAGGAGCACTGTCAGGTGTTCTAAAAGCATACAGTGTCTTGCGAAAGTATTCGGCCCCCTTGAACTTTTCAACCTTTTGCCACATTTCAGGCTTCAAACAAAGATATAAAAATTTTCATTTTTTGTGAAGAATCACCAACAAGTGGGACACAATTGTGAAGTGGAACGAAATCTATTGGAAAGTGGTGCGTGCAAAATTATTCGGCCCCTTTACTTTCAGTGCAGCAAACTCACTCCAGAAGTTCAGCGAGGATCTCTGAATGATCCAATGTTGTCCTAAATGACTGATGGTGATAAATAGAATTCGCCTGTGTGTAATCAAGTCTCTGTATAAATGCACCTGCTCTGTGATAGTTTCAGGGTTCTGTTGAAAGCGCAGAGAGCATCATGAAGACCAAGGAACACACCAGGCAGGTCCGTAATACTGTTGTGGAGAAGTTTAAAGCTGGATTTGGATACAAAAAGATTTCCCAAGCTTTAAACATCCCAAGGAGCACTGTGCAAGCGATCATTTTGAAATGGAAGGAGTATCAGACCACTGCAAATCTACCAAGACCTGGCCGTCCCTCTAAACTTTCAGCTCAGACAAGGAGAAAACTGATCAGAGATGCAGCCAAGAGGCCCATGATCACTCTGGATGAACTGCAGAGAACTACAGCTGAGGTGGGAGAGTCTGTCCATAGGACAACAATCAGTCATACACTGCACAAATCTGGCCTTTATGGAAGAGTGGCAAGAAGAAAGCCATTTCCCAAAGATATCCATAAAAAAGTCTCGTCTAAAGTTTGCCACAAGCCACCTGGGAGACACACCAAACATGTGGAAGAAGGTGCTCTGGTCAGATGAAACCAAAAATCGAACTTTTTGCCCACAATGCAAAACGATATGTTTGGCGTAAAAGCAACACAGCTCATCACCCTCAACACACCATCCCCACTGTCAAACATGGTGGTGGCAGTATCATGGTTTGGGCCTGCTTTTCTTCAGCAGGGACAGGGAAGATGGTTAAAATTGAGGGGAAGATGGATGCAGCCAAATACAGGACCATTCTGGATGAAAACCTGTTGGAGTCTGCAAAAGACCTGAAACTGGGACGGAGATTTATCTTCCAACAAGACAATGATCCCAAATATACAGCAAAATCTACAAAGGAATGGTTCACAAATAAACATATCCAGGTGTTAGAATGGCCAAGTCAAAGTCCAGACCTGAATCCAATCGAGAATCTGTGGAAAGAGCTGAAAACTGCTGTTCACAAACGCTCTTCATCCAACCTCACTGAGCTCGAGCTGTTTTGCAAGGAAGAATGGGCAAAAATTTCAGTCTCTCGATGTGCAAAACTGATAGAGACATACCCCAAGCGACTTGCAGCTGTAATCGCAGCAAAAGGTGGCTCTACAAAGTATTAACGCAAGGGGGCTGAATAATTTTGCACGCCCCACTTTTCATTTTTTTATTAGTTAAAAGTTTCAAAAATCCAATAGATTTCATTCCACTTCACAATTGTGTCCCACTTGTTGGTGATTCTTCACAAAAAATAAATATTTTATATCTTTATGTTTGAAGCCTGAAATGTGGCAAAAGGTTGAAAAGTTCAAGGGGGCCGAATACTTTCGCAAGGCACTGTAAATGACACATTTAGTTTGCAGACTACCTATTACATTTTTGAAGGCCCTGGAGCCCCAGAACAATGTAACTACCAACAAAAAGGACCCCACAAATACCCCAATGCATATTCTATGAGGTATAATGAGTTATTTGAACATTAAATTTTTTTCTACAAGTTTATGGAAAATGTGGAAAGAAAATGAACTTTTTTTTTTAACACAAAGTTGTCAAATTATAAGATACAGTGGCAGGGCAAACAATTAGTTCAGGAGGCAGGCAAACAGCATGATTATTTAACAGGCCAAGGTCAATTCACATGGAAGGGAGAAAAGTTGTTTCGCAGAGGCAAAGTCAATAAACAGTCTGGGTCATACACAGAAATAGCGGAAACTGGAAAAATATCTTCACTTCAGTCAATAAATAGTCCGGGTCATACATAGAAGTAGAAGAGTGTGAAAACTGGAAAAAAATATATCTTGCCTTCACTAATAGTGTAGTGAAGTGTGATAGATCCAACAGCACTCTGCAATACAGAGGCCTGGCTGGGAGGGACATTGGTGACAGTAATATCGGGTGTCACACTGAATTCCTTTACTTGAACATACACTTTTTTGGGGGGGGGGGTGGCCTGTTTGGGTAAGAGGGAGAATATCGGAAAGTGCCTTTCATGAAGTCTGGCTAATGTATCAGAGAAAATTTGTTTAGGGGCATGGCCATGCCAATAGAGAGGGGCTGCAATAACATCCTCTTGAAATGTTAGATAGGTTAGGGATCTTTGGGTGAACTTGGAAAATAACATATGTATTGAACAGGGCTAGTTGAATCAAATAAATGTTTGTTTGTTTTTGTTTTGTTTTTTACAGTAAATAGGTTTTTATTTAAAAGTATTAAAGTTGACAATGACACAGTACATGGACATTACATTGTGTATGAGGTCTCAAAAAACAGAAAGAACAGTTCAGTCACCGCTGATAATCATTTGCCCAAGTAGCTAACAGTTTCTCATAGTTTAAAACATACTGTAGCATCTCAATTTGTAATACCATTACATTACTGGATTTGGAGAGAGAAAGAAGGAGCTTGAGAGGAAAAATGGTAGAGGAAAGGAAAGGAAAGGGGGGCAGGTGGGAGTGATGGGGCAGGGGGTTAGGAGGGGGGAAACAATAGGCACATTGTAGCTCAGCATGTCCAAATCTTCCAAAAGGCATTTTAGAAGGCAATACTGTTTGTTAGATATTTCTCATGAGCCCTATGGGGGTTTGACCATGTGCGTCAATCCATTGGTACCAGACTTTATCAATTTTTTTTTAGGGCAGTTTCTACTCTCATACGTTAGCTTGTATATATCAGTAGGACAGAGTTGATAGTGGCAATCCACATATGATGCATGTGAGGGGTGGGTAGCTTTCATTTGAGGAGAATCTCTCGTCTGGCGTAGTATATAATGTATAGAACAGAAATAATTTTTCATGTCTAGAGGCCTCAACATTTTCCATACTACCAAGCAGTGACATGGTCGGGTCTAAGCCAAGAGACCAGTACCCAAAAGGATCCCAGGGTCTCCAGTACATTTTCCCAGAAAGGACATAGTGTAGGGCATGACCATACCATATGAAAGAATGAGCCAGGAGATGAGCTACATCTAGAGCAGGGGGCACTCGATTCTAGGTATATGCTGGCTAATCTAACAGGGGTGTAATATACTCTGTGCAAAAAATTTTGTTGAATAAAACGGTCTTTTGCTGAAATCATTTTGATGGTATGGTCAGACACAATGTCCTCCCAGCTCTCGTCTGTCAGTTCTGGGATGTCACCCTTCCACTTATTGTATACTTTAGTCAGGGATGTCATATGCGCACTGGATAGGTAGAAGTATAGAGAGGACAGAGGTTTGTCTAGGATTTTTGAAATAAGCAGTCCTTCCACCGAGACAGTCTGCAGGGTCAGTGATTCAGGGAACTGGGCTTCAGTCGCATGTCTAAGCTGGTAATATCTAAACATCATGGAGGCGATGATGGCAAATTTGGCTTGTAGCGTCTCAAAGGAGGAGAAGGACCCGTCAGTGTATATATGTTTGACTGTGATTATCCCCCTGGCTGCCCATAGCTGGGGGTCTGGAAGGCTGTAGAGGTGGGGTAGCATGGGGTTGCCCCATAAGGGTGAATGGGGAGAAATTACAGTTTGTTTAATAGATAGCCCTAGCTCTCTGCCATACCTCTATGGTTGAGCGCATCAAAGTCATTACTTGGGTATGGGCTCTAGGCCCTCTATAGGGCAGGTTGCTCGGCGCTGCATAGGAGCCCAAGATGGCCACCTCAAAGGTCACTGCCGGGTTCTGTCTGGGCTGGTCAAACCACCCTTGGACCATCATCAGGACTGCCACCCTGTAATAGAGCTGGAAGTGAGGCATTGCCAAACCACCCTGTGACAGTGGGAGCTGGAGCATCTGCTTTGTCAGTCTCAGGGTTTTCCCAGCCCAGACAAATGTAGAAATGATGGAGTCTAGTTTTTGAAAGAAGGATTTAGGGATAGGGTACGGTATGTTCCTGAAGAAATATACAAACTTGGGAAGATGCATCATTTTTTAATAGGTTCACCCTTACCCCCGGGGACAGGGGGAGTGTTTTCCAAAGATGGCATTTCCTGCCAAACTGGGTTAGGAGACCCCTTGTTTCAATTTAGTGGTGACCTCTGTGGGAATCCCCTGCGGTTGGTCTGTGCGGTCCTACAGGCGACAGTCTTTTTAAGGTAGAGATGGAGGAAAAGTGGCAGACTTGTGTAGTCTACATATAGGTGGTAACTCTTCCCGAACAACGGTTCTATCAGTTGCCAGAGAATTTGCCACTTGTCCCCATTTAGGTCGGGCATCCATGGGGGGGGGGGGGTTCAGCTGGCTGTCCTTTCCCTCATAAATTTTGAAATCATAAATGTAAACCGTGGCCCTGTCGCATGCCTTGTAAAATTTTACCTCATATTTGGCCCATTTAGTAGGGAGGTATTGCTTGATGCCAAGTCTTCTGGTGAAGTGGACTAGGGATTCATCCACACAAATATTTATATCAGAGGTAAATATTTGCGTGAAGCTAGTTTAAAAAAAAAGGGATTTGAGGCGGAATTTTTAATAATTTGTCATAATCAGAATGATTTTGAGGGAGGCATTGTTATTGAAGTGTAAAAATCTCATCATTTCGTAACGGTTTGTGGGCATCAAAAAAGAGTAGATAGGCTGGGTAGACCAGTAGGCATGAAGTTCATTTATTTTTTTTGTCAGTCCCATGTTCAGGGTTAGTCCAAGGCAAATTTTAAATTCTTCCATGGTGAGGGGTTTCCAAACCCTATCAGGATGGCTGGCAATATGTTGGCTGATGTTCAGATTACACTGCTCTATAAAGTAATTCAGCAGATCATCTGTGAAAAACAAATGGAAATAATATATTGGGGTTACATTTTCTGTTTGTATCTGTAGGCCTGGCTGCGTTGTAAAAGGTGAAATTACAGGTTCTGCTGAAGTAGCGGGCAGCCATGTGGGATATAATAATACATCTAGGAGGCTAGTATGGGCCCTGCCTCATTGTGGATGGGTTGCCTCGTTACTAGCTTCTGGGAATGCTGCCCTGCTTGTGCTTGCCACTGTACAAGGATTTGCAAAACTGCTGGTGGATGCCTGCCTATTGGGAGTGCTGCACTGCTGGTGGATGCCTCAGGATTTATTGTGCTGCTGATGGATGCCTGCACCTCATCAAATGTCCTGAGCCTCTTTGTTAGGATTTTGTCCTCCTCCATTTCCATTTCAGGGCCATTGGTGTCTACTGGCTCATACTCGCTATCCGAGTCTGAGTTCCCCACTATTCTCGTCTGACATACTCTGGAGTATATGAAAAGCTACCACACTGCTGAATAATTTTTTTAGCCATGTTGACAGATCACTTGGACAGGTGTCAGATGTATTACAGATGTTGTTCACTGGGACAGATGTGTGACAGATGTTGATCATTGGGACAGATGTGTGACAGATGTGCACCAGATGTGAACAGTTGATCACAGACAGATGTAGCAGATGAACACGGAAAGATGTAGCAGATGAACATGAATAGATGTGCACAGATGATCACGGACAGATGTGTGCCAGATTATTTTGAGTTCACTAAGCAGATCAGTTAATGCCTTTTGTCCTCTGCCTCTTTTCCCTAGCATCCACTTGTATGCGCAACCCGAAACCACATTTACATCAGGAGTAATATTTACTTAAAAAAAATACCCTCAATTGTTGAGATAAACTTTGCGTGTGTTGAGGTTTAGATAGTAATGCGGTATTATTCTAATGATAACAGGGTTACCCAAATTCTGTTCCTTAAGAGTTAGAGATAGGAGCATGGTCCGTCCATGTTATCAAATTTATCGTGACAGAGTTATCCTTAAAAGGGTGAGGTCTGGGGGCGTGACCAGAAGCCGACCTGGACGGACGCTTGATCTAGGAGCTCCTTCCCAGCCCAGAGCTACAAAGGCCAGAAACGGGGGACAGAACCCGCATTTATGGGCGGCTCACGGACCACCCACTCAGCGTCAGCCCAGGGGTCGTCACAGCCACCACCGGGCTCCTCGACGAAGTTTAGGGACTATTTTAAGCCACCTGACGAGATGCTGGCTGGGAGCAGCAAGATGGCACCTGCTGCAGCCACGCAGCAACAACCCTCCACACCGCTACGGCTCCATGCCCAGGGCTCTCCGCTGCATAGCAGTGCTCCCGATCGCGGATCTCTGTGACCGGCCTTGACACATCGGGGGGTGAGTTAGCAGCACAACCCCCCCCCCCCCCCTGCTCCCCTGGTTCCTCATCCATCCATCCGGAGAGCAGGGCCGCACTGCAGCCTCCATCGCAGTACACACAATGTACTGCAGCCTTTCCTAAGCTGCTGTGAACGTGCTCAGACCCAGGAGCCCTTGCTGTAGGCAGTCCCTCCCCCAGCGGGACTTTTAAAGCTGTATGCATAACCGCAATTTGAAACCTTTGGTTTGTAAGTAGTTTTAATCTATTTTGTGAATAAAAGCAATGTTTTAAACGGTATCACACTATGGATGTGCCTCTTCTTTACCATATATAACGTGGCACACCGCACTCACGGAAGAACGAGGGATCCCCAGTATCACATCTGAAGGAAGCCAGAGAGCGACACAATAGCTGATATTGTGAAGGCTGATCCACCCCGGACGGGGTCTTTTTTCCGGTGAGAGCATAATAATATATACGTAGCCACTGAACACGAGGAACACAACTGGAAACCATCACCTCCCCCCTTCACCTACGGAAGATTCCGTCACTTAGAGACTTTTTCACAATTTCAACCGTACACGGTTCACTTGCAACTTTGCACATTTTTATTTTTTATTTAAATTTTATTTTATTTTTCATATCTTATTTTTATTTTTTAATTTTATTTTTATTTTTATTTCTCATCTTATATTGTGCTATTTACTATACTGTGTTAGCTATTACATTGTGCTACTATCGTGATATTCACCTTAAATATATTTTTAGAGCACTAATATTGATCAATCATTAATATCACACCCACGGGTAATTCACCGATATCACATCTAGTCTTTTTTATTTTTTTATTTATCTTATTTTATCGTACACCTTTACTTTTTATGGCACATGTGGATTTATTTGCACTTGCACTTTATCAATAACAACATATTGTCATAGCTGTTTATGGTATAGGGATAAGCATTCCATATATTATGGTCTCTATTTTTTACTATTTTTGTGTTTAATTAACCAGCACGCTGAGAATTATATGCAATAAGTGCCTCCACTCACAGGTGTTCATTAGTAAATAGCATAGCGTATGTGGTTGCACATTTGATGTTTGTATCTTGCTATCCCCATCCAATTGCCAGCACACTGTGAATTATATACAATAGAGCCCTAACCTAGAGGTCCACAATAATAATAGGTACAGCGCCATATCTATTCCTCTTTTTTCCTTTCAGTCCCTCCCCCACCCCCTTAGATGGAATGGAGGACTTTCCAGCACTACTGCACCCCAGACACCCTCCGGTGGCATCTGCCTCGGTAGGGGGAGGGGGGCTACCCTCTGTCTGGCTGGGCCCCACTTTACCTAAGGCCCAAAGGCCCTCTCGCTTACACCACCCCCCTCTTATGCGCAGATGGCACAGGCTACACCACATATCCGAGGAGGAGACCCTCCGGAGCAAACAGTGCTGTCCCCCCATGGAGCATTGTGGTCCGAGCCTTGGGACCCCCAACCCAGCCCCACCCCGCCTCCAGCACTGAGGCCCCCTTGCAGCGGACCCTCAATTGCCCCACCCCCATGCCCCTATTGCCCGGGGCCAGAACGAAGGGCCCGACCCCCCTTGGCTATCTTATTTGCAAGTTATTTCAACTAAGGAAGGCTTCAAGCAATTTATTGCTGACGCGAAGGCCACCTGCCGAGCTGAAATCCAATCTTTACATGCTGGCCTCAAACACCTAGCTGACAGAGTGGAGATGGTGGAAGAGGAGTTGCAGGACACTAAGTTAACAGTCCATCAGACCCAAATGCAGGGCTCGGACCACCGCCTTATGCTCCGGGAAATGCAACGCCAAGTTGAAGACCTGGACAATAGGGGGCGCCGGAATAATATCCGCGTCCGTGGCCTCCCAGAAACGGAAGGTGCCAAAGACCTCCAATCCAGATTACAGGAGCTATTTAATGAAATGCTGGGAGAGCCTACGGACAAACCTATTGAGATGGACAGAGCCCACCGCGCCCTCCATCCTAAGGGCCCAGCATCAAAACCTCGGGACATTATCTGTCGGGTCCACTCACTTCCTCTGAAGGAGGACATCATGCGGAAAGCCCGCTCCATCTGAAATCTCACCTTTGATAAATCCCCAGTGCAGATATATCCGGACCGCTCATGGATCACGCTCCAAAAATGCAGAATGCTGCAGCCCCTCTTGCGTACACTCCAGTAAAAGAATATTGCTTACAGATGGGGTACCCCTTCAGCCTAACTGCCAAGCACCAGGGGAAGACAGCCGCCCTGCACTACCCGGAAGATCTGGAGTCCTCCTGCGACACCCTGGAGATCCCTGCCCCTAATTTACCTGCATGGGACCTGTTCGCCACACCGTCTCCACTGCCGGTGGTTTGGCAGAAGGTCCCCACAACTAAATGCTCCAGGGGCCCAGACCATCCACGCAAGTCCCCTAAGCATAAAATGGGGTGACCTCCCCTTGGGAGACATCTGTGGAACACTGCATTCTTTCTCCCCCCTTTTTTTTCTCTGACACCCCCCAGCTGGACAATGCTGGCAACAAACTCGCTTCCATGAGCACCCACAAGCTCCATTACTTTTTTTATGCCCCCTGTTGGCCTACAGCCTGGCCAACCCCGTTTCATAACATGGGCTGGCCTTGGATTTCCCTCGGACAGACCGGTTTCTGAGTTACCAACCCCCGCGTGGTTTACCACTCGATAGTTTTTGCTCTTTCTTTTTCTTATTATCATTCCGGTTTGGACTTTTGTCTTTCCGTACCTCCCTACCTGGAACCTCCCTCCCAATTTTTTGGGGACGGGGCACCCAGCCGGGGAGCCCAATTGGAACTTGGCCCCGGGACCTTTCGGTTCCTGCAGGCCCGATTGTTAATGATTGTGTTATTACCTGAATATGCTTGTATTCTAACTTTCTCTTTACTCTAGATCTCTTCTCCCCTCTGCTCTACAGACCTCCCCCTGACAAGGACCTTGCCCGCCACTTGCCCTCCTCCCCTAGATGCCGCGCTCCCTGGTCGCATACGGCTATTACTGGACTCAGCTAAGTATACCTCCAACCCACTTCACATATGACAATGGCTAAGGTACTGTCACTAAACGTCCATGGGCTTAACTCTAACAAAAAGAGACATCTGGCGCTCTGGGAGTTTAGGCAGTCATGGGCAGATATCATTATGGTACAGGAAACGCATTTTAACAAGGGGGACTCCATTAAATTTGCATCCAGACATTACCCACAGGCGTACCAGGCTTTTAATCCACGTAAGAGAGCAGGGGTCGATATCCTTATCAAAAAAGGGGCCCCTTTCACATGTGCTAATGTCTACCTTGACCCACTTGGCCACTTTGTCATCCTTTATGGCGCCTGGCAGGCACAGGCCATTGCCCTGTGTGCCATGTACACCCCAAACACGCGCCAACACTGTTTTTTTAGCTAAGGTTCTTACCCGTCTGTCCCGCACATCTCCTGATCTCCTCATATTAGGAGGAGACTTTAATTTTTCCCACTCTACTGTCTACGATCGCCTGGCAGCAAACCCACAGGCCCCGCAAGCACAGGTCCTCAGAGACTCCAAGCTATTTTGCCAGCTTACTAGGAGACATGGTCTCTGACACCTGGAGGGCTCTTCACCCGACTGATCGCCAATACACTTTTTACTCTGCCCCCCATCAAACCCATTCCCGTATTGATTACCTTTTTGTAAACAATAAAACACTATGCATTACCGAATCTGCGCAAATTCTTCCCATTTCATGGTCGGACCATGCCCTCATCACGATGTCACTAAATCTAGGCACCCCTCTCCGCCAGCCGTGTAATTGGTGGCTGAACAACTTCCTTCTACAGCACCCCCCATCCAAACTTGAGCTGGAGACCGCAATACAATACTACTTTATAGAAAATGACACCCTTGGCATCTCGCTCCCGACTTTATGGTCTGCCCATAAGGCAGTCCTTAGAGGCCGTTGTCTTGCCCTCTCCTCGGCCATGAAGAGGGATGCCAGAGCAGCTGAACATTTAGCCTCCAAAAAACTGAAGTCCCTAGAGGCAAAACTCCAAAACTCCCCCTCAATCCCACTTTTGCGACAGATCGTCCGCATGCGGGCAATATTGCGGGACTTGGCTATGGGTCAAGTAGAAAAAGCCTTGGTCCGCTTAAAACAGGTGTATTACGATAAGGGCAATAAAGCGCAGTCACTCCTAGCTAGAAAACTAGCAGAGCGAGCCCATATGTCTACACCATATCAGATTAAGGACAAACGGGGTGATCTCTTGACCCATCCCCAGGAGATTGTAAATGCCTTTTCTGACTACTATACAGACCTCTACAATAAAGCCAAGATACTGCATAACCCCCCGTCGCCTGACCTGACAGACCACATCACTCACGATCTAGAGCGCGCGGGACTACCTCGACTGCAAGACAACGATCTACTAGGACTTAATGCCCCCATTACTGCAGAGGTACTGGAGGCAACAGTGAAGGGCCTCCCCACCCAAAAGTCCCCCGGGCCAGACGGCTTACCGTATGAATATAAGACCTTCCTTCCCCTACTTAGCCCACATATGACTAAACTATATAATGTTTTTCCCCACCAAACACTGGTTCCTAGCGATATGGAAAGATCTTTCTTGTCCCTAATCCCAAAGCCGGATAAAGACCCATAGCCTTGCTCGACTCCGACTTGAAAATATTTACTAAAATCCTCTCAAACAGATTGAATGCACTCCTCCCCACTTTAATTCATAAGGACCAAGTGGGTTTTGTCCCTCTATGTCAGGCAGGCGACAACACCAGGAAAATCATAGATTTAATTGAAGTGGTCAATAAGGAAGGCATGGAATCGGTACTCTTAAGCCTAGACGCGGAAAAGGTGTTTGATCGCCTCAGCTGGCCCTTTATGATGGCCACGCTGCGGCACATGGGCTTTAGGGGACCCTTCCTCCAGGTGGTGAACAATCTCTATACTAACCCCACCTCCCAAGTTAGGACCCCATTTTCTACTTTTCCCAACTTCCGGATTATTAATGGCACTCGCCAGGGCTGCCCCCTATTCCCTCTGCTCTTTGCACTATGCGTAGAGCTGCTGGCGGCTGCCATTAGGGGCAACCCGGACATCAGGTGGGTTTTGGTAAGAGGCGAGGAGTTCAAGGTGTCCCTGTTTGCGAATATCATCCTGACACTGACCCACCCCAGAATCTCCCTGCCTAGCCTTCACACTGAGTTAAATGCCTACAGGGCAATGATGGGGTACAAGATAAATGCAACAAAATACACAGCCCTCCACCTGAATACACTGGCAGCGGAGGTCAAACACCTGCAGTCCGATTTCCCCTACAGATGGGAATCCATCTCTCTTAAATACCTGGGTTTCCATATCACTCACTCTTATAGCACTCTATATCAAGCTAACTTCCCACCCTTGTACAAATCGATAAGAGTGCTTCTCCAAAAATGGAGACCCCACCAGATCTCTCTCCTGGGTCGGATCGCATCTATTAAGATGGTTATCCTTCCGAAGCTCCTCTATTTCTTCCAGACACTACCCATCCCCATTCCCTATGCCCACTTACGCAAGCTCCAAGGTGATGCGTTGAGATATGTCTGGAGCTACCGAAAACAGAATACCGAGCTCTGTCATGACAGCGTCCCGTGCAGATGGGGGCTTGGCATTTCCAAATTTAGTAAAATATTACCAAGCATCCCAATTACGGGGTTTGCTCTCGTGGTTCCCCCAGAGGTCCTATAATAGATGGACGCAGATTGAAAAAAATATGGTTGGCCCCAATCCATCCTAATAGCCTCCTATGAAACATGAACGTGGCGGTGCCTCCTGACTGAATGCTAGGACCGATGTCCAACCTCCGGCAGCTCTGGCACAGACTATCTAGCTCTGGGGAACTGCAGTCCAAATGTTCAGTAATGAACTCATTCCTTTATAACCTCAAAATCCCATCCAGCCTCACTGACCAGATGTCTTGGCCTTGGGCCTCTAGAAATTTTTTCACATGACCTGCCAAAACAGACACTCTTCAGCTACCTACGGATTAGACACTTTGACCAGACCATAACCCCTACCCTGCAATTCTCCCCGCCATCTCTGTTTGAACGGATCATACTAGAAGGGCGTAATCATAGGGGCCTGATATCAGATATATATCAGCTTCTTAACGTATTCCCGATGAGCACGAAAGGAAAACACATGTACATGACGAAGTGGGAGAGGGAGCTGGGGGAGGAACTCCCAGTGGAGGCATGGCAGGCAGTCTGGAGGCAGGCAGCCAAGAGCTCTGTATGTACTCTCTATAAAGAAAATTCTTATAAGATTCTCTACTTCATAGATTCATAGTTAGTAAGGTTGAATAAAGACACCAGTCCATCCAGTTCAACCTGAGAGAGTGTCTACAATAGACCCTATCCCTGTACATTGCACACTCACATTGGTCCCTACCCTCACGGCGCCCACAATCCAAGGTCCCCATTCATATACTAGGGCCAATTTTGGACAGAAGCCAATTAACCTACCTACATGTCTTTGGATTGTGGGAGGAAGCCGGAGTACCCGGAGGAAACCCACACAGGCACAGGGAGAACATGCAAACTCCAGGCAGGTAGTGTCGTGGTTGGGATTTGAACTAGCGACCCTTCTTACTGCTAGGTGAGAGTGCTAACCACTACACCACTGTGCCGCCCTTCTGGTATCAGACTCCGGAACTCCTGCATGAAATATATCCCTCCTCAACGTGTCTCTGCCATCGGAAATCTTTCAAAATTTAAAGGAAACTTATCCCTTTTCAATGGTCAACTTCTTCTATTCCATATCTGGGCGTTAAACTCACCAGCGACCCAACTCAATTGTATCAGTCCAATTATCTCCCCGCATTACGTAACCTTACATCCCTTATGGCCTCTTGGCAACCACTCTGTGTTTCATGGTTGGGGAGGATCGCAGCCGTGAAAATGATGCTGTTGCCCAAACTGCTATATCTTTTTAGGGTACTCCCGGTCGCGATTCCCCTGTATTTCCACCGTGTCATGCAGAGTCGTATTTTCAAGTACATCTGGGGGTCAACAAGGCCCAGAGTCTCCAGGCAGACCCTGTTTCGCCATAAGACGCAGGGAGGATTGGGTGTACCCAATCTTCGGTTTTACTTTTATGCAGCACAATTGGCCCAATTGGCCCTTTATCATGCGACAGTTGAGACACCCCTGTGGGTCAGTCTTGAAGCTGTAGATGCCCATCCCCTAATCATATCCAACTTGCTGTGGCTACCACCCCCGGCTAGGAAGTCGATTTGTAACCCTGTCACCCGTTTCTCATTGGGGTTGTGGGACAAGTTGAAGTCTACTTATAAATTACAATCACCTCATTCCCCCTTACTCTCCTTTTTTGGCCACCCACATTTTACGCCCGCTTACTCGGATCCCGCCTTGTTCGATGCCTGGTCCCAAAGGGGCTTGACTAGAGTATGCGACCTGGTATCGTGTAACGCAATCATAAAGTTCCCGGTCTTGCAAGCCAAAACTAAGCTTCCCCATAAAGAGTGTTTCCGATACCTCCAAATAAGTAATTTTGTCCAAATGAACACTAAGTCATGCACAGATCTAGGCTGCCTGTCCCCCTTTGAGACAATTTGTAAAACAGATCCGCACTCTCCAGGAATCATATCTTGCCTCTACTCCTACCTTTCCTCTAATCTGAGCTCTCCCCTACTATATGCCAGTGCCTGGTCCCACGATCTTTCTCTTAGTCTTGATCCTGAAGAATGGGGTAGAGTTTGGCTCAACACTAAAATCGCTACCCAGAATATAATCGCGGCTGAGGCCAATTATAAGGTCTTAATGCGCTGGTACCTGGTCCCAGCCAGGAATTCTAGATTTGTGCCAAACTACTCCCCAAACTGCTTCCGGGGGTGTAACGAGGTTGGCACGCATCTCCATATTTGGTGGGCCTGCCCAGTAGTGACAGAATTTTGGAAACAAATTTTTATTATCCTATCCAAACTCTTCCAATGTACTCTTTCGCCAGATCCAACAATTGCCCTGTTAAATCTAATACCTCGCAGGTTTTTCCGACCCCGGGTACGGCTCTTTCTGCAGATAGTTACAGCTGCAAAACAGACCATCGCAAAAGCCTGGAAATCCGCGACCCTTAGCATCCCTGAAGTTAAGAACCGGGTTACCCAGGCCATGATTCACAGCAAAATTGAAGCAATTATTTTAGACAGACTCCCTCTCCATTGTAAGATTTGGCAACCTTGGGTAGACCACTTCTTACCCCCAAATTTTGATCCCCATCTTTTAGTACTATAACTTAAATATTAGATTTTTACCCAGTGGTGCCTCTATTCCTTACTGAGACCCTTGGGGGCGTCGGACCGCCCCCGCCGTCCCTTCTCTGTCCCGTTTCTTCCTTGTGCTTTCTTGCACTTTTTCTATACTTCACCTTTCCTTACCTCTATTCCCCTTTCTGTTTTTCTCTTTCTTTGTGGCTGGTTGACTTTACTAGTCTCTTTGTGTTTTCCTTTATGCTTAAACTACAGTAGGGTATATCTTCTTTGCAAGTTTTCTGCTCCCCAGTTTTGGGGGTGATTAACCCTACTTGGGGACCTCCTCTTAGTGGGACTCCCCTCACGGTTTACCCTAGGTCCAAAGTGATTATTTTCTGCTAAAACGATCTGTTGGGTTTTAATGGATCTTGGATGTTTTCATATGGTTTTCTATGACTCAATCGTTGGCCTTGTACTGCAAGTGTTGCCTGAATTTCGATGTTATAGTGTCTCTCTTCTGTGCGACCTTCTGTACTTGTGTATTGTTACTTTTTTTTTTATATATATTCATAAAAATATTTGAAAAGAAAATATATCCCTCCACCTCTGACCGATGCTGGAGGTGCCAGCGCGAAAGGGGCTCCCTCTTCCACATCTATTGGACGTGTCTCCTAATAATTCAATACTGGAATTCCGTCCAACAATTACTGATCCACCTCTTTGAAACACCCATACCCTTCACTCCACAATTTTTCATATTTGGTCTATCTCAACCGAAAATGGCCAAACCATGCAAGAAATTACTTAGACACATACTCACAACAGTCCGCTGTCAAATAGCCCTAAACTGGAAAAAAAAAAACACACCTCCCATCCCAAGAGGCCCTATACGCTTGAATTAAAGATGTTGAACTGATGGAAAAAAAAGACGGCCAGAATGAGAGATAGGCTGGATGAACACAATGCGATCTGGGGGCACTGGCATCTTCGGGAGGAGACAAGGTGAGCTGGCCTGGGAGCCGGGACAGTGGTGTATCCATCCATCAAATCCTTAATTCCCTCTTCCCCTTTTCTCCACCCCCCTTTTTCTACTCCTCCACTCTCTTCTCTCTCTTTTCTCGCTTCTCCTTTTCACTACTAATTCTGTGTGCTACTATTTAGTTATCTGCGCACCTTGCAGACTACTTTCGTAGGGCCATGTATGCCAGTAATTGTTGATATTGTTCTATCAGCCTTGGCACTGCAGATTCCGCAATTGAAAGTTACGCTTTACATGTACACCCTACCGCTGCACTTTTGGCATTTGCTGATTCCTGCAAGATTGTGTATTGTTGATGTTTTCATTTTGAATATCCTAATAAAAACTGTTAATTGAAAAAAAAAAGGGTGAGGTCTGAAACAAACAGGTCAATATACAACATAATTGGTGCTGTGTAATAGGTGTAGTCACTCTCAGAGGAGTTGATACATCGCCATGTATCATATAAGTCTGCCACTGTTAGAAAAAGCCACAGTTCATATCTGTGTGACATTTGAAGGGTGGAGTAATCCAGGGATTTAGCCACAACACTATTAAAATCACCACATAGTGGAAGCGAGCCTTTACGAACTTTGTCTATACGCTTCTTCAAGGTCCGCAAGAATGCTGCTTGTCTACAGTTGGGAGCATAGAGGTTATATTGTTCAATTCACAAGTTAGAATGGTGTATCTCCCATTTGAGTCACAGATGAACTCAAGGAGATGAAAAGCCACATATTGCTTTATTGCGATTAGGACCCCTCTTTTCTTGACACAGGCCTTTGCAGTAAAAATAAGAGGGAAAGATGTATCCGTGCATTTAAGATGCTTATCTAGGATGAAGTGCGTTTCTTGAGCTCATGAGGTTAAAATTTTTTCACTTCTTACCACATAGATCTTCTTTTGAATGGACTATTGAGACCATGTGCATTGATAGATACCACTTTAAGTATCATAGTTAATTTGGAATGTGACTGCAAGAAGAAGCAGCGTATATATTCTTACGAGATACAGTGTACCTGTAAGTGGCAGTGTTGGACAGGAATTGAACAGCATTTGCAGATTTATTGAGTCAGAGACCTCAAAAGGTAGATTCACAGTAGGGCTCTATAGCGGTTTCTTCACCGCATCTAACTGGTACACAGACAAAAAAAAGGGACATTTAAAAAAAGAAATAAATCACAACATGCAAAAACATGCACAGTGAACTTTTGAGGCAGGTTAACCAGTATATACTTGTAAAGTATTACAATCATTTAGCATCCATTGGTTGCCACTCTGGGGAGATCCTATGAGGGTAAGACTTGGTGGTGAAATTCTTATCATCAATAAATTCCACTTTCTTGCAAGTGATAGACCATCTTCCACTGAGGTAATAACATATTGTGGTTCTTTTTAGTTATGAAAATTTTAGTGGGCAAACCCCAGGAATATGGGATTTTATGGTTTTGGAAGAGCTTAGCGAGGGTCACCAGCTTTTACGGGCCAGCATGGTATGATGCAATAGATCGGCATAGACAGAGATGCCTGCATAAGGTTCAGGAAGTGATGGATTTTTCCTGGCGAACCACGTTAGGTTATCCTTGACTTGGAAAAACTGGATACATACAATGACATCTCTTGGAACTTTTTCAGACAGATGTTTTTTGGATTGGGCAGGTGGTGAACGTGGTCCACAATCACCTCTCGATCATGGATTTCAGGAAGCAGGTAGATATGAACTGCTGGACATATTGTTCTGTTCTGATGGGGATACAGATGCATTGCCGGCTTGATGTTATTCCTGTGGGACCTATCCCCCTATGGCAGAGACATCAGATTTTAAATCAACGACCCTCTCAGAGTAACCAGCATATCTCTCATTACTGTGTCACTGAGTTGCTGCCCTGTGCTGGGGAATTCATTTATCTGCTCAATAAACTCCCTGGTGCTATCTTGTGACAACTCCTGTCCCACATCCTCACCTGCATATTTGTGTGTAGATGATCATTTCTGAGCAGATTTTCTGTGGGAAGTGGATGGGTAAAGCTCCTGGGGTGGATTTGCAACTGCTGTCGTGTAATGGGGAACAAAACTGTGATCAGTGATATTCTCTGTAAGGGGCTCCCTATAGCTGGCCTTGCTGAGAACCGGAGCCATCTTGGGGCCTTGGAGCCATCAGAATGTCGTCCTAGGTCACTCGATGCCACTGGATGCAGTTGAGTATTGCTGAAGCTCTCTTCTCAGGCTGCCATCTCTCCAGCTGTCAGCCACGCCCCCCCGGGGAAAGTTTTCAATCCTCTTTAAAAGCTTACCAACCGCACCTATTACCATACATTAATTTTAGCATTTGAAAAGCATCAGTATTTTAAGCAAGTGTGAATGAGCCCTTAGTGAGATAAAGCAGAGGGAAACCTATAGACTGGGGGGATATGCTAGTCACAGGAGGGTCATAAAACTGTTGGATAACGAGTAAAAAAATATCTAAAATGAGGCTGTTATCTTTTGTGCCAGATAGAATTATTATTCTTAGTTCAAAAGCTTTCCTTTCCTGAATAGCTTTGAAATTTTCCTTTAAGAACTAAGACACGAGGTCTCCCATAGTGTGGTCCCATTGTGAGAAATGTCCCACATGTGTGGGACAGATACCACCAAATATGCTTAGACCTAGAAGACCAAGATAAACCTCTCAGAATACTAGCAGACTGATTACAAAAGAAGGATTATAAGGACAAAACCATCCATTCCTGCATAAACACTGCCTTGAAAACGCAAAGAGAAAATCTACTCCAATACAAATAAAACAATAAAAAAAACTGTGTACCTCTAGTAATCACATACAATTCAGCTCTGCCAAGGATAAGAAAGATATTCAAAGATTTACAACCCACAATAACAGAGGCTGAAACAATGAAGGAAATATTCCAACCTCAATGTCTTTGCTCTTTCTTACTCATTATCCTACAGTTGTACTCCCTCTGTGACTGTCACCCCTCCAGTCTATTGCTCTCCCTTATCTTATCCCACTAACAATGCTAGTTTTATTACCATTACTCTACATTTGTTTGCGTGTATGTTTTATTTTTTCTTCTTCTCTCAGAGATGTTTTTTTTTTACAGCATTAGGGCAGACGTTACAATACAATTCAATACAGAAGGCATCAGAGGGCCCTGCTCATTAGAGCTTACAAGCTAAGAGGGAGGGTCAAGTGATATAAAAAAGGTAACAGTGGGGGAGGGGTGAGCTGATGAAGAAAATAAAAAGTACAGTTGCTAGGTGAGGGCAGCATAGGCTTCTCTGAAGAGAAACATTTTCAGGGATTGCCTAAAAGTGTATAGAGTTAGAGAACAGTTTGTAAGGTGGATGAGTCTGGCAGCAGCATTTATGATGGACTGAAGAGGGGATAGCCTATTTAAAGGTAA